>NC_086383.1:36167390-36795436 GCF_036588685.1 Mytilus trossulus | reverse complement strand
GTAAACCGGAAGTAGCCGGTTTTTTTGTACTAATTTAATGTAAAAGTATATAGAACCATCTATTTTTGGAATCAGTGTCAAGTAAACTATCAAAACATACCGAAAGTAACATCTTTTATACCGGATGTAAAAAATGATCTCCTTATTTATATCTTTTTGTATAGAAACCATACATTTTTGGAATCAGTGTTCAATAAGATCAGTGGTCAATAAGCTGTCATTTGACGCTAAAATTGACATTTAAAACCGAATTTTAATATTTTCTTATAAAAAAGATCCTTACTAGTGGAAAGACCATCAATGGTTCTCTGAACAATTGGTTTTTAATATTGTTCTTACATCTCTTCCGAAAAAAAAATCCACATGTTTGTTATCAGTTATACTCTGAAACTACAAGTCCAATCGACCCCAAAATTTGTATTCAGCAGGGCATACATGTACTAAAAGTTTATACAACAACGTGGTGCAGATATCTCTCAAGACTTTTCCAAGAGAAAAGAAATTGCAACGCCGTAAAAATCGCTTTCTAGGTCCGTAAATCTCAGTGAAACCCTACAATAAAATGTCCGCTCCTAGATTGAAATACTAATCTGTGTTACAAACAGGTGCTGAAAAATGTACATTATCAGAAAATAATCCTTAAATGTGTATTAAAGTTACATGTATGTGAAGTTAGCAGCCGGTTCGTTATTCGATATTCGATATTCAATATCCAACCGGCTGCTAGCAGTCGGTTGGATATTCAAAAATTTGTTGAAAATCTTGAAAAAAAGAAATACTTGATAACATTAAAAACATGATTTTCATAGTTATAATGACTGATAAGATACGTAGGAAATCGTAAAATGACCTCTCCAAGCTGTTGTAAGTTCTCGTTGTCCTCGAATATAAACCCTTTTCTATGTTGCATATTTGTCTTTATATAATATAGATTGTTGTCAATAAAACAACTTCAAAGATTTACTTTTATACATGATATTTCTTTAAACAAAAAGAAAAACCACTAACTCTAGAAAACATTATGATTAATAAATAGAAATATTTATGGAATGCCCAAAAAAGAAATATATAGACAAGTGAAAACCTACCTGAGACCGCTTAAATGAGTGTGAGACCCCCCTGGTCATTCAATGTTCATAAAATTTATTTAAATATTAGACTCTGTATATATGAAGGTTGTATTAGAAGGATTTCCCAGAATATTGTTATATTCGATATCTATGGAGGGCTTATATTGTCACTTTTCAGTTAAAAATTATCAAAATTTTATGACAAAGGGCACAGGGCAATGGTGATAGCCCCCTGATCGTTCAATCTGACTAATATTAAGCAGACATCTAGTCAATAGGTAGATACAAACGTGACTAAAAGGAATTTGGGTACACTTCCTGTCTTTCGTGATCACGGAGCGCCCAAAGTGCCAGTTGGATATTCAAAATATACAGTGAAAACCTACCTGAGACCGCTTAAATGAGTGTGAGACCCCCCTGGTCATTCAATGTTCATAAAATTTAATTAAATAATAGACTCTGTATATATGAAGGTTGTATTAGAAGGATTTCCCAGAATATTGTTATATTCGATATCTATGGAGGGCTTATATTGTCACTTTTCAGTTAAAAATTATCAAAATTTTATGACAAAGGGCACAGGGCAATGGTGATAGCCCCCTGATCGTTCAATCTGACTAATATTAAGCAGACATCTAGTCAATAGGTAGATACAAACGTGACTAAAAGGAATTTGGGTACACTTCCTGTCTTTCGTGATTACGGAGCGCCCAAAGTGCCAGTTGGATATTCAAAATATACAGTGAAAACCTACCTGAGACCGCTTAAATAAGTGTGAGACCCCCCGGGTCATTCAATGTTCATAAAATTTAATTAAATTATAGACTCTGTATATATGAAGGTTGTATTAGAAGGATTTCCCAGAATATTGTTATATTCGATATCTATGGAGGGCTTATATTGTCACTTTTCAGTTAAAAATTATCAAAATTTTAGGACAAAGGGCACAGGGCAATGGAGCGGAGACCCGAATCAACATCGAAACGCAGGACCTGTTCCTCCACCAAACCGAGCGTTATCTCTTGGTAGGAGAGCGACTTCAAAAGCACGACGGCACTCCATATGCAGACGTTGATCTCATTCACAATGGAATCATGTATCTTTTCAAAACTATCTGTTATCGACTCTCCGGCCAGCAAATTGAACACATTAACGACCGGCATCGCCACCACTATGCTGGGAATTTTAACCTACCCCGACGACTTCTCAAAATCGCAGGGTCCCAACTGTGGCATAAGGATTCTTCCACTGATGCCGAGACTGAGAACACTGGATTAGCAGCCTGCCATGGATTCATTATCAACAAGACCACCAACAAAGGATCATACTCGTTTGCTATCCCCCTAAAACATATTTTGGGATGATTACAACAAAATATTGTACAGGCACAAACTCCCACTCGTTCGCAATTCAGATGCAAATGTCATTCTTAGGGCAGCCGCCGTCAATAACGTGGCAAAAATAATCCTGATTTAAATCTCTTGGTTCCTCCCTCACGTCACTCCTGCAGACGAAAACAAGATGCAACTGTACAAAACCATCCAGAATAAATCCAAGATCCACTGTGGATTTTGCATGAGACATCCCCAAGCCTCACAGTTTAAGTGCTGCCTAGCTGCCAATAGTGGTCGCGAAAAGCCTAGATATATCACCATTGCCTTCCAAACCGACAGAGATAATGACAAAATCCATAATGCTTCCGTGTTCGATCACTGCTCAGTCGTCCACTTTAATGCCGGTTTCTCACAAAACAAGGTTGCCATAGTGTTCAAGAAGGCTGTAGACTTCAGAAAGAAATTCTACAACATTGACACCCTCCTCAGTAACGGTGGCGTCAACCCCTCTGGTTTCATTGATTTATAGCCGCTGTTTGTCATCGATGTAAGTCATCAGTCCGAGTGGACATCCAGATTCGAGCGGAATTCGAGCGTTATGTTCCCGCCAACACCGAAGAATTTGCACTTGCAATGTCCTTCAGTTCGAATCGAACGGTCAGAAGTTGAACTTCGTGTTTTAATAAATAAACGGACACCATACTGTTGCAACAAATCGTCAACAACACAGACCCAAAACAAGGGTTTTCCATTCTTGTCTCTGGAAACGATAGTCGCATTCTTACCTGGTTTGATCCCCTTACCTAACTACAATTTAAGGAATCGAACACCATATTGGGATTTAAGCGACATCTCTACACATTTGATCGGGCAACAAACGGTTACAAAGAGGGTGAATACATTGTTAGCATCAGAAGCATCAACAGCATCCTGGTGAACAGTAGCATCATCAATGGAAGCTACGTACACGTCACCCAACAGTCCACTATCTACAGCTTTTCCCCCGCAATTGATCCCTGGATAAAGATCATTCAAAAGCCAAAAAGCATGGTGTACTTACCCGTGACCTTGAGAACCATCAATCGCATGCAGACATACCTCACCGATCAAAACGGCGATCCTATCAATCTCCGTAGTGAACATCTCACCATCCGCTTCCATTTTCGCGAGGTATGCATAAATAGTCTATCAAAATACGGTTTGAACTTGATAAAAGGTCAAGCTAATAAATTACAGAAAGCAGTCAAAAAAGGTTGCCCGGTCACCATTCGTTTATCCCACACAAACCTGCAAGGTGCACACAAAATGTTGCTTACCCTGCGACAGATTGAAAAAGCTCCTAGAAAAGGTTCGTGTGGTACTACCCAATTGAAGAAAAACATTCAAAAAGAAAGGGGATTCCTACCCAAATTAGCGGGAATGGCTATGCGAGCCCTTCCTATGTTGGCGAACACAATTCTGCCAGCATGAAGTGTTGGAGCCTTATAAGTTGCCTGTGTAATATAGCCGTCAATAACTCATTTGGACCTGGATTTTACATCAAACGGGGTGGTTGTGTAAGCTGTGTGAAGGTGCGTGGTATAGGTCTGTATATCTTCCCCCACCAAGCTAACTTCAACCTATGGTGACGGTTTGTACTTGAAACAACTCGATTCTACTAGGGTTCTGGTTTGATCTGATCTGGATCAAACAGTCCGTTCAAGAACATCCCCCTTTTAATACAATCTTTATATATATAGCATCTATGATTTGGTTGAATTTTATGGACATTGAAAGACCCGGGGGGACTCAACCTCATTTAAGCGGTCTCGGGTAGGTTTTCGCTATATATTTTGAATATCCAACTGGCACTTTGGGCGCTCCATAAACATAGAAGACAGGAAGTGTACCCAAATTCCTTTTAGTCACGTTTGTATCTACCTATTGACTAAATGTCTGTTAAATATTAGAAAGATTGAGAGATCAGGGGGCTCTCACCATTACCCTGTGCCCTTTGTCCTAAAATTTTGACATTTTTCGACTGAAAAGTGACAATCTTAGCCCTCCGTAGATATGGAAGATGACGTTATTCTGGTAAATCCATCTAATACAACCTTTATATATACAGAGTCAATGATTTGGTTGAATTTTATGGACATTGAAAGACCCGGGGGGTCTCAACCTCATTTAAGCGGTCTCGGGTAGGTTTTCGCTATATATTTTGAATATCCAACTGGCACTTTGGGCGCTCCATAAACATAGAAGACAGGAAGTGTACCCAAATTCCTTTTAGTCACGTTTGTATCTACCTATTGACTAAATGTCTGTCAAATATTAGAAAGATTGAGAGATCAGGGGGCTCTCACCATTACCCTGTGCCCTTTGTCCTAAAATTTTGATATTTTTCGACTGAAAAGTGACAATCTTAGCCCTCCGTAGATATGGAAGATGACGTTATTCTGGTAAATCCATCTAATACAACCTTTATATATACAGAGTCAATGATTTGGTTGAATTTTATGGACATTGAAAGACCCGGGGGGTCTCAACCTCATTTAAGCGGTCTCGGGTAGGTTTTCGCTATATATTTTGAATATCCAACTGGCACTTTGGGCGCTCCATAAACATAGAAGACAGGAAGTGTACCCAAATTCCTTTTAGTCACGTTTGTATCTACCTATTGACTAAATGTCTGTCAAATATTAGAAAGATTGAGAGATCAGGGGGCTCTCACCATTACCCTGTGCCCTTTGTCCTAAAATTTTGACATTTTTCGACTGAAAAGTGACAATCTTAGCCCTCCGTAGATATGGAAGATGACGTTATTCTGGTAAATCCATCTAATACAACCTTTATATATACAGAGTCAATGATTTGGTTGAATTTTATGGACATTGAAAGACCCGGGGGCTCTCAACCTCATTTAAGCGGTCTCGGGTAGGTTTTCGCTATATATTTTGAATATCCAACTGGCACTTTGGGCGCTCCATAAACATAGAAGACAGGTAGTGTACCCAAATTCCTTTTAGTCACGTTTGTATCTACCTATTGACTAAATGTCTGTCAAATATTAGAAAGATTGAGAGATCAGGGGGCTCTCACCATTACCCTGTGCCCTTTGTCCTAAAATTTTGACATTTTTCGACTGAAAAGTGACAATCTTAGCCCTCCGTAGATATGGAAGATGACGTTATTCTGGTAAATCCATCTAATACAACCTTTATATATACAGATTCAATGATTTGGTTGAATTTTATGGACATTGAAAGACCCGGGGGGTCTCAACCTCATTTAAGCGGTCTCGGGTAGGTTTTCGCTATATATTTTGAATATCCAACTAGCACTTTGGGCGCTCCATAAACATAGAAGACAGGAAGTGTACCCAAATTCCTTTTAGTCACGTTTGTATCTACCTATTGACTAAATGTCTGTCAAATATTAGAAAGATTGAGAGATCAGGGGGCTCTCACCATTACCCTGTGCCCTTTGTCCTAAAATTTTGACATTTTTCGAATGATTTGTTTTTGTTTTTTTGGTTTTCCATATATATTTCTATTGATAGTTATAAATATTTCTAGAGTTATGGGTTTTTCTTTTTGTCTTAAGAAATATTATACACAAAAGTACATCTTTGAAGTCGTTTTATTGACAAAACTCTATATTACATATAGACAAATATGTAACATGAAAAAGGGTTTATATTCGAGGACAACGAGAAAGTATGACGAGAAATTACGACAGCTTGAAAAGGTCATTTAACGATTTCCTACGTATTTTATCAGTCTTTTTAAATATGAAAATCCTGCTTTTTATGTTATCAAGTATTTAATTTTCTTTTAATTTTTTTCACTAAATTTTGAATATCGAATAACGAATAACGAACCGGCTGCTAACTTCACATACATTAAAGTTACACCGGATCAATTAAATCCAAAACATGCACTGCTGGTGAACTGTGATCAAAATGTCAATTTCCTACAATGACAAAAGAAATTACATTGTGTACATTCCGTCTTTATACATGTGTCTGTTCAACGTCCCCACCTAAAAAGGAATAAATATACTAAAAGTTTTCGTTATAATAAACCCGTGTCACGTGATGTCTCCTCAATCTGGCGCGAGAAGTCGCGCGCTGGACCTGAAATAAAATAAAAACTTTCCGAACTAAACATGAAACTTCCCCGGAATAATATAGACCCCTTACAGAAACAAACAAACAAACAAACAAACAAACACACATACACATAACAAACAATCATGTTTCAAAGGGGGGAAATACCGCTTACATTACAATTGCTTTTTAGAAGCAATTGATTTATATTTAATGTTTAATTTTGTCCTTTCGTTTAAATTTACAATAAAAACTGAACGCAATAATTTTTTGATCTTACAGTTATCATGAAAATAACATCAACAGTATTAAAAATAATTAACATTTAATAAAAATGGAAGAAAACAACATTATCAGTTGAAAAAGCATAATAATATATATAGGTAATGGTAAATTCAAAAACAAAAAAAGCACAAAAGGGTCTGTGCATCTCATTTACTTGTTAAAAACAGAAATGATGAAAAACACCAATAATAGTTTCAGCAATATTTTGAAATTTTCTAGTAAATCTTGAGATTGTGTTCTTATTCTCATTTCTTTTCAGACTTAAAACAGTTCACTGTCATCTGTATCCCTACCTTTCTCAGTGTGTACACATGCCAAGATGGTGACCAGTATTATATAGTGTTCACCTATAGGCCTACCTACTTGCTTCAGATATAACTATAGTGCTGTTGCTGAAATGCTGCTGCAAGACTTTATATTTATACTATAGATTCAAGTCTTTTTGTAAATGTATCATGCACAAGCAGAACAATTTCAACGAGATCAACAAAAGATGAAAACTTTTTGATACATTTGTAAATGATAAATTTTATAATCTGTGATATTGGCATGAAATGGTTGTAGTAGATTATATTTTAATAACTTGAATTAATGAAAATTATTGATTTTGTAACTATGTTTCAAAAGTGTTGCAAGTATCTTTTTTTGTTACTAGTATGTTATTTGTTTTGGAAAAAAAGTCCCACTGAATTTATGTTTTTTTTTTAAATTAAAAAGATATTTCACCCATTTTAAACCTAATATTAAAACACTTTTACATCTTTTTGACCACATGCTGAAGCCGATTTTGTTATATGGCTCAGAAATTTGGGGTCAATTCTCTCCAAATAAGTTACAATCAAAAGGAGACAACTATTTTTTCCAAATGTGCAAAGATCTAATTATTGAAAAATTACATATTAAATTTTGTAAATATTCTCTACAGGTACCTAGAAGATCAACAAACCTAGCAGTGATGGGAGAGTTGGGGCGCTACCCCCTATCTTTTGAGGTTATTCTTAATATGGCTAAATTTTGGCTCAGACTCACAGAACAAAATAACTCTCTCATTAAAGAAGCATTTGAAGAGTCTAAATTTTTATCTAAAACATATAAAGACAATTGGTTGGAAAGCATTTATTCATTATTTAAATATCTTAATTTAACCCCAGAATATTTGTTAAATCACAAATCTCATATAAAGTCAATTATCATTAAAAAAAACTCCGAATTAAATATGATGAAATTTGGCTTAACCAATTAAATAATGACAAACCTGGCATGGTGCAAGGAAATAAATTAAGGACCTACAGACTATTTAAAAATAATATAGGCCTTGAAAAATATTTATTGTTCAATAATTGTAAAACATTAAATGAGTTAACCAAATTTAGAATTAGTGCCCATGAACTTGAAATAGAAAAGGGAAGACATAAGGGAATACCCCCAGATAAAAGATTTTGTAAATTATGTAATAATGACATTGTTGAGGATGAAATTCATTTCTTCTTCAATGTCCATCACTTAAAACTGAAAGGTCCAGTTTTATTTCAGATTTATCCTCTACTAATTTTAAAACTTTAAATGACCAATCTAAATTTGTATGGTTGATGTCAAATGAAGATCCATTTGTTAATAACATAATGATTAAATTAATAGATAGTTTAATAAAATCTAGAAGAGTTAAATTAAGCATAAACACATGAGTAGTCCAGCTCTTCTTCTAATTATAAAACGGTACTGATTGTGTTCACTCACTCATTATCTTTGAGAATATATACTGTATTTGTTGTCTCCCTTCTCTTATATAATATTGTTTTAATTTTATTGTCATGTATTGTAATTTCAATGAAAAAAATCAACACAATTATTTGTACACTTTAATTTAAACTGTAATTGTACTGCTCCTCGGGGCGTCTTGATTGACAAATAAAAATTGTTGTTGTTGTTGTTGTTGTTGTTATTCAAGGAAGATAATTATGTAAATCCAAATTAAATTAAACCCAAATAATTTTTTAGACAACTGTATTTTATAGTTGTAAAACTGAGCTCTTAAGGTTTTATGTTTTGCAAAATTGCTGATACAACAAATGATAAAAAAAGAATTTCAGAATAGATGTTTGGTGCTTACATGTGAAGTGCAATTGATTGATAAGTTGGTTGTGTTCTGATCTCATTTAAATTTTTAAATTTTATGTAAAATTTCATATCACATTCATCAAAATAAAGTTGTGACTAAAGTTTTATAATGAGAAAATACAATATTTTTATTGTGAATTTGTCCTTTATTTTATTTTTCATTATAATTTCCATGACAGTTAACACTGTATTAACTAATAGCTGATTTATGATTTCCTCTACCAGTTGATAATTTTTTTTGTAATCAGCACATGGTTTGTTTTATTTCAGTCCTCCATTGATCAAAATTAAATTTTAAAGTAAAATTTTCTTGCTTTCTCCTGATTTTGCTATTGGAATATCATGAAAAAAGGATGACCTGTCTGAAATAACTCTTTATGCAGATTATTGAAAGCAAGATAAAGTTTGTCTAAAAGTTAATCTAGAAGTTCAAATGCAATTGTGAAGAAATTTAATCAATTAATTATTATTTGTATTTCAGAAATGCAATACGTGAACCTTATTTGTTTTTTCCTGTTTAAATTGTTTTATAACAGTGTTTTGGGTCTAAATAGAGCCCTTAGTAGGATGCTGTCCAATGTGAGCCAGGCCTTTGTGTTGAAGGCTGTATTATAACCTATTATTGCTTACTTTACCTACACTGTGTCTTGATGGAGAGTTGTCTCGTTGGTACTCCTACCACATTAAAAAAGATATTCCCTCTGACATTTGAAATTGAACTGAAGTTGCCTTGTTACTAAGGTTTCTTATATTGACATATCCCTTTCTCTCTTGCTGGATAGTTTAATACTGGTCATTTGGGGGCACTATGTAGCATACTGATCAGTGAGATGGCTAAAACTGAAAATTCATCATCTGATGGCTTATTCTCATTTCGCCTTAGCTGTCAAAATAATTATATAAAATTAATCCCAGTTTGCCTTAGTACAAAAATTCAGGTACACAGAAATAACTAAGGCGATATGGGAGCTTCTGTAAACAATGTAATTAAGTTATGTTTTGTTTGTATAATGTAGACGAAAGAATGTGTTTTATGTGTAATGATAACATAGAAGACGAAAAACATGTAATATTTTCTTGAATATTTGATATATCTTAATTATAATAAAAGAAATACTGTTTGTTTTTTATCTTTATTTAAGTTAAAATACAGAAAAAAGTATAAATACATGTGCTTCCCTTAATTTTGCCTCAAACTTTGTGTACATTTAATAATAATACTTCCTGTCCATTTGTACTAAAGACAGATAAAACAGATGGCACATAACATTCATATCACCAGGTCATATTTCTAATTGCTCAACTTTTGCTCAACTATAAAAAAAAATCTAGGTCTGAATGCTCAACTTTTCCTCAACTACAAAAATTTCAAAGTCTGAATGCTCAACTTTTCCTCAACTACAAAAATTTCAAAGTCTGAATGCTCAACTTTTGCTTAACTATATGAAAACAAAAGATCAATTGCTTAACTTATTCCTCAACTTAATGACAAGCTTCAGTTGAGGGCCAGTTGACCGACATCTATCAAACATACAGTGCTTGGCCAGGTTTGAGTTGAGCTAAGATGCTGACAACACCTAGCCCTCAACTATTTTGCTTAAAACAGCTAGCCCTTAACTGTCCGCCACATGGCCATCAACTGGCCCTCAACTTTTTTTTACTGTAGGGGTACTTCATGTATCAGACTTATGAAAAATGGCCAGAAGTTCATTTTATATGAGCCTGTGCCAAAAAATAGAGGTTTTCAAATAAAGTGAGGTCTTATATCAAATGTAATATTTTTCATTAACCACAATTTTCTGAAGTTGTTAAGTTTTCAAAAAAACTTTAACATATTATAAATGTACTTTTAATGGAAATATAAGTTTCAAATAGCATAACACATGTGGATAAAATAGTCTTTAGCAATGTTAAGCTTAAAAAAAAACAGGTTGTCAATTTAGGCCGTTCCCCGCATTTGCATATTAAAAAGCATATAAATGATATGGGAGATGGAGATATGCTTCTTTTTGCTTAAATCTGTGCTTAGATATGACAAAACATGGAGCCTGGATGTAACGAGACTGTCACTTTCAACTATATATGTAGACAGTATGGTCTGATGCAAAGTTTATTAACTTTACTGTTTAAAACCTGAATGAAATTTCAGCCTCAAAAGGCCAATATTTTAACCACTAGCTATCCAACAGAAGAAAATAAAGGTAGTCTGTTAAACAGAAATGGTTAAACAACCAGTAATAAGTGTTTTTTTATATAGATTCAATTCAATCTATTTAGGAATACAACTTTTAAGTGCATAGAACTTCACATTTCACCTGCTGTGTATACTGACCGTTAGACTTAGACTATTAAAACAGCACATTTTGCACTCTTTTATGTTTTTATCTACTTTTTTTTGTGTTCAGAGTTCACAAATGAGTAAAACAACTGAAATAAATACCACAAACACAAATAGATATCAGAAAAAACCTGTCAGAGAGAAATTAAGCCTGCTGTTTTTGCAAAAATATTGAAAAAAGTGAAAAAGCTACATTTTGGTCATTTAACCTGGAAAGTGACTTTTTCACAAATTTCTATCAAATGAAAGTGAAAATCATTTCTTCTCATGTAGTTTGACAAATTAATACCAATAGATCATTCAGAGAAGCTGTTAAAGTAAAAATTCAAAATTTATGCACCTCTTAGGGGCCTAAAACTTGACCAATTCTGATAAAACGTGGCATGATTTAAGCTTAGTATATTATAAAACAGTTTACAAAGTTTCATAGCCATATGATACCAAATAAAAAAAATGTGGCATTTAAACACCTGAGTCTAAAGGTCAGGCAACCTTATGGTAATGCCTATCATTTGTACCTAGTGTGGACAAAAGCTTAGCCGTAGAAAATATTGAATGAACTCAAGAACGGAGGTGGTAGTGTCTCCTTACCCTAACTATAGACATCAATTAAAAACGTTCCATAATTTAACAACCTGGGTCTTTGGGTCCAGGCAACCTTGGGCAGTTACCTATCATTTGTACCTAGTATGGACAAAAGGTTAACGGTTGGAATTTTTTTATGAATTAAAGAAGGGGGATTGGAAAGTAAGTCTACCCCATTTTTGGAAGTCAATTTATAAAGTTTCATAAATTAAACCACCTGAGTCTTAAGTCAATGCAATGGTTGATGTAACACAGAAGGATGTTATACACCTTGTATACCACATGTACTTTAGTTGATGTAACACAGGAGGATTTTATACACCTTGTATACCACATGTATCCTGGTTGATGTACCATAGGAGGATGTTACACACCTTATAAACCAGATGTACCTGGGTTGATGTAACACAGGAGGATGTTATATACCTTATAAACCACATGTACTCTGGTTGATGTAACACAGGAGGCTGTTATACACCTTATATACCTTAGATACGTAAAACGAAAGAGGAACGAAGGTAAGGACTGTGCAGTTGCAAGTAGCATGTGTATAATGTTCTGATTACTGGTAGAGTACATCTATGGGAATGACAAGTGCCATGTATAATGTTCTGATTACTGGTAAAGTACATCTATGGGAATGACAAGTGCCATGTATAATGTTCTGATTACTGGTAAAGTACATCTATGGGAATGACAAGTGCCATGTATAATGTTCTGATTACTGGTAAAGTACATCTATGGGAATGACAAGTGCCATGTATAATGTTCTGATTACTGGTAGAGTACATCTATGGGAATGACAAGTGCCATGTATAATGTTCTGATTACTGGTAAAGTACATCTATGGGAATGACAAGTGTCATGTATAATGTTCTGATTACTGGTAAAGTACATCTATGGGAATGACAAGTGCCATGTATAATGTTCTGATTACTGGTAAAGTACATCTATGGGAATGACAAGTGCCATGTATAATGTTCTGATTACTGGTAGAGTACATCTATGGGAATGACAAGTGCCATGTATAATGTTCTGATTACTGGTAAAGTACATCTATGGGAATGACAAGTGCCATGTATAATGTTCTGATTACTGGTAAAGTACATCTATGGGAATGACAAGTGCCATGTATAATGTTCTGATTACTGGTAGAGAACATCTATGGGAATGACAAGTGCCATGTATAATGTTCTGATTACTGGTAGAGAACATCTATGGGAATGACAAGTGCCATGTATAATGTTCTGATTACTGGTAGAGTACATCTATGGGAATGACAAGTGCCATGTATAATGTTCTGATTACTGGTAAAGTACATCTATGGGAATGACAAGTGCCATGTATAATGTTCTGATTACTGGTAAAGTACATCTATGGGAATGACAAGTGCCATGTATAATGTTCTGATTACTGGTAAAGTACATCTATGGGAATGACAAGTGCCATGTATAATGTTCTGATTACTGGTAGAGTACATCTATGGGAATGACAAGTGCCATGTATAATGTTCTGATTACTGGTAAAGTACATCTATGGGAATGACAAGTGCCATGTATAATGTTCTGATTACTGGTAATGTACAACTATGGGAATGACAAGTGCCATGTATAATGTTCTGATTACTGGTAAAGTACATCTATGGGAATGACAAGTGCCATGTATAATGTTCTGATAGCTGGTAAAGTACATCTATGGGAATGACAAGTGCCATGTATAATGTTCTGATTACTGGTAATGTACATCTATGGGAATGACAAGTGCCATGTATAATGTTCTGATTACTGGTAAAGTACATCTATGGGAATGACAAGTGCCATGTATAATGTTCTAATAGCTGGTAAAGAACATCTATGGGAATGACAAGTGCCATGTATTATGTTCTGAATACTGGTAAAGAACATCTATGGGAATGCCAAGTGCCATGTATAATGTTCTGATTACTGGTAAAGTACATCTATGGGAATGACAAGTGCCATGTATAATGTTCTGATTACTGGTAATGTACATCTATGGGAATGACAAGTGCCATGTATAATGTTCTGATTACTGGTAAAGTACATCTATGGGAATGACAAGTGCCATGTATAATGTTCTGATTACTGGTAAAGTACATCTATGGGAATGACAAGTGCCATGTATAATGTTCTGATTACTGGTAAAGTACATCTATGGGAATGACAAGTGCCATGTATAATGTTCTGATTACTGGTAGAGTACATCTATGGGAATGACAAGTGCCATGTATAATGTTCTGATTACTGGTAGAGTACATCTATGGGAATGACAAGTGCCATGTATAATGTTCTGATTACTGGTAAAGTACATCTATGGGAATGACAAGTGCCATGTATAATGTTCTGATTACTGGTAATGTACAACTATGGGAATGACAAGTGCCATGTATAATGTTCTGATTACTGGTAAAGTACATCTATGGGAATGACAAGTGCCATGTATAATGTTCTGATAGCTGGTAAAGTACATCTATGGGAATGACAAGTGCCATGTATAATGTTCTGATTACTGGTAATGTACATCTATGGGAATGACAAGTGCCATGTATAATGTTCTGATTACTGGTAAAGTACATCTATGGGAATGACAAGTGCCATGTATAATGTTCTAATAGCTGGTAAAGAACATCTATGGGAATGACAAGTGCCATGTATTATGTTCTGAATACTGGTAAAGAACATCTATGGGAATGCCAAGTGCCATGTATAATGTTCTGATTACTGGTAAAGTACATCTATGGGAATGACAAGTGCCATGTATAATGTTCTGATTACTGGTAAAGAACATCTATGGGAATGACAAGTGCCATGAATAATGTTCTGATTACTGGTAGAGTACATCTATGGGAATGACAAGTGCCATGTATAATGTTCTGATTACTGATAAAGTACATCTATGGGAATGACAAGTGCCATGTATAATGTTCTGATTACTGGTAAAGTACATCTATGGGAATGACAAGTGCCATGTATAATGTTCTGATTACTGGTAAAGAACATCTATGGGAATGACAAGTGCCATGTATAATGTTCTGATTACTGGTAATGTACATCTATGGGAATGACAAGTGCCATGAATAATGTTCTGATTACTGGTAAAGTACATCTATGGGAATGACAAGTGCCATGTATAATGTTCCGATTACTGGTAAAGTACATCTATGGGAATGACAAGTGTCATGTATAATGTTCTGATTACTGGTAAAGAACATCTATGGGAATGACAAGTGCCATGTATAATGTTCTGATTACTGGTAAAGTACATCTATGGGAATGACAAGTGCCATGTATAATGTTCTAATTACTGGTAAAGTACCTCTATGGGAATGACAAGTGCCGTGTATAATGTTCTGATTACTGGTAAAGTACATCTATGGGAATGACAAGTGCCGTGTATAATGTTCTGATAGCTGGTAAAGTACATCTATGGGAATGACAAGTGCCATGTATAATGTTCTGATTACTGGTAATGTACATCTATGGGAATGACAAGTGCCATGTTTAATGTTCTGATTACTGGTAAAGTACATCTATGGGAATGACAAGTGCCATGTATAATGTTCTGATTACTGGTAAAGTACATCTATGGGAATGACAAGTGCCATGTATAATGTTCTGATAGCTGGTAAAGTACATCTATGGGAATGACAAGTGCCATGTATAATGTTCTGATTACTGGTAATGTACATCTATGGGAATGACAAGTGCCATGTATAATGTTCTGATTACTGGTAAAGTACATCTATGGGAATGACAAGTGCCATGTATAATGTTCTGGTAGCTGGTAAAGTACATATATGAGTATGACAGTGTGCTGTTTAATGTCATGTTTTAACTGTAATAACTGGGGCCTTAACGCACTGTGGTACCCTATTACTATATTTGATACCATGGTGCTATCTTGGCTGATTTTATGATGAAATGTAGAGGCCACGGTGCTATAACTTTTGGCAGACCAGTGCTATGTTAATTTCCATTGTGCTATTTGAAATTCTAGGGAATACTCTGAGTAATACACATTGATAAGAATTACAGTGCTATGTATAATATTCTGATTACCGGTATAGTACATGTACAAGTAAGGCTGTGCTTTGTATAATATTTTGAATATTTGTATTGTAGATATACAAGTTTGGCTATACAATTTAGATTTACAAACTAGCAATTTCGCAAATCAGTTTACAATTTGTAAGCACATTCATTTCTAGTGTGTTATACAGAGAAATACAAGAGAAATAAAGAGACCTCAATATTCCACACAATTTTAATAATAATGATAAACAAAAAATCATACACATACATTTACATAATCTAATAAAGTGATTGAATAGTCAATAACAAATGATTAAAATAGAATAGAAATATTGTTAGGGGATGAGATGTACATACATGTAAATAAATAAACATTTAAAGAAGTAACCTTTGAAAATTCATAATTTATAATTAAATTTAATAAAATTTAAATATAAATTCATTAAGATTCATTAGTAAAATGAGGAAGTAGAAACATGTATAAATGTAACAACAGTTGACAAACTATAATGTCTGCATTACTGGTCATGATGAGGATGAACACAAATACCTCCACTTTCATTTTTGACAAAAAAAACATCTGAAAAGTGACATTTTTTTGGCATATTTGATAGATTTTATATTTTTATGCTTGAATCGGAGCGTTTTTAATGACTAAAAAAATTCTCTCCCCCTAAACAAATTGAGAAAATATCCACCTCCCTAATTGTTTAGAACGCATCCCCCCCCTCCCATAAACTTTTAAAAAAGTCATAAGAAACCTCAAATTAAAAAAAATATGTATATGTTTATTATAACTAAATGGATAGTTTTCATTATATAACTTATGTACATGTTCCAGACCATATGAGTATTTGGACCGTACGCGTACGGTCCGGACCGTATGCGTATACTCGTACGGTCCGACCAGACGCGTACGGTCCAGCTGACCAGACATGTTTTGAGATCATATGGGTTAAACTTTAAACAAACATTTATCAAAATCTTTATTTTTAGTTATAAAAATTGTTATTATTACAAATAGATGGATGAAGTGAATAAGCGAACAATTGACATTAAATATGTGTTTAAAAAAAAAATCAACGGTACCAATTTTGTTGCACCAGATGCGCATTTCGACAAAATATGTCTCTTCAGTGATGCTCGTGGCCAAAATATTTGAAATCCAAAGCTTATATAAAAGATGAAGAGCTATAATCCAAAAGGTCCAAAACGTATAGTCAAATTCGTGAAAGGAATCAGAGCTTTGCATGAGGGAGATACATTCCTTAATTTATAATAATTTCTAATATTTTGTAACAGCAAATTTAAATAACACAAAAAAAATCCGTATTTTCATGCCAGTACCGAAGTACTGGCTACTGGGCTGGTGATACCCTCGGGGACTAATAGTCCACCAGAAGAGGCATCGACCCAGTGGTAGTAAAAAAATCAACGGTACCAATTTTGTTGCACCAGATGCGCATTTCGACAAAATATGTCTCTTCAGTGATGCTCGTGGCCAAAATATTTGAAATCCAAAGCTTATATAAAAGATGAATTGTATATCTGAATCCTATTGTGTTACTCTGGCCCAAGGTGACACTAGTTAGTCTTGCTACCACAAGGAACGTCATATTTTTTTTTTTACATTTAATAACATGTTTTGTTCATGCATGTTCCTTTGCATATGCATTTTTTTTGTAAAGTTCTTAAATATTCTATAACAATTGTGCTCCTACATTATGTTTACTTCCGATAACTTCAATTTCAATGAGCATGTTGGGCTGCAATTAATGAATTACTGACATGCTAAATAAAGGAGATTAACAGATTTGAATAAGCGTGATTTTTCAGTTAAATAGTTAAAATATTAAGTTTTCATTTCAATTACTATTGAACTTTTTATATTAATTTTAGATATAAGTTATGTTGATCTGTTATATACATTTGTATCTAATAAACTTGACCAACTTCTTAATATTAGTCAGACCGTACACGTACGGTCCGACCATATATGTATTTTGAAAAAGTACGCATACGGTTTAGACCGTACGCGTACGGTCCAAATACTCATACGGTCTGGAGACCTGTATTACATAAGGTGTACTACACCATTATATGTAACAGCAACCAGAGACCTGTATTACATAAGGTGTATTACACCCTCATATGTTACATCCACCAGAGATCTGTATTACATATGGTGTACTACACCCTCATATGTAACATCAACCAAAGACCTGTATTACATAAGGTGTACTAGACCCTCATATGTAACATCAACCAGAGACCTGTATTACATAAGGTGGATTACACCCTCACATGTCACATCGACAAGAGACCTGTATTACATAAGGTGTACTGCACCCTCATATGTAACATCAACCAGAGACCTATATTACATAAGGTGTACTACAACCAACATTTACCAGAGACCTGTATTACATAAGGTGTACTACACCCACACTACACCCGTATATGTAACATCAACCAGACACCCGTATTATATAAGGTGTACTTCACCGTCATATTTTACGATAAACCGACCGTGCAAGGACTGTATAGCCAGTCAAGGTCGTTAAACACTTCCATATATATATTTTACGTCTAGCAGAGACCAGTATCATATATGGTGTACTACATCCTCATATATGTTACATCCACAGGAAATCTGTATAACATAAGGTGTATTACACCTTCATATGTTACATTCACCAGAGATTTGTATTATATAAGGTGTACTACACCCTCATAGGTAACATTTACCAGAGATCTGTATTACATAAGGTGGACTACACCATCATATGTAACATCCACCAGAGACTTGTATTACATAAGGTGTATTACACCCTCATATGTTACATCAACCAGAGACCCGTTATCATATAAGGTGGACTACACCCTCATATTTAACATCAACCAAAGACCTGTATTACATAAGGTGTACTACACCCTCATATGTAACATCAACCAGAGACCTGTTTTATATAAAGGTGGATTACACCCTCATATGTAACATCGATCAGAGACCTGTATTACATAAGGTGTACTACATCCTCATATGTAACATCAACCAGAGACCTGTATTACATAAGGTGTACTACACCCAACATCAACCAGAGACCTGTATTACATAAGGTGTACTACACCCTCATATCTAACATCAACCAGAGACCCGTTATCATATAAGGTGTACTACATCCTCATATGTTACATCCATCAGAAATTTGTATAAAATAAGGTGTATTACACCTTCATATGTTACATCCACCAGAGATCTGTATTTTATAAGGTGTACTACACTCTCATATGTTACATCCACCAGAGATCTGTATTACATATGGTGTACTACATCCTCATATGTTACATCCACAGGAAATCTGTATAACATAAGGTGTATTACACCTTCATATGTTACATCCACCAGAGATCTGTATTTTATAAGGTGTACTACACCCTCATAGGTAACATCTACCAGAGATCTGTATTACCTATGGTGTACTACATCCTCATATGTTACATCCACAGGAAATCTGTATAACATAAGGTGTATTACACCTTCATATGTTACATCCACCAGAGATCTGTATTTTATAAGGTGTACTACACCCTCATAGGTAACATCTACCAGAGATCTGTATTACATAAGGTGTACTACATCCTCATATGTTACATCAACCAGAGACCTGTATTACATAAGGTGGACTACATACCTCATATGTTACATCAACCAGAGACCTGTATTACATAAGGTGGACTACACCCTCATAGGTAACATCAATCAGAGACTTGTATTACATAAGGTGCATTACACCCTCATATGTTACATCGAAAAGAGACCTGTATTACATAAGGTTAACTACACCCTCATATGTTAAATCTACCAGAGACCAGTATTACATAAGGTGTATTACACCCTCATATGTAACATCGACAAGAAACCTGTTTTACATAATGTGGACTACACCCTCATATGTAACATCAACCAGAAACCTGTATTACATAAGGTGTTCTACTCCCTCATATGTAACATCAACCAGAAACCTGTATTACATAAGGTGGACTACACCCTCATATGTAACATCAACCAGAAACCTGTATTACATAAGGTGTACTACACCCTCATATTTAACATCAACCAGAGACCTGTATTACGTAAGGTGTACTACTCCCTCATATGTAACATCAACCAGAGACCTGTATTACATAAGGTGTATTACACCCTCATATGTTACATCCACCAGAGATCTGTATTACATATGGTGTACTACATCCTCATATGTTACATCCACAGGAAATCTGTATAACATAAGGTGTATTACACCTTCATATGTTACACCCACCAGAGATTTGTATTATATAAGGTGTACTACACCCTCATAGGTAACATCTACCAGAGACCTGTATTACATAAGGTGTACTACACCCTCATATGTAACACCAACCAGAGACCCGTTATCATATAAGGTGTACTACACCCTCATATGTAACATCAACCAGAGACCTGTATTACATAAGGTGTTCTACTCCCTCATATGTAACATCAACCAGAAACCTGTATTACATAAGGTAGACTACACCCTCATATTTAACATCAACCAGAGACCTGTATTACATAAGGTGTACTACTCCCACATATGTAACATCAACCAGAGACCTCTATTACATAAGGTGTATTACATCCTCATATGTTACATCCACCAGAGATCTGTATTACATATGGTGTACTACATCCTCATATATGTTACATCCACAGGAAATCTGTATAACATAAGGTGTATTACACCTTCACATGTTACATCCACCAGAGATTTGTATTATATAAGGTGTACTACACCCTCATAGGTAACATTTACCAGAGATCTGCATTACATAAGGTGGACTACACCTTCATATGTAACATCAACCAGAAATCTGTATAACATAAGGTGCATTACACCTTCATATGTTACATCCACACATATTTTTAGATATTGGAAAGTTATTAGAATTTCTTTGTGAACAGTGATACTTAGATGTTAACAGAAATACTTTGTGGTGAAGGAAATATACACATATTTTGTAATCAACTGGGATTCTAAGTATTATCATCACAACTTTGGACAGCCTTTGTTTTCTTGAGATACACATCAACACTACTTCAAGACTGGAAGTGCAAAACTATTCTACCTACACCCAGATATGATAAATGTTAATGTATTGCCATAAATAGTTTGGAAGGCTTTGTCTACATGAGGTTCATATTATTTGAACCTAAAGTCCAAATTGTCTCGAACTTTATCTTAGATGGTATATATTACAGCTAGGACCTTGGTACTCGTTTAATACATATACATGTACATCTATTGGGAAATCTAAATTGACATCCGATTTACACTTATGGATTTGTGTAACGTAGTAGCATATTAATTTTGTGTTTCTTATTTTTTTGGAGGCCAAACGACCCCGATGACTTCCGTACACTATATACAGAATTAATGGCAAATCATCGGCACAGACATATCTAATGTATGGTCAAGCTATATTTTTATTTATTGTGGTCTACTAGTATTAGACAGATATTAGTAAATTTATTTTTTCACAAGGGCAAATAAATACACATTTAATATTTGATTATCAAAAACATCTTCAAATACAGCAAATATGACATGTTGACATGTTGCCACACATTAAAAAAATGTTTTTAAAAATTGTTTTACACCTTTTGGGAAAATATTGTGTACGCGTTTTTCCAAGGGCAACTAATCTAAATGAACGACTATTCTTGCACCTGAACAACCGCTATGGTAAACCGTCAACAAAAAGATGCAAACAACTAAATCATTGAACACTGTCATCCTGAAGAATATATTTTGTACAGAAGATTCTCCAATCAGACAATACTATATATTGAGACTATATAAAACATAATTAAAAATTTTAAGATGTGCAAATCACAAATCAGATTCACATTTTGAGATCAAATACAGAAACTTCAAAACATTTAATGATGAAATGTTTTTACAAGATTTGTCAAATCAACCATTCGATATAATACAGGAAATCAATGATCCAAACGAAGCAATGGACATGTGGTATTACTTACTTGTCAATGTATTAGATAAACATGCACCTGTTGTTACTAGACGTGTAAAAAATAAAATATCAACTTGAATGGTATACTAATGAAATTGGTAAATCAAAATTCCAAAGAGATTATTTTCACAAAAAGAAAAACACTGAAAATTATAAAAAATATAGGAACAAAACTAGTGAATTAATCCGTTCTGCTAAAGCAAAATATTTTATGGATGCAATAGATAACGATAAAAACTGTAACATTCTTTGGAGGCATTTGAAGGATATGAATTCAACAACAACAGGGCCGTAACTACATTGTGGCAAATGAGGCAAATGCCTCATGTTTGAAATTTAAAAAAAAACCAAACAAAACAAAACAAAACTGAAACAAAAGATTGTCATCATATCAAATTGTTTTCACGGAAAGTGTCTTGCAAGACGCAAGTTCTCTTTACTCTCAGATGTCGCCCTTGCATGTTTATCGTGGTCCATGTTTCTACTTTATTTTTAGTTTTCAGAGTTGATGGTCTATTGTTTGTACTTTTGTGTCCCGGGTTTATCTTTTGTTCATTTATTGTCCTACTTTATGACTATATAGATATAGGAAGATGTGGTGTGAGTGCCAACGAGACAACTCTCCATCCAAATAGTCTGAATGTTGATTTTCATTTGTAAACGTGTGATTTTGCAATGTTGCATGTCCACCAATGTCCAGGCATTGTACGAGAAATTTTTTTAAGAATATTTACGATGCTACTGGACAAAGAAAAATATGATCGTTTCTGGATGGAATTGAACTTGATACCAAAGAAAACAAAACTGGCTCTTTTTGGTGTACATAAAACTAGATAGCTGACATGGTTTAAATTAAAGTAAGACCACCAATTTCCCGGTATCAAATTATCTATAAAAACATCAATGTATTGCCATATGATCTTTTACATTAAACACAAAACTAATGCATAGAAAAAATACAAATGATCAGTGGTCAAAGTTTTTATTCTTGTTCTTCATCTTGATAGTTTCTGGTGGGGTTTTCAACAATAAAAGAATCATTAATACCATAAAACAAGGTCAAGATTATCCTTAGTGTCGACTTAAGCAGTACTTAAAGTATACTACTGCACTGTCACTATATATAAATCTAGTCACAAAAAGATCACCAAAGTCTAAGAACAATACGAGACAAAGAACAGACAGACGGATTCGATTTTAATGATTGTAAGAATTACGATTATTGCTTTATCCTTCATATCGGTCTACTTTTAATGTTGTCCCCGTAAAACCCGTAAAAGTCTTAAATTACAATGAATCTATATTTTTGCTTTGAGACCAGAATATTGTCAAAAAAAGCGCTAAAAATAAATTGCGTTTTAATGTAAGAAAGAGTCCGGGAAACGCTCAGAATGCACGATTTTGCTTCAATTTTCTCAGAGCTTCCCCAGACCCTCGCCAATTTTTTTTCGCCCCTTACGCTCTGCGAATATGTTTTGCCTCACTATTAAAAGTGGCTAGTTACGGACTTGAACGAAACAGGAAATTGACATTTTAACACACGAAGGAAAAGTACTTATAAACAAAAATGATATTGCTAACTGCTTAAATGATCATTTTAGCACAGTAGGTGAGAAGCTTATATCAAATCCTCACAAAAGTTTTAAATCTGAGAAAATTAATAACTATGTTAATTCAAAAATAATTGATGATACTAAATTTTCATTATATACTGTCACAAATGACGAGGTTCTACAAGGTCTAAAAAATCTAGACATAACTAAATCAACTGGAACTGATGGAGTTGGACCAAGAATTTTAAAACTATCAAGGTCGATTGTAGCAAGCCCCCTTGCTCACATAATAAACCTTAGTTTAGGTACAGGAATATTTCCTAATATATTAAAATCTGCTAAAGTTGCTCCCATATTTAAAGGAGGGGATAAAACAGACCCAAACAATTATAGACCCATTTCAATTTTACCAACTGTGTCCAAGTTATTTGAAAAAACTGTCTTTAAACAACTATATTTATTCTTAACCACACACAAATTATTAATACAACAGCAGTCTGGATTTAGAGAAAAACATTCTTGTCATACAGCACTCATTAAAATAATTGATAAATGGTTAGAAAAATTTCTCTTTTTAGATTTTAAGAAGGCTTTTGATACGGTAAATCACAATATACTTTTATCAAAACTCAAATTATACAAATGCGATGACCACTCTGTAAAATGGTTTTCATCGTACCTCTCTCAGAGAATGCAAAAAGTTAAGTTAGGAACCACTGAATCAGAATATAAAACTGTAACCTAAATGACTTACCATTAACATTAAGTCATACAGAATATGATCTATATGCTGATGATACAACTTTACATTTATCATCTAAATCTATTGTAAATTTAAATATATGTTTGAATAAAGACTTAAACAATGTTATTAAATGGTGTAAAGAAAATGATATGAAGATAAATAGCAAGAAATCAAAATGTATGCTTGTTGGATCAGACAGCAAACTGGTAAACTGTAATGAATGTTTATGTGTTTTATCACAAGACAATATCGCTTTAGATAATGTTGAAGTTGAAAAACTTCTCGGAATTTACTGTACAACAGTAGTCAATAATGGGTAATATATAGCTATTGTAAAAAAGAATAAGACCCTTTAATGGTAAATAACGTTTCAACCTTTTTAACAAATATATTCTGGTTGAAATAGTTTCGCATATTTTATCAATTTAACATTCAATATTTAAGCTGCTATATTTTACTGTATTATGTTAGAAAGTAGATACAATGATAATATTGTCAGCTTTAATTTATAAAATCTTATGTTATGATTAGGTATTAAAATACAACCTTGTCTAGCTTTAACTAGTTCAGTAGTATTCCTATATAAAATAAGGATATGTGGTATCATTGATAATTAAACATCCATCCAACAGAGTCGAAGTGCTGTGAATTTAAGCAACAAGAGGTGTCTGTAAGGCCAATCAGCAAACCCAATATCATATAAAAGTCCAAGACATGACAATGTGAAACAATTTCAACGAAAAAGAAAGCCTTGTGTTTTATGAAAATCAATATAACAGATACATGTAGTAACAAACCACAACCACTAATTTACCACCAGTTTCACTTTGGACAGGCACATATAGAATGGTTGCAAATTGTTGCTTATATCACTGCATTTTCTTTTATAGTACACCTGGTCCTTTTAATGGAACATATTTTAAAAGTTGTACCTTTTAAGGTATTTGCTTTAACGGTCTAGGTTGATGTACAAAAAATGGTACAAATACAACATTTGGGACACATACAATACACTGTCATAAATTTATGTTTCTCCCATCTTCCGCATAATATAAGAGGATCTCTGTAAAACTTTCAGCATATACCTTCACTTCACTAATAGCTATATAGAATTAATTGTGTAAATTCCTTTTGAATGTGGCAAACTTAATTGCAGGATCAATGATAAAGTACAGAACTAACCATGAGAGTATAGTATAACACAGCCTCTTTCTTACTCAATCATTTATTTCTAAACATGCAGCTTTCTGACATTGCACATTTATTGTATAATATATCATTTTGTATTATATTGAATTATTGAAATCTAGCAACTTGCATTATTTAACAAATATTTACTTGCACATGTTCTTAATGGTTAAATACCAATACACTTACTTGTGATGGTTGCAATAAAAGTTATTATAATTTTGATACCATATAATCAACTTTTCTTATGTACAATATTCTTCCTTCTAACTGGGCACATTTGCTTTATCAAGTCTTTAGTCACCAAATCCTAGTTTTTAACACTTCATATATTTCAATTATTTTGCTTTTTCTTCCTTTTTGTTTCTGCATAATTCATGCAATGACAGCACCTTTCCAATTACTATTTATGTGTTGCGTCTTAATATCAAATGTAACACTTTAAAGTGACTGGAAAGGGTAAACAAATCATCAGACATGTAGAAGACATCTGGAAACAGCACCAGATCATTTGATATTGCAGCTTATAAAAGGGAACTCAGATTTGGATAGTTCCATTTTAAGGTAAAAAAATGTTAATCTCTTGTGAAATGAAATAAGAAATATGTTATCATTGTAGTTAATTGATAAAGATATCATTATGCGAGTATTTCTGAATTGGCTTTGTTATCGGCCCTTGGTCAGCTGTATTGGCTTTGTCTTCTCCTAAGGCCAACACAGCAATCCTCAAACCAATAACAATACCAATACAAAAATACTGGCATCTTCAACAAATAAAAACAGCATGGTAAACAAAATTTGTTAAGCTGAATACTATAATTTCTTCTTTTCAGTACATATTTTAGATGGATTATAAGAGAATTGGTAATGGAGTCCTTGCATGGTTTTTTTCTTTAAGGTAACAGATTTAAGGTTACTTTAATATCAATGTAACACTTTAAATTGACTGGAAAGGGTAAAAAAATCATCAGAAATGTAGAAGACATCTGGAAACAGCACCAGATAATTTGATATTGCAGCTTATAAAAGGGAACTCAGAATTGGATAGTTCCACTTTAAGGTAAAAAAATTTAATCTCTTGTGAAATGAAATAAAAAATATGTTAACACTGTAGTTCATTAATAAAAATATCATTATGCGAGTATTTCTTAATTGGCTTTGTAATTGGTCCCTCGGCCAGCTGTATTGGCTTTGTCTTCGCCTAAGGCCAACACAGCAATCCTCAAACCAATTTCAATACCAATACAAAAATACTGGCGTCTTCAACAAACAAAAGCATGATAAACAAAATTTATTTAACTAAAAACTATAATTTCTTCTTTTCAGTACATATTTTAGATGGATTATAAGAGAATTGGTAATGGAGGCCTTGCATGGTTTTTTTCTTTAAGGTAACAGATTTCAAATATTATGTGTCATTCTTTTTGTATTATACATAAATGGCAAACACTTGTGCAACAAAATCATGAACATTTAGCACAATAAATGGAATTGTGTTGTATATATATGTGTGCCGAATTGTATAAATAAAATATGTACAATACATATTGTAGATTCTTTTGTGTATCTCTGTGACTTCCATAGAGAACAGGCATGGGAGAGGTGGGTTACTGCAATGCATAATGGAGTCTCTCAGATTAAACCAGAACTACTCAAGATGTTCAGAGACATATTGCAGCATCAACAACAGAAGATGAATATGTTAGAGCAAAAGAGTTCCTACAGGTAAAACATTGCATACTTGTAGATAGTCAAATACATTACTATAGATATAAGAAGATGTGGTATGAGTGCCAATGAGACAACTTCCAATCAAGTCATAATAAGTAGAAGTAAACCATTATAGGTCAAAGTATAGTCTTCAACACAGAGCCTTGATGCAGACTGACCACAAGTTATAAAGGGCCTAAAAATGACTAGTGTTAACCCATTCAAACAGGAAAACTAACAGTCAAATGTATATATAAACAGAGAAATGAGAAACACATAGTACAAGAACAGGAGTGAAAATTTATAGTCATACTAAAGTTTAGTAATATTACAGCTAATTTCCTAAAGCATGAAGAGCAAGACTTTACTTAGCTTGCTTGCTTTGTTTTTATATTGTACAATCATTAGGATAACACCCAATTAAATTCAAATATTCTATATACAGGTTAAACTATGTCTATATATATATTGTTTAAAGATGTCAATCATATTTTCTAAGCTTATGTAAACAATTATACAAACAAAGCAAGCAAGCCAACCAAAGTTTTGCTTTACATGCATTAGGAAATTAGCTGTAAACTCAACAATAATCAAAGCTAGTATATATTAAAAATAGAGAGAAGAGATATAACTTTTAATAAGTTAACTTAAAATTTTAAACCAAAAAGCATTACAAATTGTATCAACAGGTCAAATTAACACAGAAGTATGATTTGAGAGTACTCTAGTTAAAACTATACCTGATTGTTTTTTTTAATAACCTAAAAATATTTTAATGTTTATACAGACTGTGACAAGAAAAGTGTTTGATTTCCTGATAATGATTCATTTTCCACACAACATGGGCAATTAAAATGTGGAAGAGTTCTAAATGTATAACTGCACCTAGTACAAAATGTTAAATGTCTGTGGGACACAGTAATAAATGTAATGTCACAATCACTGAACATATAAATGTAATGGTTATATGTTTTGGTTAATGGTATTTTGTATTCATATCAACTTGAACTTTATTCATTATTACATAAATTGATATATATATACGCCTACTAGGTTATTTTTTGCAAGATTTCGCTGATCCTTTAACAGGGTCCATTGTACTATTGACAAATATTATTATGACTTCTGTAAGCCACTGAAGATATTAATTTGGCATCTTTTTAGTAGATCTAGGTTATGTATGTTTCATTCTTTAATAGGCCAGTGTTATCTGGAAAGAGAATGACCGGTTAAGTAACTGGTTTGGGAGAACCTGGCTAAGCAAGTACAAGGTATTTAATTTCTAATTATTTCTTTTTCTTGTATGTTATCAACAACAATCAACTATACTATTGCACTGTGGTGAACATTATTCAGGCTCTAGCATACAGTTCTGGAAGTTATTAACATAGTTACTTGCATAAGAATGGTTTTGATGAAATAATCATAATGTCTAGAGTGCATGGTAGAATTGTAGTTGGTCATTTAATGACTAGTAGGTCAAAGTTACAAATTTAATTAAAAAGTAATCTAATTTCAGCGCTGGGTAAAAAGTTTTCGTGAAGGAATATTTAATATATTGGTAAACACAAACAATGGTGTGGAGCGTCAGAACAAAGCCTTGAAGTATGACTATTTAGATATGAAAAAGTCAAAGTCATTAAGCCAGCTGCTAGGAACACTTGTAAAGAAGTTCTTTCCAGATTCATACACCAGGTGAGTATTATGTAAAACATACACACATTGATTAGGAAGTGCAGGAAATAAATATACAAAAATGTTATTGTTCACTTTTTTATTTCGTGTTTACTTTACTCCTTGATATTTAAACCACAAGGCATCTAGAATATGTTTGATTTTCATTAGCCCAATTAACTATTTAATTACAAAATCTCATATAGTTCAAATGTATTTTTTACTGACAATCAAGATGATTCACTATTCCATATTTCAGATACATTTGTAACACTCAGAAACGTGTCCTTCCCCCCAAACGTGTTCGATACTCCCAAACGTGTCCACATCGACGTCTCTGAACTGCAAAACATGTCTAGTTGTAAAAAGGGCGTCAAAGCGTGTCATTTGTATTATTTAAACGCCTAAACGTTTCCATTTTTTTAATAAACACCCAAACGTGCCCAATCCGTCAAACGTGCCCAATCCCCCAAACTCAAGTTGTCCTATAGTATAAAGGGAACTAAAAGATTGTTACACTGATATTCCGTAACAATAAAACTGTCCTTTTCCGCTCCAAAAAAATATAATTTAATTCTGAGTTATGATTAGTGTTGATTCCTAAAAACCGTAAAGTGTAAATTCTTATAACTGTACACAATTCATTTAGGCCTATTCCCAAATTCCCGGTATGGTAATAAAACTTATGTATAGTATTTATTGTTAATATGATATCGTTCAAATAATGCATGAAATATTTGGCACCGGACTTATGACTCTTGTTTGTATGTCTTCACTTTAGTAGTGATGCTGGAAATCTAAAATTTATTAAAATACCTGATAACCAGTTTATGATTTGAATATCTTTTAAAATATCAAAACTGTTGAAAAAAAGGAAGTCAATTCTTTTAAAATCCTACCGTGCAGTATTCGCGGATTTTCTAATGCTTGCAAAGTAAAACTTTGTTTGGCTTGCTTGCTTTGTTTGTGTAATTGTTAATACAAGCTTTGTAAATAAGATTGACATCTTTAAACAATACAAGTGGATCAGGAACTGCTAACCATTCAGGGGCGGTTGAGTTCACTTCGGTTTTTATTGGGTTTGCATTGCTAAATCTTTAATATACTATTGGTATCGGTATCGGACTCGACCCGGAACTTCTTAATTATTGGCAATATTAATTACGTGGAAAACAAAAGGGCCTGGAGTGGTGTAATTTTTAATCTACGCCTTTGTACTATATTAGTTATATATAAAGTTGAATTCTTTGATTCGTCGTTTTTACGTGATGACGGCTGACAAATTGGACCTCGTAATTTTAGTATTATAGATGTATAGGCATAGTTAAATATTTGAATTTAATTTGGTGTTATCCGCTATGGTAAACGCTTAATCCAACTGAACTAGAATTGTTTGTACATGTTTGTGTGCTTTAAACGAGCATAATACTTGCAACTGGACTATAAGCAATTTCAGTCAAGAGTCGATTTATATGTTACAGATTAAATTTGCAATAACAACCGGCATTGAACCAACTAATACTAATAAATGATCACTTCATCAACTGTGTCCCCCATTATAGAATTGCCGTAAACGTTATTGATTTTTTTCATGTATTAGCGCTAAAAGACGTGAGACGTCCTGGCGTTACAGTGGACACGTTTTGGCGAATAACAATTATCGGACACGTTTGGGGGTTATAAAATCAGACACGTTTGGGGAATATTGGATATTACGGACACGTTTAGGGAGAATAGACACGTTTGGAGGAATCGGACAGACACGTTTGAGGGGATGGACACGTTTGGGAGTGTTACACATTTAATAGATAGTAAGTGACTTTTTGGTAATCAATTAAAATATGGTGATGGACACATATAACTAATTTTATATATTACAATGTATAACTCAATATTAGTGTTGCAACATATTCACTTGTTTTTTCTCTCATCCTTTAATTTCGTGGTTCACCTTTACCCACAAAATCCACAAAATTTGGTAAATAACAAAATAATAATGAATAAACAGTATCTTAAAATGTTGGTAAGATCTTTGTTGACCTTCATTTTGTTGCATTGCTTTGATCTGTACAATATATAAACAGTTGTATATCATCATTTCATCATAACAGTCATCATATAATAGCCCTGCCATTACAGGACCTCAGCTCTTTTATATGCTTATTTATGCAATTTATTTTTTTACAACAGTATAGCTTTGTCAAATTTTGTGGTTATATATTTCCATTAACATATCACATTTGTCAGCATTTTTTGGGATATTTTTTCAAATGTCACCAAAATTTTAAACTTCAGTTTTGTTAAAGCAATAACTTCAGATTTATATTTCAGTAGTATATATATGTTATTAAATTATGATTTTTTTCTCTGGTACTAATAAGTAATATGATCAATACATTTCAAGGAAATTCAATGACAATTGAAGAGATGGATGTACAAAACTGTATGTATTATATAGTTGATTGTGTATGACTAGGATGTCACAAGGGCATGACTGGGGTGTTAGATGTAGACCTTATACATGTAGGTGTGATAGATACAATATAACAATTATTACAAAGATATGATGTCTGTATGTATTATATAGTTGATTGTGTATGACTGGGATGTCCCAAATGCCTGGTTAGGGTGCTATGAGGGCATGACTGTGGTGTTGGATGAAGACATTATAAATGAAGGTGTGATAGATACAATAGAACAATTATTACAAAGATATGATGTCTGTATGTATTGTATAGTTGATTGCGTATGACTAGGATGTCACAAATACCAGACTAGGGTGCTATGAGTGCATGACTGGGGTATTAGATGAAGACATTATAAATAAAGGTGTGATAGATACAATAGAACAATTATTACAAAGATATGAAGGTGTGATAGATACAATAGAACAATTATTACAAAGATATGATGTCTCTGTATGTATAATATAGTTGATGGTGTTTGATTAGAATATCACAAATGCCTGACTAGGGTGTTATGATGGCATGACTGGAGTGTTGGATGTAGACCTTATATATATAGGTGTGATAGATACAATAGAACAATAATTACAAAGATATGATGTCTGTATGTATTATAAAGTTGACTGTGTATGACTAGGATGTCACAAATGCCAGACTAGGATGTTACAAGGGCATGACTGGTGTGTTAGATGAAGACATTATAAATGAAGGTGTAATAAATACAATAGAACAATTATTACAAAGATATGATGTATGTATGTATTGTATAGTTGATTGTGTATGACTAGGATGTCCCAAATGCCTGACTAGGGTGCTATGTGGGCATGACTGGGGTGTTAGATGTAGACCTTATACATGTAGGTGTGATAGATACAATAGAACAATTATAACAAAGATAGGTTGTATGTATGACTAGAATGTCATAAATGCCTGACTAGGGTGTTACAAGGGCATTACATGGGTGTTAGATAGGACATTATATATAAAGGTGTGATACATGGGTGTTAGATAGGACATTATATATAAAGGTGTGATAGATACAATAGAACAATTATTACAAAGATATGATGTCTGTATGTATTATATAGTTGATTGTGTATGACTAGGATGTCACAAATGCCAGACTATGGTGTTACAAGGGCATGACTGGGGTGTTAGATGTAGACCTTATACATGTAGGTGTGATAGATGCAATAGAACAATTATTACATAGATATGATGTCTGTATGTATTATATAGTTGATTGTGTATGACTGGGATGTCCCAAATGCCTGATTAGGGTGCTATGAGGGCATGACTGTGGTGTTGGATCAAGACATTATAAATGAAGGTGTAATAGATACAATAGAACAATTATTACAAAGATATGATGTCTGTATGTATTGTGTAGTTGATTGCGTATGACTAGGATGTCCCAAATGCCTGATTAGGGTGCTATGAGGGCATGACTGGGGTGTTAGATGTAGTCATTATATATGTAGGAGTGATAGATACAATAGAACAATTATTACAAAGATATGATGTCTGTATGTGTTATATAGTTAATTGTGTATGAGTGGGATGTCCCAAATGCCTGACTAGGTTGTTACAAGGGCACGTAGTTGAGTGTGTACGACAAGGATGTCACAAATGCCTGACTAGGGTATAACAAGGGCATGACTGGGGTGTTAGATGAAGACATTATAAATTAAGGTGTGATAGATGCAATAGAACAATTATTACAAAGATGTGATGTCTGTATGCATTATTTAGTTGATTGTGTATGAGTAGGATGTCACAAATGCCAGACTAGGGTGTTTCAAGGGCATGACTGGGATGTAAGATGAAGACATTTTAAATGAAGGTGTGATAGATACAATAGAACAGTTATTACAAAGATTTGATGTATGTATGTACTGTATAGTTGATTGTGTATGACTAGGATGTCCCAAATGCCTGACTAGGGTGTTATGAGGGCATGACTGGGGTGTAAGATGTAGACCTTATATATGTAGGTGTGGTAGATACAATAGAACAATTATTACAAAGATGTGATGTCTGTATGTATTAAATAGTTGATTGTGTATGACTGGGATGTCCCAAATGCCTGACTAGGTTGCTATGAGGGCATGACTGGGGTGTTAGATGAAGACATTATAAAAGAAGGTATGATAGATACAATAGAACAATTATTACAAAGATATGATGTCTGTATGTATTATATAGTTGATTGTGTATGACTGGGATGTCCCAAATGCCTGACTAGGGTGTTACAATGGCGATACTGGGTTGTTAGATGTAGACTTTATATATGTAGGTGTGATAGATACAATAGAACAATTATTACAAGATATGATGTCTGTGTGTTTTATATAGTTGAGTTTGTATGACTAGGATGTCACAAATGCCTGACTAGGGTGTTACCAAGGGCATGACGGGTGTTAGATGAATACATTATAAATGAAGGTGTGATAGATACAATAGAACAATTATTACAAAGATATGATGTCTTTATGTATTATAAAGTTGATTGTGTATGACTAGGATGTCACAAATGCCTGACTAGGGTGTTACAAGGTCATGACTGGGGTGTTGGATGAAGACAATATAAATGAAGGTGTGATAGACCCAATAGAACAATTATTACAAAGATATGATGTCTGTATGTATTGTATAGTTGATTGCGTATGACTAGGATGTCCCAAATGCCTGACTAGGGTGCTATGTGGGCATGACTGGGGTGTTATATGTAGACCTTATATATGTAGGTGTGATAGATACAATAGAACAATTATTACAAGATATGATGTCTGTGTGTATTATATAGTTGAGTGTGTACGACTAGGATGTCACAAATGCCTGACTAGGGTGTTACAAGGGCATGACTGGGGTGTTAGATGAAGACATTATAATTAAAGGTGTGATAGATGAAGACATTATAAATAAAGCTGTGATAGATACAATAGAACAATTATTACAAAGATATGATGTCTGTATGTATTATAAAGTTGATTGTGTATGACTAGGATGTCACGAATGCCAGACTATGGTCTTAGAAGGGCATGACTGGGGTATTAGATGAAGACATTATAAATGAAGGTGTGATAGATACAATAGAATCATTATTACAAAGATATGATGTCTGTATGTATTATATAGTTGATTGTGTATGACTAGGATGTCACAAATGCCTGACTAGGGTGTTACAACGGCATGACTGGGATGTTAGATGAAGACATTACAAATGAAGGTGTGATAGATACAATAGAACAATTATTACAAAGATATGATGTCTGTATGTATTATATAGTTGATTGTGTATGACTGGGATGTCCAAAATGCCTGACTAGGGTGCTATGAGGGCATGACTTGGGTGTTAGATGAAGACAATATAAATTAAGGTGTGATAGATACAATAGAACAATTATTACAAAGATATGATGTCTGTAAGTATGATAAAGTTGATTGTGTATGACTAGGATGTCACAAATGCCAGACTAGGGTGTTTTAAGGGCATGACTGGGGTGTTAGATGAAGACATTATAAATGAAGGTGTGATAGATACAATAGAACAATTCTTACAAAGATTTGATGTTTGTATGTACTGTATAGTTGATTGTGTATGACTGGGATGTCCCAAATGCCTGACTAGGGTGTTATGAGGGCATGACTGGGGTGTTAGATGTAGACCTTATATATGTAGGTGTGATAGATACAATAGAACAATTATTACAAAGATGTGATGTCTGTATGTATTATATAGTTGATTGTGTATGACTGGGATGTCCCAAATGCCTGACTAGGGTACTATGAGGGCATGACTGGGGTGTTAGATGAAGACATTATAAATGAGGGTGTGATAGATACAATAGAATAATTATTACAAAGATATGATGTCTGTATGTATTATATAGTTGATTGTGTATGACTGGGATGTCAAAAATGCCTGACTAGGGTGCTATGAGGGCATGACTGGGGTGTTAGATGAAGAAAATATGAATGAAGGTGTGATAGATACAATATAATAATTATTACAAAGATTTGATGTCTGTATGTATTATATAGTTGATTGTGTATGATTAGGATGTCACAAATACCTGACTAGGGTGTTACAAGGGCATGACTGGGGTGTTAGATAGGACATTATAAATAAAGGTGTGATAGATACAATAGAACCATTATTACAAAAATATGATGTCTGTATGTATTATAAAATTGATTGTGTCTGACTAGGATGTCACAAATGCCTGACTAGGGTGTTACCAAGGGCATGACGGGTGTTAGATGAATACATTTTAAATGAAGGTGTGATAGATACAATAGAACAATTATTACAAAGATATGATGTCTTTATGTATTATAAAGTTGATTGTGTATGACTAGGATGTCACAAATGCCTGACTAGGGTGTTACAAGGTCATGACTGGGGTGTTGGATGAAGACATTATAAATGAAGGTGTGATAGACCAAATAGAACAATTATTACAAAGATATGATGTCTGTATGTATTGTATAGTTGATTGCGTATGACTAGGATGTCCCAAATGCCTGACTAGGGTGCTATGTGGGCATGACTGGGGTGTTATATGTAGACCTTATATATGTAGGTGTGATAGATACAATAGAACAATTATTACAAGATATGATGTCTGTGTGTATTATATAGTTGAGTGTGTACGACTAGGATGTCACAAATGCCTGACTAGGGTGTTACAAGGGCATGACTGGGGTGTTAGATGAAGACATTATAATTAAAGGTGTGATAGATGAAGACATTATAAATAAAGCTGTGATAGATACAATAGAACAATTATTACAAAGATATGATGTCTGTATGTATTATAAAGTTGATTGTGTATGACTAGGATGTCACGAATGCCAGACTATGGTCTTAGAAGGGCATGACTGGGGTGTTAGATGAAGACATTATAAATGAAGGTGTGATAGATACAATAGAATCATTATTACAAAGATATGATATCTGTATGTATTATATAGTTGATTGTGTATGACTAGGATGTCACAAATGCCTGACCAGGGTGTTACAAGGGCATGACTGGGATGTTAGATGAAGACATTACAAATGAAGGTGTGATAGATACAATAGAACAATTATTACAAAGATATGATGTCTGTATGTATTATATAGTTGATTGTGTATGACTGGGATGTCCAAAATGCCTGACTAGGGTGCTATGAGGGCATGACTTGGGTGTTAGATGAAGACAATATAAATTAAGGTGTGATAGATACAATAGAACAATTATTACAAAGATATGATGTCTGTATGTATGATAAAGTTGATTGTGTATGACTAGGATGTCACAAATGCCAGACTAGGGTGTTTTAAGGGCATGACTGGGGTGTTAGATGAAGACATTATAAATGAAGGTGTGATAGATACAATAGAACAATTCTTACAAAGATTTGATGTCTGTGTGTACTGTATAGTTGATTGTGTATGACTGGGATGTCCCAAATGCCTGACTATGGTGTTATGAGGGCATGACTGGGGTGTTAGATGTAGACCTTATATATGTAGGTGTGATAGATACAATAGAACAATTATTACAAAGATGTGATGTCTGTATGTATTATATAGTTGATTGTGTATGACTGGGATGTCCCAAATGCCTGACTAACGTACTATGAGGGCATGACTGGGGTGTTAGATGAAGACATTATAAATGAAGGTGTGATAGATACAATAGAATAATTATCACAAAGATATGATGTCTGTATGTATTATATAGTTGATTGTGTATGACTGGGATGTCCAAAATGCCTGACTAGGGTGCTATGAGGGCATGACTGGGGTGTTAGATGAAAACAATATGAATGAAGGTGTGATAGATACAATATAATAATTATTACAAAGATTTGATGTCTGTATGTATTATATAGTTGATTGTGTATGATTAGGATGTCACAAATGCCTGACTAGGGTGTTACAAGGGCATGACTGGGGTGTTAGATAAGACATTATAAATAAAGGTGTGATAGATACAATAGAACCATTATTACAAAGATATGATGTCTGTATGTATTATAAAATTGATTGTGTCTGACTAGGATGTCACAAATGCCAGACTAGGGTGTTTCAAGGGCATGACTGGGGTGTTAGATGAAGACATTATAAATGAAGGTGTGATAGATACAATAGAGCAATTATTACAAAGATATGATGTCTGTATGTATTGTGTAGTTGATTGCGTATGACTAGGATGTCCCAAATGCCTTATTAGGGTGCTATGAGGCCATGACTGGGGTGTTAGATGTAGACTTTATATATATGTAGGTGTGATCGATACAATAGAACAATTATTACCAAGATATGATGTCTATATGTATTATATAGTTGATTGTGTATGACTGGGATGTCCCAAATGCCTGACAAGGGTGCTATGAGGGCATGACTGGGGTGTTAGATGTAGACTTTATATATGTAGGTGTGATAGATACAATAGAACAATTATTACAAGATATGATGTCTGTGTGTTTTATATAGTTGAGTTTGTATGACTAGGATGTCACAAATGCCTGACTAGGGTGTTGCCAAGGGCATGACGGGTGTTAGATGGATACATTATAAATGAAGGTGTGATAGATACAATAGAACAATTATTACAAAGATATGATGTCTTTATGTATTATAAAGTTGATTGTGTATGACTAGGATGTCACAAATGCCTGACTAGGGTGTTACAAGGTCATGACTGGGGTGTTGGATGAAGACATTGTAAATGAAGGTGTGATAGACCCAATAGAACAATTATTACAAAGATATGGTGTCTGTATGTATTGTATAGTTGATTGCGTATGACTAGGATGTCCCAAATGCCTGACTAGGGTGCTATGTGGGCATGACTGGGGTGTTATATGTACACCTTATATATGTAGGTGTGATAGATACAATAGAACAATTATTACAAGATATGATGTCTTGTGTATTATATAGTTGAGTGTGTACGACTAGGATGTCACAAATGCCTGACTAGGGTGTTACAAGGGCATGCCTGGGGTGTTATATGAAGACATTATAAATGAAGGTGTGATAGATACAATAGAACAATTATTACAAAGATATGATGTCTGTATGTATTATAAAGTTGATTGTGTATGACTAGGATGTCACAAATGCCTGACTAGGGTGTTACCAAGGGCATGACGGGTGTTAGATGAATACATTATAAATGAAGGTGTGAAAGATACAATAGAACAATTATTACAAAGATATGATGTCTGTATGTACTGTATAGTTGATTGTGTATGACTGGGATGTCCCAAATGCCTGACTAGGGTGTAATGAGGGCATGACTGGGGTGTTAGATGTAGACCTTATATATGTAGGTGTGATAGATACAATAGAACAATTATTACAAAGATTTGATGTCTGTATGTATTATATAGTTGATTGTGTATGATTATGATGTCACAAATGCCTGACTAGGGTGTTACAAGGGCATGACTGGGGTGTTAGATAGGACATTATAAATAAAGGTGTGCTAGATACAATAGAACCATTATTACAAAGATATGATGTCTATGTATGATAAAGTTGATTGTGTCTGACTAGGATGTCACAAATGCCAGACTAGGGTGTTTCAAGGGCATGACTGGGGTGTTAGATGAAGACATTATAAATGAAGGTGTGATAGATACAATAGAACAATTCTTACAAAGATTTGATGTCTGTATGTACTGTATAGTTGATTGTGTATGACTGGGATGTCCCAAATGCCTGACTAGGTTGTTATGAGGGCATGACTGGGGTGTTAGATGTAGACCTTATATATATAGGTGTGATAGATCCAATAGAACAATTATTACAAAGATATGATGTCTGTATGTATTAAATAGTTGATTGTGTATGACTGGGATGTCAAAAATGCCTGACTAGGGTGCTATGAGGGCATGACTGGGGTGTTAGATGAAGACAATATGAATGAAGGTGTGATAGATACAATAGAATAATTATTGCAAAGATTTTATGTCTGTATGTATTATATAGTTGATTGTGTATGATTAGGATGTCCCAAATGCCTGACTAGGGTGCTATGTGGGCATGACTGGGGTGTTAGATGTAGACTTTATATATGTAGTAGTGATAGATACAATAGAACAATTATTACAAGATATGATGTCTGTGTGTTTTATATAGTTGAGTGTGTATGACTAGGATGTCACAAATGCCTGACTAGGGTGTTACAAGGGCATGACTGGGGTGTTATATGAAGACATTATAAATGAAGGTGTGATAGATACAATAGAACAATTATTACAAAGATATGATGTCTGTATGTATTATAAAGTTGATTGTGTATGACTAGGATGTCACAAATGCCTGACTAGGGTGTTACCAAGGACATGACGGGTGTTAGATGAATACAATATAAATGAAGGTGTGATAGATACAATAGAACAATTATTACAAAGATATGATGTCTTTATGTATTATAAAGTTGATTGTGTATGACTAGGATGTCACAAATGCCTGACTAGGGTGTTACAAGGTCATGACTGGGGTGTTGGATGAAGACATTGTAAATGAAGGTGTGATAGACCCAATAGAACAATTATTACAAAGATATGATGTCTGTATGTATTGTATAGTTGATTGCGTATGACTAGGATGTCCCAAATGCCTGACTAGGGTGCTATGTGGGCATGACTGGGGTGTTATATGTAGACCTTATATATGTAGGTGTGATAGATACAATAGAACATTTATTACAAGATATGATGTCTGTGTGTATTATATAGTTGAGTGTAAAATTGAGAATGGAAATGGGGAATGTGTCAAAGAGACAACAACCCGACCAAATAAAAAACAACAACAGCAGAGGGTCACCAACAGGTCTTCAATGTAGCGAGAAATTCCCGCACCCGGAGGCGTCCTTCAGCTGGCCCCTAAACAAATATATACTAGTCCAGTGATAATGAACGCCATACTAATTTCCAAATTGTACACAAGAAACTAAAATTAAAATAATACAAGACTAACAAAGGCCAGAGGCTCCTGACTTGGGACAGGCGCAAAAATGCGGCGGGGTTAAACATGTTTGTGAGATCTCAACCCTCCCCCTATACCTCTAACCAATGTAGTAAAGTAAACGCATAACAATACGCACATTAAAATTCAGTTCAAGAGAAATCCGAGTCTGATGTCAGAAGATGTAACCAAAGAAAATAAACAAAATGACAATAATACATAAATAACAACAGACTACTAGCAGTTAACTGACATGCCAGCTCCAGACTTCAATTAAACTGACTGAAAGATTATGATTTCATCATATGAACGACTAGGATGTCACAAATGCCTGACTAGGGTGTTACAAGGGCATGACTGGGGTGTTATATGAAGACATTATAAATGAAGGTGTGATAGATACAATAGAACAATTATTACAAAGATATGATGTCTGTATGTATTGTATAGTTGATTGCGTATGACTAGGATGTCCCAAATGCCTGACTAGGGTGCTATGTGGGCATGACTGGGGTGTTATATGTAGACCTTATATATGTAGGTGTGATAGATACAATAGAACAATTATTACAAGATATGATGTCTGTGTGTATTATATAGTTGAGTGTAAAATTGAGAATGGAAATGGGGAATGTGTCAAAGAGACAACAACCCGACCAAATAAAAAACAACAACAGCAGAGGGTCACCAACAGGTCTTCAATGTAGCGAGAAATTCCCGCACCCGAAGGCGTCCTTCAGCTGGCCCCTAAACAAATATATACTAGTCCAGTGATAATGAACGCCATACTAATTTCCAAATTGTACACAAGAAACTAAAATTAAAATAATACAAGACAAACAAAGGCCAGAGGCTCCTGACTTGGGACAGGCGCAAAAATGCGGCGGGGTTAAACATGTTTGTGAGATCTCAACCCTCCCCCTATACCTCTAACCAATGTAGTAAAGTAAACGCATAACAATACGCACATTAAAATTCAGTTCAAGAGAAATCCGAGTCTGATGTCAGAAGATGTAACCAAAGAAAATAAACAAAATGACAATAATACATCAATAACAACAGACTACTAGCAGTTAACTGACATACCAGCTCCAGACTTCAATTAAACTGACTGAAAGATTATGATTTCATCATATGAACGACTAGGATGTCATACATGCCTGACTAGGGTGTTACAAGGGCATGACTGGGGTGTTATATGAAGACATTATAAATGAAGGTGTGATAGATACAATAGAACAATTATTACAAAGATATGATGTCTGTATGTATTGTATAGTTGATTGCGTATGACTAGGATGTCCCAAATGTCTGACTAGGGTGCTATGTGGGCATGACTGGGGTGTTATATGTAGACCTTATATATGTAGGTGTGATAGATACAATAGAACAATTATTACAAGATATGATGTCTGTGTGTATTATATAGTTGAGTGTAAAATTGAGAATGGAAATGGGGAATGTGTCAAAGAGACAACAACCCGACCAAATAAAAAACAACAACAGCAGAGGGTCACTAACAGGTCTTCAATGTAGCGAGAAATTCCCGCACCCGGAGGCGTCCTTCAGCTGGCCCCTAAACAAATATATACTAGTCCAGTGATAATGAACGCCATACTAATTTCCAAATTGTACACAAGAAACTAAAATTAAAATAATACAAGACTAACAAAGGCCAGAGGCTCCTGACTTGGGACAGGCGCAAAAATGCGGCGGGGTTAAACATGTTTGTGAGATCTCAACCCTCCCCCTATACCTCTAACCAATGTAGTAAAGTAAACGCATAACAATGCGCACATTAAAATTCAGTGCCTGACTAGGGTGTTACAAGGGCATGACTTGGGTGTTAGATAGGACATTATAAATAAAGGTGTGATAGATACAATAGAACAATTATTACAAAGATATGATGTCTGTATGTATTATAAAGTTGATTGTGTATGACTAGGAGGTCACAAATGCCAGACTATTGTCTTTCAAGGGCATGGCTGGGGTGTTAGATGAAGACATTGTAAATGAAGGTGTGATAGATACAATAGAACAATTATTACAAAGATATGATGTCTGTATGTATTATATAGTTGATTGTGTATGACTAGGATGTCACAAATGCCTGACTAGGGTGTTACAAGGTCATGACTGGGGTGTTGGATGAAGACATTGTAAATGAAGGTGTGATAGACCCAATAGAACAATTATTACAAAGATATGATGTATGTATGTATTGTATAGTTGATTGCGTATGACTAGGATGTCCCAAATGCCTGACTAGGGTGCTATGTGGGCATGACTGGGGTGTTATATGTAGACCTTATATATGTAGGTGTGATAGATACAATAGAACATTTATTACAAGATATGATGTCTGTGTGTATTATATAGTTGAGTGTAAAATTGAGAATGGAAATGGGGAATGTGTCAAAGAGACAACAACCCGACCAAATAAAAAACAACAACAGCAGAGGGTCACCAACAGGTCTTCAATGTAGCGAGAAATTCCCGCACCCGGAGGCGTCCTTCAGCTGGCCCCTAAACAAATATATACTAGTCCAGTGATAATGAACGCCATACTAATTTCCAAATTGTACACAAGAAACTAAAATTAAAATAATACAAGACTAACAAAGGCCAGAGGCTCCTGACTTGGGACAGGCGCAAAAATGCGGCGGGGTTAAACATATTTGTGAGATCTTAACCCTCCCCCTATACCTCTAACCAATGTAGTAAAGTAAACGCATAACAATACGCACATTAAAATTCAGTTCAAGAGAAATCCGAGTCTGATGTCAGAAGATGTAACCAAAGAAAATAAACAAAATGACAATAATACATAAATAACAACAGACTACTAGCAGTTAACTGACATGCCAGCTCCAGACTTCAATTAAACTGACTGAAAGATTATGATTTCATCATATGAACGACTAGGATGTCACAAATGCCTGACTAGGGTGTTACAAGGGCATGACTGGGGTGTTATATGAAGACATTATAAATGAAGGTGTGATAGATACAATAGAACAATTATTACAAAGATATGATGTCTGTATGTATTGTATAGTTGATTGCGTATGACTAGGATGTCCCAAATGCCTGACTAGGGTGCTATGTGGGCATGACTGGGGTGTTATATGTAGACCTTATATATGTAGGTGTGATAGATACAATAGAACAATTATTACAAGATATGATGTCTGTGTGTATTATATAGTTGAGTGTAAAATTGAGAATGGAAATGGGGAATGTGTCAAAGAGACAACAACCCGACCAAATAAAAAACAACAACAGCAGAGGGTCACCAACAGGTCTTCAATGTAGCGAGAAATTCCCGCACCCGGAGGCGTCCTTCAGCTGGCCCCTAAACAAATATATACTAGTCCAGTGATAATGAACGCCATACTAATTTCCAAATTGTACACAAGAAACTAAAATTAAAATAATACAAGACTAACAAAGGCCAGAGGCTCCTGACTTGGGACAGGCGCAAAAATGCGGCGGGGTTAAACATGTTTGTGAGATCTCAACCCTCCCCCTATACCTCTAACCAATGTAGTAAAGTAAACGCATAACAATACGCACATTAAAATTCAGTTCAAGAGAAATCCGAGTCTGATGTCAGAAGATGTAACCAAAGAAAATAAACAAAATGACAATAATACATCAATAACAACAGACTACTAGCAGTTAACTGACATACCAGCTCCAGACTTCAATTAAACTGACTGAAAGATTATGATTTCATCATATGAACGACTAGGATGTCATACATGCCTAACTAGGGTGTTACAAGGGCATGACTGGGGTGTTATATGAAGACATTATAAATGAAGGTGTGATAGATACAATAGAACAATTATTACAAAGATATGATGTCTGTATGTATTGTATAGTTGATTGCGTATGACTAGGATGTCCCAAATGTCTGACTAGGGTGCTATGTGGGCATGACTGGGGTGTTATATGTAGACCTTATATATGTAGGTGTGATAGATACAATAGAACAATTATTACAAGATATGATGTCTGTGTGTATTATATAGTTGAGTGTAAAATTGAGAATGGAAATGGGGAATGTGTCAAAGAGACAACAACCCGACCAAATAAAAAACAACAACAGCAGAGGGTCACTAACAGGTCTTCAATGTAGCGAGAAATTCCCGCACCCGGACGCGTCCTTCAGCTGGCCCCTTAACAAATATATACTAGTCCAGTGATAATGAACGCCATACTAATTTCCAAATTGTACACAAGAAACTAAAATTAAAATAATACAAGACTAACAAAGGCCAGAGGCTCCTGACTTGGAACAGGCGCAAAAATGCGGCGGGGTTAAACATGTTTGTGAGATCTCAACCCCCCCCCCCTATACCTCTAACCAATGTAGTAAAGTAAACGCATAACAATACGCACATTAAAATTCAGTGCCTGACTAGGGTGTTACAAGGGCATGACTTGGGTGTTAGATAGGACATTATAAATAAAGGTGTGATAGATACAATAGAAAAATTATTACAAAGATATGATGTCTGTATGTATTATAAAGTTGATTGTGTATGACTAGGAGGTCACAAATGCCAGACTATTGTCTTTCAAGGGCATGACTGGGGTGTTAGATGAAGACATTGTAAATGAAGGTGTGATAGATACAATAGAATAATTATTACAAAGATATGATGTCTGTATGTATTATATAGTTGATTGTGTATGACTAGGATGTCACAAATGCCTGACTAGGGTGTTACAAGGGCATGACTGGGGTGTTAGATGAAGACATTATAAATGAAGGTGTGATAGATACAATAGAACAATTATTACCAAGATATGAATGTCTGTATGTATTATGTAGTTGATTGTGTATGACTAGGATGTCACAAATGCCTGACTAGGGTGCTATGTGGGCATGACTGGGGTGTTAGATGAAGACAATATGAATGAAGGTGTGATAGATACATTAGAATATTATTGCAAAGATTTTATGTCTGTATGTATTATATAGTTGATTGTGTATGATTAGGATGTCCCAAATGCCTGACTAGGGTGCTATGTGGGCATGACTGGGGTGTTAGATGTAGACTTTATATGTGTAGGTGTGATAGATACAATAGAACAATTATTACAAGATATGATGTCTGTGTGTTTTATATAGTTGAGTGTGTACGACTAGGATGTCACAAATGCCTGACTAGGGTGTTACAAGGGCATGACTGGGGTGTTATATGAAGACATTATAAATGAAGGTGTGATAGATACAATAGAACAATTATTACAAAGATATGATGTCTGTATGTATTATAAAGTTGATTGTGTATGACTAGGATGTCACAAATGCCTGACTAGGGTGTTACCAAGGGCATGACGGGTGTTAGATGAACACATTATAAATGAAGGTGTGATAGATACAATAGAACAATTATTACAAAGATATGATGTCTTTATGTATTATAAAGTTGATTGTGTATGACTAGGATGTCACAAATGCCTGACTAGCGTGTTACAAGGTCATGACTGGGGTGTTGGATGAAGACATTATAAATGAAGGTGTGATAGACCCAATAGAACAATTATTACAAAGATATGATGTCTGTATGCATTGTATAGTTGATTTCGTATGACTAGGATGTCCCAAATGCCTGACTAGGGTGCTATGTGGGCATGACTGGGGTGTTAGATGAAGACAATATGAATGAAGGTTTGATAGATACAATAGAATAATTATTACAAAGATTTGATGTCTGTATGTATTATATAGTTGATTGTGTATGATTAGGATGTCACAAATGCCTGACTAGGGTGTTACAAGGGCATGACTGGGGTGTTAGATAGGACATTATAAATAAAGGTGTGCTAGAAACAATAACACCATTATTACAAAGATATGATGTCTGTATGTATTATAAAGTTGATTGTGTCTGACTAGGATGTCACAAATGCCAGACTATGGTGTTTCAAGGGCATGACTGGGGTGTTAGATGAAGACATTATAAATGAAGGTGTGATATATACAAAAGAACAATTCTTACAAAGATTTGATGTCTGTATGTACTGTATAGTTGATTGTGTATGACTGGGATGTCCCAAATGCCTGACTAGGGTGTTATGAGGGCATGACTGGGGTGTTAGATGTAGACCTTATATATATAGGTGTGATAGATACAATAGAACAATTATTACAAAGATATGATGTCTGTATGTATTAAATAGTTGATTGTGTATGACTGGGATGTCCAAAATGCCTGACTAGGGTGCTATGAGGGCATGACTGGGGTGTTAGATGAAGACAATATGAATGAAGGTGTGATAGATACAATAGAATAATTATTGCAAAGATTTTATGTTTGTATGTATTATATAGTTGATTGTGTATGATTAGGATGTCCCAAATGCCTGACTAGGGTGCTATGTGGGCATGACTGAGGTGTTAGATGTAGACTTTATATATGTAGGTGTGATAGATACAATAGAACAATTATTACAAGATATGATATCTGTGTGTTGTATATAGTTGAGTGTGTACGACTAGGATGTCACAAATGCCTGACTAGGGTGTTACAAGGGCATGACTGGGGTGTTATATGAAGACATTATAAATGAAGGTGTGATAGATACAATAGAACAATTATAACAAAGATATGATGTCTGTATGTATTATAAAGTTGATTGTGTATGACTAGGATGTCACAAATGCCTGACTAGGGTGTTACCAAGGGCATGACGGGTGTTAGATGAATACATTATAAATGAAGGTGTGATAGATACAATAGAACAATTATTACAAAGATATGATGTCTTTATGTATTATAAAGTTGATTGTGTATGACTAGGATGTCACAAATGCCTGACTAGGGTGTTACAAGGTCATGACTGGGGTGTTGGATGAAGACATTATAAATGAAGGTGTGATAGACCCAATAGAACAATTATTACAAAGATATGATATCTGTGTGTATTGTTTAGTTGATTTCGTATGACTAGGATGTCCCAAATGCCTGACTAGGGTGCTATGTGGGTAGGACTGGGGTGTTAGATGAAGACAATATGAATGAAGGTGTGATAGATACAATAGAATAATTATTACACAGATTTGATGTCTGTATGTATTATATAGTTGATTGTGTCTGACTAGGATGTCACAAATGCCAGACTAGGGTGTTTCAAGGGCATGACTGGGGTGTTAGATGAATACATTATAAATGAAGGTGTGATAGATACAATAGAACAATTCTTACAAAGATTTGATGTCTGTATGTACTGTATAGTTGATTGTGTATAACTGGGATGTCCCAAATGCCTGACTAGGGTGCTATGTGGGCATGACTGGGGTGTTAGATGTAGACTTTATATATGTAGGTGTGATAGATACAATAGAACAATTATTACAAGATATGATGTCTGTGTGCTTTATATAGTTGAGTGTGTACGACTAGGATGTCACAAATGCCTGACTAGGGTGTTACAAGGGCATGACTGGGGTGTTAGATGAAGACAATATGAATGAAGGTGTGATAGATACAATAGAATAATTATTACAAAGATTTGATGTCTGTATGTATTATATAGTTGATTGTGTCTGACTAGGATGTCACAAATACCAGACTAGGGTGTTTCAAGGGCATGACTGGGGTGTTAGATGAAGACAATATGAATGAAGGTGTGATAGATACAATAGAATAATTATTGCAAAGATTTTATGTCTGTATGTATTATATAGTTGATTGTGTATGATTAGGATGTCCCAAATGCCTGACTAGGGTGCTATGTGGGCATGACTGGGGTGTTAGATGTAGACTTTATATATGTAGGTGTGATAGATACAATAGAACAATTATTACAAGATATGATGTCTGTGTGCTTTATATGGTTGAGTGTGTACGACTAGGATGTCACAAATGCCTGACTAGGGTGTTACAAGGGCATGACTGGGGTGTTATATGAAGACATTATAAATGAAAGTGTGATAGATACAATAGAACAATTATTACAAAGATATGATGTCTGTATGTATTATAAAGTTGATTGTGCATGACTAGGATGTCACAAATGCCTGACTAGGGTGTTACCAAGGGCATGACGGGTGTTAGATGAATACATTATAAATGAAGGTGTGATAGATACAATAGAATAATTATTACAAAGATTTGATGTCTGTATGTATTATATAGTTGATTGTGTCTCACTAGGATGTCACAAATGCCAGACTAGGGTGTTTCAAGGGCATGACTGGGGTGTTAGATGAAGACAATATGAATGAAGGTGTGATAGATACAATAGAATAATTATTGCAAAGATTTTATGTCTGTATGTATTATATAGTTGATTGTGTATGATTAGGATGTCCCAAATGCCTGACTAGGGTGCTATGTGGGCATGACTGGGGTGTTAGATGTAGACTTTATATATGTAGGTGTGATAGATACAATAGAACAATTATTACAAGATATGATGTCTGTGTGCTTTATATAGTTGAGTGTGTACGACTAGGATGTCACAAATGCCTGACTAGGGTGTTACAAGGGCATGACTGGGGTGTTATATGAAGACATTATAAATGAAGGTGTGATAGATACAATAGAACAATTATTACAAAGATATGATGTCTGTATGTATTATAAAGTTGATTGTGTATGACTAGGATGTCACAAATGCCTGACTAGGGTGTTACCAAGGGCATGACGGGTGTTAGATGAATACATTATAAATGAAGGTGTGATAGATACAATAGAACAATTATTACAAAGATATGATGTCTTTATGTATTATAAAGTTGATTGTGTATGACTAGGATGTCACAAATGCCTGACTAGGGTGTTACAAGGTCATGACTGGGGTGTTGGATGAAGACATTATAAATGAAGGTGTGATAGACCCAATAGAACAATTATTACAAAGATATGATATCTGTGTGTATTGTTTAGTTGATTTCGTATGACTAGGATGTCCCAAATGCCTGACTAGGGTGCTATGTGGGTAGGACTGGGGTGTTAGATGAAGACAATATGAATGAAGGTGTGATAGATACAATAGAATAATTATTACAAAGATTTGATGTCTGTATGTATTATAAAGTTGATTGTGTACGACTAGGATGTCACAAATGCCATACTAGGGTGTTTCAAGGGCATGACTGGGGTGTTAGATGAATACATTATAAATGAAGGTGTGATAGATACAATAGAACAATTCTTACAAAGATTTGATGTCTGTATGTACTGTATAGTTGATTGTGTATAACTGGGATGTCCCAAATGCCTGACTAGGGTGCTATGTGGGCATGACTGGGGTGTTAGATGTAGACTTTATATATGTAGGTGTGATAGATACAATAGAACAATTATTACAAGATATGATGTCTGTGTGCTTTATATAGTTGAGTGTGTACGACTAGGATGTCACAAATGCCTGACTAGGGTGTTACAAGGGCATGACTGGGGTGTTATATGAAGACATTATAAATGAAGGTGTGATAGATACAATAGAACAATTATTACAAAGATATGATGTCTGTATGTATTATAAAGTTGATTGTGTATGACTAGGATGTCACAAATGCCTGACTAGGGTGTTACCAAGGGCATGACGGGTGTTAGATGAATACATTATAAATGAAGGTGTAATAGATACAATAGAACAATTATTACAAAGATATGATGTCTGTATGTATAATAAAGTTGATTGTGTATGACTAGGATGTCACAAATGCCAGACTATGGTCTTTCAAGGGCATGACTGGGGTGTTAGATGAAGACATTGTAAATGAAGGTGTGATAGATACAATAGAATAAGTATTACAAAGATATGATGTCTGTATGTATTATATAGTTGATTGTGTATGACTAGGATGTCACAAATGCCTGACTAGGGTGTTACAAGGGCATGACTGGGGTGTTAGATGAAGACATTATAAATGAAGGTGTGATAGATACAATAGAACAATTATTACAAAGATATGATGTCTGTATCTATTATGTAGTTGATTGTGTATGACTAGGATGTCACAAATGCCTGACTAGGGTAATACAAGGACATGACTGGGGTGTTAGATGAAGACATTATAAATGAAGGTGTGATAGATACAATAGAATAATTATTACAAAGATTTGATGTCTGTATGTACTGTATAGTTGATTGTGTATGACTAGGATGTCACAAAAATGCCTGACTAGGGTGTTACAAGGGCATGACTGGGGTGTTAGATGAAGACATTATAAATGAAGGTGTGATAGATACAATAGAACAATTTTTACAAAGATATGATGTATGTATGTATTATAAAGTTGATTGTGTATGACTAGGATGTCACAAATGCCAGACTATGGTTTTTCAAGGGCATGACTTGGGTGTTAGATGAAGACATTATAAATGAAGGTGTGATAGATGCAATAGAATATAATGATAAAAGAGATGATTTTTCATTTCCTATCGTTAATTATCCATTTTTAGATGGTGACGTTCCCTTGTCACCATCTTACGGTGTTTATATATCTCAACTTGTACGATTCGCTCGTGTATGTAACAATGTTTTAGATTTTAACGACAGAAATTTATGTATTACTGAAAAATTATTACACCAGGGTTTTCGATATCACAAACTAGTCTAAACATTTACTAAATTTATCATCGGTATAAGGACATCATTCGTAAATATAGCTCAACATGCAGACTTCTTATATGTTCAGGTATTTCACATCCAATTTTTTATGGAAATATTCTTTATAAAGCACAAAGGTGTCAGTATTCACCTCAAAAACTAACAAAACCTTTGAATAGACTAATTAATCTTCTCATATATGTTAAGATGGTATGATACTAAACCCCTAACGGGAAGGATTGTGCCTGATGTTCATATGATGAAATCATAATCTTTCAGTCAGTTTAATTGAAGTCTGGAGCTGGCATGTCAGTTAACTGCTAGAAGTCTGTTGTTATTTATGTATTATTGTCATTTTGTTTATTTTCTTTGGTTACATATTCTGACATCAGACTCGGACTTCTCTTGAACTGAATTTTAATGTGCGTATTGTTATGCATTTACGTAACTTTTCTACATTGGCTAAAGGTATAGGGGGCAGGGGGGGGAGATCTCACAAACATGTTTAACCCCACCACATTTTTGCGCCTGTCCCAAGTCAGGAGCCTCTGGCCTTTGTTAGTCTTGTATTATTTTAATTTTAGTTTCTTGTGTACAATTTGGAAATTAGTATGGCGTTCATTATCACTGAACTAGTATATATTTGTTTAGGGGCCAGTTGAAGGACGCCTCCGGGTGCGGGAATTTCTCGCTACATTGAAGACTTGTTGGTGACCTTCTGCTGTTGTTTTTTTCTATGGTCGGGTTGTTGTCTCTTTGGCACATTCTCCATTTCCATTTTCAATTTTATAGTTGATTGTGTACGACTAGGATGTCACTAATGCCTGAGTAGGGTGTTACAAGGGCATGACTGGGGTGTTAGATAGGACATTATAAATAAAGGTGTGATAGATACAATAGAACAATTATTACAAAGATGTGATGTCTGTATGTATTATAAAGTTGATTGTGTATGACTAGGATGTCACAAATGCCAGACTAGGATGTTTCAATGGCATGACTTGGGTGTTAGATGAAGACATTATAAATGAAGGTGGGATAGATACAATAGAACAATTATTACAAAGATTTGATGTCTGTATGTACTGTATAGTTGATTGTGTATGACTAGGATGTCCCAAATACCTGACTAGGGCTATGAGGGCATGACTGGGGTGTAAGATGTAGACCTTATATATGTAGGTGTGATAGATATAATAGAACAATTATTACAAAGATGTGATGTCTGTATGTATTCTGATATAGTTGAATGTGTATGACTGGGATGTCCCAAATGCCTGACTAGGGTGCTATGAGGGCATGAATGGGGTGTTAGATGAAGACATTATAAATTAAGGTGTGATAGATACAATAGAACAATTAGTACAAAGATTTGATGTCTGTATGTATTATATAGTTGATTGTGTATGACTGTGATGTCCCAAATGCCTGACTAGGGTGCTATGAGGGCATGACTGGGGTGTTAGATGAAGACATTATAAATTAAGGTGTGATAGATACAATAGAACAATTATTACAAAGATATGATGTCTGTATGTATTATATAGTTGATTGTGTATGACTGGGATGTCCCAAATGCCTGACTAGGTTGCTATGATGGCATGACTGGGGTGTTAGATGAAGACATTATAAATGAAGGTGTGATAGATACAATAGAACAATTATTACAAAGATATGAATGTCTAAAATTGAGAATGGAAATGGGGAATGTGTCAAAGAGACAACAACCCGACCAAATAAAAAACAACAGCAGAAGGTCACCAACAGGTCTTCAATGTAGCGAGAAATTCCCGCACCCGGAGGCGTCCTTCAGCTGGCCCCTAAACAAATATATACTAGTTCAGTGATAATGAACGCCATACTAATTTCCAAATTGTACACAAGAAACTAAAATTAAAATAATACAAGACTAACAAAGGTCAGAGGCTCCTGACTTGGGACAGGCGCAAAAATGCGGCGGGGTTAAACATGTTTGTGAGATCTCAACCCTCCCCCTATACCTCTAACCAATGTAGAAAAGTAAACGCATAACAATACGCACATTAAAATTCAGTTCAAGAGAAGTCCGAGTCTGATGTCAGAAGATGAAACCAAAGAAAATGTATGTATTATATAGTTGATTGCGTATGACTAGGATGTCACAAATGCCTGACTAGGGTGTTACAAGGGCATGACTGGGTGTTAGATGAAGACATTATAAATGTAGGTGTGATAGATACAATAGAACAATTATTACCAAGATATGATGTCTGTATGTATTATATAGTTGATTGTGTATGACTGGGATGTCCCAAATGCCTGACTAGGGTGCTATGAGGGCATGACTAGGGTGTTAGATGAAGACATTATAAATGAAGGTGTGATAGATACAATAGAATAATTATTACAAAGATTTGATGTCTGTATGTATTATATAGTTGATTGTGTACGACTAGGATGTCACAAATGCCTGAGTAGGATGTTACAAGGGCATGACTGGCGTGTTAGATAGGACATTATAAATGAAGGTGTGATAGATACAATAGAATAATTATTACTATAGAATAATAAATAAGATGTAAGATGGTCTATCTATTGAGTGTATATGTTGTGTACAAGTTTTCATTTTGTACAAATTATAATTTGTACAAAAATATTGTACAAATTAAAATTTGTACAAAACGTGCCTGTACAAATTACAATTTGTACAAAATTTGACCAAAATTCACTGATAACTTGTACATGTTGTACAACAGTTTTTAATACGAATTTTGGTGAAAAATGCAATGATTCACATGGTAGAATTGTAATTAACTGACAACATACTAAACCTTATTAACATAACACACCGTTTTACACAACTACAAAAGGCAGGTTGATCTTTGATATATAGGATTTTTTTTCTTCAAATTTTTAATACATAAACGTCTTTTTCTTTAAAAAAAATTATCATTCAATAGTACTGCTTGATTAGTTCTTATCGTTATTTTGAGGTATTTTTTTTTTTATTTAGAAACTTTGCAAACGATTATATTTGTAAAATTTCATATTTCATATTGTTGGAAAAAAAACATTGATAAAAAAAGGCAAAACAACAACTGACATATTCCTGACTTTAGCATAGTCATATTCCTAACCAAATGGGGTGTTTAATCTTCTGGGATATTTATTTTGTCTAAAAGTCTGACCGAAGCAGTTAAATACACATGTTTATTCACAGCAACAGTTCCTGAGCTTATAGGCTCGCTATATGAAACAGTTAAAATGCCTGTAAAACAGGTCGTTATCGATTTGAGAGTCAAAAGATGGTTTGCAATACCTGATTCCATAAATCACTATATCACCTGCTCTAACAATTGATAAAGAACTACTTTTGAATTATGTAACTTAGGTTTACTTTCTGGTCATTTAGTACGTAGCAATTCAATAATGTGTATCAATGCTTTTTTAGCCAAAATCCGTATAAAAAATTATTGTACAAGTTATAAGTGAATTTTTGTTCTATTTTGTATTTTGTACAAATTGTAATTTGTACAAGCACTTTTTGTACAAATTACAATTCGTACAAAGTCAAAATACAAATTATGATTTGTACAATATTTTTGTACTAATTATAATTTGTACAAAATGATAACTTGTACATAACATATATATATATGACCAGTATGTATTATTATGTTGATGCAGTATATTAACAATTAGTAAATTTTATGATTCTGAAGTACAGTGTTTATTTTTTGACTTGACAATCGAATGATGTAAATGTTTTCTATTTGTGTTCATTGTTAAATTTTGGCCAGGTGATGCCATCTGTAACTTACATTTTAATTCACTTGTTAAAACCTTATGTATCAATGTTGATCCTCTTTCATGGTTTTTGTATTTGTATTTATAAAAAATCGAAAGTTTGATTTTTTTGTTCAATCAATAATGAAAGTGAAATAACAATTCGCTTTTTGCAGCCAAAAAGGTTCAATTTTGTCAAATTGCGCTAAGAAACATTGATAATTAGTTATTCACTTGCAAGTGAATGAGTCGACCTCTTTAAATCTGTATTCATGTGAACTTCAATTTAACCCCTAGCTAGAGATTGACAACACATGCATTGTACGTGTACTCGTTAGTTAAAGAAAAAGAATTTCAACAATGTGAGTGAAACTACGGTAAATCGTTTGATTACTAATTCGATGCACATAAAATCATTCTTATACGGTTAAAAGCAATGAGAAACATCTATTTTTAGCTCTCCTGGCCTAAAGGGCCAAGTGAGCTTTTCTCATCACTTGGTGTCCCTGGTCCGTCGTCTGTCGTCGTTAACTTTTACAAAAATCTTCTCCTCTGAAACTAATGGGCCAAATTTAACCAAACTTGACCACAATCATCATTGGGGTAACTAGTTTACAAAATGTGTTCAGTGACCCGGTCAACAAACCAAGATGGCCTCTATGGCTAAAAATAGAACATAGGGGTTAAATGAAGATTTTGGCTTATAACTCTGAAACGAAAGCATTTAGAGCAAATCTGACATGGATTAATATTTTTTATCAAGTCAAGATTTATCTGAAAACAGCGATAATGTTCAGCAAAGTAAGATCTACAAATAAGTCAACATCACCAAAATTGTCAGTTGACCCCTTAAGGAGTAATTGCCCTTAATAGGCAATTTTTAACCATTTTTCTTAAATTTTTGTTATTGTTTCATGTGTTTACAAAAATCTTCTCCTCTGAAACTACTGGGCCAAATTAATCCAAACTTGGCCACAATCATCATTAGGGTATCTTGTTAAAAAAATGTGTGGCGTGATCCTGCCAACCAACCAAGATGGCTGCCATAGCTAAAATAGAACATAGGGGTAAAATGTAGATTTTGGCTTATAACTCTAAAACCAAAGCATTTAGAGCAAATCTGTCATAGGTAAAATTGTTTATCAGGTCAAGATCTATCTGCCCTGAAATTTTCAGGCAAATTGGACAACCTGTTGTTGGGTTGCTGCCCCCGAATTAGTAGTTTTAAGGAAATTTTGCAGATTTTGGTTATTATCTTGAATATTAATATAGATAGAGATAAACTGTAAACAGCAATAATGTTCAGCAAAGTAAGATCTACAAATAAATTAACATGACCAAAATTGTCAATTGACCCCTTAAGGAGTTATTGCCCTTTATAGTAAATTTTTAACAATTTTCATCCATTTTTGTAAATATTTAGAAAATGTTTTCCACTGCAATTACTGTGCCAAGTTCATTATAGATAGAGATAATTGTAGCAACAAGAATGTTCAGTAATGAAAGATCTACAAATACATCACCATCACCAAAACACAATTTTGTCATGAATTTATCTGTGTCCATTGTTTAATATGCACATAGACCAAGGTGAGCGACACAGGCTCTTGAGAGCCTCTAGTTAATAATACAGGTCCCTGGTAGATGTAACATATCAGAGTGTAGTACACCTTAAATCATACAGGTCTCTGGTAGATGTTACATATGATGGTGTAGTACACCTTACATAATACAGGTCTCTGGTGGATGTTACAAATGACAGTGTATAAAAAAGAAGATGTGGTATGATTGCGAATGAGACAACTATCCACAAACGACCAAAATGACACAGACATTAACAACTATAGGTCACCATACGGACTTCAACAATGAGCAAAGCCCATACCGCATAGTCAGCTATAATAGGCCCCGATAAGACACTGTAAAACAATTTAAACGAGAAAACTAACGGCCTTATTTATGTAAAAAAATGAACGAAAAACAAATATGTAACACATAAACAAACGACAACCACTGAATTACAGGCTCCTGACTTGGGACAGGCACATACATAAATAATGTGGCAGGGTTAAACATGTTAAAGGGATCCCAATCATCTTCCTAACCTTGGACAGTGGTATAACAGTACAACATAAGAACGAACTATAAAAATCAGTTGAAAAAAGCTTAACTCATCAGATGGACAAAAATACAAGTAGACGTGGCCGAGAACTTATGCATCCCGACACAAAAAGACGCAATGAACAGATCTGAGAGTACTCGCAGTTATCTGACAGCTAGTTCAAAGCCACTAACAACTAATACAAAAATCATGCATCTAAGACTAAACTATCAATCCTTACACATCCAACATCCAATTGATTTAGTGTAAAGACGTCATAAACAGCCAGACAAAAACATGACCTTGTGCAATACCAAGTTACAGGTATCGACAGATTGTAGATCCATGAATATGTATATGTATATCACATACTAGTAATATTTAGTTAGCTTTTAATTTACTGATAACAAAATCAATATTTATACCAATAAAAACAATATTCAATGATCTTATTACAGTGTTGAATAGGTAATCTTTTAGAATAAGTTTATTTAAAGGAGGGACAAGTTTACATGGATCATTTCTAAATTTCCGGGCACGGTTAACAACATTTCCGTAAAAATGAGGATGTGCTATCCCGTTTGAAATAAGTTTTCTACAGGTACAACCAAACTTCAAAACCAAATGTTAGATGGTCTATCTAATGAAACATGCTTGGTATAATTGGTTTTTATGGTGTAGTAAGATAGTACTATGATGTCATATCTATTGAAACATGCTAGGTATAATTGGTTTTTTTTTTTTTGGTGTAGTAAGATAGTACTATGTACATCAACCAGGATACATTTGGTATACAAGGTGTTTCACATCCACCAGAGTATATGTGGTATATAAGGTGTATAACATCCTCCTGTGTTACATCAACCCGGGTACAGGATACATGTGGTATATAAGGTGTATAACATCCTTTTGTGTGACATCAACCAGGGTACATGTGGTATATAAGGTGTATAACATCCTCCTGCGTTACATCAACCCGGGTACATGTGGTTTATAAGGTGTATAACATCCTCCTGTGTTACATCCACCAGGATACATGTGGTATATAAGGTGTTTAACATCCTCCTGTGTTACATCGACCCGGGTTGGTGTATGTAAGGTGTATAACATCCTCCTGTGTTACATCAACCAGGGTACATGTGGTATATAAGGTGTATAACATCCTCCGGTGTTACATCAACCAGGGTACATGTGGTATATAGGGTGTATAACATCCTCCTGCGTTACATTAACCCGGGTACATGTGGTATATAAGGTGTATAACATCCTCCGGTGTTATATCAACCAGGATACATGTGGTATATAAGGTGTATAACATCCTCCTGTGTTACATCAACCGGGGTACATGTGGTATATAAGGTGTATAACATCCTCCTGTGTTACATCGACCCGGGTTGATGTATGTAAGGTGTATAACATCCTCCTGTGTTACATCAACCAGGGTACATGTGGTATGTAAGGTGTATAACATCCTCCTGTGTTACATCAACCAGGGTACATGTTGTATGTAACGTGTATAACATCCTCCTGTGTTACATCAACCAGGGTACATGTGGTATATAAGGTGTATAACATCCTCCTGAGTTATATCAACCAGGGTACATGTGGTATATAAGGTGTATAACATCCTCCTGAGTTACATCAACCGGGGTACATGTGGTATATAAGGTGTATAACATCCTCCTGTGTTACATCCACCAGGATACATGTGGTATATAAGGTGTATAACATCCTCCGGTGTTACATCAACCCGGGTACATGTGGTATATAAGGTGTATAACATTCTCCTGAGTTACATCAACCGTGGTACATGTGGTATATAAGGTGTATAACATCCTCCTGTGTTACATCAACCAGGGTACATGTGGTATATAAGGTGTATAACATCCTCCGGTGTTATATCAACCGGGGTACATGTGGTATATAAGGTGTATATCATCCTCCTGTGTTACATCCACCAGAGTACATGTGGTATATAAGGTGTATAACATCCTTCTGTGTTACATCAACCAGGGTACATGTGGTATATAAGGTGTATAACATCCTCCTGAGTTACATCAACCGGGGTACATGTGGTATATAAGGTGTGTAACAGCCTCCTGTGTTACATCAACCAGGGTACATGTGGTATATATTAAAGGTGTATAACATCCTCCTGCGTTACATCCACCAGGATACATGTGGTATATAGGGTGTATAACATCCTCTTGGGTTGCATAAACGTGGGTACATGTGGTATATAAGGTGTATAACATCCTCCTGTGTTACATCCACCAGAGTACATGTGGTATATTAGGTGTATAACATCCTCCTGTGTTACATCAACCCGGGTACATGTGGTATATAAGGTGCATAACATCCTTCTGTGTTACATCAAGAAAGGTCAAAAACAAAAAACAAAAACTAACACTCCTTCTTTTGAATGTCAATGGTTGCTCCCATAACTTGCAGGTTTGTTTTTATTCTTTTTTTCCCCATTTTATACTTGTTAATAGTGTGAACTTTTCAATAATGCCATTAAAATTTTAATCGTATAACTCGTGCTAAAACTATTCCCGCGGAAATGTGTGTACTCGTGGTTTACGTAAGTAACGTATCGGACGCAAGTGTATTTTATACTATTTTTCTTTGTTTTCTTATATTAAAAGCGTGTATTATTTGCGATATGCTTATTTTTGAAAGATAAACTTGATCTAGAAAAGATCGCTGTTTTACATGAAAAAACAAAGACTCGTAATTGTTATTGTGAAAATGAAATACGTGCTCCCTTTACGTTCGTTCGTACCTTTCGTCAATTTGTAAGAAAGCTCTAACAATTCCTCCAGCAGCGTCTTGTGGTCCTGAAATGCACAGATAAGTTTTTTATATCAACTGCATGACATTGGACCTTACCATTTTACCGCGTTCAAGGTTTATCTTTGGTGATAAAAAAAACAACTTTAACCAAGGGCAATGTACATCATGATGTTAGTAGTTCAGTTCAGTTTCTTGTATTTTCCACCATTAATAGTGGAGCACTACCCTGGCGTTGAAGACTATGTAAATAGATATAGGAAGATGTGGTGTGAGTGCCAATGAGACAACTCTCCATACAAATAACAATTTAAAAAGTAAACCATTATAGGTTAAAGTACGGCCTTCAACACGGAGCCTTGGCTCACACCGAACAACAAGCTATAAAGGGCCCCAAAATTACTAGTGTAAAACCATTCAAACGGGAAAACCAACGGTCTAATCTATATAAACAAAACGAGAAACGAGAAACACGTATATATTACATAAACAAACGACAACTACTGTACATCAGATTCCTGACTTAGGACAGGTGCAAACATTTGCAGCGGGATTAAACGTTTTAATGGATCTAAACCTTCTCCCTTTTTCTGAAACAATAGCATAACATCACAACAAAGAAAAACATACGATAAAATATCAATTGGCAGACTTAACTCAATCAAAAAACCTATGATTAAACAATGAACGAATAAATTTGATCTGCGATATCTGAATACAAATGCACAGTTAATTAAATATTAGAGACAAACATAAATCTGTTAAACATACCTACTACATCTTACAGCACATTAAGCACCATACCTGTGGCCTATTAAACCCTCGAAACATCTAACAGCACATGTGTGAAAGAATATAAGTTCCCCAATAATATTTGTTTCTAAGGAAAGTTTTAGCATACAACAAAAGTTCCATTTGGGAACTTTCCTTATATAATATGCCATCCAATGCTATAAGAAATTTCCTTCACAAAGGATAAAATATTACTTAAGGAAAGTTCCCAAATGGAACTTTTGTTATATGCTAAAATTTAACTCTGGTCACCTAAAAGAGGGACGAAAGATACCAAAGGGATAGTCAAACTCATAAATCTAAAACAAACATACAACGCCATGGCTAAAAATGAAAAAGACAAACAGACAAACAATAGTACACATAACACAACATAGAAAACTAAAGAATAAACAACACGAACCCCACCAAAAAACTAGGGGTGATCTCAGGTGCTCCGGGAAAGTTAGAAGATCTCGGTTGGTCCCCTCCGTAAAACATTCAGTATGCCTTCGGAATATACAAATATTAATTTCAATAACGGCCGGGAAACAGACTATAGCAGATCCTGCTCCACATGTGGCACCCGTCGTGTTGCTTATGTGATTACAAATCCGGTAAAAAGTCTAATTCGGAAATACTAACACATACATATTGATGTTGGTAACCTCAGCATATATACCAAGCATGTTTCAAAAGATTGACATCAGATTTGGGTGTATGTAAGTCGCCTTTGGTCTGCAATTGAGATACAAGCGATGTGTACCTGAAGTATTATACTATAAGCCTGTCGAAAGTGTTGATGGGATAACACATAAAAGGGCATTAAGCGGAATTCCGAAAACACGATAAACCATCATAAAAGCCTAGAAAACTAACATAAAGGCAACTACCCATAAGAGTCAAAATCTTCCCCCAGCACTGCCCATGCATGCCATTGGGGAATATTATAGTCCAAACTAATACTTAGGGTGTCTTCTATATCCCTGAATCTTTACGTATACTAAAATATGTGAACGTAAGCCAAAAAAATATTTAATCGACCCCTACCCCCAATTTGGATAGTCAGACGCCAATATTGACCATACCAACCCCGGATTTTTCACCCTAGGCACCAAACTGAACATATTATTGGTCTATACAAGGTGTCATTTTCATCTTAAAGGCCTTGGCTAACTTTAAGATGTGCTTTCCAACATAAATAGGTGCTTCATTAAGCAAAAAAAAAAACACGATAAACCATCATAAAAGCCTAGAAAACCAACAAAAAGGCAACTACCCATAAGAGTGAAAATCTTTCCCCAGCACCGCCCAGGCAATGCCATTGGGGTATAGTATAGCTTAAACTAATGCCCAGTGTGTCTACTACATATAAAAAAGAAGATGTGGTATGATTGCCAATGAGACAACTATCCACAAAAGACCAAAATGACACAGACATTAACAACTATAGGTCACCGTATGGCCTTCAACAATGAGCAAAGCCCATACCGCATAGTCAGCTATAATAGGCCCCGATAAGACAATGTAAAACAATTCAAACGAGAAAACTAACGGCCTTATTTATGTAAAAAAATGAACGAAAAACAAATATGTAACACATAAACAAACTGACTTGGGACAGGCACATACATAAATAATGTGGCGGGGTTAAATATGTTAGCGGGATCCCAACCCTCCCCCTAACCTGGGACAGTGGTATAACAGTACAACATAAGAACGAACTATAAAAATCAGTTGAAAAATGCTTAACTCATCAGATGGACAAAACTACAAGTAGACGTGGCCGGGTACTTATACATCCCGACACAAAAAGATCTGAGAGTACTCGCAGTTATCTGACAGCTAGTTCAAAGCCACTAACAACTAATAAAAAATCATGCATCTAAGACTAAACAATCAATCCGTACACATTTTAGATGCTGATGTTCCTTTAGCTCCATCTTACATAAATGTAAACGTAAGCCAAAAACAATTTTAATTGACCATTACTCGCCTGTCTTAACGTCAGGGTACACAAATTGCACCTATTTTGACAGTTTTTTAACCTACGTTTATTTATGCTTCAGACAAAAGTTTTCAGTATATGTTTATTTTGTAGATGTATCACTATTTACTATATGCATGGTTTCACCAATTTATTTTTGAATCCATATGGAATCACAGAAAAATGGTCTAAACTGACCTACAAACCATCAATGATTCTGAAATTAGGAGTACCCAATTAAATTGCATCCATGTTTAAATTCGCATCGTTAAAAGTAAAATAACAGAGCTTTTGTTTAATTTCTTCCGATATTTTGAACAATTGGATATTAGTCCATAGTAAAATCACAAAAATACTGAACTCCAAGGAAAATTCAAAAAGGAAAGTCCCAATCAAATGGCAAAATCAAAAATTCATACACATCAAACGAATGGATAACAACTGTCATATTCCTGACTTGGTACAGGCATTTTCTTATGTAGAAAATGGTGGATTGAACCTGGTTTTAAAGCTAGCTAAACCTCTCACTTGTATGACAGTCGCATCAAATTCCCTTTTATTGTCACCGATGCGTGAACAAAACAAACAGACACAACAGGCAAAAATGTCAAAAATATAGGGGTACAGCAGTCAACATTGTGTTATCATCTTAAAATCACTATAAAAACAACAAATGTAACGAAGAAGCACAAAAAGGCATACATCAAAATTAACATCCTCATTATGCTTACTCTTCATTTTAAAAGAAATTGATGCTTGTAACACATTTTTAAAATAGTTTAAAAAAGATGACGTTTCAGTACCTTTTGCTTTTTTTGTAAACACTTCATCTGTTAATAAATACTGTGAACGTTTTGTGCATATCTAAATATTTCTACCTATGTTGAAAGATATGCATAGTATCAAATCATAAAAATACAAATTGTTTAGTCTCTAGGAAATCGTTCAAGATTTCCGCTGCTATTTTTGCTAAATAGGTGCATTTTGGGTACCGTTACGTTATAGCTAGACACCAATATTGATTAATTGGAAGATGTGGTATGAGTGCGCCCGGCATGAGACAACTCTCCATCCAAGAAAAAATTTATAAAAGTAACCATTATTAACCGGAAAACTTTGCTCACCTAACAAAAAAACACCTAACAACAAGCTATAAAGGGCACCATTCCGTGTAGTCGGCTATATACTAACGGTCCCGCTTTGAAAAATACTGACGAAATTATGTAACGTTGAAAACTAACGGCCTAATTTATAACATCACAATTTACGAAAAGCAATATGACATACACCAACAGTTCATAATCACTGATTGCCGCAAGCTTGCAGGAACTACACATATACCAATGGCATGTGTGTAGACACATTCAATTCATCTATTTCAAATTGCACAGCAACATTTTTAAAAAGTCAATTCCTGTCTTTATACAAACGGTCATTGAAAGAATTCTTGCAAACTCATGAAATTTAAGGAAATACATACATGCATTTGAGTAACAGTTATTCTCAAATGACATAATATACCTGTATTAAAAAATGAAAAAGGTTAAATCTCAAATGTGTGTTAAGTATATAAAGCTAGGTAATAATTGCATTAATTTACAGAATTTAACTTAATCTTAATAAACATGATCATGATGGTGCAGTACATCAGTTACACATTCAAACTTATAATAGCTTAAGTTTTTCATTCACACATACATGTATATATATTTAGTATAGTTGCTTACTTAATTATGTATGATGATAACATTAATTGTTTTATTAAAACATGCAGTTCTATGAATCATGTGTACATACAAAATGACACATACTGATTATCCCATATTATTGAACCAAAATGCCTCCTTGATCTCTCATATGTGAAATACATTTCCAAACATAACCAACATGACCTAGCCACAATTTCAAATTGTTAGCATCCAGGAAGTGCCAACTAGGCATGCCCAGTCAATCTTGTGTAATTCCTGCAATGTTCTGGCAAACATATAGAATGGTCAAAGTTTTCTGCAATCTTGCGGCAAACATTCTTCATTATTTTAAACTTTCTGGCAATCTTATGGCAAACATTCTTTATTATTTTAAACTTGCTGGCAATCTTACGGCAAACATTGATGTTTCTGCAATCTTCCCGCAAGCTGGCAGCAAAAAGCAGCAATGTTTGCCAGAAGTTTGCAGTTCAGTCATGTCAGTAGCGGCAAACATCTGCAAACACTATTTTCTGTGTTCCAGCAAACTTTTTGTTTGCCGCAAGCTTAATTGCAGCAAGTCTGCAGCAAGTTTTGGGCAAACAATTCAATTTCATAAGGGTGACAAGGGTGGTGAACCCGCATTACTAAAGCTAAATGGCTAAACAATCGCCGTGGAAATGAGATGTGCCCTCAATGCTGATACAACTTCATACCAAATACTATTGACTTATCATTAAAAGTTCAAAGTTTTTTTGTGACTTCTTTGATCTTCTTTGTTTCGGGATTTTTTCGTATAGAGTCTAGAGGGGGATATGAGGGGCCCATATCCCGAAAACCCAGGCTTAAAACATGACGAAATCCCGAACTTAAAAAAAACGTTGCGAAATCCCGAGGTATCGAAATTCGAATAAAGAAATTCCCGGAGCCCGAAAGGGTCAATCCCGAAATCCCGAGCTTAAAAACCCCTGATCCCGGAGTCCCGATAAAGGTCCTATCCTCCCTCAATCTACTGATCATATTTTACTTAGATTCTAACCGTAAAAAAAAATAAAAAAATCCGACATTGTTCTTTGTTTTAATATTTATCTATTACTCTGTTACCTTTCTCCTCATTGGCATTGGCAATGATTAAATGACAGGGAACCAGTCCTCTGAAACCTCATACGCACTCCATGCCGAGCAGACACGCCAAATACATAAATACATACATGCAAGATGGATAAAAGAAAAGCGTCATCATCAGAAGAGTCTCAGTACGGCAGCAAACTGTCATCCCCAGAAAGCAAACGACTAAAATCATCTGACTTCAGAACAGAAGAATTAATGGATATTGGTCTATTTTTTGCAGATAATCCGATTACTGTGTTGGAGTTAAAAGAAAAGCTTAAACTTGCACTGGTAATATTTCCACAAAATGACAGAAAAAGTCGTAGGAATCTTAGAAGTAAAACTGGAGAAATACCGACGTGTATAGAGTCACTTTGCAAGTTTACAAAAGAGCATGTAACTTTTTCCCTGGAGGATGTTGATTGGAATAAGAAAGTAACATTAGCCCCAAAATTTCAAAATGAACTTAAAGTATTTGAAAGAGAAGCGATCAAAGACCTCCAGGAGGCAAAAAAACATTTAATGGAATTTTCCGAAGAAATTCTGAATGGTGAGACTGATGAGTCTGGTCTGATGGCTGACAAACTTGGTAAAAGGTAGGTTGTTTGTTCCATATATATGCCTGGTAGCAGGTCTGTTCCCTCCCAATACACATATTCAGCCCATTCTGTTATCCGAACATACGGGCATTTTTAAAATCAGTTTTCTCCCTTTCTTAGTAACGCTGATTTCCGTTGATAAGGCGGTGAAACATTGTTAGCATGCTTATCGTTTTAAGAGAACAGGCCGGATTGACAACTTTTAATAAAGTTTCTAGTGAATGAATGTGTATGTTTTTTTCGTGTAGATATTGTCAAGCCTTGTTGTGATGTAGGTTGTAAAAATCCGCTTAACTTGAAAAGTTGAAATAATTATTAATCGTTTAATAACACAAAAAATGCAGCTACAACATGTACAAATTGTCAATCTTTAATTACTCTCTTGTATATACATTGTAATTTTATTATAATCTGCAGGAAAATAAATTAAAATCATTCTTATTATTTCATTTTTTTCCCTTTCTACTGTAGTAGAAACGAAGGACTTACAGTGTGAGAAATCTGAGAATAAAAAAATCTAAAAAAAAAAATAGAATATCAGCTAGATGGGATATATTTGATCTACATGTAGTTTTGTGAATATTCCTGTTTGACAAAAATATGCAGTGAAAACAAAACCGTGAGTGATCTTATGCCTTGTTTAATTTTCCCTAATCGAGGTCATGTGCAAATTAAGTAAGGTAATAAAAATGTCAACATCAAAGAAACGTTGAGAAAGATAAATTAACCTGGTCATCTGGTCATACTCACGGGTTATTAAAAGGTATATACGTGCGAAGTTAAGGATAACAGTGATAATTAAGACTACTAGAATTTGTCCTAAACGAATCAATTAACAATAAAATGTTGATGTTAATTTGTTAATTCAGAAAAGCGAACGAAGACATTACTCAAGGTGTATGAATATTCATTGATTGAGGTGATTTTAGGACATCAATAAAAAAAAAAAAAAAAACGCATGTTAAAAAAAAAAAGTTTTATATAGTACATATTAATAATAACATTCACGGTACCAATTTTTCTGCACCAGATGCATATTTCGACAATACATGTCTCTTCAGTGATGCTCGTGGCCAAAATATGTAAAATCCAAAGCTTAAATTAAAAGATGAAGAGCTATAATCCAAAAGTTCCAAAAAGTATAGCCAAATCCGTGAATTGACAATATATGCCTTTCAACAATATTCCAGAACAATGTACTTACTTCAACACTTCATGACAGTCATGTTCAGGAGGTAAATAGACTTAATGACGCCAGAAAAAAATGTTTATCCCTGCCACACTTTGTGTGTGTCTGGTCCAAAGGAAAAGCCTGTATTCAGTGGTTGTTGCTGAATATCATATTTTTTTTGCGTTTCTTATTTTGTTCTTAAAAAAGTTCGTTAGTTTTCTCTTTTGATTTTTTTACATTTTTCATTTTGGTGCCTTTTATGCCCAACTATGCGTTATGGATTTTTCTCATTGTTAAAGGCCGTAGGATGGCCTATAGTTGTTAACTTATATGTAATTTGGTCTCTAGTGGATAGTTTTCAAATTGGCAATCATACCAGTACTGTTATAAGTTTAAGCCCTTTCTATAACTTCAATACTTGGTGATAGTGTCGGAAATCGAACACGTGAGATCATCCCGATTTCATAGTTCCTGCAGTTTGAGAAATGATTGTACATGTTGATTTTGCAATTTTTTGTGCACCTAAACTCATAATTGTGGCACATAAGTAGTACTGGTGCATTTTGATCTGTATAGAAGCTAGATACCTCTCGTAAAACGAGTATCTTACTTTTAGCGTGTGTAAAATGCAGTGAGTTCTATTTCAGTCAGTGTGTGCATGTACGTGAGATCGATTCTTGTATTCCAAAATTTCTGTATCAAATTAATCTACCAGTCAAAATTTGACACCTTAACAAGTATATGTTTTTAAAGGTTAACTCTAAATGTACAATAAATATATACAAGCAATTGTAAAAACGGCTTGCCTTGTACCCAGACTACCCAGACTTTGAAACCAAATTTTCGAAATATTTTTAAAATGACATATAATACTCAATATATAAAGTTTGTTTTAATCTGGGACATAATATGGTTAGAGTAATAGTCCTAGGGTATGAAGTAAATTTAATCAGATTAACTCAATTTTCGATAAATATAAAAATATACATGTGCATCAACTTCATCATGCTTCATTCTGACATAGAACTTCAATGTAGATCTAGTAAAAAATATTAATCAGAAATAAAATAGTTAATTCAGATTGACAATTGACAAAGATAAAAGATTTTTTTTTATCTTTTTCACACCCCTTGTCACCTGATAAGAAATGTTTATTGCTAATAATTAACAGGTTCTATTATATCAAGTACCCCTGGGATATATAGGGTGATCAGCGTATCGATGGAAAAGCGTCACCTACAGTGATGCCCGGATGCTGTATCTAAGTAGCTGCTACGTCACGCCGGATAAGAGAATAATACACATTAAAATAACCACAGGGGTTTCAACATGGGGTTTTAGTCCAATGAAATCATGACCCATAAACATACGTCTGACATGGCAAAATTATTCCGTTACCCACGATTTCCAGAGAAATACAAGAAAAAATGTTTTTTAAACTTGATATCCCCAAAACAAACTGATATATCCAGAAAAAAATATTTTTTACAGTGTTTTGCTACTTTTTATGGTGTTATTATATACTACTTTTAATAATATTAAAGAATATTAATTAAAGATACAATGTATTACTTGTTTTTATTCAATAAAGTGCAATTTCATTTCAAAAATTTGATTTGTATGTCTGGTATGCAAATTCCTTGTTTAATACTATACAAATCCTTGTTTAAAACAATATGGAGGACATTCTAAAGATACACAACTTAAGAAAACAAAAGTATTAAGGGCATACAATACAGTTTTGATCCTGTATTTACAGTTTGATGAAAAGTTCCATATAGGCTAGTTTTTGCCTGCTTAAATCAAATATGTAATAAAAAATATACCTTCATGTGCTACTTTTTGAGTTAAATGAGGTCGAAATTTTGTATATGGACCATAATTTGGTATTCGGCCTTTGGTTTCTTTTTGTATCCTTTTTTATAAGTTCTAAAACTTTAACTTTTATTCTGTGGGTTGTGTTGGTGTTAGAATAGTATTAATGGAACAATTGAGTTTTTCAAGAAAAAAATAATACATTTTGATTCACCGTTTACATGACAGGAAACCAATCTTTATTTTCTTTATTTTGTACAATATATTTCAAAAGACATAAATGAACACCATTACTAGTGTTACTTGCTTCATGTTAATATTTAAAATTTATTTTCAATGTTTAATTAAAGTTTTTTTTAAACGCGACAGGAAACCATAAGAAACCGAAAGCATTTTTTTAGTTTTATTTTATTGCAAAATCTGCTTAAAATAGTCTGAACAGTATACTTTTTCTTAAAATCCATCTTAAATGTAACAGTATTATAAAACTCCTAAATATGTGCTTGTTTTGAAAACAATTAGTACAATTTATTCAGAAATTTCCATATTTTCTTCATTGATACAGGATACCATAATCTTTGTATCTTGATGTTTTAGCCAAAAAAATGTAAAATTATATTTGGTTTTGAAATTCCAGTTATATACAATTTATTCCAAATCATTGGCAATGTAAAATTCTTTAAATCCAGTAAAGAAAAAAACTTTTAACTTGGAATTAAAATCTTTAAAATAGGCACCATGTGATATTTGTGACCTGTACACCATCTACATGTACATGGTTTCCACATTTTAACCTACTTTAGTGGGCTAAAATCAATAAAGTACTTCCTTTCAAGTCATGCATGGTAAAAGTTTACTTCTCCTTTGACAAGTTTATTGCGTTTCTGAAAAGTGTTTGCAGAACATGAATAAAAAAAAATAATTAAAAATTGTGACAAAGATACAATGTACCAACTTTGTACATTCCAAGTGTAACGGTATATTAACATGTATTTTTTATTAAATTATCTTAATTCACCTAAAATATCCAGTAATATTTATTGCTGAAGCAAAATCAATCCAACGAGCATCGGCACAATGATAAGAGACGTAATGTCGATTGAATTTTCCAAGGACCCTTTACATCGTTATCAGGAAACAAAGTGTGTCATAACGTCTGTCAAATCTGAAATTGATTTTGTCAAGTCATTGGGCATTTATTTTCACACAAGATTGTATGTAACATTATGCACATAAGAAAAACAATAGACCCCCGGTGCAATCTCTTTGAAAATTGTATTTTCCTTTTTTAAACAAGACGAAACAAGTCTACAGATTATGTTTGCTAACATCCCGTTGGAAACAAAAACAATGTTTAGACCTAGTATTTCATACATCCGGCTGTAAGGGCGTGATCACATGTTAGTCACATGTTTCACGTATGACCGGAAATGATTAGAACTTAACGACAAAAACAATTTTAATAAAAAAAAAGGAAATAACTGGACTTCTGTTTCGTTTAAAATGTAACGCATAACGATAACGTCATTTTCTAACTTAATTATTACGAAGAACAAAACTAGAATGTAAATCATCTCTGATTTACCTGTTTGAACATCTCGCGAGAGTTCATATTTGCATATTGTTATAAAGAATTCTATTACAACAAAGCAGATTACATCATCTAAAATTTGCGTTACGAAATTGGAAACCAAAGTAACGCTAGTGTTCTTACACCTGCTACAGAAATACTTATAGTTCTCGGCATTTTCTTCTGACTATTCTTATTGGTCGATGTTCTTTATTATTTGAAAGCAAAAGTTACGAATTTGCCAGTGACGATAATCTATAAATCAGTCAGCGTTATGCACTTCGGAAGCGAAAAGTAACGGGAGATACGACACAAAAATACTGTCGTATAATCTTTGAAATTTGTTAATTTCAATTTTTTTTCTAGGGAAGAGTAGCATACACTTGTATGTTGATAAAAATAAAGGCATCTTTAGATGTAGTTACAACTTTTCTTACAGTATTACACATTTTTATCACTTTTCTATCGTTATAGGAAACGAGCCCAATAGCAAATTATGGTCCATATTTGCTCAGAATTCGGATTTATGGTCGTATATTCCCCTTTGAAAGAAAACCTTAACTTTTTTGTTTTAAAAGATAAACACAAATTGTTTTTTGTTAGATAATTTGTAATTTTTGTATTTTAAAAGTATCCTAAAAAATTATGCATTTTTTATTCAGAAATAACTCATATTTATCAAATGGTCATGCATTTAGAAAACATCGTACTTTTTTGCTGTATATTTATGAAAATTTAAAAAAATCCTCTATTTACAGTTTTATAAAATTTGGTCCACATAATCTCCTTGCAAAATGAAACAAAATGTCTTTTTAAAAAATAGGGGTCCATGCACTCGTTTTCAAATTAAATCAGTTTGAATGATAAAAAATAGTCGAAAAATGTATCTTTTCCCGATATGTCATAGTTTGACGTCGCGAAAATGACATTTTACGTTAGCAATGTCATTACCTCCCCTGTAACTGTATCGTATGCCCTTAAAAGAACTGGAAGAATACATTGTAGAAAAGTGTCAGTCATGTCTGTCACTGAAAGAACTGAAAGAATAGATTCTATTAAAAAATTGAAATTATAAAAAAGTTAATACTGTTATCATAACTTCATTCGGGTATTTATTAAATATTTTCCTTTATTTTACATTCATATGAAAAACTGATTGTTGTTTTAAATAAATATCGCTATTGTTAACATGGTTAATGAAATGAATTATAGTTCGTCAAAGTTTTTAACTATTAGTACATTTTGTACATGTATACTTATAAGGTAACAAACAAAAGGTGTGAAATAAGCCATAAATAAGTTGATCAATCCAATATAATTTGTGATGACAGTAATTAAAATCACATATAGTTGGGGTTTGTTTTTTTCAGAACAGCAAATTACTTCCACATATATTTGAGGAATGCTCTTTCATAAAAACAAATAAACATTTCTTAAACATGTTAAATGGTTTTAAATATTTTCATAAAAAAAAATCTGACAATGTTGGACAGATCGAAAGTCACAGACATAGGGATAAAATAAAACAAAATATCAAAGTGGCTTGGTACTTAAACAGGATAGGAAGTTCCTGACTTAACGACTGCATGATGTCAAAAAATATAATGATTATAATTCAATAAATCTTAATTCATCTAGGTTAATGAGCTTTATCTTACCTCCTATACATTTCTAGGAATATGATTGTTTTAAAGCGTCCTTGTGGAAACTGTGTATATTTAATATTAGGTTAGTTGGGAGGCGAGGCTTATTTCATACACGGTTAGTAGTGGAGTTACGTCCCTTTATAATCCATATAAGGTAACAAGGAGGCTGGGCTTATTTCTGTTACGTCCCTTTAGAAAAACAAAACTGTACTGAGAAAAAATCTTAAAGGTTTCAACAGACAAGAAAGTGACGATAAAGTGAAATAAATTCATAAAACACATTTAAATCTAACAAGTTGTCATTGTTTGCATCTGTTTTTGTAGGATCAAAGGAAGTAGTTTCTTAATCATGTTAATGCTAACTGGAAGACTTGCTCATTTTGATAGGTCACTAGTCTGAATTGTACACGTTAAGATAGTCGGTAAGATAAATTCGTTACATAGTCACTCTGATTGTTTATTTACAGTGCTAGTGACGTAATACGGTATATATGGGGTCAGGTATTTACTGACCCCATATATACCGTATTAGGTCACTAGCACACTATGTAACTAATAATATTTCCTTTCCTTTAATTGTAAAATGAATATATGCATTAACAAGTAAATATTTTAAAATCTCTCTGTTTAAACAAATAAATATGTTTAAACTAAACTAAATATTCAAACAATTGTATACTGATCCTTAGGTCAAGTTTTTACCCACCAAAAAGTAGGATTTTCATGAGTTTTTTTTTAGGAAATATCTTATTAATTATGGATCAAAATTTAAGAATTTAAGTAAAATACAAAACTGTCATTGTAAGAATGACCAAAAGCTTTTAATACTTTTTATATGACCGCAAAAATTTTAATTTTTCGTCGTATATTGCTATCACGTTGGCTTTGGCAGCGGCGTCATCGTCTGAATACTTTTAGATTTCGCACTAACTTTAGTAAAAGTGAATAGAAATCGATGAAATTTTGACAGTAAATTATTAAGTTAGGGATTTCGTTACCACAAATAACTTAAAACTTGTACTTTATTCTTCCATAGCTATAAGCTTATTGACCCTTAGAAAAACTAATTTTTTTTTACTGTTCATTGATTATTTATCTAATTGAAACAAAAATATTTGTGCATTTGTTCAAAAAAATTGGTATAAGTAATCTTCATTCAAAATCTAGCTTAATCTCACATTTTTGTCTCATATTTAAAAGTGAGGTCCATGTTCTAGTTTTCAAACTATGTACACATTTGTAATTCAAAATCAGTCAAAATTGTATTTTCTCTGATGTGTTACAGTTTCCCAATATACATGATATATGTATTACAGCAAAATTGTATATATATGTATAGTTTTATTATTCACAGTGTGTTATTTATATTTTTATTCAGAATGTTTTTGGATTGGTCTAAGAATACATCGAGATTTCTTGCTGAGATAAAGAAAGTCCTAGAAAAGTTAGGTTTACCATTGGAAGTACCACCTGAACCAATTAGAGATAAAATTGACGAAGTTATTTTAAGGGAAAGTGTTTTCACCAGTTTGTTCATGAAGTTTACAGAAATCTTTTTCCTACAGCCAGAGTAGGTAACATGTAGTATTGAACAACCCATAGCCTTAATTGGCAAGACTTTACATCTGTTGTCAGCAAGGATCCCTAAACTTTTCCACACATATTTGGTCATTTTGAGATGATTTAAAAAGTAAAATCACAAAAATACTGAACTTAGAGGAAAATCAATTCCAAAGTCCATAATCACATGGCAAAATCAAATAACAAAACGCATCAAAAAATATGGACAAGAACTGTCATATTCCTGACTTGGCAGTGGCGGATCCAGGAATTTTTATAAGTGGGGGCCCACTGACTTTCTAAGGGGGGCCGCTCTGTTCACGCTTCAGTGATTCCCTATATAAGCAACCAAATTTTTTCCCAAAAAGGAGGGGGCCCGAGCCTCATGGCCCCCCTAAATCCGCCTCTGCTTGATACAGGCCTTTTCAGATGTAGAAAATGGTGGATTTTATAGCGCTAACCCTCTCACTTTGAACTTTTGGACTATTTTAAATCTCTGTCTATTTCTGACATAAATTCTTACATACTTTTTATTATTTAACCCTGTATGCTAACATTGCCTTGTGTAAATTTTAAAATTGTTTGTATGTACATTGAACGACAAATCTATGTGACGTATAAAATTTTCTGATGCAGACACACTAATCAATGAATGTGTTTGTAGATAGATGTTTTTGTGTTCTGTTAAATTATTCCTTTTAAAATTGTAATATGATGACTGCTGTACCCATATTTTGACTATTTTGCAAAGTAAGATTTCAATATGACAAAAATTGTAATTTTCAAAAATCTTTGCTACAATTTCAAATGTGGTGTCTTGATTGAAAAATGTATCTGATGGCTGACATGGCTAAAAATAGATCATATGGGTTTATTAAAGAAGTCTTAGGGAAGATTTTGAAGGAAAAAAATCAAATGGTCAAAACTTGAAAACTAATTTAGATAAATATAATGATAAGGAGTCTTCATCAGTAACTATTGTAAGACTAAAATGGGATGACCTGCTTTTAGTTTAACTACTGGGCCAAGTTCAATGAAGTTAAACCAAATATGGCCTCAATCATTATGAGGCTATCAAATACTAGTAGTTATGATTTTCAAAAACACATTAGATACAGGTGAGTGACACAGGCCCTTGACTTGTGTGCACGTGGGAGCCTCTAGTTTAGTTTATGATAAATTTTGTTGTTTTTCTACCTCACTTGAAACTGGTTCTGTTGTATGTGCATTGGGACATGGAAATACCAGGTGTTTGTTTATGAGTCCTCGCTTGTCAGCATTCCCAAATTTGTTATTTTAGCTTGATTTTTATACATGTGTTTTCAAGGTTTATATCTGTAAATATCTCAGGCAATTTAAAAAATGAGTGCAGATCAATTTATTTTAAAGAGTTACGTCCCTTTGCTACGCAAGCATGGTAAGTGGTTTCAAGTTAACATTTTTAAAGAAATTTATAAAAAGTTATAATAAATTTTTAACATGAAATATCTGCATTTTTTGGGACATTAGAACTCCCTTCTATCATGTCTATATAGTATATACATATTTTTTTTTAAGCATTGGAGTTAACCGAAAGATTTCTATAAAGATAAGGAATAAGTCTGTTGGATGTATTCCTGATGTAAGATTTTATCAACATATACATAAATCCGAAGAAGGAAGATCCTGTTTGTTGTTAATGCTGGCTGAGGTGAGGAGAAGAGTGCAATTTACTCTCAATAAAATAGTGGTTCTATCATGTGTATGATTCATGTCCTGTTATGATTTGAAGCATATATTTTTAGCTCACCTGGGCCAAAATAGGTAAATGAACAATTCTCATCACTTGGTGTCTGTCTTTGTTCATTAAATTTTACAAAAATCCTCACCTCTGTAATTACTGGGCCAAATAAAACCAAACTTGGCTAAATAACCCTTAGGTTTATCTAGTAAGTTTAATAGATATAGGAAGATGTGGTATGAGTGCCAATGAAACAACTCTCCATCCAGATAACAATTTATAAAAGTAAACCATTAAAGGTCAAGCAACAGCAAGCTATAAAGGGCCCCAAAAATTAGTAATGTAAAACCATTCAAACGGGAAAACCAACAGTCTAATCGATATAAAAACGAGAAACGAGAAACTACATAAACAGACAACAACTACTGTTCATCAGATTCATGACTTCAGGACAGGTGCAAACATTGTTAATGTTAATGGTACCGACACCCTCTCCCTTTTCTGAAACAATAGTATAACATCACAACATAGAAAAACACACTATAAAATATCAATTGATCAATTGGAAGGCTTAACTCAAAGTTATGCAAATTAAAACACAATGAACGAATAAATTTGATCTTCGATAACTGAATGCTAATTCATAGTTAATAAATTTATAAATGATAAATAATTAAGGTCAAAAGTAAATAAACATGTTTAAACAAATTCAAAGTAAGATACCACTGTGAAATATTAAACAATTTACAGAAAATCATCACTTTTGTGAAAAGTCATATCCTACACAGGTAAATGAAAATAATTTTGTCATTATCGTGTACTTGATCATCTGTGTGTACAAAATCTTTCATTTAGGAATACCAATAAATAAAGGGATAATAGCAAATACAGGTCATAGTACGTACGGCAGAGCCTTGACCCAGACCAAACAGCAAGCTATAAGGGACCCCAAAATTATAAGTGTACACAATTCGAACAGGAAAACCAACGATCTAATTTATATATATACAAACGGGAAAATACCAAATAATATTTATGAACATCAACGAACGATATCTAACTGCTGAACGACAGGCCCCTGAGTCAATCAGGACAGGTGCACAAACATGCAGGGGGTATGGATAGTTTTGTATCGCCAGCATATTGCAGTTGAAGGCATTTCTTTCCAAAGTTCTTTGAAGTTTATTTCTAACAACGAACATATTTTGATAGGGAATCTAAGTAAGGGGGAAGGAAACCAATGTTTTGTTCTGTACATGTATTTTCCTCTGTTTTCTATTAATATCGGAGCACTCCCATTTGGGATAAATGGGGTTCATGCTGAATCAAATATTATCACAGACATTGACACAGTGTACTTGGGTGCTTATATGTTTAAAATCGTTATAAATATATGTTAGATTGTGATTATAAAAACAAGTGCAAATATCTGTTTATAATATTTACAAAAACAAACGGTGCTGGAAATGGACACGATTACATTTCCGGATGCGGGAAGCGGGAATATAAAAAAAATAAAAAAATTCTGTTTGAAAAAATAGGTGCGGGCGGGTCCATCGAACAAGGAATGAAATTGGTGTGGCCTTAACTTCTCCAAGTAAAGAAAAATTACTTGTACAAGTAGTACTCCTGACCATGCTGACTGACAGTGAGAAGACGAAAAATTATTATTTCTGTCCAGATGACAAAACAGAGCAAGTAATATACAATATTAGGTCAATGTCGACAGACACTTGTCTCAGAAAAAAAATATGCTATAAATGATGCCGACAACATCAATGGTAGTCGTGTCATACACCATTGTGTAGCAAAATCAATTCAAATTTATGGCATAACTAGTTTTAGTAGGGTTGGCAACTGAGAAATCAGCTACTTTTTTGTATGAGGCTAAGAAACTGGGGAAGGGTGAGGTTCTACTGGGCCCTTCCCCAGTTTTGTGCCTAATATAATTTTTGTTTGTTTGTGTGTTAATAGGTGAAAAAAGATGCATTAAAGATGCAAGATGATAATGATGACGCCAAACCCCCTTGGATAGAAAAACATTTAAAAAAGCAGGTACTTGGACAGATTGGATCACAGCTTTTATCAGAATGTTGGCACTCTGTGTTTGTTCCTAAGAGTCTAGGTATTGTTTGCATGGGGACAGAGGTAAGTTAATATGTTTTAAGCTGGTTTGTAAGAAGTTCAAAATCTGCTAATAGTGGCATTAGGTACTAGAAACTTTGGTGAATTGTTTATATCTATTGACATAAGCTCTTTTTTTTATGTTATAAATTTTCGACTTCCGGTATATTTCCAATTTATGGAGTTTTATTCATTACAAAAAAAAGGGTATTTTCTAGTTTTCAGACATATTTATGAAAATTTGGTAAATGGTTGATATCTTTTGTTGTGAGCTCCCTTTTGATTTTTATAAATTTTAGATTTTACATTTCCAAGTTATAAGATTTTATTCATAAAAGCGGGGTGATTTTCAAGGTTTTGGACAATATCATAAATTTGCATAGAACAGTTGTCATTAAACTTTGATGACTGATTTATTTCTATTAAGATAACCTCCCTTTATTTTTTTTTATAAATTTCTGATACAACATTTAGAAGTTATTGAACTTTATTGAAAAAGCCATGGGCTTATCAAATGGTACAGCTGTTAATTGATTAATATCTTGATTTTATTATTGATAAAGATAAACTGTAGCAGTAAAAATGTTCAGCCAATTAAGATCTACATAAAAGTTAATATGATCAAAATTGTCAATTGACCCCTTAAGGAGTTATTGCCCTTTAACCCTTTCGCAGATGAGTCCCAATTTACCGGGATTCACGCTTCAGACAGCTGACGATGAGTCCCGTTTTACCGGGATCAGAATACCTCTTTTATATTTCCCGCTTAAGGTAGCACAATACAAAGATTTTTCATCCCCAATCAGACATCTTTAAACTGATGTAATTCCACTCATCCTTCTTTAAATTTTATAAATGAGGTACCAAAAGAAAGAAGAATGATTAATCTTTCAAATTGTGATAATTTCATTATGACATATTATTACATAATTAATTGTTATGTAATTAGTTGCTATATTGTGATGTCCATACTTGAATGAATTTAGCTTCTTTGTTATTCATAGCATCCCAAAATATTTTATAGATTCTTGCACAACACCATTTGACCTCCCAAACTGTGTCTCAGATTTTTCTTATTGTATTTCATTCTCTCATAAATCTTCAATGAAGTTTGCAACATCAATTCATAAGAGATCACTAAATTCAATTGGGTATAAAATTTGTTCTATTGATGTTTTTGGAAATCTGAGACACAGTTTTGGAGGTCAAGCTGTGTTGTACAACAATCTATAAAATATTTTGGGATGCTATGAAGAACAAAGAAGCTAAATTCATTCAAGTGTGGATATCACAATATAGCAACTAATTACATAACAATTGATATATATAATAATTATGTCATAATGAAATTATCACAATTTGAAAGATTAATCTTTCTTCTTTCTTTTGGTACCTCATTTATAAAATATAAAGAAGGATGAAATGAATTACATCAGTTTAAAGTTATCTGATTGGGAGTGAAAAAAATCTTTGTATTGTGCTACCTTAAAACAGTGCAAACATGAGTTATCTTTCTTTGATGAATACCCGGATGAAAGTGTAAACATGGCGCTTCCGTTTGTTGAAAATCGTGTCAAAATCAGAGGAAATTTTCGGAATTTACGAGAATTTGAAATGAGGGAACATTTTTTTTGAAAGAATATGAAAGAATTGAAGCCAAACTAGTATACTTTTTTGACATAAAATGTCGTTTTATGTACAAAACACTTGGAATGGACATCGTTCAGTGTGAGGAATTTGTACAGCCTCATAAAATTTTTCAAAATTTTGTCGTTTTGGGTTAAAAAATTACGATTTGGGGTCAAAGAGCGAAATTTTAATAATTTCACCTAAAAAATGCTGAAAAGGAGTAAGTTCGGTAAGGGCCATATTTGGCCCCAATTATAAAGTTCATAGTTACAAGACAATAAATGTTTTAAGTTGCCTTAAAGACATGTTAGAAAGTTAAACAGAACTGTTTTTGTCAAAGTTTAATTCCAGCACGTTGAATTTTACATCCAAAAAAGGTCAAGATAAGGGATTTTGGTGAAATTTGACAAAATCAGCTAGATTCCAACCAAATAAAGGACCAAGAAACATAGAGCGCAGGCGTGGACAAGCTTAAGATTCAAATAAGACATGTGAAATGTCTTCACAGACATTATTTTAAAAGATCTTTGTTGTCGACGTATGCACTCTATGTTTCCTGTCCAACAATCTATAGAAATTTACCCATTTTCATTGATTTTTTCGTGAAAATCAATATGAGTACAACTTGTGACGTCATAATGAAACGCAGAAACGTAAAATTTTCAACAAAATGGTTTATATCCTAGCTAGTCAATGTGTTAGCTATAATTTATCGTGTTATTGGTCGATAAATCCGAATTTGAAATTTACGCTATAAAAGGGGGCCATTTTAGGATCTTATCGAACATACTCCTTTGAACATTTGAACATTTTATGAAGAAAAAATTATCAAAACATTAACAAAACTGTGAACATGGTGTTAGTGAATGAAATAAATACACAAATAACTACAAACAAGTTTTTATTGACATTTATTATGAAGATCTCCCACATGAGTAATAGTAGCCAGGGAAGCCATCGTCTCAGAGTAGCTTCTGTCTGGGCAGCAATCGGTGAAAGGGTTAAAGAAAATTTTATACAATTTGTTAATTGTGCAACATGTGCAATAGCACAATATTGCATGTGCAAAAACAACACAGGAAACCTATTGAAAATGTATACAAATCTTTTAACCAATTGCAATTGGATTAATTTAAAGTCTTTGATTTTTGGGGTTATTGTCTTATATTGCTATTTGAATGAGGTTCCAAGGGTCCAAAATAAAACTTTGTTTGATTTCATCTAGGACTGAATTATTGCGGCTGTTTAATAAGCTAAAATCTAATTGTGCATTTAAAATTTTTATTTCGGGCTCAATTTTCAAATTATTTCATATTAAGGTTTGAAGAGTCCAAAATTAAAATTTAATTTAGTGTCCGAAACCTATAATATGTCGAAAAAATATTAACACTATCCAAATTCAAACAGTATCAAGCTTGAATTTTTTGTGTCCTAACTTAAGTCTACAAGTTTTGACAAATAACAATTATCAGAGTGTTTGGGTAAATTGGGAAGTTAATGACAAGTTTGAGAGATACAATCATTTGAGAGTATTTGACACATTTTTTGGGGAAGACGGCTTCAAGCCGTCAATCCCCTATGGGGTTGACCATAGTGACATTCCCTCACATCATTCATTTCGTTTTTATACGACCGCAAAATTTGAAAAATTTTTCGTCGTATATTGCTATCACGTTGGCGTCGTCGTCGTCGTCGTCGTCCGAATACTTTTAGTTTTCGCACTCTAACTTTAGTAAAAGTGAATGGAAATCTATGAAATTTTAACACAAGGTTTATGACCACAAAAGGAAGGTTGGTATTGATTTTGGGAGTTTTGGTCCCAACATTTTAGGAATTAGGGGCCAAAAAGGGCCCAAATAAGCATTTTCTTGGTTTTCGCACTATAACTTTAGTTTAAGTTAATAGAAATCTATGAAATTTTGACACAAGGTTTATGACCACAAAAGAACGGTTGGGATTGATTTTGGGAGTTTTGGTTTCAACAGTTTAGGAATTAGGGGCCAAAAAAGGGCCCAAATAAGCATTATTCTTGGTTTTCGCACAATAACTTTAGTTTAAGTAAATAGAAATCAATGAAATTTAAACACAATGTTAATGACTACAAAAGGAAGGTTGGTATTGATTTTGGGAGTTTAGGTCCCAACAGTTTAGGAATTAGGGGCCAAAAAGGGACCCAAATAAGCATTTTTCTTGGTTTTCGCACCATAACGTTAGTATAAGTAAATAGAAATCTATGAAATTTAAACACAAGGTTTATGACCATATAAGGAAGGTTGGTATTGATTTTGGGAGTTTTGGTCCCAACAGAATAAGGGGCCCAAAGGGTCCAAAATTGAACTTTGTGTGATTTCATCAAAAATTGAATAATTGGGGTTCTTTGATATGCCGAATCTAACTATGTATGTAGATTCTTAATTTTTGGTCCCGTTTTCAAATTGGTCTACATTAAGGTCCAAAGGGTCTAAAATTAAACTTAGTTTGATTTTAACAAAAATTAAATCCTTGGGGTTCTTTGATATGCTGAATCTAAAAATGTACTTAGATTTTTAATTATTGGCCTAGTTTTCAAGTTAGTCCAAATTGGGGTCCAAAATCAAACTTTGTTTGTTTTCATTAAAAATTGAATAATTGGGGTTCTTTGATATGCCAAATCTAACTGTGTATGTAGATTCTTAATTTTTGGTCCAGTTTTCAAATTGGTCTACATTAAGGTCCAAAGGGTCCAAAATTAAACTTAAGTTTGATTTTAAAAAAAATTAAATTCTTGGGCTTATTTGATATGCTTTATCTAAATATGTACTTTGATTTTTGATTATGGGCCCAGTTTTCAAGTTGGTCCAAATCAGGATTCCATATCAAGTATTGTGCAATAGCAAAAAATTTTCAATTGCACAGTATTGCACAATAGCAAGAAATATCTAATTGCACAATATTGTGCAATAGCAATTAATTTTCAATTGGAGTTATCTTTCTTTGTATAGAATAATAGTTGATAATATATGTTGGAAATTTGCCAGACATGACTATGATGTCATTTTCTATTTTTATTTGCCAATAACTTTATGTAAATAACTTCATTGGAAATTTGCCAATATAAAATGTTGCTGATGAAGCTTTTTTCCTTATCTTATCTAAAATGTTTTTAGATAATGTATGTTGGACATTTGCCAGACATGACTATGATGTCATTTTCTATTTTTATTTGCCAATAACTTTATGTAAATAACTTCATTGGAAATTTGCCAATATAAAATGTTGCTGATGAAGTTTTTTTTATTGTTTTATCCAATAAACAATGTATATTCACTTTTACTACCAACCAATCTTTACCATTCAGTGATAACAAACACTTTATTTTACATTTTAATATTTTATGATGTATTTAAAAGAGTAGTTATTGTTGCAAACTCCATTAGAAATTTGAATTAATATCAGTTTTGGAAAAAGGGAAGCGGGGATGTGAAAAAAAAGGGGGGGGGTTTAAATTTTTCTCATTTCAGATTTCATAAATAAAAAAAAAAATTTCTTCAAACATTTTTTTGAGAGGATTAATATTCAACAGCATAGTGAATTGCTCAAAGGCAAAAAAAAAACTTTTAAGTTCATTAGATCACATTCATTCTGTGTCAGAAACCTATGGTGTGTCAACTATTTATTTTAGATTTAAAAAGTTTGAAGAAGAAATCTTTAATTGATTTGTAAAATCATGACATTTGTTTTGTGTAAAAAAAAAACATGTAATGTCAAAAATTTGATCACAATCCAAATTCAGAGCTGTATCACGCTTGAATGTTTTGTCCATACTTGCTCCAACTGTTCAGGGTTCGACCTCTGCGGTCGTATAAAGCTGCGCCCTGCGGAGCACCTGGTTATAATGTGGAAAACCCCTCAAGAAATCTTACTAAGATTGAAGAGAAGGAGACCCAGAAATGAATAGTTTGACTTTAAACACCTTTTTACACATTTCCCTTCTGTTTCTCACGAAATTATCGTATCTTGAGCTCTCCTTTAAACCGTTTATGTTTCTTTTACAATCCGGAAAAATCAGTATGACGAGATATTCTAAATATATCTAACCTACATTGTATTTTATAGTGACGTCATTCTTGGAATGCCACACTACGCAGAAGCAGGGATATATCATGTATCCCCACGATCTTTTGTTTACTTCAAATGAAAGTTGTTCACCTACAAATTAAAGTATTGCATGTTGATGTTTGAATCATCTACAGCAAACATTATTATGTTTAAATTTAACAAATACCAATGTGTAATTAGTGCACCATCTCGGAGAATGATTTAAATAACCAGTGAAGGATAATATCGTCAACCTTTCTACATGTTCTATCTGTTCTTTTTTTCATTCTTTATATGAAGACTATCAAAAGATACCCCCCCCCCCCCCCCCCCCCTTTTCCAAAAAAAATAATTAAATAGAAACAAGGGCCGTCTTTCCCCTCAGAGCTATTCAGCTCTTTGATTATTTTTTTTTTTTTGGGGGGGGGTAGGGGAGGGGACATGTTTGAGAGTGTAACATATACATAGAGAGGAACTTTAAATAAGGCATCAAGAAAACAAAAAAGAATGAGCTTGATAGATGAATTTTACAACAAAAAAAATCAATCAGAGCTTAATCGCTCCATTACTCAGCATTCACTGGTGTTCTGTCATCATCTTTGTAAAGATCTTCTCCTCTAAAACTTCTTAACCAGCTTCATCTAACATTGGATTGAATCATCCTTATGATATCTTGTATAAATTAAGGTTCCTTATAGAATTACTGATTTTATTCAAAATCTTAAGATTTTGGCAGAAACTATGATAGATAGTAGACAGGACTTTGAATGGCATATTAAAAACACATTATTAGGAATCAAACAGCAAAAATATTCAACTACACAAAAATTATAGGTGGGCAATATTGATTTAGAAGCCTTTTGTTTAATTATTACATAATATAATGACTGGATACATGTTAATTAGGGTTATATTTAAGCAATTTTGCATATATATATACATGTATGTTATAATTTCCTCATATTTTATTATTTTAGATAATTTTTCTGTACATGGACACAGAGTTCAACCATTATGAGGCATTGATGGCAAACAACATAACAGACAGTCATAGGTCAACAATATACTACACAAAATCGTTTGATATAATGAAAATGGAGTCTAGAAATGAGTTAGTTGATTTTTTATTCTGGTTGGGGTGTTTACAGATACAAGATTTTAATGAATACTTTTGTGTTTAAGATCTTAAGGTTATGATAGAAATATCATGGTTCTGGTACAGTGATATTGTTTGCCTTAAATTAGTGCAGAATAAAGGCTTTTTCCCCCAGAGAAGAATCCCAATTTGAAAAAAAAAATGGCGTAAAATTATTCCCAAAAAGACAACTTCTTTCCCAAACGGTGCAGTTTCAGTAGTAATTGTGCACGAATATAAACTGAAAGACACTCATTTATACATTTTTCATGCCTAAAATGAGTATATGTGCAGATTTGAGGGTCTATTTATGTATCATCACTGACAAAAAGGGGTGTTATTTCAAAGCAGGGTTTGACTCTTGAAAGGGGTCTGTAAATTGAAGTTTCAGTCAAATTCATGGTTTATTCTAAATTTTCCAAATGAATGAAAATTGAGCATATTTTTCCAATAAAAAAGGGTAGAGGTAGTTTTGAATAAAGCCAACACTATATCTGTGGTAAAAAAAAGTGAAGCAACTGGTTAATTGACATTTTATCCAGTGAACAAAAACTGGATCTGGTTAGAATCTGGTTTTTTACTTTTTGTAAGGTTGTGTGGTGTGCATATTAGGGTTACAAATGTAGTGGGATAAGGAAAAATAGTCAGGTTTTGTTTATTTGATAAATGATAAATGCCCCTGCCACAGTGGGAGACGCATTCAGTGTAACCCATGTCCGTACGTTCATCAGTATGTATCTCTCAAAATTTGTTTTCCATTCTCTTACTTTAGTTTCCCTCAACCAAATATTATAAATTAGTTACACAATGCTTTTTACTTTAAAATACATATCATACTGGAATTTGGGTGGCGTTTACTTTTACCTAGTTATTCCCATTTTTAATGATATGCAAGTACGGCATCATCTGTGACCCATAGACACATTCTCCTTTTTTTTTTTTTAATACTAAGGATGTAGGCCGTAGTATAATCCACACATTCCTCTTGCTTAATGACACCAATCATATTGCTGTACATATTTAAAATTTAAAAACAAATAACATACAGTTTATATATATAGACTTTCATTGTTGTATTCATTTTTTTTTTCAATTAAATTTTTTCCCAGCCTTCCAAGATTTGATCTGCTTATAAAGTAATGTCAATAATCTTTTCTAGCCTCATTGGCACATATTTTTGAAGCCTTAAAGTATAATACTGTGAAAGTACTTTAATTTCATGGGTATCAATTTTCGTGGTTTGAGAAATATTAACATGTTCTTGGGTTTTTAAATTCGGGGTTTTAGTTTTCTAAAAAAAAGAAATTGAAAAATTAAAGCCTTTAGAAACGCTGTGTAAATCATAGTGATAACACTAATTAACACAAGATAAAGTGTAATTAGGCCATAACCAGAAATCAGTATCATTAACAAATGCTATAAACGTATCTTGAATTGTCAAATAATTCTTATCAAAATAAAGCCCAGCATGAAATTATTATTTCCCATATGTACGAGAACTTTGAGGATTTAAAATGAACACTTTATCATACGAGCATATCAATAATGGAAATCTGACTTTCATCGGAAAAAAAATATTTTTATGAGAATTAAAAGATCAAAAGTTGTACAGTTTAGGTTATTAAAGATTAAATTGGTAAAATCCTGCATGCAGTTGTAGTTCTGTGACTGCTATTAAAGTATTTTTAGATTCAAGGTTATTCAATATATTTTCTAGATCATATCAGAAGTCCAACCTTCATGGGGATCTTTCCATGTCTTGATTCGCACAATGGTTGTTTTATTTCGATGGACACTTAAATTTGTAGAAAACAATCATCAACGAAAACCGTGAAAATTGGTACCCAATGAATTAAAGTACTTTCACAGTATATATAATTTTTAAACATATTTCAGCTTTCATGTTATGCTTTATAATGTTGCCGCATAAAAACAATCAAATTCTTTAATTTTTCATGCCCATTGTGCTTAATTGCTATGTGAAAGTATTTCAAAACCTGATTAAAAAAACAAGTGTCATCCAAAACAGTTATAGGTGATATTTCCTGTTCCCAATCTCTACACCCTTAAGTTGTTTATATTTCATATAGCCATTGTATATAAATACTGTGGATTAAGATATTTATTTTGATGTTGATAGTGTTCCTGAAAAAATTCCATTAAGTTTGAACACACTATGTCAAAATTTACATTTTATTAGCTCACCTGGCCTGTGAGGCCAAGTGAGCTATTCTCATCACCTGGCTTCCGACTTCTGTTGTAGTCGTCGTTAATTTTTTACATTTTGAAATTCTTCTAGAGAACCACTGAATGGAATTGAACCACACATGAATGTTCCTTATGAGGTGTTGACCAAGTATTGTTACTTTGTAGCCAATCCATTATCCAAGATGGCCACCAGTGTGGGACTTAGTTTAACATAGGACCCTATAGGAAATACATACAAATGTCTTCTTTTAGAGAACCACTAGATGAAAAGAAACCAAACATAGCATGAAAGTGTCTTATGACATGCTCACCAAGTGTTGTTTCTTTGTAGCCGATCCATCATCCAAGATAGCCACCAGTGAGGGACTTAGTTTAACATAGGACCCTATGGGAAATACATACAAATGTCTTCTTATAGAGAACCACTGAATGGAATGAATCCAAACATAGCATGAATGTTTCTTATGATGTGCTGGCCAAGTGTTGTTACTTTGTAGTCGATCTATCATCCAAGATGGCCACTAGCAGGGGACTTAGTTTAATATAGCACCCTATAGCTAGGAGAAGTGCATACAAATGTCTTCTTTTAGAGAACCACAGAATGGAATGTAATATTAAACCAATTTGGCCTCAATCATTATTTAAGTATCTGTTATGATTTTATCTGTTTTTATATGATTTCAAAAGCCCAAGTAAGAGGTGAGCGACACAGGCTCTGGAGAGCCTCTAGTTTATTAATGTCATATATATAGCTTTGTATGAAATAATCGTGAAATCATATATATATATTTAACTGAATTTTTTCTAGATCTACAAATGCAATTATCAATGCATGAAAGAATTTCTAATTTTTTTATTGGATCAGTATCATTATAAAGACCAGTGGTCCATGTAGTTTTCATTTGTGGTTAAGAAATAATATCAAGTGTATATGATCATGACCTGCCTACAATCTTAGAGGGTCATTATGTTTTCAAGTCTGTTGGTCCATTTGTTTGTCTGTCTTTCCTGGGTCAGGTTTAAGGTTTTGGTCAAGTTAGTTTAGAATAAAGTTGTCGTCACATGTTCCTTATGGTGCAATCCTTCTAAATTTTATGCCAAAGTTTGTTTCATTGTACCTGAAAAAGGACAGTCTTAGTGTGAAATCTTGTCCTGTAGACACATTTTTGTATATCTTTAGCTCACATGACCTACAGGGTCAATTGAGTTTTTCATTATCTTATCATTTGGCTGCAGCAGAATCTCCTGAAACTTTGTCACAATCATAGTTTTGGAATCTTGTTTTAAAATTGTGCCACTGCCACAGTTGGCAATCAACATTGAATTTTGTCATGAATTATATTGTCATCTGCAATGATGAACAGTTTCAATTGTTGAATATGCTAATAGACCAATGTTAGCTACACAGGTTAAAATGAATTGTAAATAAATCGATTTAGGTTACATTAACCATGTAAACTATGAATTTAAAATGATTTTTGTCAAAACATATGAACTTGTTCAAACTTTGTTATATACATTGTAATCAATATTTATATATTTATTTGTCCATTACAAAAAGTTCTTAAACTCAAGTTTGCCTTTACCAAATGTTATGAAACTTATACCAGTGATAATTAGCATTTTATTATAAGACCGCAAAAATTGAAAATTTGGTCGTATATTAGTATCACGTTGGCTTCGTCATCTGCGTCGTCGTTGTCCGAATACTTTTAGTTTTCGCACTCTAACTTTAGTAAAAGTGAATAGAAATCTATGAAATTTTAACACAAGGTTTATGACCACAAAAGGAAGGTTGGAATTGATTTTGGAAGTTGAGGTCCCAACAGTTTAGGAATAAGGGGCCCAAATAAGCATTATTCTTGGTTTTCGCACCATAACTTTAGTATAAATAAATAGAAATCTATGAAATTTAAACACAAGGTTTATGACCATAAAAGGAAGGTTTGGTTCGATTTTGGGAGTTTAGGAATAAGGGGCCTAAAGGGTCCAAAATTGAACTTTGTTTGATTTCATCAAAAATTGAACTTAACAAAAATTGAATCCTTGGGGTTCTTTGATATGCTGAATCTAAAAATGTACTTAGATTTTTTATTATTGGCCCAGTTTTCAAGTTGGTCTAAATGGGGGTCCAAAATTTAACTTTGTTTGATTTCATCAAAAAAATGAAAATTTGGGGTTGTATGATATGCCAAATCTAACTGTGTATGTAGATTCTTAATTTTTGGTCCCGTTTTCAAATTGGTCTACATTAAAGTTTAAAGGGTCCAAATTTAAACTAAGTTTGATTTTAACAAAAATTGAATTCTTGGGCTTGTTTGAAATGCTGAATCTAAACATGTACGTAGATTTTTTATTATGGGCCCAGTTTTCAATTAAGTTGGTTCAAATCAGGATCCAAAATTATTATATTAAGTTGATTAACAGTTGCTTGGGCAAAATTTGTGAAATTTTTAATAATTATAGAATTCCTATTTTAAGAAACAGTTTATATGCATAAATTATTTTAAAATTGAAGGAAAGGTTCTACATATTTTTTCATTTGAACATTATCTGATTTTTTATTGTTAAAATTAACAAATATTTTTCATATTAATCATTGTTTTCTGAAATATATTTTTATGTTTACCTTTATATTGCTTATACCTCATGTGTCAGTATTTTAATTTTACAATAATCAACTATTTGATGTACAATGCATGTATATATTTGTTCTTTTACCTAAATATTTGTGTAGACTTGATTATCTGGTTCATTTATTATTTTGCTGTAGATTTATCCTTTTATTATATGTATATAATTGGACATTTATATATGACTTATTTTGTCAAATAAATTTATGTTAACAATTCTGAGTTACAAAAGTTGCCACACAGAAATAAAACATATGAAGAAACTTCCTGTGCAAGGAAGGGATGTTTGGAGCATGTGGAGTTGATTTTCCTCATTCCTAAGTTTGATAATAATAATAATAATAATAATTCTTTATTTAAAGAGGGTTACACAGTTAGCTATAAAGCTAATCTTCCCTGAGGCCCTCATGAAATACAATTAAATATAACAAACAATTACAAAATATCAAACAGACACACATACATGAATAATGAATATGGATATTGCTTTGTAGCTGTTGGGGTCTATATGGTTTATAGGTCGGGTTATATGATGTTACCCTTATCAATCATTCTATCATGTTGTCAACCATTCTGTCATTTAAATAGACTTTTTTTAGTCTGGAGGAACATTTAGTTTTTATCCTTGTCCTTCTATGTACGTAGTTACAAATGTACATTCCCTTCTCTAACATGTGTAACTTTAGTTTGCATTAATCTGTATTATCATAAAACTTTTCATAGTCTATGAATACACATCACTTCAATTTACATACACACAAACTTAGTCAACATTAGTTTGTATTATCATCAAATCTTTCAAATCTTTCAGGAGTCTATGTTTATTTTTGAGATACACATCAATCGTTCCTCAAGTACAGATCACTTTCATATACATTCACCCAAACTCACTCAACATTAATCTCTATTTCCATCAAACCTTTCTGTAGTTTATTGTCAATCCTGCGATTTTTGTTGCAGAAAGCTCGACACAGGGATAGTGATCTGACGGCGATTTTAGCTAACTTCTTAAAAAGTTTTTTATTTTAGAAGTTTCTTCCAGCATTTTTTTGACATGGCTTCCCCTCGTTTCTATTGGAGTAACAAGACCAAATATGGACCATCGGTAGATCTCATCATGAAGTATTACCAGATGCGGCTGTGTAGGATTTCATCATCCCCTGTAGAAGTTATTCCCCTTTTATTGTTTTTTTTCCGACATGGCCCCCCCCCCCTCGTTGTTTTTGAAGATATCATGACCTTATTTGGACAATAGGTAGATCTCATCATGATGTATTACCATATGAGGCTGCTAAGGATTTCATTATTCCCTATGAGAGTTATGTCCCCTTGAAGCAATTTATTTCTTTTGCATTTTTCTCAAAAAGTATTGAAGATAGAATCGATTTGAAAATGGCAACATGTACAAGACCAGATGGCAATGGTAATAAACATATACAATCATTTTGTTGTTAACCCTTATAAGGATTTATTTCCCTTGAAAAAATATACACAATTTATCTCAAGAACCAAAAGTCGTAAACACTTGGGACCTACACCAATAATCATAAGTTCATGTGACCTTCAATTTGCACCCAAGGCCAAAGGTCACCAAGTGCAAAAAAAAATTACGCTGCAATTTTAAGCTTGCATATTAAGAAAACGATAAGAGTTTGCTGCATACTTACACCGTATAAAATGTTCCTCTCGATGAGATCTACATTTTATACACTGAACTCAAAAGTGTCCGACTGTCTTTTCAAAAGTTACGACGGGATGATTCTTAAAAGTATAAAATTGTGTGTATATCTTTTAAATGGTAACAAATAGCAACCTACTATAAACTGCAAAAATGATCAGTAGTTTAAGACCTTCAATTTGAGGTCAATATCAGGTCATGATGAAATTTAACATTGATCTTCAAAGTGTATTATGACCTTGACCTTGTGACATTTGAAAGGACAAGTGGTCTACATGTTTAAACAAATACCAAAAACATTCCATGGAAAAAACCACCAAAAAAACCCGCTTCAGGTTAAAGATTTTTGGTCCAGGTAGGTTAAAGATTTTGGTCGAGAAGTTTTTCATGAAGTTGAAGTCCTATCAGCTTGAAACTTGGTACCAATGTTCCTTGTGATATGATCTTTTTAATGCCAAATTAGAGATTATACCCCATTTTCACGGTCCACTTAACATGGAAATGATAGTGCAGATGGGGCATCCGTTGACTTAGGACACAACATTTTGTTATTGGTATAAATATAGATTTTGCTACCGTAAATTAAAAGCAGACTAGATACTATTGTTATATACATATGCACTTTAATGGATCTACCATCTGTCGACGCATGTATCTTGACGTTGAACAAGGTAATGGTTTTCTCTAACTGTTTATATGACGTCTTTCCACTACATCCATTTATTGTATGTTGGATCTGATTGATAATTTAGTCTTGATGCACGATTTTTGTCGAGCCTACAACTTTTGTTGCAGAAAGCTCGACATAGGGATAGTGATCCGGCGGCGGCAGTGTTAGCTCACTTCTTAAAAACTTTATATTTTAGAAGGTGGAAGACCTGGATGCTTCATACTTTGTATATAGATGCCTCATGTTATGAAGTTTCCGTCAGTCACATGTCCAATGTCCTTGACCTCATTTTCATGGTTCAGTGACCACTTGAAAAAAAAGTTCAGATTTTTTGTAATGTTGAATTCTCTCTTATTATAAGTAATAGGATAACTATATTTGGTATGTGCGTACCTTGCAAGGTCCTCATGCCCGTCAGACAGTTTTCACTTGACCTCGACCTCATTTCATGGCTCAGTGAACAAGGTTAAGTTTTGGTGGTCAAGTCCATATCTCAGATACTATAAGCAATAGGGCTAGTATATTCGGTGTATGGAAGGACTGTAATGTGTACATGTCCAACTGGCAGGTGTCATATGACCTTGTCCTCATTTTCATGGTTCGGTGGTTATAGTTAAGTTTTTGTGTTTTGGTCTGTTTTTCTCATACTTTATGCAATAGGTCTACTATATTTGTTGTATGGAATGATTGTAAGGTGAACATGTCTAACGGACAGTGGTCAAAGTTAAGTTTTTCAGTTTTGGTCTTTTTATCTGATACTATAAACCATAGGTCAACTATATTTAGTGTATGGAAATATTTTATGAATGATATATTAGTCGCGCAGGTTTTATTTGACCTTGACCTCATTTTCACGGTTCATTGCTCAGTGTTAAGTTTTTGTGTTTTGGTTTATTTTTCTTAAACTATAAGTATTAGGTCAACTATATTTGTTTTATGGAAGCATTGTTAGCTGTACATGTCAGCCTAGCATGGTTCATCTGACCTTGACCTCATTTTCATGGTTCATTGGTCTTTGTTTAGTTATCTTGGTTAATGTAACGTTTATGTGACAGTTGTAATAAAGCTTTATACTTAGGACTATCAACATAATATCAATGATTAGTAAAGAAGGCGAGACATTTCAGTGTGTGCACTCTTGTTTTTATTGGCTTTGAACTAGCTATCACTGACTGCGAGTCTTCTCAGATATGTACTTTTTGTTGTTGGAATGTACAAGTACCATGTCAGCTCCATGTGTTTTGTTATACGTATTTAGCCTTTTTCAACACAATTTTATAAAATTGAGAATGGACATATAGTTCGTTCATATGCTATGCTGTTACATCACTGTCCGAATTAAGGGTATGATTGAGATTCCGCTAACATGTTTAACCCCGCCACATTTTGTATATATTTGTCTGTACCAAGTTAGGAGCCTGTAATTCAGTTGTCGTTTGTTGCTGTGTTAAACATTTGTTTTTCGTTCAGTTGTTTTTACATTAATATACATGTAGTTTTGTCGTTAGGTTTCATATTTGTGATTTTGTGGTCTTTCAAAGCCGACAAAGCGGTATGGGCTTTGCGTATTGTTGAAGGCTTTACAGTGACCTATAAAGATCTGTTAATTTCTGTGTCATTTGTTCTTTTGTGCAGAGTTGTCTAATTGGCAATCATACCACATCTGTGTTTTTCTGTTGGTTTTTTTTTTTTTTTTTTTAAATATGATGGCATACAAACCATCAAAGTTTGAAAGATATTTGTCAAACAGTTTCACAGCATTTGCGTTCAAAACGCCTTGGGCAGTTGGAGTGACGGATAGATACTGTTACTATATATATATCTATATTCAATAACATTTCAGTACATGCACTTGTTTCTGTCAATATGTGGATTACTATCCATACCCGTACTGGAAAATCCAAAAATAATTGTGAAGCTGTTTAGGGAGCTACCATTTGATTTTTATGGGGGGGGGGGGGGGGCAAAATAGGCAGGACAGGAGTTTTGAGTAAAAAAAAAAAGGCAGGATGAGACAATTGCAAAAAAAAAAAGTCAGGACGACAAGTTAGGTAAAAAAAGTCAAAATAAACTAAAAAAAAAGGCAGGCCCGAATAGAGTGAAAAATAAAAAGGCAGGACAGAAGTTACAGCTAAAAAAAATGCAGGACAAAATTTTTCATCCTAGCCCCCCCCCCCCCCCCCCCCCCCCCATAAAATTTAATTTAATGTTATGATAATGTACTTCAAAGGTTAGTTTTATTTATAGACGAGTTTAAAAAATGCAGAAAAATATAAGCTCTCTAAATATGAAAAATTCGTATATTATATTCCCGTGAAGCAATTAAAATAAGAAAAACAAAACGTGAACCTCGTTGGCAGTTTGACTGTCCGTCTGGTATATTTCGTCCCTCTTTTTTTGATCTATTAATATATAGATATCCATGATTTATCCTCATTCTGTACATGGGATTTGGAAAACTGACATGTATTCTCAGAGCATGTATTCTTTTAACTTTGGACCTCAATCAAAATATTTCCATAGCTTATATATAATTAACTCACCTGGGTCTTTAGGTCCAGGAAACCTTTTTTTGCCTATCATTTGTACCTAATGTGGATAAAAGCTTAGCCGTAGGGAGTTTTGTATGAATTAAAAAAGAGAATGGAAAAATCAGCCTACCCCACCTTTGGACATCAATTAAAAAAGTTCCTTGAATTTACCCACCCGGGTCTTAAAGTCCAGATAACCTTAAGCAATTGCCTATCTTTTGTACCTTTGTCGTCGGGAATTTTAAAAAAAGGTTACAAAAAACATCCCATCAGTTGTAAAAGTGAAAGATAAAATAATACATGTTTTAATGTAGTATATTCTCTGTATATGATGTAAACGTTTGGGTAGTGTGCATAGTTGCAGACAAACCTTGCAAATTGTATGTATTAAATTTAAGTTCAATTAACATTCTGTCGTTGCTTAACGTCCAGTGGCAAATATTTCATGCATATTCAGGACGATACCAATTGTGTACTAACTTTTATGGTGATAAGTATTGTGTAAAAGTTTCATAACATTTTGTTGAGGCAAACTAAAGAAAGAAATACAAAACAAAAAATTCAGCAACTTTTTTCCTCTATAAAGAGGCATTGCATAGAACAGTGAAAGTGACACCACCAAAATTCAAAGTTGATCTGTATTTGGTGGTTTTAAGCATTGTGTATAATTTTAATAACATCTGGTAAAGACAAACTAAAGTTAGAGAACATAAACGGAAAATTCAGCAATTTTTCTATCTGTAAAGGGGCATAACTCTTGGACGGTTTAAGTGACACCACCAAAATTCAAACTAAGTCTGTGTTTTATGGTAATAAGCAATGTGATTAAGTTTCATAACATTTGGTTGAGGCAAACTAAAGATAGAGAACAGAAACCAACTTTGGGACGTACTGAAGGACGAACAAGGGTAAACCTTAATGCCGCCTCCGCCACTGCGGGGGCATAACAATGTGTAAATATAGCAATTGATTAAATTAGGCAAAATTCAATGAATGGTCATTGCACATGGTTGTCATAAAGGTTTGAGAATCAAAACAGTATATAATAGTTAGGACCAGCAAATTGTCCTCAAGGCCACAAGGAAAATATGTTTTGAGAACCATAAAAAAAATCGATTATTCTGCCGTATACAAATAATAATCAGTTAGGTTTTTAAAAATAATAATAATAGACAAGCTGTCCTTTTCCACCATATACAATAGAAACATTGACAAATTCTTGCACAATTTAATGTAGATCGTTGGTATATTTTTCCTCAGATAGAACATGTAGAATTTGTATGCCCCCACCGTAGCAAAGGGGGCATTAAGTTGTACCCTTGTCCGTAAGTACGTCCGTTCCAGAGTTATACCATAAAAAGTGCTGACTTTTTTGTTTCCGTTCTCTAACTTAAGTTCATGAAGTTTGCCACAACCAACTGTTTTGAAACTTATACACAATGCTTATTTCCATAAAATTCAGAACAGTTAGAATGTTATTGGTTTAACATGTACTGTCAATTAGTTATGCCCCTTATAAATTGGAAAAAATGCTGAATTTTCCGTTTCCGTTCTCTCTTTTTCGTCTGTCTGACATAGTTCATCTTACACTGACCTCATTTTCTTAGAACATTGATAATGTTAATGTTATACTTGTATTAAAATCTTTACATAACACTTACAGAGTTTCAAAAGTAATTCAATGATAAATAAAACCAACCAGACATTTCAGGGTGAACCTTCTTGCTTAGCAGATCTTAGTCTAGGTTTAAAGTTTTTAAAGCATCAATCTGTTTCAAAAACCAACAATGAGTTGCATTAAATTGTTCCTGTAACTTTTTATAGCCATTTTGAAAGACAAAGTATCCTGAGCTATTTTTTTTAAAATGTTCATTAAGATTTGTTTTTCTAGATAATCATGTTATGCTCATTGTTGAAGGATATACGGTGACCTGTGGTTGTTTATTTCTATGTCTTTGCTCTCTGGCGGAGAGTTAATTGTCTCATTGACAATTACAACACATCGTCTTATTTTTATACATAGACTTACTAGTAATTAAGTTTTGGATTCAACATTAATCTTTTTCACTGACAGCATCAGTCTTTGATACGACAACGGGTTATGCGTATTACCAATTTTTTTTAAACTTCTGAGAAATCTTACATATATAAGATTGAAGGGAGGGGGTACATATGCTGCCCTCAACTTTAGAAGTTGTGTTATGCTTAAATTCTTAAAATACTTAGTTCACAAGTAAACTAAATGAGATACCACGTTTTTTTTCAACAAATTTTATAATTTTGAAAAAAAAAAAAAAAAAATCGAAAAAAGGGGGGTGGACCATACCCAGAGTGATGATTTTTCATTTTGTATAAGTCTATCTTCATTTACTATATATTTTTGTTTAAAATTAACAAATGCGTGTCAGAATTGCACATATAAATGGAATATTTTAGCTTTTTAAGTTACTAAATGTTTGATTATTCATCTGATTGTTAATCTGAATTTTGGTGAAAATTGACAATTTTTGACTAAAATTTTTTTTTTAAAGAAAAAAAAAACGCACGACTTTCTTTTTATTTTATGAATATATAGAATGTGGTCTTTCAAAATTTGTCAATGACATTTCATGGTATTGTTGGTCTTGGGAGATAAACAGATTTAAAATTTAGGAGTTTTTGAAATTTTTCATTTTCGAAATTTTTAAATGGTTGCTATGAATACAAACTATTTAGTAAATTCACAATTTTAATGTTTTTGTATAGTTTGGGGTTTTGTTTGTCAATACTGTAAATATACATATTGTTTGTATTGATTAACAATATTTCTATGGGACTTTAAATTCCCTTATTTTATATTTTCAAAAAGGGTCTTTTTTCACATATTCAAGCAAAATGTTGATTTGATGGTTACCATGGCAACGGGCATAATACAGGGGAAATAAAGACAGAATTTTACTCATCTACCAAAGTTCTTATGTTATAGGGCAAAACAAATTACTTCTGTGACATGTCAGGAATCACCTTCTGCATGATTTTTACAAAGACAGGTACTTAACAGGACTCTACTAGGGCAATATTCTGTTAACTTCAAATGGGTAACTCATTCATAACAATAATAACAAATATAATACTTGGGGGTATGATTAGAACAGCCAAAACAAATCATTCTGTTGACAATCAGCTGATATGCAATGTATTTGTATTACGCAACAGGTGTGTACTCAAAGCATTTAAAGTACATGAATTTAGAATTTGTGTTACTCTTACCTGACCACTAGAAACATCAAAGGGTCCAAAAGCTGATCGGAATACACAATTTAGACCATTTTCAAGGAAGTAAAGCAGACCTATGCATCCATAATGGAATAGGACATTATACATTCAATTTAGGAGAAAAATCTAAGTTTTAATATAATGTAAATACAATACAATCTTGGAGGAAATTGCCATGTATGTTAACCACAGGAAACACAAATTGATAATTTAACATATTTTTAAGATCTTTTTAAGTAAAAAGTCATCGAAAGTAAAACAAACTCTAAATGCCTTGTTTTTAAGAACCTGTTTTTTTTTAGATTTCTTTTTTTTTAAATAAAAATGCATTAATTATTTTGATAAGGATCATAAGTTGTTTTTTTAAATTAATGATTAAATATTAATTTTATTAAATTTTGATTTCGTATTTTCGAGAACAGTGTGTCTAAAAAAAAATGAGCTACAAGATTTTTTGGAATAAAAATAATAATATTTTAAAAGAATATGATCTACATCAACCTGTAATATGTTGTTGTTTTGTTGTAAATCTGAACCCCTTTTCTCTAAATTCATTATCCAGTTCTTCCTCTTCATACGACATCTTGCTGCTGCAGCTCTGATTAAGAGTGAAATTAAAAATCATTTAATCATAGCTTTTAATAAACATTTTAAACCAGATGCTCCGCAGGGTGCAGCTTTATACGACCAGTGAAAATCTCCCCCAGCACCGCCCAGGCATGCCATTGGAGTATATTATAGCTCAAACGAATGCTAAGGATGTCTACTACATGCCTGAATATTTACTTATAATAAAATATGTCAATGTAAGCCAACAAAAATATTTATTCGAACCCTACCCACCAATTTTAATATCCAGACGCCAATATTGACCATACTAACCCCAGATCTTTTCACCCTAGGGACCAAACTGAGCATATTATTGGTCTATTCTAGGTGTCATTTTCATCGTAAAGGCCTTGGCTAACTTTCACATGTGTTTTCCAACATAAATAGGTTCTTTATTAAGCGAAAACACGATAAACCATCATAAAAGCCAAGAAAACCAATATAAAGGTAACTACCCATCAGAGTGAAAATCTTCCCCCAGTCATGCCATTGGGGTATATTCTAGCTCAAACTAATGCTTAGGGTATCTACTAGTCTACATGCCTGAATCTTTATTTATACTTAAATATGTGGACGTTTACGCAAATTGTTGCCCTCCGATCACATGAATTTTGCCGGAGGTGAAGTTCTAAATGGACTATTACTTGGTAATTGTTTTTAAAACTAAACAAATTCTGACATATTATTTTAACCATGACCAGAACTTTATTTTAACAGAAGCACTGGGCAATTATATAGTATTCAATCAGGAAAACAAAAATAGTGATTTAACATGTCAAGAAGGGGACGATAAATGGCTGACCCGTGTTAAGAGAGAGCCATATCTCTTGCACGCTAAAGACACCCTTGTAGATTTCGAAAAAGAGCAGGCTAATGCCACTAAAAGGCAGCACTCGCACCCGCAAAGTGGAAAGGGGTTAATATAAGTTGAAAAACTTGTTTCCCAATCCACTACAAATAAATGTTTAAACTAAACATGTCAAGAGAAGAAATGAAGCAACTTTTTCATATATATATAAAAAATATGTAGCCAGTAGAATTTTGTCTCGTGAAAAACTGATTTTAAATCTGTTTTAATTTAATTATAATGTTTAATTGTTGATTGACCTAGAATAAAATTATTTATAGAACCTTTGCATAAATTTCCTAAATGAACGTACATTATAGTGCTGTCGAAATCACTATTTTTGCTGCCATGAAATATTGAATATGAATCTGTCATTATTTGTAGTTTTTTTAAGACTTAATATCACGGACTTTGATTAAAAACAATTTGTATCATAAGTACAGTAAAATGCTCTGCTGAACTGTAGAATTTTAATGTTTTGTTTCATAGACCACCGGAGTACTGCATCATTCTTATCTTTACCCATTCCTATCGGGTAGTGAAACTTGAGTTTGAAATTAGAAAGATTAAAATTGTGCACAATTATCTGATCTTTTGTGGGTTTATGTTGTTCAAGGTAATTTTCGGTGCAGTGCTATGGGGGCTGTTATTTTCTTTTCATTTTTTATTTTTTACTCTGTGTTACAGGACCTTGTACCTTTTGTATTGCCCCTTGACATCTACTGCTTCTGTTTAAACCTTTACCACTAATATCTCATCTGTTTTATATAAAATAGTCTCATTCCTGGAATTTATTATACAGGAATTCATTTTAATATCAGTTTTTTTTATAAGCATATAAACTGCTTGGTCTCTTCAAACATGGTTTCTATGGTGTAGTAAGATAGTACTATGATACTATATGGTCTATCTATTGAAACATGCTTGGTATAATTGTTTTTTATGGTGTGGTAAGATAGTACTATGATGTTAGATGGTGTATCTATTGAAACATGCTTGGTATATATGGGCTTTATGGTGTAGTAAGATAGTACTATAATGTTAGATGTTATATCTATTGAAACATTCTTTATATGATTGTTTTTTATGGTGTAGTAAGATAGTTCTATGATGTTAGATGGTGTATCTATTGAAACATCCTTGGTATAATTGGTTTTTATTGTGTAGTGAGACAATACTATGATGTTAGATGGTGTATCTATTGAAACATCCTTGGTATTGGTATATATGGGCTTTATGGTGTAGTAAGATAGTACTATAATGTTAGATGGTATATCTATTGAAACATTCTTTATATGATTGTTTTTTATGGTGTAGTAAGATAGTTCTATGATGTTAGATGGTGTATCTATTGAAACATCCTTGGTATAATTGGTTTTTATTGTGTAGTGAGATAATACTATGATGTTAGATGGTGTATCTATTGAAACATCCTTGGTATAATTGGTTTTTATTGTGTAGTGAGATAATACTATGATGTTATATTGTCTATCTATTGAAACATCCTTGGTATAATTGGTTTTTATTGTGTAGTTAGATAATACTATGATGTTAGATGGTCTATCTATTGAAACATGCGTGGTATAATTGGTTTTTATTGCATAGTAAGATAGTACGTACTATGATGTTAGATGGTGTATCTTTAGAAACATGTTTGGTATAGTTGGGTTTTTTTACCAAAAAATCATCAAAGATACCAGGTTTATAACTTGGTACGTCAGATGCGCGTTTCTTATACATAAGAAATCTTGCTCAAATGAGACTCATTTTGTCTGAATTGCGCTAAGACGAAAGAATGACCAATCAAACACGACATGTACATCAAATACAGTTTTTCACATTGGGTTGTCGGCCTTGAAATTCTTTTACACAAACAGCGTATTTTCAAATCTGAAGTTAACTGTCATTATTTATTTTAAACAACAAATTCGTCTTATTTCAGGTAAAGGTTACTTGCTATTTATCAAGCTACCTGATCACCAAATCTTAATTATATATGTTGTAATAGCATACATAAAAATACACCGATGTTTGTCAAATAGTTTAACGTATACTCTATGCACTGAAGCCATTATAGGAGAGGTCTGTTCCCGTTGAAATATTGTTAGTTAACTACAATGAATTTCAACACATCTACCTCAGGATTCAACGGGGCCCTTTGACCTCACTAACATATAAAATATAGAATTGATTGGGATTGGGATTGATACACTTTAATAGAACAAGGACTTGTATAGGCTGTTTTACAAATCCTTGTTTAGAATTAGTTTTTTAATTTTTGAAGTTGAAAATTAGGTACACCATACCCAACTATATCAGTCCTATTCAGGACCGATAACTCTGTCGATAAATATTGTCGTGTATACAATGTTGTTGAAATCAGAGCAATTGTATACTAGTATATGTCTATGTTGAAATGTATACAATAACTTTCAAATTTACACAAGTTTAACTTTATATGAATTTATTGAATGCCTGGATTTTCCTTAAAATATTAGATTTATAAAAAAATTAATAAAATCATATTCAATGAAATCTTGTGTAATTTTCTACAAAACAAAACAAATCCATTAAATTAGAATTTGAATCAAAATATTTCTTTAAAATATATAACCATAGAAACATAAATATTAATTTGATTATCTTTTAAAGCAAACATTTTTTTTTTTTAAAGAAATTGTTTTATATTGTTCATATTTTCTTAACGTTTATTATGATACATTCTTCTTCTGATTTGACACAGGGAAGAGAAGATATATTTGTATGAACACTTTTGTATATCACAAAATTCAAACTCTGGTAATACAGGCATGTATACACAGGATGTTTAATGTCACCTGGTTGCTTTTGGTTTGCACGTCTACCTGACAATATATTGTTATGTAACATATGGACGTCAAGTTGGTTACTTATTCCCTATTCCCTATTCCTTATTCGTTACCTATTCCCTATTCCCTATTCGTTACCTATTCCCTATTCCCTATTCGTTACCTATTCCTTATTCCCAATTCGTTACCTATTCCCTATTCCCTATTCGTTACTTATTCCCTATTCCTTATTCGTTACCAGTTAAATACCCTATACATCAATGATTTTTGCTGCCTTTTGATCTACCGTGTCCTTTGAAAAGACATGATCGCATATGGCTACATGCTATAGATTCGCTTTTTGTATATGTTGTTCGTAAACAAATTTAAACTGCAATGGTGACTGAGGTATAGAAATGTGACAATTTCCGTTTTTTACCGGCAGTCAAACCATTGCTAGAGCGGGTGGTCAATTTGACTGTGTGTGATGATTGAAGTCAGAAAGCTAGGAGACGTGAAATCTTATGCCTAATGGTTTGAGATTACCATACAAATCTGTGTATTTTGAATAACCTCTGAAACAACTTTTTGGGTGTCCGTAGATACCCGGAGTAGGTACCCAGTTATAATGCTAAAATTTTCCCGACCTTCAATGCAGATATATACCTATTGTACTCTTTCGTCCTGATCATACGTGAAATACTTGGCACTGGACCTTTCCAACTTAATTGATTAGGATTGTCAGTTTTCCTATCAAAGGTCGGTGGTTTTCTCTGGGCACTCCGGCATCCTCCACCAATTAAAACTGGCTGCCACGAAATAACCAATGGTATGCCTGGGCGGTGCTGGGGGGAGATGGTCACTCTTATGGGTAGTTGCCTTCATGTTGGTTTTCTAGGCTTTTATGATGGTTTATAGTGTTTTCCGCTTAATGAAGCACCTATTTATGTTGGAAAACACATGTTAATGTTAGCCAAGGCCTTTATGATGGAAATGACACCTTGTATAGACCAATAATATGGTCAGTTTGGTCACTAGGGTGAAAAGATCCGGGGTGGTATGGTCAATATTGGCGTCTGGCTATCCAAATTGGGGGTAGGGGTCGATTAAAAAAATTTTGGCCTACGTCCACATATTTTTGTATAAATAAAGATTCAGGCATGTAAAAGACACTATAAGCATTTGTTTGGGCTATAATATACACAAATGCCTGGGCGGTGCTGGGGGAAGATTTTTACTCTTATGGGTAGTTGTCTTTATGCTGGTTTTTCTAGGCTTTTATGGTGGTTTATCTTGTTTTACGCTTAATAAAGCACCTATTTATATACAAATACAAATATACAAATATTTTATTGGCACAAACACAATTACAATAATTGGGAAAGGCCCATATTTCAGTGCATTACAACAATGAATACAGCATACTAGTAGTTAAATATATATATATAAGAACTCTATTGAAAAGCACATGTTAAAGTTATCCAAGGCCTCTACGATGAAAATGACACCTTGAGATTCATTGCTAGAAAAAAAGACCTTTTAACGAGTCGTATATATCGGTTTATTAAATATATCTTTTTAACTAAGAAAGTTGGTTTTATATAATTTAACCAAATATTAAGGTATTTTACACTTTATCTATTTCATAAATAAAAAGCAATATATATATCAGTTTAATTGAGATATATTATATATGATAAAAGACCGTGCACTCTTAAGTTATATGTTTGAAGCAAGCGCATAGGTCATCTTATATACGTCTTCAAATTTCAAAGTGTCGGCATTTCACAAAAATTAACGCAATTGAGCTAATTTTTGGTGCATCTGAAAGATAATGTAAAAGTCTTTAAGGATAATACCATAATTCAATGAACAAATAAGTTTTTTTCATAGAAACATATATTGTTAAAGTTTATGTATGCAGCGAAATGCATACTTAAACCCCGTGCCTACTTTGGTGAAATGATGACTTGTACGGAATTTATAAATGTATTGGTTGTTCTAAAAATAGAATAATCTAAAAATACGCCCTTGTAACACCCTAGTCTGGCATTTGTGACATCCTAGTCATACACAATCAACTTTATAATACATACAGACATCATATCTTTATAATAAATGCTCTATTGTATCTATCACACCTTTATATATAATGTCCTATCTAACACCCATGTCATGCCCTTGTTAACCCTAGTCAGGCATTTATGACATTCTATATAAAACATACAGACAACATATCTTTGTAATAATTGTTCTACTGTATCTATCACACCTACATGTATAAGGTATACATCTAAAACCCCAGTCAGGCCCTCATAGCACCCTAGTCAGGCAGTTGGGACATCCTAGTCATACACAATCAACTACACCATACGTACAGACATCATATCTTTGTAATAATTGTTCTATTGTATCTATCACACCTTCATTTATAATGTCTTCATCTAACACCCCAGTCATGCCCTTGTAACATCCTAGTCTGGCATTTGTGACATCCTAGTCATACACAATCAACTTTATAATACGTTCAGACATCATATCTTTATAATAAATGCTCTATTGTATCTATCACACCTTTATATATAATGTCCTATCTAACACCCATGTCATGCCCTTGTTAACCCTAGTCAGGCATTTATGACATTCTATATAAAACATACAGACAACATATCTTTGTAATAATTGTTCTACTGTATCTATCACACCTACATGTATAAGGTATACATCTAAAACCCCAGTCAGGCCCTCATAGCACCCTAGTCAGGCAGTTGGGACATCCTAGTCATACACAATCAACTACACCATACGTACAGACATCATATCTTTGTAATAATTGTTCTATTGTATCTATCACACCTTCATTTATAATGTCTTCATCTAACACCCCAGTCATGCCCTTGTAACATCCTAGTCTGGCATTTGTGACATCCTAGTCATACACAATCAACTTTATAATACGTTCAGACATCATATCTTTATAATAAATGCTCTATTGTATCTATCACACCTTTATATATAATGTCCTATCTAACACCCATGTCATGCCCTTGTAACACCCTAGTCAGGCATTTATGACATTCTAGTCATACACAATCAACTATATAATACAAACAGACAACATATCTTTGTAATAATTGTTCTTCTGTATCTATCACACCTTCATTTCTAATGTCTTCCTCTAACACCCCATTCATGCCCTTGTAACCCCCTTGTCTGGCATTTGTGACATCCTAACCATACACAATCAACTTTATAATACATACAGACATCATATCTTTATAATAAATGCTCTATTGTATCTATGACACCTTCATTTATAATGTCTTCATCTAACATCCCAGTCATGCCCTCGTAACACCCTAGTCTGGCATTTGTGACATCCTAATCATACACACTCAACTTTATAATACGTTCAGACATCATATCTTTATTATAAATGCTCTATTGTATCCATCACACCTTTATATATAATGTCCTATCTAAAACCCATGTCATGCCCTTGTAACACCCCAGTCAGGCATTTATGACATTCTAGTCATACAGAATCAACTATATAATACAAACAGACAATATATCTTTGTAATAATTGTTCTCCTGTATTTTTCAAACCTACATGTATAAGGTCTACATCTAACACCCCAGTCATGCCCTCATAGCACCCTAGTCAGGCAGTTGGGACATCCTAGTCATACACAATCAACTATACAATAGATACAGACATCATATCTTTGTAATAATTGTTCTATTGTATCTATCACACCTTCATTTATAATGTCTTCATCTAACACCCCAGTCATGCCCTTGTAACATCCTAGTCTGGCATTTGTGACATCCTAGTCATACACAATCAACTTTATAATACATACAGACATCATATCTTTGTAATAATTGTTCTATTGTATCTATCACACCTATATATATAAGGTCTACATCTAACACATCATATCTTTGTAATAATTGTTCTATTGTATCTATCATACCTTCGTTTACAATCAACTTTATAATACATACAGACAACATATCTTTGTAATAATTGTTCTATTGTATCTATCACACCTCCATTTAAAATGTCTTCATCTAACACCCCAGTCATGCCCTTGTAACCTTGTAACACCCTAGTCAGGCATTTGTGACATCCTAGTCATACACAATCAACTATACAATACAAACAGATATCATAGCTTTGTAATAATTGTTCTATTGTATCTATCACACCTTCATTTTTAATGTCTTCATCTAACACCCTAGTCATGCCCTTGTAACACCCTAGTCTGGCATTTGTGACATCCTAGTCATACACAATCAACTTTATAATACATACAGACAACATATCTTTGTAATAATTGTTCTCCTGTATCTATCACACCTATATGTATAATGTCCTATCTAAATCCCATGTCATGCCCTTGTAACACCCTAGTCAGGCATTTATCACATTCTAGTCATACACAATCAACTATATAATACAAACAGACAACATATCTTTGTAATAATTGTTCTTCTGTAACTATCACACCTTCATTTATAATGTCTTCATCTAACATCCCATTCATGCCCTTGTAACCCCCTTGTCTGGCATTTGTGACATCCTAGCCATACACAATCATCTTTATAATACATACAGACATCATATCTTTGTAATAATTGTTCTATTGTATCTATCACACCTTCATTTATAATGTCTTCATCTATCATCCCAGTCATGCCCTCGTAACACCCTAGTCTGGCATTTGTGACATCCTAGTCATACACAATCAACTTTATAATACGTTCAGACATCATATCTTTATAATAAATGCTCTATTGTATCTATCACACCTTTATATATAATGTCCTATCTAACACCCATGTCATGCCCTTGTAACACCCCAGTCAGGCATTTATGACATTCTGGTCATACAGAATCAACTATATAACACAAACAGACAATATATCTTTGTAATAATTGTTCTACTGTATCTATCACACCTACATGTATAAGGTCTACATCTAACACCCCAGTCATGCCCTCATAGCACCCTAGTCAGGCAGTTGGGACATCCTAGTCATACACAATCAACTATATAATAGATACAGACATCATATCTTTGTAATAATTGTTCTATCGTATCTATCACACCTTCATTTATAATGTCTTCATCTAACACCCCAGTCATGCCCTTGTAACATCCTAGTCTGGCATTTGTGACATCCTAGTCATACACAATCAACTTTATAATACATACAGACATCATATCTTTGTAATAATTGTTCTATTGTATCTATCACACCTACATATATAATGTCTACATCTACATTGTGTCTAAACCACACCGGCAAAATTTGCTCGGACTCGATGGTATTTAACATCCGGCACGAAGACGGAACACCAATAGACAAAAGAAAGGTAGGTTTCTCCTTATTTTTTTTATTTTTTTTATAATATCGAAGAATATATATACATATACAACTATTTTCTATTGTGAGATGCAATATTTTCTACAACCGTTCTATATTAACGGAGAAATAAGTCAAAATGCATGTCAAAATGACGAATTGAGTGAACCTTGCCTCGAAATTGTTTAATTTCTCGTTAAATTGTTCACATTGTACGAAAAGAAAGGTACGGGAAGATAGATATTGATACGGAGATTGCAAATTTAGTTATTATGAGCATCTCCATAATTGTATCTCTGTGTATGGAACGAAAGAAATGGGTCATGTCAAAATGGAACTGGCCGGTTTCGTCAATGTATACAACCCGGTTTCGTCATAGATTTCAAAATGCATAACCCGGTTTGGTCAAATAAAAACAATCATAATCGCATTACATTATAATTGACTATTTAACTTCAGCGTTCAAAAGGAGTTTTGTTGGTCGTTGGAAAACAAGTTCGTTCACCGGACAACGGCTTATCTTTTATATGAGTCTCAGATTCAAATAAATAATAAGCAAAAACTTGAATTCCTACTGAATTGAACACAAATATTTTAATATACTTTGCATTCCGAAAATTTTTAACAGCATATTGAGATTAAAGCTCTCTAAATATGCGTTTTCTATATGAGTTATAGGCCACAGTACCATTTTTGTTACAGGATAAATCATCTGACTGTGATAGATTGACTCTGACACTATGTCTATAGGTCACAGTATCCTTATTGTTACAGGGTAAATCATCTGACTGTAATAAATTGATTCTGATACTATGTCTTTAGGTCACAGTATCATTATTAATACAGGATAAATCATCTGACTGTGATAGATTGATTTTGACAGTATGTCTATAGGTCACAGTATCATTATTGCTACAGGATAAATCATCTGACTGTGATACATTGACTCTGACACTATGTATATTGGCCAAAGTACCATTATTGGTACAAGATAAATCATCTGACTGTGATAGATTTACTCTGCCACCATTTCTATTGGTCAAGGTATCATTATTGTTACAGGATAAATCATCGGACTGTGATAGATTGATTCTGACACTATGTCTATCGGTCACAGTATCATTATTGTTACAGGATAAATCATCTGACTGTGATGGATTGTCTCTGACATCATGTCTATAGGTGACAGTATCATTATTGTTACAGGATAAATCATATGATTGTGATAGATTGTCTCTGACGCCATGTCTATAAGTCACAGTATCATTATTGTTACAGGATATATCATCTGACTGTGATAGATTGACTCTGACACTATGTCTATTGGCCACAGTACCACTAGTGGTACAGGATAAATCATCTGACTGTGATATATTTACTCTGACGCCTTTTCTTTTGGTCAAGGTATCATTATTGTTACAGGATAAATCATCTGACTGTGATAGATTAACTCTGACACCATGTTTATAGGTCACAGTATCATTATTGTTACGGGATAAATCATCTGACTGTGATAGATTGACTCTTACACCATGTATATAGGTCACAGTTTCATTATTATTACGGGATAAATCATCTGACTGTGATAAATTGACTTTGACACTATGTCTATAGGCCACAGTACCATTATTGCAACAGGATAAATCACCTGACTGTGATAGATTGACTATGACACCACGTCTATAGGCCACAGTGCCATTTTTGTTACAGAATAAATCATTTGATTGTGATGGATTGACTATGACACCATATCTATAGGCCACATTACCATTTTTGTTACAGGATAAATCATCTGACTGTGATAGATTGACTCTGATACTATGTCTATAGGTCAAAGTATCATTATTGTTACAGGATAAATCATCTGACTGTGATAGATTGATTCTGACACTATGTCTATGGGTCACATTATCATCATTGTTACAGGATAAATCGTCTGACTGTGATAGATTGACTCTGAAATCATGTCTATAGGTGACAGTATCATTACCGTTACAGGATAAATCATCTGACTGTGATAGATTGACCCTGACACCATGTCTATAGGTCACAGTATCATTACCGTTACAAGATAAATCATCTGACTGTGATAGATTGACTCTTACACTATGTTTATTGGCCACAGAAGCACTAGTGGTACAGGATAAATCATCTGACTGTGACAGATTTACTCTGACGCCATTTGTATTGGTCAAGGTATCATTATTGTTATAAGATAAATCATCTGACTGTGATAGATTGACTCTGACACCATGTATATAGGTCACAGTATCATTATTGTTACGGGATTAATAATCTGACTGTGATAGATTGACTCTGACACCATGTCTATAGGTCACAGTATCATTATTATTACGGGATAAATCATCTGACTGTGATAGATTGACTCTAACACCATTTTTATTGGTCAAAGTATCATTATTAATACAGGACAAATCATCGGACTGTGATAGATTGCTTCTGACACTATGTCTATAGGTCACAGTATCATTAGTGTTATAGGATAAATCATCTGACTGTGATAGATTGTCTCTGACATCATGCCATGTCTTTTGGTCAAGGTATCATTATTGTTACAGGATAAATCATCTGACTGTGATAGATTGACTCTGACACCATGTCTATAGGTCACAGTATCATTATTGTTATAGGATAAATCATCGGACTGTGATAGATTGACTCTGACACTATGTCTATAGGTCACAGTATCATTATTGTTACAAGATAAATCATCTGACTGTGATAAATTGTTTCTGACCCTACATCTATAGGTCACAGTATCATTATTGTTACAGGATAAATTATCTGACTGTGATGGATTGACTATGACAGTATGTCTATAGGTCACAGTATCATTATTGTTACAGGATAAATCATCTGACTGTGATAGATTTACTCTGACACCATTTCTATTGGTCAAGGTATCATTATTGTTACAGGATAAATCATCGGACTGTGATAGATTGATTCCGACACCATGTCTATAGGTCACAGTATCATTATTGTTACAGGATATATCATCTGACTGTGATAGATTGACTCTGACACTATGTCTATTGGCCACAGTACCACTAGTGGTATAGGATAAATCATCTGACTGTGATATATTTACTCTGACGCCTTTTCTTTTGGTCAAGGTATCATTACTGTTATAGGATAAATCATCTGACTATGATATATTGACTCTGACACCACGTCTATAGGCCACAGTCCCATTTTTGTTATTTGACTTTGATAGATTGACTCTGACACTATGTCTATAGGTCACAGTATCCTTATTCTTACAGGATAAATCATCGGACTGTGATAGATTGACTCTGACAGTATGTCTATAGGTCACAGTATCATTATTGTTACAGGATAAATCATCTGACTGTGATAGATTGACTCTGACACTATGTATATTGGCCAAAGTACCATTATTGGTACAAGATAAATCATCTGACTGTAATAGATTTACTTTGACACCATTTCTATTGGTCAAGGTATCATTATTGTTACAGGATAAATTATCGGACTGTGATAGATTGATTCTGACACTATGTCTATAGGTCTCACAGTATCATTTTTGTTACAGGATAAATCATATGAGTGTGATAGATTGACTCTGACGCCATGTCTATTGGCCACAGTACCACTAGTGGTACAGGATAAATCATCTGACTGTGATATATTTACTCTGACGCCTTTTCTTTTGTTCAAGGTATCATTATTGTTACAGGATAAATCATCAGACTGTGATAGATTGACTCTGACACCATGTCTATAGGTCACAGTATCCTTATTGTTACGGGACAAATCATCGGACTCTGATAGATTGACTCTTACACCATGTCTATAGGTCACAGTTTCATTATTATTACGGGATAAATCAACTGACTGTGATAAATTGACTCTGACACTATGTCTATAGGCCACAGTACCATTATTGCTACAGGATAAATCACCTGACTGTGATAGATTGACTCTGACACCACGTCTATAGGCCACAGTGCCATTTTTGGTACAGGATAAATCATCTGATTGTGATGGATTGACTCTGACACCATGCCTATAGGTCACAGTATCATTATTGTTACAGGAAAAATCATCTGACTGTGATAGATTGATTCTGACACTATGTCAATAGGTCAAAGTATCATTATTATTACGGGATAAATCATCTGACTATGACAGATTGACACTGACACCACGTCTATAGGCCACAGTACCATTTTTGTTACAGGATAAATCATCTGACTGTGATAGATTGACTCTGACACTACGTCTATATGCCACAGTACAATTTCTGTTACTGGATAAATCATCTGACTGTGATATATTGACTCTGACAGTATGTCTATAGGTCACAGTATCCTTATTGTTACAGGATAAATCATCGGACTGTGATAGATTGATTCTGACACTATGTCTATAGGTCACAGTATCATTATTGTTACAAGATAAATCATCTGACTGTGATAGATTGATTCTGAAACTATGTCTATAGGTCAAAGTATCATTATTATTACGGGATAAATCATCTGACTGTGATAGATTGACACTGACACCACGTCTAGAGGCCACAGTACCATTTGTGTTACAGGATAAATCATCTGACTGTGATAGATTGACTCTGACGGTATGTCTATAGGTCACAGTATCATTATCATTACAGGATAAATCATCTGACAGTGATAGATTGACTCTGACACTATGTATATTGGCCAAAGTACCATTATTGGTACAAGATAAATCATCTGACTGTGATAGATTTACTCTGACACCATTTCTATTGGTCATAGTATCTTTATTGTTACAGGATAAATCATCTGACTGTGATAGATTGTCTCTGACATCATGTCTATAGGTGAGAGTATCATTATTGTTACAGGATAAATCACATGATTGTAATAGATTAACTCTGACATCATGTCTATAGGTCACAGTATCATTATTGTTACAGGAGATATCATCTGACTGGAATAGATTGACTCTACACTATGTCTATTGGCCACAGTACCACTGGTGTTACAGGATAAATCATCTGACTTAATAGGTTTACTCTGACGCCATTTCTTTTGATCAAGGCATCATTATTGTTACAGGATAAATCATCGGACTGATGATTTATCTCGTACCAATAATGGTACTTTGGCCAATATACATAGTGTCAGAGTCAATCTATCACACTCAGATGATTTATCCTGTAACAATAATGATACTGTGACCTATAGACATACTGTCAGAGTCAATCTATCACAGTCAGATGATTTATCCTGTAACAATAATGATACTGTGACTTATAGACATAGTGTCAGAATCAATCTATCACAGTCAGATGATTTATCCTGTAACAATAAGGATACTGTGACCTAAAGACATAGTGTGAGAGTCAATCTATAACAGTCAGATGATTTATCTTGTAACAATAAGATACTTTGACCTATAGACATAGTGTCAGAGTCCATCTATCACAGTCAGGTGATTTATCCTATAGCAATAATGCTACTGTCGCCTATAGATATAGTGTCTGAGTCAATTTATCACAGTCAGATGATTTATCCCGTAATAATAATGATACTGTGACCTATAAACATGGTGTACGAGTCAATCTATCACAGTCAGATGATTTATGCTGTACCACCAGTGGTACTGTGGCCAATAGACCTAGTGTCAAAGTCAATCTATTACAGTCAGATGATATATCCTGTAACAATAATGATACTGTGACCTATAGACATGATGTCAGAGTTAATCTATCACAGTCATATGATTTATCCTGTAACAATAATGATACTGTCACCTATAGACATGATGTCAGAGACAATTTATCACAGTCAGATGATTTATCCTCTAACAATAATGATACTGTGACCTATAGACATAGTGTCAGAATCAATCTATCACAGTCCGATGATTTATCCTGTAACAATAATGATGCCTTGACCAATAGAAATGGTGTCAGAGTAAATCTATCAAAGTCAGATGATTTATCTGGTACCAATAATGGTACTTTGGCCAATATACATAGTGTCAGGGTCAATCTATCACAGTCAGATGATTCATCCTGTAACAATAATCATACTGTGGCCTATAGACATACTGTCAGAGTCAATCTATCACAGTCAGATGATTTATCCTGTATAAATAATGATACTGTGACCTAAAGACATCGTGTCAGAATCAATCTATCACAGTCAGATGATTTATCCTGTAACAATAAGGATACTGTGACATGTAGACATAGTGTCAGAGTCAATCTATAACAGTCAGATGATTTATCCTGTAACAATAATGATACTTTGACCTAAAGACATAGTGTCAGAATCAATTTATCATAGTCAGATGATTTATCCTGTAACAATAAGGATACTGTGGCCTATAGGCATAGTGTCAGAGTCAATCTATCACAGTCAGATGATTTATCCTGCAACAAAAATGGTACTGTGGCCTATAGACGTGGTGTCAGAGTCAATCTATCACAGTCAGATGATTTATCCCGTAATAATAATGATACTGTGACCTATAGACATGGTGTCACAGTCAATCTATCACAGTCAGATTATTTATCCCGTAACAATATTGATACTGTGACCTATAGACATGGTGTCAGAGTCAATCTATCACAGTCAGATGATTTATCCTGTAATAATAATGATACCTTGACCAATAGAAATGGCGTCAGAGTAAATCTATCACAGTCAGATGATTTATCCTGTACCACTAGTGGTACTGTGGCCAATAGACATTTTGTCAGAGTCAATCTATCACAGTCAGATGATTTATCCTGTAACAATAATGATACTGTCACCTATAGACATGATGTCAGAGTCAATCTATTACAGTCAGATGATTTATCCTGTAACAATAATGATACTGTGACCTATAGACATAGTGTCAGAACCAATCTATCACAGTCAGATGATTTATCTTGTAATAATAATGATACTGTGACCTATAGACATAGTGTCAGAGTCAATCTATCACAGTCCGATGATTTATCCTATTACAATAATGATACTCTGACCTATAGACATGGTGTCAAGAGTCAATCTATCACAGTCAGATGATTTATCCTGTAACAATGATAATACCGTGACCAAAATAAATGGCGTCAGAGTTAATATATCACAGTCAGATGATTTATCCTGTACCACTAGTGGTACTGTGGCCAATAGACATAGTGTCAGAGTCAATCTATCACAGTCAGATGATATATCCTGTAACAATAATGATACTGTGACCTATATAAATGGTGTCAGAGTTAATCTATCACAGTCAGATGATTTATCCTGTAACAATAATGATACTGTGACCTACACACATGATGTCAGAGACAATATATCACAGTCAGATGATTTATCCTGTAACAATAATGATGCTGTGACCTGTAGACATAGTGTCAGAATCAATCTATCACAGTCAGATTATTTATCCAGTAACAATAATGATACTGTGACCTATTTACATGGTTTCAGAGTCAATCTATCACAGTCAGATGATTTATCCTATAACAATAATACTACCTTGACCAATAGAAATGGCGTCAGAGTAAATTACTGTGTAAATATATCACAGTCAGCTGATTTATCCTGTACCACTAGTGGTACTGTGGCCAATAGACATAGTGTCAGAGTCAATCTATCTCAGTCAGATGATATATCCTGTAACAATAATGATACTGTGACCTATAGACTTGGCGTCAGAGTCAATCTGACGCGAAGTCTATAGGTCACAGTATCATTAACAATGATTTATCCTGTAACAATAAGGATACTGTGACCTATAGACATAGTGTCAGAGTCAATCTATCACAGTCAGATGATTTATCTTGTAACAATAAGATACTTTGACCTATAGACATAGTGTCAGAGTCCATCTATCACAGTCAGGTGATTTATCCTCTAGCAATAATGCTACTGTCGCCTATAGATATAGTGTCTGAGTCAATTTATCACAGTCAGATGATTTATCCCGTAATAATAATGATACTGTGACCTATAAACATGGTGTAAGAGTCAATCTATCACAGTCAGATGATTTATCCCGTAACAATAATGATACTGTGACATATAGACATGGTGTCAGAATCAATATATCACAGTCAGATTATTAATCCTGTAACAATAATGATACTTTGACCAATAGAAATGGTGTCAAAGTAAATCTATCACAGTCAGATGATTTATCTTGTACCAATAATGTTACTGTGACCTATAGACATAGTGTCAGAATCAATCTATCACAGTCAGATGATTTATCCTGTAACAATCAGGATACTGTGACCTATAGACATAGTGTCAGAGTCAATCTATAACAGTCAGATGATATATCCTGTAACAATAATGATACTGTAACCTATAGACTTGGCGTCAGAGTCAATCTATCACAGTCATATGATTTATCCTGTAACAATAATGATACTGTGACCTATAGACATGATGTCAGAGACAATCTATCACAGTCAGATGATTTATCCTGTAACAAAAAGGATACTGTGACCTATAGACATAGTGTCAGAGTCAATCTATAACAGTCAGATGATTTATCTTGTAACAATAAGATACTTTGACCTATAGACATAGTGTCAGAGTCCATCTATCACAGTCAGCTGATTTATCCTGTAGCAATAATGCTACTGTGACCTATAAACATGGTGTAAGAGTCAATCTATCACAGTCAGATGATTTATCCCGTAACAATAATGATACTGTGACATATAGACATGGTGTCAGAATCAATATATCACAGTCAGATTATTAATCCTGTAACAATAATGATACTTTGACCAATATAAATGGTGTCAAAGTAAATCTATCACAGTCAGATGATTTATCTTGTACCAATATTGGTACTGTGACCTATAGACATACTGTAAGAGTCAATCTATCACAGTCCGATGATTTATCCTGTAACAATAATGATACTGTGACCTATAGACATAGTGTCAGAATCAATCTATCACAGTCAGATGATTTATCCTGTAACAATAAGGATACTGTGACCTATAGACATAGTGTCAGAGTCAATCTATAACAGTCAGATGATTTATCCTGTAACAATAATATACTATGACCTATAGACATAGTGTCAGAGTCCATCTGTCACAGTCAGATGATTTATCCTGTAACAAAAATGGTACTGTGGCCTATAGACATCGTGCCATAGTCAATCTATCAGAGTCAGATGATTTATCCTGTAACAAAAATGTTACTGTGGCCTATAGACGTGGTGTCAGAGTCAATATATCACTGTCAGTTGATTCATCCCGTAATAATAATGATACTGTGACCTATAGACATGGTGTCAGAGTCAATCTATCACAGTCAGATGATTTATCCTGTAACATTAATGATACCTTGACCAATAGAAATGGCGTCAGAGTAAACTATCATAGTCAGATGATTTATCCTGTACCACTAGTGATACTGTGGCCAATAGACATAGTGTCAGAGTCAATCCATCACAGTCAGATGATTTATCCTGTAACAATAATGATACTGTCACCTATAGACATGATGTCAATCTATTACAGTCAGATGATTTTTCCTGTAACAATAATGATACTGTGACCTATAGACATAGTGTCAGAATCAATCTATCACAGTCAGATGATTTATCTTGTAACAATAATGATACTGTGTCCTATAGACATAGTGTCAGAGTCAATCTATCACAGTCCGATGATTTTTCCTATAACAATAATGATACTGTGACCTATAGACATGGTGTCAGAGTGACTCTATCACAGTCAGATGATTTATCCTGTAACGATAATGATACCTTGACCAAAAGAAATGGCGTCAGAGTAAATATATCACAGTCAGATGATTTATCCTGTACCACTAGTGGTACTGTGGCCAATAGACATAGTGTCAGAGTCAATCCATCACAGTCAGATGACATATCCTGTAACAATGATAATACTGTGACCTATAAACATGGTGTCAGAGTTAGTCTATCACAGTCAGATGATTTATCCTGTAACAATAATGATACTGTCACCTACACACATGATGTCAGAGACAATCTATCACAGTCAGATGATTTATCCCATAACAATAATGATACTGTGACCTGTAGACATAGTGTCAGAATCAATCTATCACAGTCCGATGATTTATCCTGTAACAATAATGATACCTTGACCAATAGAAATGGTGTCAGAGTCAATCTATCACAGTCAGATTATTTATCCCGTAACAATAATGATACTGTGACCTATAGACATAGTGTCAGAATCAATCTAGTATCACAGTCCGATGATTTATCCTGTAACAATAATGATACCTTGACCAATAGAAATGGGGTCAGAGTAAATCTATCACAGTCAGATGATTTATCCTGTAACGAAAATGGTACTGTGGCCTACAGACATGAAGTCATAGACAATCTATCACAGTCAGATGATTTATCCTGTAACAAAAATGGCACTGTGGCCTATAGACATGATGTGAGAGTCAATCTATCACAGTCAGGTGATTAATTCTGTAGCAATAATGGTAATGTGGCCTATAAACATAGTGTCTGAGTCAATTTGTCACAGTCAGATGATTTATCCCGTAATAATAATGATACTGTGACCTATAGACATGGTGGTAGAGTCAATCTATCACAGTCAGATGATTTATCCCGTAACAATAATGATAATGTGACCTATAGACATGGTGTCAGAGTCAATCTATCACAGTCCGATGATTTATCCTGTAAAAATAATGATACCTTGACCAAAAGAAATGGCGTCAGAGTAAACATATCACAGTCAGATGATTTGTCCTGTACCACCAGTGGTACTGTGGCCAATAGACATAGTGTCAGAGTCAATCTATTACAGTCAGATGATATATCCTGTAACAATAATGATACCTTGACCAATAGAAATGTGTCAGAGTAAATCTTTCACAGTCAGATAATTTATCTATTACCAATAATGGTACTTTGGCAAATATACATAGTGTCAGAGTCAATCTATCACAGTCATATGATTTATCCTGTAACAATAATGATACAGTCACCTATAGACATGATATCAGAGACAATCTATCACAGTCAGATGATTTATCCTGTAACAATAATGATACTGTGACCTATAGACATGTATCTTGTAACAATAATGATACTGTGACCTATAGACATGATGTCAGAGTTAATCTATCACAGTCATATGATTTATCCTGTAACAATAATGATACTGTCACCTATAGACATGATATCAGAGACAATCTATCACAGTCAGATGATTTATCCTGTAACAATAATGATACTGTGACCTATAGACATAGTGTCAGAATCAATCTATCACAGTCCGATGATTTATCCTGTAACAATAATTATACCTTGACCAATAGAAATGGTGTCAGAGTAAATCTATCAAAGTCAGATGATTTATCTTGTACCAATAATGGTACTTTGGCTAATATACATAGTGTCAGAGTCAATCTATCACAGTCAGATGATTTATCCTGTAACAATAATGATACTGTGACCTATAGACATACTGTCAGAGTCAATTTATCACAGTCAAATGATTTATCCTGTATTAATAATGATACAGTGACCTAAAGACATAGTGTCAGAATCAATCTATCACAGTCAGATGATTTATCCTGTAACAATAATGATACTTTGACCTAAAGACATAGTGTCAGAATCAATCTATCACAGTCAGATGATTTATCCTGTAACAATAATGATACTGTCACCTATTGACATGATGTCAGAGTCAATCTATTACAGTCAGATGATTTTGTGATAGATTGACTCTGACACAATGTCTATTGGCACAGTACCACTAGTGGTACAGGATAAATCATCTGACTGTGATAGATTTACTCTGACGCCATTTCTATTGGTCAAGGTATCATTATTGTTACAGGATAAATCATCTGACTGTGATAGATTGACTCTGACACCATGTCTATAGGTCACAGTATCATTATTGTTACGGGATAAATCATCTGACTGCGATAGATTGACTCTGACACCATGTCTATAGGTCACAGTATCATTATTATTACGGGATAAATCATCTGACTGTGATAGATTGACTCTGACACCACGTCTATAGGCCACAGTACCATGTTTGTTACAGGATAAATCATCTGACTGTGATAGATTGACTCTGACACTATGTCTATAGGTCATAGTAACCTTATTGTTACAGGATAAATCATCTGACTGTTATAGATTGACTCTGACACTATGTCTATAGGCCACAGTATCCTAATTGTTACAGGATAAATCATCTGACTGTGATAGATTGATTCTGACACTATGTCTTTAGGTCAAAGTATCATTATTGTTACAGGATAAATCATCTGACTGTTATAGATTGACTCTGACACCATGTTTATAGGTCACAGTATCCTTATTGTTACAGGATAAATCATCTGACTGTGATAGATTGATTCTGACACTATGTCTTTAGGTCACAGTATCATTATTAATACAGGATAAATCATCTGACTGTGATAGATTGACTCTGACAGTATGTCTATAGGTCACAGTATCAATATTGTTACAGGATAAATCATCTGACTGTGATAGATTGACTCTGACACTATGTATATTTGCCAAAGTACCATTATTGGTACAAGATAAATCATCTGACTGTGATAGATTTACTCTGACACATTTCTATTGGTCAAGGTATCATTATTGTTACAGGATAAATCATCGGACTGTGATAGATTGATTCTGACACTATGTCTATACGTCACAGTATCATAATTGTTACAGGATAAATCATCTGACTGTGATAGATTGTCTCTGACATCATGTCTATAGGTGACAGTATCATTATTGTTACAGGATAAATCATATGATTGTGATAGATTAACTCTGACATCATGTCTATAGGTCACAGTATCATTATTGTTACAGGATATATCATCTGACTGTAACAGATTGACTCTGACACTATGTCTATTGGCCACAGTACCACTGGTGGTACATGCTAAATCATCTGACTGTGATATGTTTACTCTGACGCCATTTCTTTTGGTCAAGATATCATTATTGTTACAGGATAAATCATCGGACTGTGATAGATTGACTCTGACACCATGTCTATAGGTCACAGTACCATTATTGCTACAGAATAAATCACCTGACTGTGATAGATAGACTCTTACACCATGCATATAGGTCACAGTATCATTATTATTACGGGATAAATCATCTGACTGTGATAGATTGACTATGATACCATGTCTATAGGCCACAGTACCATTTTTGTTACAGGATAAATTATCTGACTGTGATAGATTGACTCTGACACTATGTCTATAGGTCAAAGTATCATTATTGTTACAGGATAAATCATCTGACTGTAATAGATTGACTCTGACGCTATGTCTATTGGCCACAGTACCACTGTGGTATAGGATAAATCATCTGAGTGTAATAGATTTACTCTGACGCCATTTCTATTGGTCAAGGTATCATTATTGTTACAGGATAAATCACCTGACTGTGATAGATTGACTCTGACACCATGTCTATAGGTCACAGTGTCATTATTGTTTCGGGATAAATAATCTGACTGTGATAGATTAACTCTGACACCATGTTTATAGGTCACAGTATCATTATTGTTAAAGGATATATCATCTGACTGTGATAGATTGACTCTGACACTATGTCTATTGGCCACAGTACCACTAGTGGTACAGGATAAATCATCTGACTGTGATAGATTTACTCTGACGCCATTTCTTTTGGTCAAGGTATCATTATTGTTACAGGATAAATCATCTGACTGTGATAGATTGACTCTGACACCGTGTCTATAGGTCACAGTATCATTATTGTTATAGGATAAATCATCGGACTGTGATAGATTGACTCTGACACTATGACTATAGGTCACAGTATCATTATTGTTATAGGATAAATCATCGGACTGTGATAGATTGACTCTGTCACCGTGTCTGTAGGTCACAGTATCGGTATTATTACGAGATAAATCATCTGACTGTGATAGGTTGACTCTGACACCATTTCTATTGGTCACAGTATCATTATTGTTATAGGATAAATCATCTGACTGTGATAGATTAACTCTGACACCATGTTTATAGGTCACAGTATCATTATTGTTAAAGGATATATCATCTGACTGTGATAGATTGACTCTGACACTATGTCTATTGGCAACAGTACCACTAGTGGTACAGGATAAATCATCTGACTGTGATAGATTTACTCTGACGCCATTTCTTTTGGTCAAGGTATCATTATTGTTACAGGATAAATCATCTGACTGTGATAGATTGACTCTGACACCGTGTCTATAGGTCACAGTATCATTATTGTTATAGGATAAATCATCGGACTGTGATAGATTGACTCTGACACTATGACTATAGGTCACAGTATCATTATTGTTACAAGATAAATCATCTGACTGTGATAGATTGATTCTGACACTATGTATATTGGCCAAAGTACAATTACTGGTACAAGATAAATCATCTGACTGTGATAGATTTACTCTGACACCATTTCCATTGGTCAAGGTATCATTATTGTTACAGGATAAATCATCGAACTTTGATAGATTGATTCTGACACAATGTCTATAGGTCACAGTATCATTATTGTTACAGGATAAATCATCTGACTGTGATAGATTGACTCTGACAATATGTCTATAGGCCACAGTACCATTATTGCTACAGGATAAATCACCTGACTATGACAGATTGATTCTGACATCATGTCTATAGGTGAAGGTATCATTATTGTTACAGGATAAATCATCTGACTGTGATAGATTGACTCTGACACTATGTCTATTGGCCACAGTACCACTAGTGGTACAGGATAAATCATCTGACTGCGATAGATTTACCTTGGCGCCATTTCTATTGGTCAAGGTATCATTATTGTTTCAGGATAAATCATCTGACTGTGATAGATTGACTCTGACACCATGTCTATAGGTCACACTATCATTATTGTTACGGGATAAATAATCTGACTGTGATAGATTGACTCTGACACCATTTCTTTTGGTCAAGGTATCATTATTGTTACAGGATAAATCATCTGACTGTGATAGATTGACTCTGACACCATGTCTATAGGTCACACTATCATTATTGTTACGGGATAAATAATCTGACTGTGATAGATTGACTCTGACACCATTTCTTTTGGTCAAGGTATCATTATTGTTACAGGATAAATCATCTGACTGTGATAGATTAACTCTGACACCATGTTTATAGGTCACAGTATCATTATTGTTACAGGATATATCATCTGACTGTGATAGGTTGACTCTGACACTATATCTATTGGCCACAGTACCACTAGTGGTATAGGATAAATCATCTGACTGTGATATATTGACTCTGACACTATGTCTATAAGTCACAGTATCATTAATGTTATAGGATAGATTGATTCTGACACTATGTCTATAGGTCACAGTATCATTATTGTTACAGGATAAATCATCTGACTGTAATAGATTGACTCTGACATCATGTCTATAGGTGACAGTATCATTATTGTTACAGGATAAATCATCTGACTGTGATAGGTTGACTCTGACACCACGTCTATAGGTCACAGTACCATTTTTGTTACAGGATAAATCATCTGGCTGTGATAGATTGACTATGGCACGATGTCTATAGGCCACAGTACCATTTTTGTTACAGGATAAATCATCTGACTGTGATAGATTGACTCTGACACTATGTCTATAGGTCACAGTATCCTTATTGTTACAGGATACATCATCTGACTGTTATAGATTATCAATAGGGACTTCACTGGACATGGGTGCCAGGAAATTTGAATATGTACAATTTTTGAAAGTTTTGTGTAAGAAAAAGGTGCATATATACAGCTTGCGAATCAGATGGTTGGTAGTACTAGTCCGTAGATGATCACTTTCAAAATCACTTTGTAAAAACTTAATTACGGACTGAATTTTTTTTTGTAAAAACCATGAATTATCCCACCTGGGAAATCGCGTTGTGTGTTTCAACCTAACTAGGGTATTAAAAATAGGGGGGATACCAGACATTAAAATATTACCAACTTTCTGTGTAAGAAAACGGTGCAACAACCCACCTGAGGTATCAGAGAGTGGCTAGTACTAGTCATAGTGACCACTTTCATCAGCTCTGTATAAGCTTTCCTGTAAGGACTTCACAGTGGCATAACTAAAAGGAAGGAAAGGGGTATACGATTTTTTTCTTAATTTTTAACTTTGAAAATTTGGTGCCGCGAGAAAAAGGATGCATTTACCAACCTGAGGATTCGAGTAGAGTGTATTACTAGTATAAGTTATAACTTTCTACAACGCATGGCAAAAGCTCTGTCAAAGTAACTTCACCAGGGCATTATTAAAAGGCAATTTTGAAATATGTATCAACTTCTAAATTCTGTGTCAAAAAATGGTGAATTTACCCACCTTGGGAATCAGAGGGTGGGAAGTACCATTCAAGGTGTTCACTTTCACCAACTCTATGAAAGGTTTGCTTTAGGGACGTCACAATAGCAGGACAAAACGAGAAAAGTGTATAATTATTTTTCAAATTTTTACAAACCTTGAAAATTTACTGTGAATGTAAGAAAATGATGCAACCCAGTGACGTGTAGTACTAATACCATCAGGGCATTCCTAATGAGGGTATGTACATCTAGTTTTGTCTTTTAAGAAAATCCATCTAGTAAGAGTTCTTTTAATCACGCATTATAAGTGAAGTTGAGAAATGAAGTAAACTAAGTGTCATCGCCTTAAAAAGACTTATACTGTTTCAACTGAATTTAAAGATAATCCCTCATTTGAGCTAAAAGAATTTTGGTAATTTCGTTAATTGCTTTTGTATACATAACGTATTCGAAATGTCAATCCCATAGATCAGTATGATTAATTAAGAATTCGACAAATAATAAGTTTTGTAGGTAAGATTCAAATGTAAAATAAAGTTTCATTGGTGAATAAATAGGGATCGATCAGCACGTGATGTTGGGTGTAAAAGCTATAGGGAACGACGCTGTCTCCCAACATCACACATTTCACATATCACATGAACTTGCCACCAGGTATGTGAAATAGTATAAATTTTAAAACTACTTTTATAAATGAAATGCAAGAAACTTTATCTTTTAAATTTTAATATAGATAATAGTAAAATAATTTTAAATTGTTGAAAATAAGTAATCGATATAAATTATTCACGCCTTGAAATATTTTATTCAATATATTATTTTAAAGACTCACACATTTCACATTTCGCATGAACTTGCTGATTGGAAATAAATCATTGAAAACAATATTGTATTTATTCACCAGGGTCCAGCATCGCCGCGAAAGAAAGAAGTGTCCTGCAAGATGGACACACCAACAGATGGCGTCAACTAGACAAGAAGCTAGCGAGTAGCTTTCATCGTATGTTAAAGATGCGAGCTAGCCTTCCCCGAGATGATTCGAGTTAACTATTTGAGATTCCCCAAACAGAAGCGGAAAAAGATGTGACAATTTACGCTTTGGAGGGAGAGGGGAGACAACTCCATCAAATCCCCCCCCTTCCCCGCATTGTAGAAACATGTGGTGGAACAGAGAGGATAAGGGTACCTCATATATGGCTCAATAATACTAAATATGGATTAGGTACCGACCTTTAACTTGCAAGGGAGAACGGGGGGGGGGGGGGGGGGCAATGGTTTTTTCTTTAAAAAATATTCTGTTGCTGAACTTTCAGAAAAAAAAATATCTGATAAAGAGGGCAGGAAAAAAATCTGAAGCAAGGTTTTCACTATAATATAGCGTAATGTAAAATGTGATGAAAAAAATTGTGCCAACGCGTAAAAAAAGAAGAATAATTTGTTACGAAAAAAAAAATCAAAATTAGGATACGCTATGTTCAGATAATAGTTCCCTATGGAAATTTGGCACATTAAGGTAGAGGCTGGCACTGGTCATGTGACTTTTGAAGGAATTTCGTACAAAAGCGGTGAAGATTATAAATTGGGTTTTTTGTTTGTCTTGTGTTTATGATGTTTTTACAGGTTTCACGATAGAAATCCCGTTGTTGAACTTTCCCGATTATGTCTTTATGGATCTCTTTAAATAATGTCAAACCTTTTTTCGTCAATCATGTTTTAACTTACACTGTTTTGTTTTCCTTACTCAGTCAGTGTTAAGTTTTCGTTATTTTGAGTTTTTGAATAACCTTGGTCTGACTACAAATGTCCGCATTCTGACCAATTATGATGTTCTCCCGACTGGTTTCAGGTTTGACGACTAAAATCCCAAAATTGTCACTTTACTGATTATGTCTTTTATGGGTAACTCCATCTACTACGAAACTCTTTAACAACTGTCATACGGGTTGAGCATGTTATGAAACCAGGTTTGACCCACCATTTACTTCGGAGAATGCCTGTACCAAGTCAGGAATTTAACAGTTGTTTTCCAATCATCCATGTGATTCAGAGAGTGGAGTGTGTTATCGATTTTGACAGTTTTTTTGTATTTTGTCAACATTGGTACATTCACACCGCAATGGAAGAGGAAGGTTTAGCGCGCTGTAAAATCTCGATTCAACCCACCATTTCGTTTGAAGTCAGTTTAGTACAGGATAAATCATCTGACTGTGATAGATTTACTCTGACGCCATTTCTATTGGTCAAGGTATCATTATTGTTACAGGATAAATCATCTGACTGTGATATATTGGCTCTGATACCATGCCTATAGGTAACAGTATCATTATTGTTACGGGATAAATAATCTCACTGTGATAGATTGACTCTGACACTATGTCTATAGGCCACAGTATCCTTATTGTTACAGGAAAAATCATCTGACTGTGATAGATTGACTCTGACACTATGTCTATAGGTCACAGTATCCTTATTGTTACAGGATAAATCATCTGACTGTTATAGATTGACTCTGACACTATGTCTATCGGCCACAGTATCCTTATTGTTACAGGAAAAATCATCTGACTGTGATAGATTGATTCTGACACTATGTCTTTAACTCAAAGTATCATTATTGTTACAGGATAAATCATCTGACTGTGATAGATTGACACTGACACCACGTCTATAGGCCACAGTACCATTTTTGTTACAGGATAAATCATCTGACTGTGATAGATTGACTCTGACACTATGTCTATAGGTCACAGTATCCTTATTGTTACAGGATAAATCATCTGACTGTTATAGATTGACTCTGACACTATGTCTTTAGGCCATAGTATCCTTATTATTACAGGAAAAATCATCTGCCTGTGATAGATTGATTCTGACACTATGTCTTTAGGTCAAAGTATCATTATTGTTACAGGATAAATCATCTGACTGTGATAGATTGACTCTGACAGTATGTCTATAGGTCACAGTATCATTATTGTTACAGGATAAATCATCTGACAGTGATAGATTGACTCTGACACTATGTATATTGGCCAAAGTACCATTATTGGTACAAGATAAATCATCTGACTGTGATAGATTTACTCTGACACCATTTCTATTGGTCATAGTATCATTATTGTTACAGGGTAAATCATCTGACTGTGATAGATTGTCTCTGACATCATGTCTATAGGTGACAGTATCATTATTGTTACAGGATAAACCATCTGACTGTGATAGATTAACTCTGACATCATGTCTATAGGTCACAGTATCATTATTAATACAGGAGATATCATCTGACTGTAATAGATTGACTCTGACACTATGTCTATTGGCCACAGTACCACTGGTGGTACAGGATAAATCATCTGACTGTAATAGGTTTTCTCTGACGCCATTTCTTTTGATCAAGGCATCATTATTGTTACAGGATAAATCATCGGACCGTGATAGATTGACTCTGACACCATGTCTATAGGTCACAGTATCATTATTGTTACGGGATAAATCATCTGACTGTGATAGATTGACTCTGACACCACGTCTATAGGCCACAGTACCATTTTTGTTACAGGATAAATCATCTGACACTGATAGATTGACTCTGACACTATGTCTATAGGTCTCGGTATCCCTATTGTTACAGGATAAATCATCTGACTGTGATATATTGACTCTGACAGTATGTATATAGGTCACAGTATCATTATTGTTACAGGATAAATCTTCTGACTGTGATAGATTGACTCTCACACTATGTATATTGGCCAAAGTACCATTATTGGTACAAGATAAATCATCTGACTGTGATAGATTTACTCTGACACAATTTCTATTGGTCAAGGTATCATTATTGTTACAGGATAAATCATCGGACTGTGATAGATTGATTCTGACACTATGTCTATAGGTCACAGTATCATTATTGTTACAGGATAAATCATCTGACTGTGATAGATTGACTCTGACACCACGTCTATAGGCCACAGTACCATTTTTGTTACAGGATAAATCATCTGACAGTGATAGATTGACTCTGACACTATGTCTATAGGTCACGGTATCCCTATTGTTACAGGATAAATCATCTGACTGTGATATATTGACTCTGCCAGTATGTATATAGGTCACAGTATCATTATTGTTACAGGATAAATCTTCTGACTGTGATAGATTGACTCTCACACTATGTATATTGGCCAAAGTACCATTATTGGTACAAGATAAATCATCTGACTGTGATAGATTTACTCTGACACAATTTCTATTGGTCAAGGTATCATTATTGTTACAGGATAAATCATCGGACTGTGATAGATTGATTCTGACACTATGTCTATAGGTCACAGTATCATTATTGTTACAGGATAAATCATCTGACTGTGATAGATTGACTCTGACACCATGTCTATAAGTCACAGTATCATTATTATTACGGGATAAATCATCTGACTGTGATAGATTGACTCTGACACCAAGTCTAAAGGCCACAGTACCATTTTTGTTACAGGATAAATCATCTGACTGTGATAGATTGACTCTGACACTATGTCTATAGGTCACAGTATCCTTATTGTTACTGGATAAATCATCTGACTGTGATATATTGACTCTGACAGTATGTCTATACGTCACAGTATCATTATTGTTACAGGATAAATCATCTGACTGTGATAGATTGACTCTCACACTATGTATATTGGCCAAAGTACCATTATTGGTACAAGATAAATCATCTGACTGTGATAGATTTACTCTGACACCATTTATATTGGTCAAGGTATTATTATCTGTTACAGGATAAATCATCGGACTGTGATAGATTGATTCTGACACTATGTCTATAGGTCACAGTATCATTATTGTTACAGGATAAACCATATGACTGTGATAGATTGTCTCTGACATCATGTCTATAGGTGACAGTATCATTATTGTTACATGATAAATCATATGACTGTGATAGATTGACTCTGACGCCACGTCTATAGGTCACAGTATCATTATTGTTACATGATATATCATCTGACTGATAGATTGACTCTGACACTATGTCTATTGGCCACTGTACCACTAGTGGTACAGGATAAATCATCTGACTGTGATATATTTACCCTGACGCCTTTTCTTTTGTTCAAGGTATCATTATTGTTACAGGATAAATCATCTGACTGTGATAGATTGACTCTGACACCATGTCTATAGTTCAGAGTGTCATTATTGATACGGGATAAATCATCTGACTGTGATAGATTGACTCTTACACCATGTCTATAGGTCACAGTTTCATTATCATTACGGGATTAATCATCTGAATGTGATAAATTGACTCTGACACTATGTCTATAGGCCACAGTACCATTATTGCTACAGGATAAATCACCTGACTGTGATAGATTGACTCTGACACCACGTCTATAGGCCACAGTGCCATTTTTGTTACAGGATAAAGCATCTGATTGTGATGGATTGACTTTGACACCATATCTATAGGCCACAGTACCATTTTTGTTACAGGATGAATCATCTGACTGCGATAGATTGACTCTGACACTATGTCTATAGGTCAAAGTATCATTATTGTTACAGGATAAATCATCTGACTGTGATAGATTGATTCTGACAACTATGTCTATGGGTCACATTATCATCATTGTTACAGGATAAATCGTCTGACTGTGATAGATTGACTCTGACATCATGTCTATTGGCCACAGTATCACTAGTGGTACAGGATAAATCATCTGACTGTGACAGATTTACTCTGACGCCATTTCTATTGGTCAAGGTATCATTACTGTTATAGGATAAATCATCTGACTTTGATAGATTGACTCTGACGCCATTTCTATTGGTCAAGGTATCATTACTGTTATAGGATAAATCATCTGACTGTGATAGATTGACTCTGACACCATGTCTATAGGTCACAGTATCATTATTGTTACAGGATAAATCATATGACTGTGATAGATTAACTCTGACATCATGTCTATAGGTCACATTATCAATATTGTTACAGGAGATATCATCTGACTGTAATAGATTGACTCTGACACTATGTCTATTGACCACAGTACCACTGGTGGTACAGGATAAATCATCTGACTGTAATAGGTTTACTCTGACGCCATTTCTTTTGGTCAAGGTATCATTATTGTTACAGGAAAAATCATCTGACTGTGATAGATTGACTCTGACACCATGTCTATAGGTGACAGTATCATTATTGTTACGGGATAAATCATCTGACTGTGATAGATTGACTCTTACACCATGTCTATAGGTCACAGTATCATTATTATTACGGGATAAATCATCTGACTGTGATAAATTGACTCTGACACCATGTCTACAGGCCACAGTACCATTATTGCTACAGAATAAATCACCTGACTGTGATAGAATGACTCTGACAATATGTCTATAGGTCAAAGTATCATTATTGTTACAGGATAAATCATCTGACTGTGATAGATTGATTCTTACACTATGTCTATAGGTCACAGTATCATCATTGTTACAGGATAAATCATCTGACTGTGATAGATTGATTCTGACACTATATCTTTTACTAAAATCTTTTCCTCTGAAACTACTGGGCCAAATTAATCCAAACTTGGCCACAATTATCTTTGGGGTATCTAGTTTAAAAAATGTGTCCGATGACCGGGCCAACCAACCAAGATGGCCGCCATGGCTAAAAATAGAACATAGGGGAAAAATGCAGTTTTTGGCTTATAACTCAAAAACCAAAGCATTTAGAGCAAATCTGTCAAAGGGTAACATTGTTTATCAGGTCAAGATCTATCTGCCCTGACATTTTCAGATGAATCGGACAACCCAATTGAATTGGTAATTTTTAGGAAATTTTGCTGTTTTTGGTTATTATCTTGAATTTTATTATAGATAGAGATAAACTGTAAACAGCAATAATGTTCAGCAAAGTAAGATTTACAAATAAGTCAACATGACCGAAATGGTCAATTGACCCCCTAAGGAGTTATTGTCCTTTATAGTCAATTTTTAACAATTTTCATAAAATTTGTAAATTTTTATTAACATTTTCCACTAAAACTACTGGGCCAAGTTCATTATAGATAGAGATAATTGTAAGCAGCAAGACTGTTTAGTAAAGTAAGATGTACAAACACATCAACATCACCAAAACACAATTTTGTCATGAATCTATCTTCTTCCTTTGTTTAATATTCACATAGACCAAGGTGAGCGACACAGGCTCTTTAGAGCCTCTAGTTTAAGTCACACTTGGCTTTTGATCACAAGCTCCGAATTAATATTATAAAGAAATCAAATTCAATAACAACTGTCTTCATTATTGAAATACTTTTCAGCTAAGACAATTGTCAATTCTGATTTAAAATTAAATAAAAATTTGATTTAATTTAGGTAGAACAAAGTATTTGTCACTACTTACACACATGCTTTGTTTACTATGTAAAATGCATGTCGAAATTCTCTTCAGCAGATAAGACACTAAATTGTAAATTCAAAATGATATGCTAAATAAAGCAAGTGCAACTATTATCATGTCATTAATATTCAAACACTATCAAAGGTAAAAACAAAACAAATCCTTGAATTGAGTACCGAGTTGCTTGTTTTAGTATTTTGCAGAACATCCGGTTTTAATTTTGTCTGCAAAAATGAAAAATTCATTGTTTTGAGTCAGTAAGATAAAATTATAAGGAATGCCCTTTTTGGCTAGCATGCGCCTATTGTCCCAGAAAGCTCGACAGGGACCGTGATCCAGCGGCAGTTACGGCGGGGGTATATCTTGTTTTGTAGTAGATAGGTTTAAGGTTGTATCTTTGCTTCTATAAAATTTTTTTAGTACAGGTTAGTTTTATGACATTTTCTATCAATCAGTACAACTAGCCTGTTCATATTTCTGTACAGTTTGAAAAGATTTCAATTTGAAAGAAGCTGTAAAGACTGGTGTAGATTTTTTTTCACTGTGCAAATCTGCATCACAAAACATACTTTTGATTTGTTTTACAGAAATTAATTAATTGATCTCAGCAAACTTAGTTTTTAATTTTCATTGCTTATGATAACTCTGTTGTATGCTTCATATATCTTATAAGCTATTAAGTTAACCAATAAAAATGGGTAGACTTATGAAGTGACAGCTTAATGAATTTTCAAATGTATTAAATAGAAACTTATGTATACATTTTTACTGATCTATTTTACTATATTATTATATTCAGATTGTTATTCAGAAAAGTTCATATACAAATTTAATGGCAGTTATTTATACATATTTATGAATTTGAAATTCAAGAGAAAATTTTAAAATTTTCAATAAAATTATTTGAATTGTGACTATGATTTCAAGATTTCTTGCTTTTGAGAAATCTGTTATTTTTTTTGTTTCTGTCTACTGAGATGATTGTTAATTGTACATATTTAGCTAAGTCACAATAAAATCTATACATCACCGAAAAAATCAGCAAATTTAAATGGTTTGTAGCACAAAATAACTACACATTTAAATGATGTATTTGAATGACCTTTTTTATACGATCGCAAAAATTAAAAAAATTTTGGTCGTATATTGGTATCACGTTGGTGTCATCGTCTGAAGATATTTGGTTTTCGCACTCTAACTTTAGTAAAAGTAAATAGAAATCTATGAAATTTAAACACAAGGTTTATGACCATAAAAGGAAGGTGGGAATTGATTTTGGGAGTTTGAGTCCCAGTAGTTCAGGAATTAGGGGCCAAAAACCAGGTCCCAAATAAGCATTTTTCTTGGTTTTTGCACAATAACTTTAGAAAATGTTAATAGAAATCTATGAAATTTTAACACAAGGTTAATGACCACAAAAAGAAGGTTTGGATTGATTTTGAGAGTTTTGGTCCCAACGAATTAGGGGCCAAAAGGGTCCAAAATTAAACTTTGTTTGATTTCATAAAAAAATGAATTATTGGGGTTCTTTGATATGCCAATTCTAACCATGTATTCAGATTCTTAATTTTTAGCTCACCTGGCCCGAATGGCCAAGTGAGCTTTTCCCATCACTTTGCGTCCGGCGTCGTCGTCCGTCATCGTTGACTTTTACAAAAATCTTCTCTTCTGAAACTACTGGGCCAAATTAAACCAAACTGGCCACAATCATCATTGGGGTATCTAGTTTAAAAAATGTGTGGCGTGACTCCGCCAACCAACCAAGATGGCCGCCATGGCTAAAAATAGAACATAGGGGTAAAATGCAGTTTTTGGCTTATAACTCAAAAACCAAAGCATTTAGAGCAAATCTGACAGCTGTAATATTGTTCATCAGGTCAAGATCTATCTGCCCTGAAATTTTCAGATGAATCGGACATTTCGTTGTTGGGTTGCTGCCCTTGAAATGCTAATTTTAAGGAAATTTTGCTGTTTTTGGTTATTATCTTGAATATTATTATAGATAGAGATAAACTGTAAACGACAATAATGTTCAGCAAAGTAAGATCTACAAATAAGTCAACATGACCAAAATGGTCAGTTGACCACTTTAGGAGTTATTGCTCTTTATAGTCAATTTTTAACCATTTTTCGTAAATCTTAGTAATCTTTTAGAAAAATCTTCTTCTCTGAAACTACTGGGCCAAATTTAACCAAACTTGGCAGTAATCAACATTGGGGTGTCTTGTTAAAAAAAGGTGTCCGGTGACCCGGCCAACTAACCAAGATGGCCGCCATGGCTAAAAATAGAACATAGGGGTAAAATGAGTTTTTTTGGCTAATAACTCAAAAAGCAAAGCATTTAGAGCAAATCTGACAGGGGTTAAATGGTTTATCAGGTCAAGATCTATCTGCCCTGAAATTTTCAGATGAATCAGACAACCGATTGTTAGGTTTCTGCCTCTGAATTGGTTATTTTAAGGAAATTTTGCTGTTTTTGGTTATTATCATGAATATTATTATAGATAGAGATAAACTGTAAACAGCAAAAATGTTCAGCAAAGTAAGATTTACAAATAAGTCAACATAAACGAAATGGTCAGTTGACCCCTTTAGGAGTTATGGCCCTTTATAGTCAATTTTGAACCATTTTCCGTAAATCTTAGTAATCTTTTAGAAAAATCTTCTCCTCTGAAACTACTGGGCCAAATTTAACCAAACTTGGCAGTAATCATCATCGGGGTATCTTGTTAAAAAAAGTCTAGTTATCTTTTACAAAAATCTTATCTGAAACTACTGGGCCAAATTTAACCAAACATGGCCAAAATCATTATTAGGGTATCTAGTTTAAAAATTGTGTCTGGTGACCTGGCTAACCAACCAAGATGGCCGCCATGGCTAAAAATAGAACATAGGGATAAAATGCAGTTTTTAGCTTATAACTCAAAAACCAAAGCATTTAGAGCAAATCTGACATGGGGTAAAATTGTTTATCAGGTCAAGATTTATCTGCCCTGAAATTTCCAGATGAATCGGACAACACGTTGTTGGGTTGCCGCCCCTGAATTGGTAATTTTAAGGAAATTTTGCTGTTTTTGGTTATTATCTTGAATATTATTAGGCCGATATAGATAGGTTTCGAGGACATTCAGTCCAATCCATATGGATCTTAAGGCTGAACTCATAGGTTGAAATAGCTGAAAAAAGCTTAGATTTGTTCCAGGCCGATATGAGTATGTTTCCTTGACATTCAGTCCAATCCATATGGATCTTAAGGCTGAGCTCATGGGTTGGAATAGCTAACAGTTGTTTCAAGGCGATACGGGTAGGTTTCCGGGACATTCGGTCCAATCCATATGGATCTTAAGGCTGAACTCATGGGTTGAAATAGCTGAAAAAAGCTTAGAACTGTTTTCAGGCCGATGTGGGCAGGTGTCCTGGACATTCAGTCCAATCCATATTGATCTTAAGGCTGAACTAATGGATTCAAATAGCTGAAAATAGCTTAGAATTGTTCCAGACCAATGTAGGTATGTTTCATGGACATTCAGTCAAATCTTTAAAGAACCTTAAGGCTGAACTCATGGGTTGAAATAGCTGGAAACAGCTTAGAGTTGTTCCAGGCTGATATGGGTAGGTTTCCTGGACATTCGGTCCAATCCATAAGATCTTAAGGCTGAACTCATGGGTTGAAATAGCTGAAAATAGATTTGAATTGTTATAGGCTGACATGGGTAGGTTTCCTGGACATGCAGTCCATTCCATATGGATCTTAAGGCTGAACTCATAAGTTGAAATAGCTGAAAATAATTAATTAATTGAGGTATCCCGTGTTATATAAACCATCGCACATCATTGATCAGCTCAGCGCACTTCGGTGCAGACCAGCACACTTCACCAGTGACCATCAACTATTCAAGAAAGTTCAAATCAAGAGGAATGTTAGCAGTGTAACGTGTAACCGGGCGGGGACGTTTAGATATTTTTATCCTCGGGTTTGTACCAGTTTCCTGGGATTTGAAAAGCAATTCAAAAGTTCTAAAGTCAATTAAAAGTTTACACTATCACTATCAAATATGAAACAAATACTATACAACATAAAACGAATTTCAACACCTTTCGGCTTTGACTCCCGGGAACACTGTCGTTTACAGTAAAAGACGTTAATCTACACATGTATACGTTCTTATAAACAATAACTTGAGTTGTGGTATGATTGCCAATGTTCATAATTATGTCATACTTATTATACTCCCCCTAATAATGAATCTATAATGACAAGTGCACATCATATAAAGGTAAATACACATCATATAAAGGTAAATACACATCATATAATGAAAATGGCCATAACAAGACAGTATTGGCGTTCCATAGTAATCTATGCCTGGGATAAAAAAAAATCCTTTGTTTTTCGAAAAATTCAAAGTTTTGTAAACAAGAAATTTATAAAAATGACCACATAATTGTTATTCATGTCAACACCGAACTGCTGACTACTGGGCAGGTGATACCCTCGGGGACGAAACGTCCAACAGCAGAGGCATCGACCCAGTGGTGTAAATAGTTATCAAAGTTACCAGGAGACCCAGGTGAGTGAAATTATAGAACTTTTTGATAATGTCCAAATTTGAGGTCGGCTGACTTTTCCAACCCCGTTCTTAAATTCATAAAAAGTTCCCTATGGAAAGCTTTTGTCCACACTTGGTACTTTTGATAGTCAATTTCCTAAAGTGACCAGGAGTGAAGACCTAGGTGGGTATTCATATGGAACTTTTTTGATTGAGGTCCAAAGTTGGTAGGGTGACCCTACTACCTCCCTTCTTTCCTTCATTAAAAATTCCCTACGACACAGCTTTTGTCTACAGTGATAAATAGTTTTACAAATAATAGGCAATTGCCTTAGGTTGCCTGAACCCAAAGACCCAGGTGCGTAAAAGTACGGAACTTTTTGAATTGAGCTCCAAAGTTGGGGCAGGGTATCCCTACCACGTCCCTTTTTATAAATTAAAGAAGGGGATGGAAAAATCACCCTATCATAACTTTGGACCTTAATTAAAAAGTTTCATGACTTTATCCGCCCGCGTGCAGTCAAGCTTATGATAACCTCTTATCCACACATGGTACCAAGAATAGCCAATTGCCTATGGTTGCTTTGACCGAACCACCAGGTGGTAAAAGGTGGGACTATTTTAATTTAGGTCCAAAGTTATGGTAGGGTGACACCACCTCATCTATTCTGCAATTCATAAAAAAAATCCCTACGGGAAAGGTTTTGTCCACACTTAGTTCAAATGATAGGAATTTTGTTTCAGGTTGTCTGGACCCAAAGACCAATGTGGGTAAGGTTTATAAACGTTTTTGGTTGAGGTTAAAAGTTTAGGTAGTGTGCCCTTACCACCTCCCTCCTTTAATTTATCAAAAGTTCCCTACGGCAAAGCTTTTGTCAACAATAAGTACAGAGGTTGTTTGGATCCAACGACCAAGATGGGTAAAGTGTTTTAACGTTTTTAATTGAGGTGCCAATTTGGGGTAGGGTGACCCTACCACTTCCCCTCTTTAATTTAAAAAAAAAATCCCTGTGGCAAAGGTTTTGTCCACATAAGGTACAACTGATAGGTTATTGCATAAGGTTGCATGAACCAAAAGACCCGGGTGGGTTAAGTTATGGAACGTTTTTCAATTGAGGTCCAAAGTTGGGGTAGGGTGTCCATAGCAACTCCCTTCTTTAATTCATTTAAAATTCCCGACGACAAAGGTTTTGTCCACCTTTGGTACAAAAGATAGGCAATTGCTTAAGGTTATCTGGACTTTAAGACCCGGGTGGGTAAATTCAATGAACTTTTTTAATTGATGTCCAAAGGTGGGATAGGGTGGCCATAGCAACTCCCTTCTTTAATTCATTTAAAATTCCCGACGACAAAGGTGTTGTCCACCTTTGGTACAAAATATAGGCAATTGCTTAAGGTTATCTGGACTCTAAGACCCAGGTGGGTAAATTCAATGAACTTTTTTAATTGATGTCCAAAGGTGGGATAGGCTGATTTTTCCATTCACTTTTTTAATTCATACAAAACTCCCTACGGCTAAGCTTTTATCCACATTAGGTACAAATAATAGGCAATTGCATAAGGTTTCCTGGACCTAAAGACCCAGGTGAGTTAAGCTATGGAAATATTTTGATTGAGGTCCAAAGTTAAAAGAATACATGTCAGTTTTCCAAATCCCATGTACAGAATGAGGATAAATCATGGATATCTATATATTAATAGATCAAAAAAGAGGGACGAAATATACCAGACGGACAATCAAACTGCCAACGAGGTTCACGTTTTGTTTTTCTTATTTTAATTGCTTCACGGGAATATAATATACGAAATTTTTATATTTAGAGAGCTTATATTTTTCTGCATTTTTTAAACTCGTCTATAAATAAAACTAACCTTTGAAGTACATTATCATAACATTAAAATAAATTGCAAAAAATACCAAGTGGTCCAAGATCAAGATATTTATAAATATCTTCGAAGTTGGGATTGAGAACTTTGTTTTCCTAAAACATATCTTTTTTGCAGTTTAGCAAGGTTCTTAAATTGAAGAAAATACAGTTCTAAAATTTATATTGTTGACTTAAAGTAAGAATTGTATGTATAGTAAAAATAAATGTGGCGTTTGCTCTGTATAAACAACATACATATTCGATTCGTTAAGTTGTCACATATTTATACGCATAATTTCTACATGACGTAATGAAATAAACAGCATCACAATTTTGGGTTTTCCCGAATTTCCAGAATTTGACAAATCTGTGTGTTTTTTCAAAGTGAATAAACAAAGACCCAACTTATGGATAGAGAGGTAAGATACAATTGAATTGTACAAACATATCAATTGTTTTAGTTTCATTTGAGTTTTAACTTATTTCCTGATATTTATTCGTTGACGTAATTTGAAAAGGTTTCATCGAAACTATTTTTACATTTCTCTCATGAACAGTTTCCGGTTAATTGAAAAGTATATATATTCACCAAAGTAGGCACGGGGTTTAAGTATGCATTTCCCTGCAAATATATTATATTTTTCTATGAAAAACTTATTTGTTCATTGAATTACGGTATTACGCTTGCTTCAAACTATAACTTAAGTGTCTTTAATCATATATATCTCAATTAAACATGTATATCTTGCTTTTAACATTGGGTTGTCGGATTTTTCAGAATTAGTGCCGACCTGTTGAATAATTTGACTCCTTATCAATTTTACTATAACTACTTTAGTTTCTGAAATATAAGTCAAAAACTGCATGTTATCCTTATTTTCTATTTTAGCCGTCACGGTCACGTTTCTTGGCCACAAAAGAATCAAATTATATACTTTAAGCAAAATACCATAAGGACCAATATAACACGTTTACATCAAGAGCAAGTAAAAACAACTGAATCACGATCGAGTTTTCGGGCCTTTACTCACAGGCACTTGTTTCTGTCAATATGGGGTTTACTATCCATACCCGTACTAAAATTAAAAATCGAGTGATTTTTTAGTACGGGTATGGATAGTAAACCACATATTGACAGAAACAAGTGCCTGTGCTGAAATGTTATTGAATATAGATATATATATAGTAACAGTATCTATCCGTCACTCCAACTGCCCAAGGCGTTTTGAACGCAAATGCTGTGAAACTGTTTGACAAATATCTTTCAAACTTTGATGGTTTGTATGCCATCATATTTAAAAAAAAAAAAAAAAAAAAAAACAGAAAAACACAGATGTGGTAAGATTGCCAATTAGACAACTCCGGCTGCACAAAAGAACAAATGACACAGAAATTAACAGATCTTTATAGGTCACTGTAAAGCCTTCAACAATACGCAAAGCCCATGCCGCATTGTCGGCTTTGAAAGACCCCAAAATCACAAATATGAAACCAAACGACAAAACTACATGTATATTAATGTAAAAACAACTGAACGAAAAACAAATGTTGAACACAGCAATAAACGACAACTGAATTACAGGCTCCTAACTTGGTACAGACAAATATATACAAAATGTGGCGGGGTTAAACATGTTAGCGGAATCTCAACCCTACCCTTAATTCGGACAGTGATGTAACAGCATAGCATATGAACGAACTATATATGTCCATTCTCAATTTTATAAAATTGTGTTGAAAAGGCTAAATACATATAACAAAACACATGGACCTGACATGGTACTTGTACATTCCAACAACAAAAAGTACATATCTGAGAAGACTCGCAGTCAGTGACAGCTAGTTCAAAGCCAATCAAAAAATCGTGCATCAAGACTAAATTATCAATCACATCCAACATACAATGGATGGATGCAGTGGAAAGACGTCATATAAACAGTTAGAGAAAACCATTACCTTGTTCAATGCCAAGATACATGCGTCGACAGATGGTAGATCCATTAAAGTGCATATGTATATAACAATAGTGTCTAGTCTGCTATTAATTTACGGTAGCAAAATCTATATTTATACCAATAAAAAAATGTTGTGTCCTAAGTCAACGGATGCCCCATCTGCACTATCATTTCCATGTTAAGTGGACCGTGAAAATGGGGTATAATCTCTAATTTGGCATTAAGAAGATCATATCATAAGGAACATTGGTACTAAGTTTCAAGCTGATTGGACTTCAACTTCATGAAAAACTTCTCGACCATAATCTTTAACCTACCTGGACCAAAAATCTTTAACCTGAAGCGGGACGAACGAATGGACGGACGAACGAACAGACAGACTGACGCACAGACCAGAAAACATAATGGCATAAATGGGACATAAAACCAATATTCAAATACAGAGATGAATTGCTAACATTTAGAATAAGTTTATTTAAAGGGTCAATAAGCTTATAGCTATGGAAGAATAAAGTACAAGTTTTAAGTTATTTGTGGTAACGAAATCCCTAACTTAATAATTTACCACTAATACACATAAATTACGTTTGTTGAAATCTAAAACCTCACAACAGACACGAGCATAGCGGATGTTAAAAAGGTATTATCAAGAATTCATATTCATTATTTTTTATAAATTTAAAAATAACAGTTTGCAGTATTTGCAATATTCTTCGAATTATAAAGGGGTTTCTTCCTCATGTGTATGTTATAACCGTAGCCGTGTTTTGGAATTGTTTACGCAATGCTCTTAGATTTTAAATTTATTTAGAATTCTATTTTTCTTTTATTTGAGTGTCAACTGTTTGTCTCTTATAGACGAAACGCGCCTCTGCTATGCAACGTTTTGTCTTGATATAATTTTTTTCCCGCATCAATCGGGTCAATTCATCTGCTGGTTGAAGTTAACTCCCCGAGGTTATTACAAGCCACGTAGTCAACATTTCTGCGTTATCATGATATATCACTGATATAAATGTAAACATAGTCATATTTTTAAACTTACAGTTGGCGTAATTCTGAATTCTTGTAAATCCTAAAGATTTTTTTAACTCAAGCAAAACTATTTACCGTAGTCGTATTTTGGAAAAATCTGTGAAAAATTATTGACCCTCTTCTAATTTATACTTGATTTGGCTATTTAACTTTTTTCTATTCGAGCATCACTGAGAGTCTTATGAAGATGTAACCCGCGTCTGGCATGCAAGATCTTAGGCCTAATACTTTTTTAACAGGGATAAATGAAAAAAAATCAGACTTCTAGTACAAATGTATGTACACAATACATACTGCTTATAGTTGTAATTATTACATAGTTTACCTACCATCTTTTAATAAATTGGTATTTGTATGTTGTAGATAAAAAACACATCTGTGAACAGACTGTAACACTTAGTTATGTCCAGCAAAGAGGCTACTGCAGACAAAGAGTTTCACCGAAAAAGTTCTTGTCTACGTCAAAATGAAAAATCTTACTGGTAAACAACCTTACAAATGTGATGAATGTTGTAAAGAATTTAGTAGCAAAGGCAATTATAATATACACAAGAAAATCCATACTGGTGAAAAACCTTACAAATGTGATATTTGTGGAAAAGGATTTGTCCAAAACAGTAACTGTAAAGTTCATTTGAGAAAACATACTGGCGAAACACCTTACAAATGTGATAAATGTGGAAAAGTATTTGGTCATAAAGGCAATTATAATATACACAAGAATGTCCATACAGGTGGAAAACCTTACAAATGTGATATTTGTGGAAAGGAATTTTGCCAAAAAAATATTTATCAAATTCACATGAGAACACATACTAGCGAAAAACCTTACAAATGTGATGTATGTGATAAGGAATTTGGTCAGAAAGGCAACTATAATGAACACATGAGAATTCATACTGGGGAAAAACATTTTAAATGTGTTTTTTGTGATCAAGAGTTTCACCGAGAAAGCGCCTGTCAAATTCACATGAGAAAGCATACTGGTGAACAACCTTACAGATGTGATGTTTGTGGAAAACAGTTTCGCAGAAAAAGGAATTGTCTAACTCACATGAGAACACATACTGGCGAAAAACCTTACAAATGTGATATTTGTGAAAAAAAGTTTGGCAAAAAAAATAGTTGTCTAATTCACATGAGAACACATACTGGTGAAAAACCTTACAAATGTGATGAATGTGGTAAAGAATTTAGTGCCAAGAGCAACTATAATGTACACATGAAAAAACATACTGGCGAAAAACCTTACGCATGTTATATTTGTGGAAAAGAATTTGGCCAAAGCAGTTCTTGTCGTACACACATGATAACACATACTGGCGAAAAACCTTACAGATGTGATGTATGTGGTAAAGCATTTGGTCACAAAAGCAATCGTAATAAACACATGAAATTTATAATTTAGGGCCCTGTTATAGCTTGCTTTCATGCAGTTTATGTGTTTTTCTCATTGTTTAAGGCATACGCTGACCTAAACTTGATTAATTCAACATATTTTGTGTGTCTAAAAGAAAGTTGTCTCATTGTCAATGTTTATGGGATAAGTGGTTACCGTCACTTCTTCTTAATAAGACCTAGATATAAATGACGGTCATGTTTTGCAAACCAAATTTTATTCACATTGAAAATACAAAACTGTCAGATATTGATTTCGAAAGTTATCTTGAAGTTTCAATTGAATTTAAACTGTACAAAAAATGAATTTGAACTGTAAAAATAATGTGAAAAACATGCCTATGAAAATAAATGTGCCTACCAGAAACGGGGAGAAAGTTACAAATCTCACTGCTATGTTATGGATGCTTAAGTGTGAAAACTCGCTTTAGTGCGCAAGTAACACAGTATATATAGTACCAGAAAATCTGGCAGGACTGCATGCATGATTAACTTGTGCAGAACAGTATAGACTATAGTCGGTTTAGGACTGTTCGTCAATAATTGAATGCATAAATGTATTAATAATTGATAGTAAATATTATAAACTAAGTGTATATAATATAGTATAGTAAATTAAAATTATGGCACAATCAAAACACATCCTTTTATTTTTCATCTTTACATACTACTATTATAAACAAAGAAAATATAATAATGTTACAAAATAATTAGATACCAGTGTTTGCTATTCAGTATTTATATTCCATTTAAAATTAGTTTGAAGTTAGTGAAATAAGGGATACGCCTTTCATTAGGAAAATGTGTATTATCATAATAAACTATGTCCAAAAGTGCCCGTTTAAAATAGATTTTAACACGCCAAGTTTACTTTACAATAAATATATATTTAAATTCTCGAAAGACAATGTTCAGATCCGTGCCAAAGTTTCTATTAATAAATTGTTTGTTAAAAAAAAACCAAAAAGAAAAAAACCGGGTGATATATGTAGACGAAACCGGGTGATTGTGTAGTAACAACGAAACCGGTTTATTTTAATTTGACATGACCCTTTTCTTTCGTTCCATACACAGAAATACAATTATTGAGATGCTCATAATAACTAAATTTGCAATCTCCGTGTCAATATCTATCTTCCCGTACCTTTCTTTCCGTACAATGTGGACAATTTAACGAGAAATTAAACAATTTCGAGGCAAGGTTCACTCAATTCGTCATTTTGACATGCATTTTGACTTATTTCTCCGTTAATATAGAACGGTTGTAGAAAATATTGCATCTCACAATAGAAAATAGTTGTATATGTATATATATTCTTCGATATCATAAAATAAATAAAAAAATAAGGAGAAACCTACCTTTCTTTTGTCTATTGGTGTTCCGTCATTGTGCCGGATGTTAGACACCATCGAGTCCGAGCAAATTTTGCCGGTGTGGTTTAGACACAGTGATCTAACACATCATATATTTGTAATAATTGTTCTATTGTATCTATCATACCTTCATTTATAATGTCTTCATCTAACACCCCAGTCATGCCCTTCTAACACCCTAGTCTCATATGGCATTTGTGACATCCTAGTCATACACAATCAACTTTATAATACATACAGACAACATGTCTTTGTAATAATTGTTCTACTGTATCTATCACACCTACATGCATAATGTCCTATCTAAATCCCATGTCATGCCCTTGTAACACCCTAGTCAGGCATTTATGACATTCTAGTCATACACAATCAACTATATAATACATACAGACAACATATCTTTGTAATAATTGTTTTACTGTATCTATTACACCTACATGTATAAGGTCTACATCTAACACCCCAGTCATGCCCTCATAGCACCTAGTCAGGCATTTGGGACATCCTTGTCATACACAATCAACTATACAATACATACAGACATCTTATCTTTGTAATAATTGTTCTATTGTATCTATCACACCTTCATTTATAATGTCTTCATCTAACACCCCAGGCATGCCCTTGTAACATCCTAGTCTGGCATTTGTGACATCCTAGTCATACACAATCAACTTTATAATACATACAGACAACATATCTTTGTAATAATTGTTCTATTGTATCTATCACACCTCCAAAATACACCTAACTCTGATAATATTTTATGTGTATAATTAAACTCATCATAGATATTACCATCATACTTTCAACAAGCTTTTTCTACTTGAAGTACACATCAACTGCACCTCAAGTGAAGACCAATGAAATTTACACCAAACGTTTATGAAAAATGATGTGTATTACAATAAAAACTTTCGACAGGCTTTGTCTACTTGAGGTTCACATCAATCGCACTTATTAAGGGCCTCGGTGGCCAAATGGTCTAAGTAGTTTTACTTCTGCAATCACTAGCCAGTAAACATTGGCATTATGAGTTCTAACCCGCTCATGGGGGTGCACTCAATTCCAATCTTAATTGACTAGGAATGTAAGTTTTACCATCGATGGTCATTTGTTTTCATCAGGAAACTTCAGCTTCCTCGGCTTTCAAAACTGGCCGCCTAAAAAACAAATTTGGCCCTTAACTAGAGGCTCTTAAGAGCTTATGTCGCTCACCTTGGTCTATGTGCATATTAAACAAAGGACACAGGTGGATTAATGACAAAATTGTGTTTTGGTGATGATGTGTTTGTAGATCTTACATTACTGAACATTCTTGCTACTTACAATTATATCTATCTATAATGAACTTGGCCCATTAGTTACAGAGGAAAATATTTTGTTGAAATTTACAAAAATTTAAACAAATTATGAAAATTGATAAAACTTGACTACAAAGGGCAATAACTCCTTAAGGGGTCAACTGGCCATTTTGGTCATGCTGACTTATTGTAGATCTTATTTTGCTGAACATTATTGCTGTTATCAATTTATCTATATATATCTATAATAATATTCAAGATAATAACAAAATACGGCAAAATTTCCTTAAAATTGCCAATTCAGGGGCAGCAACCCAACAACCGGTTGTCCGATTCAACTGAAAATTTCAAAGCAGATAGATCTTGACGTGATAAACATTTTAACCCAGTCAGATTTGCTCTAAATACTTTGGTTTCAGAGTTAAAAGCCAAAATCTACATTTTACCCCTATGTTCTATTTTTTAGCCATGGCGACCATCTTTGTTGGTTGGCTGGGTCACCGCAAACATTTTTTTTAAATAAATTACCTCAACGATAATTGTGGCAAAGTTTGTGTAAATTTTGCCCAGTAGTTTCAGAGGAGAAAAGTTTTGTAAAAGATTACAAAAATTTACGGAAAATTTTGAAAACCAGGTGCTCCGCAGGGCGCAGCTTTATACGACCCCAGTGGTTGAACCCTGAACAGTTGGGGCAAATTTGGTCACAATATTCAAGCTTGATTCTGTCTGAATTTGGATTGTGATCAAATTTTTGACATAATATAGGTTTTTGTTACAAAATTAATGGGGTCAAAGATCTAACGAATCTATTGCACAATACTGTGCAATTGAAGATTTCTTCTTGAAACTTTTCAAAATTCAAAATTTGAAAAATTTTGAAAAAAAAGGAAGCCCTTCAAAAAATGGTAAACAAAAAATCCCCCCCCCCCCCAACTTTTTGAAACCCCCTTGGAGCAATAAACCTTAAACTCGATCCCATGCTTTCCATTGCAGTATTGAACCTTGTAGTACAATTTCAGAGAGATCCATACACTTAAACACAAGTTATTGTCATGATTGTTTGGAAACTAGAAACATGCTTTTTTTTGGGCCCCTAATTCCTACATAGTTTGGGCAATTAACCCAAAACTTAATCCCAGCCTTCCCTTTGTTATATGGTACATTGTGGTACAATTTCAGAGAGATCCATACAATTACTCATAAGTTATTGCCTTGAAACTAGAAAAATTCTTGTTTTGACCCCTTTTTGGCCCTTAATCCCTAAACTTTGGCCCCATAACCCCAAAAATGAATCCAAACCCTTTACTTGTGTTGAAAGTTTAAGACCAGCACTTCTAAAACGATTGAATACATCGGTCAAGTCATTAATATGTTCTTGAAATGTCTCTGAACAGATTAACACATCGTCCAAATAGCAAAGACATGACCTGAAAGTTAGTCCGGACAAAACTTTGTCCATTAAAAGTTGAAACGAGTTCGGTGCTGAGCTAAGTCCCATGGGTAATCGATTGAATTTGTATGTCCCAAAACATGTATTAAAAGCCGTATATTTCGAACTTGAAGGGTCTATTTTCATTTGGAAAAATCCGGAACTCATGTCAATGGATGTTATGAAATTTGGTTGTCTTTGTGAAAAAGATTCTGTTAAGTCTTGTAAATCCGGTATATTATATGAGAAAATTTTACACTGAGAATTTAGATATCTGAAGTCGCAGCAAAAAAGAAATTGCGAAAGACTGGAGTCTTTGTCATATGGAGGTCCTTGTTTTGTTCCATGTACACGCTTAGTAACTAGCACAATCGGACTTGTTATCGGTAGGTCTTCATCTGGAAATACAGGAGAAATAATTCCTTGCTCAAGCAAATTGTCCAAATGATGCCTTAAAACGTCCTTTTTATCGGGCGACAAACGATAAGGTTTCTGATACTTCGGTTTGGCATCAGGTTTCAACAGTATTTTATGTTTAACTAAATCCGTGAGTCCTAAAGCAGGATCTGACTTTGTCACAAAAATGTCTTTATTGTTGTACAAAAACTTGTGTAAATCGTTACGCTGAACTTTGTCCAAATTAGATTTTTCAAACAGAAAATTCGCAATAAAATCCGTGATTTCACTGTTAAACGTGTTGTTGTTCTCAGATTGTACAGTAGAATCAAGCTTAACCGGGTCACTTTTACTGTTTACACTATTTGTATCGTTTATCAAATTCACGTTTTGAACGCAATGATCTGTAGTATCGTTGAACGGAAGAAGCGAGTGTTCAGATGTAATTTCGTCAAACATAGCTAATGTTTTTCCTTTATACAAGTCAATACTACAACTGTTTGGATTTAATATTTTAATTGGAATAAGTCTACCTTTTGACACAGAAACGACTCCTTTAGAAATAACCAATCCTCTAGATACAATATATTTACTAGACGTACACATTCCTTGTTTTCCATAATAAATATTTGACGGAACTTTTCCCCATATAATTGTCTCTGTATGTGGTAAAATCGTTGTCCTTTTTGTACAATATACATTTGATGTTTTTGGAACAGCGGACATTTCACTAAAATCAATCACCATTTTATTCGCAATTAAATAGTTTGTTCCCAAAATAATAGGATGTGATGACATTTTCAAAATATAAGTAAAAACACGATGATTGGCTCTTGAAATATTCATTTGTACGTAAGCCGTACCAACACATTCAATCTTTTGACTGTTAGCTAAAACAATGGACTCACGAACATCTGCATTAAAATCTGACTACTTACTATACGGCAACGAATCATAAAGTTGTTCTGAAATAATGTTCACTGAACTTCCTGTATCAACCAATGCAGAAACTTTCAAAGAATCAAAACGAACAGTTAAATATAAAAATTTAGAGTCCGAAGAAATGAAGGAATCAGTACCAGAATCATTTTCGGATGAAGTAATTACATCATTTTCACCATTATACAATGTCATATTCTCAACACAACAATCTTTATTTACATTCATACATTTATTTACACGAGATCTAGATCTACTCCGAATTCTTGAAGCACTTATGGACGGTCTCCTAGGGGAGCGTGCTGTGTGGCCCCCAGGAGGAAAGAGTTTCCCTTCTGAAGTTGACCGCATTCTTTTGCCGAATGTCCCGTCTGTCTGCATATTTGGCATTGCATGTTTGTGTCATTGTGTTGAACTGTTTGTCCGAAAATAAAACACTGCAAAGCAACATGTCCATTTTGAGAGCATAATTGGCATATGTTTTGAGGAGAGAGATTTCCCGTACCGTTCCAATTACAATTTCTTTTGAAGTGTCCTGTTGCATTACATTTATAGCAGGGCAAATTTCGACGTGGTGCGCTTGGATATGTGTTGTGAGAAAAATTATTGTAGCCCATAGGTGGTTTTACATTGTAGTCTGTTTGTTTTTGTGTTTTCATATCATTCATGAGATCGGTCAGCTGATTCATTTGAGATCTTAAACTCGAAATTTCGGATTGGCTTGTTGAAATATTTCGTGCGGCGGCAACTGTATTTTCACATTCCCTGTATTTATACGCCTCGCCTGTTTTCGCTAGTGTTAACGCGTCTGATGCATCTTTTGGTTTACTTGCGCGGACATAAAATGCAAGTTTGTCAGGCAACCCATCAACAAATTTTGACATGACTTCGTGTTTAGGTTTGGAAAGCAAGTCCGCTTTTTCTACGAGCTGACAATAAAAATCTTCAATCTCTTGTCCGGGGTTTAATTTCAAACTATTGAATAACTGATTTTCAATAACGACGGATGGATTTTCCCAGTTGAATTTAACATATTTAGCGTTAAAAAGTTCTTTAATTGTTTGCCAGTCTAAATCAGAAGTTAGTCCGTTGTACCATGTTAGCGCGGGGCCCTGAAGATGGAGGTGAAATGCTGCTAGAATTTTGGCATCATCAAGCTCATGGAGAGTGGCAAAGGATTCAAATTCTTTTATAAATTTTGAGCCATTGTCTTTGGGGTATCCGGAAAACTTTTTACAGGAGGCTAATTTGTCCATAATTTTTTTCTTTGGTGGTTTGCTTTTATAGGGTTGATCGTTCAAAGAATTAGGTAAATCATTGAAGGCAGGTATATTTGCGGAATCATGGTTTATCGATGTTGTAAGGTATTTGTTTACAAAAGTATTGTCTAGAATTGTTATATCTCGATACGAAGGGTTTATGTACAAGTCTTCCTCACTGTCACTGTACCTTACTTTATCATCATCCCAATCGTAATACATCGAAATTATAATAATCAGTTCAAAGTCTACCAATGATTTTCCATAGGCTATGTACGCAAGAAAATGCAATACTTCCACGTGTCCGACCGCATGGCCGCCTTCCCACTGGGGTTAATTTCACAAGATCGTGCTTAAATAGATGTTGTTTTGTTATAAGTAATGTGTTTGCATGTTCTTACTAACAACCGGGGTCCTCCACCATTTTATGCTTTACTCTGGCATAAGTAATTAAATAAAGTTCAAGTTAATAATGTTCTATTCTTCAAAAACACATCCACATGGTATCGTAACAATAAATCAAGAGAACAAGATAAACTAACATATCATACAAATACGGAATGCAATCCGCATATCAATACACCAAAGACTGGTTAAGGAGAGATAACTCTCATAAAAGTATGTTAACTTTACCAAACGACTTGCCATACCAAACTGACATATAACATGTATCTGTTTGTATGCCCTTTATGGGCCCTGTAATTTGGGAAATAAAAATATTCTATTCTATTCTATTCTGTTCTATTCTATTTGTGGAAATAGACTAAATGTTTTTCCGATGATAAATTTTTATATTCGGTGTACCTGAGACATACATTGTGTGTGTGTGTGTTCCCTCACCCCCAACCCCCCACCCCCTTTATATGACAACGAAATTGTCTATGTGACGAAATTCGTAGCTATCGAGTGAAATTTATCTTTCGCTCAGGGAAACGTTTTCTTTAAGGACCAACTTGACTTTGTCTTGAAAGTAATATAGTTATAAGGCTTTCTATCAGTACAGCCGTCCATTTGGCGACCTTACTGATCCTCGTAGTACTGATACAGAATTTGTTTTGTATAAATCTTTTTAGTTATAATCTATCGTAGAAGCTAAACAGGGAATTTGTAACTCATGTAGTAATTTGAATTCAGATATAGTTAATTTACAAAGGAATAATAGACTTTGTCTCCTCCTAAGTTTTATATACATTTGTACATTTACTCTTTCTGAAAGAAACATATACAAAATTTTATCATCGGTATAAGGACATCATCATTCGTAAATATAGTTCAACATGCAGACTTCTTATACGTTCAGGTATTGCACATCCAATATTTTATGGAAATATTCTTTATAAAGCACAAAAATGTCAGTATTCACATCAGAAGCTAGCAAAACCTTTAAATAGACTTATTAAGAAGGGATATAGTTACGATACTGTTTTAGTTTCTTGTGTAGTATTTGGAGTTTAGTGTGGCGTTCATTATCCCTGAACTAGTATATATATTTGTTAGGGGCCAGCAGAAGGACGCCTCCGGGTGCGGGAATTGTTCGCTGCATTGAAGACCTGTTGGTGACCCTCTGCTGTTGTCTGCTCTATGGTCGGGTTATTGTCTCTTTGACACATTCCCCATTTCCATTCTCAATTTTATATAGGCTAATATAAAAAAGAAGATGTTGTATGATTGCCAACGAGACAACTCTCCTCAAGAGACAAAAATGACAAAGAAATTAACAACTATAGGTCAACGTACGGCCTTCAGCAATGAGCAAAGCCCATACCGCATATTCAGCTATAAAAGGCCCCGAAATGACAATGTAAAACAATTCAAACGAGGAAACTAACGGCCTTATTTATAGAAAAAAATATATATGCAACATATAAACAAACGACAACCAATGAAATACAGGCTCCTGACTTGGGACAGGCACATACATGCGTAATGTGGCGGCGTTAAACATGTTAGCGGGATCCCAACCCTCCCCTAACCTGGGACAGTGGTATAACAGTACAAGGTGGTCTATTGTTGTGGTCTTGGATTACAATTTTGTTTAAAAAAAAAAAAAAGAAGCTTAAAACATCCCTCTCCCTCTGAACTTATCGAATATAAGAAGAAACCAGCGTAAGCGCGGCCTGAAAATTACTAGACATGTTTATGGGGATACACAGCACATCCATTCATCACGCAGTTTGGTTCATGTGTCCCATTTTTTTTAGCAATAAAGCATGGTGTTGGTCATTTTTATTAGTTTGTCAGCTCCTCTTCAATAACGAGTTTTAATGTCAAATTGGTATCATCTGTCTCTGTGTTGAACAGGTACTCCGAGAAAGAAGAAGACTACCTAGAACACCGATAGTTGAAACATTTCTTCAGTGGTGCGTGTTTATAGTTGTTGTTATATATGATACACTTTAAAAGTCGTGCTTAGAAATGAACACTTATTATATGTTTAGTTCTAAACGTGTTCAGGATTGTGTTTAATTCTAAACACATTTCTCAGTAAGCACATATCTAAACATGACTTGAATTTAAACACGATTATAAACACAAACCTAAACATGTAAAAAAAAAGTGCACAAAAGATGTGCTTAGAAATGTATTTAGGATCTAAACATCATTGTTACAGTGTAGATAGGTTTCCTTGTATGATCAAACATATTGAGGCTTTTTGTCGAGCCTGCAAAATTTATGTCGCGATTTCAAGCGAGACATAGAGATCCTATATTCAGTCATCGGCATCGGCAGTGTCAATATTTAGGTTCATAGATATAGGAAGATATGGTATGAGTGCCAACGAACGACTCTCCATCCATGTAACAATTTAAGCCGTAATAGGTCAAGATGCGGCCTTCAACACGGAGCCTTGCTCACACCGAACAGCAAAGTATAAAGGTTAGTCTGGTTATCAATAACTTTGTCAAACCTTTATGGAGTTTTAGAAAAAATTAGACCTGCTTAAGCATGTTTATGAACAAAATATAAAAATATAAAATCCATGCAGATCAAAACCTTCAGAGTATTTATTATCATTTTCCCGTATTATACTGATAAATGAACTGAAGTAGTACACATTTGTATTAAGGGGCCAGCTGAAACCCACCTCCAGGTGCTGAATTTTCTCACTGCGTTGATGAGCCTTTGGAGGCCTTGAGCTGTAATCTGCTTTTCGATCGGGTTATTGTCCCTTTGACATATTCCCTATCTCCATTCTCAATTTTAAGCTTTTTCAAAGTAAATATTCTGATTCAGTCTTATGTTACAGTTTTGAAGTCATCAATAACTTTGGCAAACCTTTCATGGAATTTAAGGCAATTTGAACAGAAGGCTTATTTATTACCAACATATATAGGATTTATTAGCGTAGACATCATCTGGAACTTCATCTGTAAGGACTAGTTAATTTTGCTATATGGTTTATCATAAGTTTCAAAATCTGCAGCATCTAGCTTTGTCTCTTAAAAAATAAAAAGAACACAACTTTAACAAATTCAATCAAAGTACTGAAGTACTGTCTACTCGTATGACATCAATATCTGTTGGTTGAGGACAGGGATCATCATTTCAGTGCTGTTATACTGACTGTATTTAGCCATCATTATAATATGGATTGCTATTTGTTATCATATCAATATAAGAATACCAGTGGTGTAGCAGATCATCATTTCGACCTTATATGCAAAGGTTTATTCATTGAATGCCCACAGTTTATTCTTATCATCATAGTTTATTGTATGAGTAAAGCAGGCACCTTCCTGTATTAATTCGTATTTTTAATGAGCTGGAGTTGTGCAGGCAACAAAATTTCTATATTTTTCAGCTAAATGTTTTAGTCTTCCTACTATTTTAGTACTCAATATACTATGCAAGTTATTTGGAAACATGCTTTGTGTTTAAACTCGTTTATCTATTATGTATGTTCAGTTTTAGATTTTTATCAAGCGGTCCTATGGACATTTACCTTTTATGGTCCAGTATAAATTTGTTTTAGTAAGATTTAGCATATCAAAGAACCCAAATAATCCAATGTTTGATAAAAAAAAAAATCACCATACGCAACTATTATCAGCACCCGCAGTGAGCATGCGCTAAATTTGATCGCAATCGATATCGATAAATTTACTATAGATTATTAAAGGAAATATTGAATTTTGGTTAGCTGACAGTAAACAAAAATAAATATCTTTTTCATTGGCATCACATTAGAAAATACATTTTCTTAGCTTTCTAATGACATATTTTATAATTGAATCGGTATAGAGAAGTTACGGCCATTTTCATTTTTAAAAAGTGGTTCATTCCCTATTACTTCATACAATTCAAAATCAAAAACGTTTGCAAAGGAGTTTTCATATATGATTACATCTTTCACTATTTTTAGAAATAAATTCATTAGCATAAATATATATTCTTTGCTTTATAATCTTTCCAATGATATATATTTGATATTTTAGAAAATTTAATGAATCGGGACCTTTTTTATCCAAAACTGGAGTTATTGTCATTGTTTGAAGATTGCGAGAAAAATTCTAAGTCCATGGAAGTATTATATTGATATAGTACTTCAATGGTCCTACCAAGTTAATCGCTCGATCACAAGTCACAAAACAAAGTTTAATCTATTTGCACATAAAATATTTATACATTTAATACAATGTTTTATATCATGAATTTAAAAATTCCGTAAATAAAGTAAAAGAGGTGTAACTTTTAATTTAAAAGATTTTTTTTGTCCAACCGTCAGTTTTCTTTATTTTTGATAATATAAAATCTTTCACTACTACATTAACTCAGACTTTTGGATGTTTTTCGTGAAGCGTATTAAAAAAATTGAAATCCCTTCTAAAATGATTTTTTTTTTTTTTTTTGCAATTTTTAAAAGTTTTTTTTAAATAATTAGGCGGCCGTAACTAAACAATTTTGATACTTAAACATGCTCATCTGATTTACATAGAAGTAATAGATACATATTTTATATATATTATTTTCATGTTAATTCTAAAAAGACCAATTAGTTTTGATGAAACAGGAAAAGTGTCATTATCTTAAATTTTTCAGATGCAGTAACACTTTCAGAATATCTTTTGTAGCAGATGGATTTGGAATGAAATTTTAAACGTCAAATTTTCTTTCATCAATTTTATACCTTTTCACTGCTTTTGATTGGCAATATGAATCGCTGTACTATCTTACATGTACATGTGATGTATACTAGTCTATTGCTTGTTTGGTGTACATTCTCCTTTTATCATTTTAACTGTTACTGAGAAAAATAAATCGCATAGAACAAAATAAAATTAATTTTAATTTGTCTCTCTCCTTTCAGAAGTTTCTATCGGGAAATATATTTAATTTTATACTTGAACATTTATGTAAAATTTGTATTAAAAAGGAAACTTGTTCTGTTTAGGTAAAGTTTACGGAGAGCTGTCTCATTGGAACTCATACCAACTCATCCCCGGAAATCTTCTTGCATTTATATTGTACATGTATTTGCAGAATTTTTTATTTTTTTATTTATCGAATGAATGAGATAGAATCGTTCCTGTGATCATGGTGATGGGACTGTGATGTGCCCAACATGTCCTTTAAAAAAAAAATTCACTATGTCTGACGGTATTTTGTACAGACAGTTCTCCAATTAGACAATACTATAATATAAAACATAATTAAGAATTTTAAGATACTTATGTAAATCACAATGACGTTGGTTAGGGACTTATCATTTTTTATCTGGGAAAGGGGGGCTGGTCAAAATTCAGGGGGGATCAAGTTTTTTTTTCTGTATATGGAAAAGGGGGGTTCAAAATATTAAATAAATTAAAAGTGGGGGATCAAGTCCCCCCCCCCCCCTCTGGATCCGCGCCTGCAACACCTCCGCTATGTCCGTGTCTGTTGTAACGATTTGGATTTTAATTAACGAAATCTATGTATTACTGGTATATTTTCTATAAAAATCTTGATTTATTTGCCACAAAGTCCTCTTTTTCGATCAAATGCAATGAAACAGTAAAAAATAATGCTTTGCATCAAGTTTCCCCTTGGAACACAGTGGCGGATCCAGAAATTTTCATAAGTGGGGGCCCACTGACTGACCTAAGAGGGGGCCCGCTCCAGTCACGCTTCAGTGATTCCTTATATAAGCAACCAAATTTTTTCCCAAAAAGGGGGGGCCCCTCCTCTAAATCCGCCTCTGGAACATGTACTAAATGGCCTATCTCTATTATTTATTATATCGTTAGTTTTGATACAATTGAGGTTTGAAAAATTCGTACAAAAATGGCTACAGAAGGGTACATAAACCTTAATTATTTGCATCTTTTTGTTGACGGTTTACCATAACGGTTGTTCAGGTGCAAGAACAGTAACAATAATGATACTTTGACCTATAGACATAGTGTCAGAGTCAATCTATCGCAGTCAGATGATTTATCCTGTAACAAAAATGGCACTGTGGCCTATAGACGTGGTGTCAGAGTCAATCTATCACAGTCAGGTGATTTATCCTGTAGCAATAATGGTACTGTGGCCAATAGACATAGTGTCAGAGTCAATCTCTCACAGTCGTATGATTTATCATGTAACAATAATAATACTGTCACCTATAGACATAGTGTCAGAGTCAATCTATCACAGTCAGATGATTTATCCTGTAACAATAATGATACTGTGACCTATAGACATAGTGTCAGAATCAATCTATCACAGTCCGATGATTTATCCTGTAACAATAATGATACCTTGACTAATAGAAATGGTGTCAGAGTAAATCTATCACAGTCAGATGATTTATCTTGTACCAATAATGGTACTTTGGCCAATATACATAGTGTGAGAGTCAATCTATCACAGTCAGATGATTTATCCTGTAACAATAATGATACTGTGACCTATAGACATAGTGTCAGAATCAATCTATCACAGTCCGATGATTTATCCTGTAACAATAATGATACCTTGACTAATAGAAATGGTGTCAGAGTAAATCTATCACAGTCAGATGATTTATCTTGTACCAATAATGGTACTTTGGCCAATATACATAGTGTGAGAGTCAATCTATCACAGTCAGATGATTTATCCTGTAACAATAATGATACTGTGACCTATAGACATACTGTCAGAGTCAATATATCACAGTCAGATGATTTATCCTGTAACAATAAGGATACTGTGACCTATAGACATAGTGTCAGAGTCAATCTATCACAGTCAGATGACTTATCCTGTAACAAAAATGGTACTGTGGCCTATAGACTTGGTGTCAGAGTCAATCTATCACAGTCAGATGATTTATAGCGTAATAATAATGATACTGTGACCTATAGACATGGTGTCAGAGTCAATCTATCACAGTCAGATGATTTATCCTGTAACAATAATGATACTGTGACCTATAGACATAGTGTCAGAATCAATCTATCACAGTCCGATGATTTATCCTGTAACAATAATGATACCTTGACCAATAGAAATGGTGTCAGAGTAAATCTATCACAGTCAGATGATTTATCTTGTACCAATAATGGTACTTTGGCCAATATACATAGTGTGAGAGTCAATCTATCACAGTCAGATGATTTATCCTGTAACAATAATGATACTGTGACCTATAGACATACTGTCAAAGTCAATATATCACAGTCAAATGATTTATCCTGTAACAATAAGGATACCGTGACTTATAGACATAGTGTCAGAGTAAATCTATCACTGTCAGATGATTTATCCTGTAACAAAAATGGTACTGTGGCCTATAGACGTGGTGTCAGAGTCAATCTATCACAGTCAGATGATTTATCCCGTAATAATAATGATACTGTGACCTATAGACATGGTGTCAGAGTCAATTTATCACAGTCAGATGATTTATCCCGTATCAATAATGATACTGTGACCTATAGACATGGTGTCAGAGTCAATCTATCACAGGCAGATGATTTATCCTGTAACAATAATGATATCTTGAACAAAAGAAAAGGCGTCAGAATAAATATATCACAGTCAGATGATTTATCCTGTACCACTAGTGGTACTGTGGTCAATAGACATAGTGTCAGAGTCAATCTATAACAGTCAGATGATATATCATGAAACAATAATGATACTGTGACCTATAGACATGGCGTCAGAGTCAATCTATCACAGTCATATGATTTATCATGTAACAATAATGATACTGTCACCTATAGACATGATGTCAGAGACAATCTATCACAATCATATGATTTATCCTGTAACAATAATGATACTGTGACCTATAGACATAGTGTCAGAATCAATCTATCACAGTCCGATGATTTATCCTGTAACAATAATGATACCTTGACCAATAGAAATGGTGTCAGAGTAAATCTATCACAGTCAGATGATTTATCTTGTACCAATAATGGTACTTTGGCCAATATACATAGTGTGAGAGTCAATCTATCACAGTCAGATGATTTATCCTGTAACAATAATGATACTGTGACCTATAGACATACTGTCAGAGTCAATATATCACAGTCAGATGATTTATCCTGTAACAATAAGGATACTGTGACCTATAGACATAGTGTCAGAGTCAATCTATCACAGTCAGATGATATATCATGTAACAATAATGATACTGTGACCTATAGACATGGTGTAAGAGTCAATCTCTCACAGTCATATGATTTATCATGTAACAATAATGATACTGTCACCTATTGACATGATGTCAGAGACAATCTATCACAGTCATACGATTTATCCTGTAACAATAATGATACTGTGACCTATAGACATAGTGTCAGAATCAATCTATCACAGTCCGATGATTTATCCTGTAACAATAATGATACCTTGACCAATAGAAATGGTGTCAGAGTAAATCTATCACAGTCAGATGATTTATCTTGTACCAATAATGGTACTTTGGCCAATATACATAGTGTGAGAGTCAATCTATCACAGTCAGATGATTTATCCTGTAACAATAATGATACTGTGACCTATAGACATACTGTCAGAGTCAATATATCACAGTCAGATGATTTATCCTGTAACAATAAGGATACTGTGACCTATAGACATAGTGTCAGAGTCAATCTATCACAGTCAGATGATTTATCCTGTAACAAAAATGGTACTGTGGCCTATAGACTTGGTGTCAGAGTCAATCTATCACAGTCAGATGATTTATCCCGTAATAATAATGATACTGTGACCTATAGACATGGTGTCAGAGTCAATCTATCACAGTCAGATGATTTATCCTGTAACAATAATGATACTGTGACCTATAGACATAGTGTCAGAATCAATCTATTACAGTCCGATGATTTATCCTGTAACAATAATGATACCTTGACCAATACAAATGGTGTCAGAGTAAATCTATCACAGTCAGATGATTTATCTTGTACCAATAATGGTACATTGGCCAATATACATAGTGTGAGAGTCAATCTATCATAGTCAGATGATTTATCCTGTAACAATAATGATACTGTGACCTATAGACATACTGTCAGAGTCAATCTATCACAGTCAGATGATTTATCCCGTAATAATAATGATACTGTGACCTATAGACATGGTGTCAGAGTCAATCTATCACAGTCAGATGATTTATCCCGTATCAATAATGATACTGTGACCTATAGACATGGTGTCAGAGTCAATCTATCACAGGCAGATGATTTATCCTGTAACAATAATGATATCTTGAACAAAAGAAAAGGCGTCAGAATAAATATATCACAGTCAGATGATTTATCCTGTACCACTAGTGGTACTGTGGCCAATAGACATAGTGTCAGAGTCAATCTATAACAGTCAGATGATATATCATGAAACAATAATGATACTGTGACCTATAGACATGGCGTCAGAGTCAATCTATCACAGTCATATGATTTATCATGTAACAATAATGATACTGTCACCTATAGACATGATGTCAGAGACAATCTATCACAATCATATGATTTATCCTGTAACAATAATGATACTGTGACCTATAGACATAGTGTCAGAATCAATCTATCACAGTCCGATGATTTATCCTGTAACAATAATGATACCTTGACCAATAGAAATGGTGTCAGAGTAAATCTATCACAGTCAGATGATTTATCTTGTACCAATAATGGTACTTTGGCCAATATACATAGTGTGAGAGTCAATCTATCACAGTCAGATGATTTATCCTGTAACAATAATGATACTGTGACCTATAGACATACTGTCAGAGTCAATATATCACAGTCAGATGATTTATCCTGTAACAATAAGGATACTGTGACCTATAGACATAGTGTCAGAGTCAATCTATCACAGTCAGATGATATATCATATAACAATAATGATACTGTGACCTAAAGACATGGTGTAAGAGTCAATCTCTCACAGTCATATGATTTATCATGTAACAATAATGATACTGTCACCTATTGACATGATGTCAGAGACAATCTATCACAGTCATACGATTTATCCTGTAACAATAATGATACTGTGACCTATAGACATAGTGTCAGAATCAATCTATCACAGTCCGATGATTTATCCTGTAACAATAATGATACCTTGACCAATAGAAATGGTGTCAGAGTCAATCTATCACAGTCAGATGATTTATCTTGTACCAATAATGGTACTTTGGCCAATATACATAGTGTGAGAGTCAATCTATCACAGTCAGATGATTTATCCTGTAACAATAATGATACTGTGACCTATAGACATACTGTCAAAGTCAATATATCACAGTCAGATGATTTATCCTGTAACAATAAGGATACTGTGACCTATAGACATAGTGTCAGAGTCAATCTATCACAGTCAGATGATTTATCCTGTAACAAAAATGGTACTGTGGCCTATAGACTTGGTGTCAGAGTCAATCTATCACAGTCAGATGATTTATCCCGTAATAATAATGATACTGTGACCTATAGACATGGTGTCAGAGTCAATCTATCACAGTCAGATGATTTATCCTGTAACAATAATGATACTGTGACCTATAGACATAGTGTAAGAATCAATCTATGACAGTCCGATGATTTATCCTGTAACAATAATGATACCTTGACCAATAGAAATGGTGTCAGAGTAAATCTATCACAGTCAGATGATTTATCTTGTACCAATAATGGTACTTTGGCCAATATACATAGTGTGAGAGTCAATCTATCATAGTCAGATGATTTATCCTGTAACAATAATGATACTGTGACCTATAGACATACTGTCAAAGTCAATATATCACAGTCAGATGATTTATCCTGTAACAATAAGGATACCGTGACTTATAGACATAAAGTCAGAGTCAATCTATCACTGTCAGATGATTTATCCTGTAACAAAAATGGTACTGTGGCCTATAGACGTGGTGTCAGAGTCAATCTATCACAGTCAGATGATTTATCCCGTAATAATAATGATACTGTGACCTATAGACATGGTGTCAGAGTCAATCTATCACAGTCAGATGATTTATCCCGTATCAATAATGATACTGTGACCTATAGACATGGTGTCAGAGTCAATCTATCACAGGCAGATGATTTATCGTGTAACAATAATGATACCTTGAACAAAAGAAAAGGCGTCAGAATAAATATATCACAGTCAGATGATTTATCCTGTACCACTAGTGGTACTGTGGCCAATAGACATAGTGTCAGAGTCAATCTATAACAGTCAGATGATATATCATGTAACAATAATGATACTGTGACCTATAGACATGGCGTCAGAGTCAATCTATCACAGTCATATGATTTATCATGTAACAATAATGATACTGTCACCTATAGACATGATGTCAGAGACAATCTATCACAGTCATATGATTTATCCTGTAACAATAATGATACTGTGACCTATAGAAATGGTGTCAGAGTAAATCTATCACAGTCAGATGATTTATCTTGTACCAATAATGGTACTTTGGCCAATATACATAGTGTGAGAGTCAATCTATCACAGTCAGATGATTTATCCTGTAACAATAATGATACTGTGACCTATAGACATACTGTCAGAGTCAATATATCACAGTCAGATGATTTATCCTGTAACAATAAGGATACTGTGACCTATAGACATAGTGTCAGAGTCAATCTATCACAGTCAGATGATATATCATGTAAAAATAATGATACTGTGACCTATAGACATGGTGTAAGAGTCAATCTCTCACAGTCATATGATTTATCATGTAACAATAATGATACTATCACCTATTGACATGATGTCAGAGACAATCTATCACAGTCAGATGATTTATCCCGTAATAATAATGATACTGTGACCTATAGACATGGTGTCAGAGTCAATCTATCACAGTCAGATGATTTATCCTGTAACAATAATGATACTGTGACCTATAGACATAGTGTCAGAATCAATCTATCACAGTCCGATGATTTATCCTGTAACAATAATGATACCTTGACCAATAGAAATGGTGTCAGAGTAAATCTATCACAGTCAGGTGATTTATCTTGTACCAATAATGGTACTTTGGCCAATATACATAGTGTGAGAGTCAATCTATCACAGTCAGATGATTTATCCTGTAATAATAATGATACTGTGACCTATAGACATACTGTCAAAGTCAATATATCACAGTCAGATGATTTATCCTGTAACAATAAGGATACCGTGACTTATAGACATAGTGTCAGAGTCAATCTATCACTGTCAGATGATTTATCCTGTAACAAAAATGGTGCTGTGGCCTATAGACGTGGTGTCAGAGTCAATCTATCACAGTCAGATGATTTATCCCGTAATAATAATGATACTGTGACCTATAGACATGGTGTCAGAGTCAATCTATCACAGTCATATGATTTATCCCGTATCAATAATGATACTGTGACCTATAGACATGGTGTCAGAGTCAATCTATCACAGGCAGATGATTTATCCTGTAACAATAATGATACCTTGAACAAAAGAAAAGGCGTCAGAATAAATATATCACAGTCAGATGATTTATCCTGTACCACTAGTGGTACTGTGGCCAATAGACATAGTGTCAGAGTCAATCTATAACAGTCAGATGATATATCATGTAACAATAATGATACTGTGACCTATAGACATGGCGTCAGAGTCAATCTATCACAGTCATATGATTTATCATGTAACAATAATGATACTGTCACCTATAGACATGATGTCAGAGACAATCTATCACAGTCATATGATTTATCCTGTAACAATAATGATACTGTGACCTAAAGACATAGTGTCAGAATCAATCTATCACAGTCAGATGATTTATCCTGTAACAATAAGGATACTGTGACCTATAGACATAGTGTCAGAGTCAATCTATAACAGTCATATGATTTATCCTGTAACAATAATATACTATGACCTATAGACATAGTGTCAGAGTCCATCTGTCACAGTCAGATGATTTATCCTGTAACAAAAATGGTACTGTGGCCTATAGACATCGTGCCATAGTCAATCTATCAGAGTCAGATGATTTATCCTGTAACAAAAATGTTACTGTGGCCTATAGACGTGGTGTCAGAGTCAATCTATCACTGTCAGTTGATTCATCCCGTAATAATAATGATACTGTGACCTATAGACATGGTGTCAGAGTCAATCTATCACAGTCAGATGATTTATCCTGTAACAATAATGATACCTTGACCAATAGAAATGGCGTCAGAGTAAACTATCATAGTCAGATGATTTATCCTGTACCACTAGTGATACTGTGGCCAATAGACATAGTGTCAGAGTCAATCCATCACAGTCAGACGATTTATCCTGTAACAATAATGATACTGTCACCTATAGACATGATGTCAGAGTCAATCTATTACAGTCAGATGATTTTTCCTGTAACAATAATGATACTGTGACCTATAGACATAGTGTCAGAATCAATCTATCACAGTCAGATGATTTATCTTGTAACAATAATGATACTGTGTCCTATAGACATAGTGTCAGAGTCAATCTATCACAGTCCGATGATTTATCCTATAACAATAATGATACTGTGACCTATAGACATGGTGTCAGAGTGAATCTATCACAGTCAGATGATTTATCCTGTAACGATAATGATACCTTGACCAACAGAAATGGCGTCAGAGTAAATATATCACAGTCAGATGATTTATCCTGTACCACTAGTGGTACTGTGGCCAATAGACATAGTGTCAGAGTCAATCATTCACAGTCAGATGACATATCCTGTAACAATGATGATACTGTGACCTATAAACATGGTGTCAGAGTTAATCTATCACTGTCAGATGATTTATCCTGTAACAATAATGATACTGTCACCTACACACATGATGTCAGAGACAATCTATCACAGTCAGATGATTTATCCCATAACAATAATGATACTGTGACCTGTAGACATAGTGTCAGAATCAATATATCACAGTCCGATGATTTATCCTGTAACAATAATGATACCTTGACCAATAGAAATGGTGTCAGAGTCAATCTATCACAGTCAGATTATTTATCCCGTAGCAATAATGATACTGTGACCTATAGACATAGTGTCAGAATCAATCTAGTATCACAGTCCGATGATTTATCCTGTAACAATAATGATACCTTGACCAATAGAAATGGCGTCAGAGTAAATCATTCACAGTCAGATGATTTATCCTGTAACGAAAATGGTACTGTGGCCTACAGACATGAAGTCATAGACAATCTATCACAGTCAGATGATTTATCCTGTAACAATAATGATACTGTGACCTATAGACATAGTGTCAGAATCAATCTATCACAGTCCGATGATTTATCCTGTAACAATAATGATACCTTGACCAATAGAAATGGTGTCAGAGTAAATCTATCACAGTCAGATGATTTATCTTGTACCAATAATGGTACTTTGGCCAATATACATAGTGTGAGAGTCAATCTATCACAGTCAGATGATTTATCCTGTAATAATAATGATACTGTGACCTATAGACATACTGTCAAAGTCAATATATCACAGTCAGATGATTTATCCTGTAACAATAAGGATACCGTGACTTATAGACATAGTCTCAGAGTCAATCTATCACTGTCAGATGATTTATCCTGTAACAAAAATGGTACTGTGGCCTATAGACGTGGTGTCAGAGTCAATCTATCACAGGCAGATGATTTATCCTGTAACAATAATGATACCTTGAACAAAAGAAAAGGCGTCAGAATAAATATATCACAGTCAGATGATTTATCCTATACCACTAGTGGTACTGTGGCCAATAGACATAGTGTCAGAGTCAATCTATAACAGTCAGATGATATATCATGTAACAATAATGATATCAATCTATCACAGTCAGATGATTTATCTTGTAACAATAATGATACTGTGTCCTATAGACATAGTGTCAGAGTCAATCTATCACAGTCCGATGATTTATCCTATAACAATAATGATACTGTGACCTATAGACATGGTGTCAGAGTGAATCTATCACAGTCAGATGATTTATCCTGTAACGATAATGATACCTTGACCAAAAGAAATGGCGTCAGAGTAAATATATCACAGTCAGATGATTTATCCTGTACCACTAGTGGTACTGTGGCCAATAGACATAGTGTCAGAGTCAATCATTCACAGTCAGATGACATATCCTGTAACAATGATGATACTGTGACCTATAAACATGGTGTCAGAGTTAATCTATCACTGTCAGATGATTTATCCTGTAACAATAATGATACTGTCACCTACACACATGATGTCAGAGACAATCTATCACAGTCAGATGATTTATCCCATAACAATAATGATGCTGTGACCTGTAGACATAGTGTCAGAATCAATATATCACAGTCCGATGATTTATCCTGTAACAATAATGATACCTTGACCAATATAAATGGTGTCAGAGTCAATCTATCACAATCAGATTATTTATCCTGTAACAAAAATGGCACTGTGGCCTATAGACGTGATGTGAGAGTCAATCTATCACAGTCTGGTGATTAATTCTGTAGCAATAATGGTAATGTTGCCTATAAACATAGTGTCTGAGTCAATTTGTCACAGTCAGATGATTTATCCCGTAATAATAATGATACTGTGACCTATAGACATGGTGGTAGAGTCAATCTATCACAGTCAGATGATTTATCCCGTAACAATAATGATAATGTGACCTATAGACATGGTGTCAGAGTCAATCTATCACAGTCCGATGATTTATCCTGTAAAAATAATGATACCTTGACCAAAAGAAATGGCGTCAGAGTAAACATATCACAGTCAGATGATTTGTCCTGTACCACCAGTGGTACTGTGGCCAATAGACATAGTGTCAGAGTCAATCTATTACAGTCAGATGATATATCCTGTAACAATAATGATACCTTGACCAATAGAAATGTGTCAGAGTAAATCTTTCAGTCAGATAATTTATCTATTACCAATAATGGTACTTTGGCAAATATACATAGTGTCAGAGTCAATCTATCACAGTCATATGATTTATCCTGTAACAATAATGATACTGTCACCTATAGACATGATATCAGAGACAATCTATCACAGTCAGATGATTTATCCTGTAACAATAATGATACTGTGACCTATAGACATAGTGTCAGAATCAATCTATCACAGTCCGATGATTTATCCTGTAACAATAATTATACCTTGACCAATAGAAATGGTGTCAGAGTAAATCTATCAAAGTCAGATGATTTATCTTGTACCAATAATGGTACTTTGGCCAATATACATAGTGTCAGAGTCAATCTATCACAGTCAGATGATTTATCCTGTAACAATAATGATACTGTGACCTATAGACATACTGTCAGAGTCAATTTATCACAGTCAAATGATTTATCCTGTATTAATAATGATACAGTGACCTAAAGACATAGTGTCAGAATCAATCTATCACAGTCAGATGATTTATCCTGTAACAATAATGATACTTTGACCTAAAGACATAGTGTCAGAATCAATCTATCACAGTCAGATGATTTATCCTGTAACAATAATGATACTGTCACCTATTGACATGATGTCAGAGTCAATCTATTACAGTCAGATGATTTTGTGATAGATTGACTCTGACACAATGTCTATTGGCACAGTACCACTAGTGGTACAGGATAAATCATCTGACTGTGATAGATTTACTCTGACGCCATTTCTATTGGTCAAGGTATCATTATTGTTACAGGATAAATCATCTGACTGTGATAGATTGACTCTGACACCATGTCTATAGGTCACAGTATCATTATTGTTACGGGATAAATCATCTGACTACGATAGATTGACTCTGACACCATGTCTATAGGTCACAGTATCATTATTATTACGGGATAAATCATCTGACTGTGATAGATTGACTCTGACACCACGTCTATAGGCCACAGTACCATGTTTGTTACAGGATAAATCATCTGACTGTGATAGATTGACTCTGACACTATGTCTATAGGTCATAGTATCCTTATTGTTACAGGATAAATCATCTGACTGTTATAGATTGACTCTGACACTATGTCTATAGGCCACAGTATCCTTATTGTTACAGGATAAATCATCTGACTATGATAGATTGATTCTGACACTATGTCTTTAGGCCACAGTATCATTATTAATACAGGATAAATCATCTGACTGTGATAGATTGACTCTGACAGTATGTCTATAGGTCACAGTATCAATATTGTTACAGGATAAATCATCTGACTGTGATAGATTGACTCTGACACTATGTATATTTGCCAAAGTACCATTATTGGTACAAGATAAATCATCTGACTGTGATAGATTTACTCTGACACATTTCTATTGGTCAAGGTATCATTATTGTTACAGGATAAATCATCGGACTGTGATAGATTGATTCTGACACTATGTCTATACGTCACAGTATCATTATTGTGACAGGATAAATCATCTGACTGTGATAGATTGTCTCTGACATCATGTCTATAGGTGACAGTATCATTATTGTTACAGGATAAATCATATGATTGTGATAGATTAACTCTGACATCATGTCTATAGGTCACAGTATCATTATTGTTACAGGATATATCATCTGACTGTAGCTTTTTTATCATTGGACGGAATTTCTTCAAGTTGGAATTTTATTAAATGTAAATATTTATAATTCATTAAAATTTAAATGTTTTAAATTAAAAACGATTTTTTGATGCCAAAAGTTGGACCTGAACGGAGAAATGAAAAGACCTGAAGGGACCTGAAAATCTATGTCGGACATAGAACGCTGAAAACTAAATATTTGAAAGTGAAGTATATATAAGAACCGAATCAATTGAAGAGGTGTTTCGTTAAAATGAAGTTAATCTGATAAACAATGGTTGTCGTCTGTTGATGTAGTTCATACGTGTTTCTCGTTTCTCGATTTGATATAAATAAGACAGTTGTTTTTCCCGTTTGAATGGTTTAAACTAGTAATTTTTGGGGCCCTTTATAGCTTGCTGTTCGGTGTGAGCCAACGCCCCGTGTTGAAGGCCTTACCTTAACCTATAATGGTTTACTTATATAAACTGTTATTTGGATGTCGAGTGTCTCATTGACACTCATACCACATCTTCCTATATCTATTAAGCATATCAAAATCCATCTATAAGGGCTACTTTGCCCGAGCGAGCTGAATCCTAAGTTTCTTTGAAATTTGTTTGTAAAGAACCTATTTTGAATTATCGTTTTTTTGTTGTCAGTGACAAATATTTCATGAATGATAGCAATAAATACAACAGGGAGGATTTGTGTTTGTTATTTATTTGATGAAGACATTATCTTTCAATTAGTTTAATTGAGGTCTGGAGCTGGCTTTATATATATATGGTAGTCCTTTGTTAATTTATTATCATTGTCTTTTTGATTAGTTTTTTTTTGTTTCCTATTCTGGCATAGGACTTGGATTTCTTTTAAAGTGTGTTCAACTGTGTGAATGTTAGTTCATTCTACATTTGCTAGAGGTAGAGGGGGAGGGTTGTGCCAAAATAGATGCACAATCTGATAATTTCAATACTGTTATCCCATGTGATGTTTAAAATGTGAAAATTATAAAAAACTAGAGGCTCTCAAGAGCCTGTATCGCTCACCTGATTCTACTTGGGTTTTTGAAATCATATAAAAAAATATAAAATTTGGCTAAAAGTGACAACACAACCTCATTTATAAGGAAAGGAACATGTTTAATTTCATTCAAAAGTCCTCCACTGGTGGCCATCTTGGATGACGGATCGGCTACAAAGTAACAACACTTGGTCAGCACCTCATAAGGAACATTCATGCAATGTTTGGTTTTATTCCTTCAGTGGTTCTCTAAAAGAAGTCATTTGTATGCATTTCCCATAGGGTCCTATGTTAAACTAAGTCCCCCGCTGGCGGCAATCTTGGATAATGGATCGGCTACAAAGTAACAACACTTGGTCAGCACCACATTAGGAACATTCATGCCATGTTTGATTTCATTCCATTCAGTGGTTCTCTAAAAGAAGTCATTTGTATGCATTTCCCATAGGGTCCTATGTTAAACTAAGTCCCCCGCTGGCGGCCATCTTGGATGATGGATCAGCTACAAAGTAACAACACTTGGTCAGCACCACATAAGGAACATTCATGCCATGCTTGGTTTCATTCCATTCAGTGGTTCACTAGAAGAAGTGATTTGTATGCATTTCCAATAGGGTCCTATGTTAAACTAAGTCCCCCGCTGGCGGCCTTCTTGGATAATGGATCAGCTACAAAGTAACAACACTTGGTCAGCACTCCATAAGGAACATTCATGCTATGTTTGGTTTCATTCCATTTAGTGGTTCTCTAGAGGAAGTCATTTGTATGCATTTCCCATAGGGTCCTATGTTAAACTAAGTCCCCCGCTGGCGGCCATCTTGGATGATGGATCAGCTACAAAGTAACAACACTTGGTCAGCATCCCATAAGGAACATTCATGCTATGTTTGGTTTTATTCCATTCAGTGGTTCTCTAAAAGAAGTCATTTGTATGCATTTTCCATAGGGTCCTATGTTAAACTAAGTCCCCGGCTGGCATCCATCTTGGATGATGGATCAGCAACAAAGTAACAACACTTGGTCAGCACCTCATAAGGAACATTCATGCCATGTTTGGTTTCATTCCATTCAGTGGTTCTCTAAAAGAAGTCATTTGTATGCATTTCCCATAGGGTCCTATGTTAAACTAAGTCCCCCGCTGGCGGCAATCTTGGATGATGGATCGGCTACAAAGTAACAACACTTGGTCAGCACCTCATAAGGAACATTCATGCCATGTTTGGTTTCATTCCATTCAGTGGTTCTCTAAAAGAAGTCATTTGTATGCATTTCCCATAGGGTCCTATGTTAAACTAAGTCCCCTGCTGGCGGCCATCTTTGATGATGGATCGGCTACAAAGTAACAACACTTGGTCAGCACCACATAAGGAACATTCATGCCATGTTTGGTTTCATTCCATTCAGTGGTTCACTAGAAGAAGTCATTTGTATGCATTTCCAATAGGGTCCTATGTTAAACTAAGTCCCCGCTGGTGGCCATCTTGGATAATGGATCGGCTACAAAGTAACAACACTTGGTCAGCACTCCATAAGGAACATTCATGCTATGTTTGGTTTCATTCCATTTAGTGGTTCTCTAGAAGAAGTCATTTGTATGCATTTCCCATAGGGTCCTATGTTAAACTAAGTCCTACGCTGGCGGCCATCTTGGATGATGGATCGGCTACAAAGTAACAACACTTGGTCAGCACCCCATAAGGATAATTCATGCTATGTTTGGTTTTATTCCATTCAGTGGTTCTCTAAAAGAAGTCATTTGTATGCATTTCCCATAGGGTCCTATGTTAAACTAAGTCCCCGGCTGGCGGCCATCTTGGATGATGGATCGGCAACAAAGTAACAACACTTGGTCAGCACCTCATAAGGAACATTCATGCCATGTTTGGTTTCATTCCATTCAATGGTTCTCTAAAAGAAGTCATTTGTATGCATTTCCCATAGCGTCCTATGTTAAACTAAGTCCCCCGCTGGCGGCCATCTTGGATGATGGATCGGCTACAAAGTAACAACACTTGGTCAGCCTCTCATAAGGAACATTCATGCCATGTTTGGTTTCATTCCATTCAGTGGTTCTCTAGAAGAAGTTCAAAATGTAAATTGTTAACGACGACGACGACGACGGACGACGGACGCCAAGTGGTGAGAAAAGCTCACTTGGCCCTTCGGGCCAGGTGAGCTAAAAACGACTTTTCCTTTTAATTTTTATTTTGTATTTAAAAAAGAATTGAAATATTTCGTGCTATTTATTCCTAACTAAGAATGATTATAATCAGTGCCGTGTTTATATGTTTCCCTCTTTTCGCCCCTTTTCTATTTTTGATATTTTAATCAAAAATTTAAAATATCAAACTTTCAAAAAGTGAAATAATAAAAATTGCACGTTCATTTCAGTATTTTAAAAGTTTGATCAAATTTCTAAACTATTAAATTTAAAATTTTAATTATTTGGTTGAAAGGACTAGGGGCTATAAGGGCCATTTTTGGCCCCACCCCCAAATTTCATTTAATTTGTCATGTTGTAAGTCTATACCATAGACCTTCTGAAAATAATCGAATTTTGGGTCTAGCTCGTTTATTCTGTTGCCTAGCAACCACTAAAATGGCGGCGTTAAACTCATCAAATATGATTATAATACAGCTTTAATATATCTATATTTGAAATTGAACCTGTTTCGCATGTAGTGAACTTCACACTTGTACACTATTTAAATATTACATAAATAATTGCACATTTTTTCCAAATTCACTGTTGCTTCTCCCTAGCAACATATCTGTGCCCATGACAACCGCAATTTGTTTTCTATTTACAAGATTTAATTTTAAATATATTGAATATATTTAAGATGTAAATTGTAAAAAGAAACGAACTCCAAGGTAAATATTAAGGGGGAAAGCAATATTGAAACACCAACAAACAAAACAAAACACTGGGTATTGCTGATAAATACAGATTGTGCATCTGATGCTGGGTTGGGTCTCACTTATCAGCGACAAGAAGAATAGTATAAAGACAAGACACATTTAGCTCTAAGAAATCTTAATACTGATTATCTTAAATAAATAGATACAGACACATGCATTAAAGCGTGTCTTCAAAAGTCAGTGTATTTCCATGACAGTAGTTATGTTTCCGGAAGGGATTGGGGTCGAAGGGGGGCACTTCTATTTACACCTTTTTAAGCTTGAATAAGTGAAAAGTTAAGAAAACTATCAGATATATATGATATAACTTTTTTTCCTACGCAATTTATGAAAAGGTATATATTTTTAAAATGTAAAACTGGGTAAGGTGACAAAACAGCGGCAGCCCTATCAATTAAGTATTGAAGTACACCCCCCCCCCCCCCCCCCCCTCTAGACTTATGTAAAGGGATCGTTAGGGTTGTCTTTTCGAAATTCATCTTATTCTTATTATCTATTTCAGTCGTCCAGACTTATAACCGTATCATTCTATAGAATTACAAAATGGAACATGCTATTATATCAAATTAATCTGTATTCTTAGATTTTTTCTATATTCATTATATATATATATATATTATTTGTTTTATTGTAGTTTTTGTCAATGTGACTAGTTTACTTTTCGCCTTCACTAATCTTAGTGACGTATGACTTGGTCTTTGATCATCATGACAATATTCATTATATATTCGTCAAATTTATTGAAAACAAGAATGTGTCTTTAGTACATGGATGCCCAAATCGCAAGACTATTAATGGCCAGGAAATCCTAGGTTAGGACAGGCCCAAAAAATCGGCAGATTTAAACATGTTATTTTTGCGATCTCAAACCCGCTCTCCCTTTACCTCTAGGCAAAGTAGAAAAAAATCAAACACACAATACACACAGTAAAATTTACTTCAAAAAAAGTCTGAGTCTGATGTCAGATTCAACTACCTTCACCAAACACTTAAACCTGAAGCGAGACACAAGGACAATCGGACGAACAGACTGACATACGCATGGACGAACAGATGCATATAACAGAAAACATAATGCCCACAAATGGGGCTTAACAACAAAGCCTGGTCACATTTTAAAATTTACACTTTATTTTTACGCATGATTATAAAACTATTTAAAACATAACCTTTAAAAAGGTAACAGACATGTAGTATGCTTACAGACTTCAGGCTCTTGTTTCTATGCATGGAAAGTACAACCATATATATATATATATATACATTTGCAAATTTACAAATCTTACATTGTTGGGTTGATGTTTAGACGAGTTGTATAAACATAATGTACACAGCCATGTATCACCATCACTGCTGGTGATACAATGGATAAATCTGTTGTAGAGTTGTCACAGGCTCAGGCGTTCTTATATAATTATATATACACTAGAACACACCCGTGATATCGCGGGTCCGTTGACTCAATAAAAGTATTTAACTATGCGCAAGCCTTATTTCAGTATTATTATTGTCATCTGATACAGTCATGCTGATTATAAGATACAGAGTTTTCTCTGCTTTCAAATCTTTCTGTTTGAACCCGTCGAACTGGAACTGTGATTAGTATTCGTATTGTTATCTTAGAAAGTCTTACTGATCAAATTAAACATACTACAATAGGTAACGATTTGACAATCGTTGATGGAATTTAGTAGTGTCAACCCTGTGATTATGACCCTTATAAATAGCATGGTCCTGAATACACCGTTTGGTGGTGCACCTGTCAGATGCGGAACGTACAGATAAGGTATTAGGTAACAGGTGAATATACTATTGGTATCGGTATCGGACTCGACACGGAACTTCTTGATTATTGGCAATATCAATTACTTGGAAAACAAAAGGGCCTGGAATGGTGTAATTTTTAATCTACACCTTTGTACTATATAAGTTATATATAAAGTTGAATTTTTTGATTCGTCGTTTTTACGTGATGACGGCTGACAAATTGGACCTCGTAATTTTAGTATTATAGATGTTTATACGAATATATGGATAGTCTACCTTATGCCGTTTCCGTTTTTTACCATAAAATTTTATAGAACTTGTTCTCTATGCACATTACCCACTAAGACACATCTAATTGGAATATAGGTAGTTTCATTTTCAAAATAGATCTCGTGTTTCTCGCCAAATATGGAAATTTAAGTAAAATACACCCCCCTTTTTCGCTACATAAATCATGGATCTGACCCTAATACCAGAGAGAGAAGATTGCCCCATTCAAACAACAAATTTTGAATTTATAATTAGCAAAAACATCAGAAATGTACAGATTTTGTTATTTTTAAGGTCTATCTAAAATTTCATAATTAAAAAAAATGTCCTTAAAGTTGTCAGTGACTGCCTTACACATGAAGTTCATTGCTGTCTGATTTTTTAAAGAAATTCAACTAGATAAACTTACAGAAATATAATTAGGAATACACTTTACATTCATAAACAAAAAAAATAAGTTTCTATAGGCATAAGAATGTATAAACTAAACTTTGTAAGATAAAAAGGTCCAATTTGGACGGCAAATTTCAGCTTTTTATTGCTACGCTTGGCTATGAAAAATATAAAATAAACTATCGCACCAACCTTGCACCAAAAAGATTTTTTATCCAAAGTTTGATATGTATGAACTTGTCAAAATGTTAAAATTTCTAATTGGTGCAAGCATGGTGCGGTGGTCAAAATTTAGAAAAAACATCCAATTTTCTGTATTTTTGCTTATTTTCCCAATAATGACGTCATTTGCACTTACCATTGTGACGTCATTGAACATTTTTTAGTTAAATAAAAACATTTTTTTTTAAATCATTTACTCATATTCTAATAATTTATGGAGAAAAATCTGCTCTGTTAGAATTTTTATTATCTTGTAAATCTGGGGCCATTTCAGGCCATTAAAGCCCCTACTCCTTTCAAAATTTCAAAATTTTTACACAATTTGGAATTTTGGTATTTTAAAACTTTGATCAAAATTCCAACAAGAGGCTGTCACAACGACAGCAAACCGGATTTATTAACATTTATTTGTGTCCTGGCAATATCACAAGAACCATTACTGATGAATGGTGAAAGTGAAAATCATCAATATCAAATTTGACCTCCATTTTGTCATCAGTATCAACATTTTGAAATAATAATATTTGAAAAGCTTAGATTGAATGGTTCATGAGTAAATGCAACAACGTGAATGGAAACGCCATTTTACGATCTTTCAAGAACCATAACTCCTCAACGGTAAAAGTCAAAATCGTCATTATTGAACTCTATTTTGTCATCAGTAACAACATATTAAAATTTCAAAAGCTTTGGTTGAATGGTTCATGAGAAAATGCACGGACACGACGGGGAACACCATTTTCAATCTTTCAAGAACCATTAAACTCCTGAACGGTAAAAGTCAAAATCGTCATTATTGAACTTGACCTCCATTTTGTCATCAGTAACAGCATATTAAAATTTCGGAAGCTTTGGTAGAACAGTTCATGCGTAAATGCACGGACACGACTGAAAACTCCATTTTTCAATCTTTCAAGAACCATAACTCCTGAAAGGTAAAAGTCAAAATCGCCATTATTGAACTTGACCTTCGTATAGTTGTCAGTAATAACATATTAAAATTTTAAAAGCTTTGGTTGAACCGTTCATGAGTTAATGCACGGACAACATTTGATTGCCGCCTTTCAAGAACCATAACTCCTGAAAGGTAAAAGTCAAAATCGCCATTATTGAACTTGACCTTCGTATAGTTGTCAGTAATAACATATTCAAATTTTAAAAGCTTTGGTTAAACGGTTCATGAGGTAATGCACGGACAACATTTGATTGCCGCCCGCCCGCCGTACATCCCCAAATCAATAAGTTACCGACATTTTTGTCACAAAAATCCGGTTCAAAATCTAAAATTTCAAAACTTTTTAAAACTTTGAATTGATAAGTGTTACACGGACCCACGTGCCCCTGTAACAGCCACTATGTTCCGTCAGTTACTTTGTTCCGGCGAACCTTTTCAACAAGTTATTTCGTTCCGTTTGAACTTTCCAACTAGTTGTTTTAATATTCCGAGTGCAGCTGGAAAAGTTCCGGGGAAAAGTAGCTAGTTGAAAAGTCCCGGAACAATGTATCTAGTTGAATAGTTCTGGCTAAACAAAACAACTAGCTAGCAAAAGGAGTAGGTTCAGTAAGACTCCTTTTTGGCCCCAAAATATAGCAGTTTTACAAAATTGTTAAACATTTAGTTTTTTATTGCACAGTGGAATGCTTCTGCTACATAAATATGGGCTGTTTTGGACAATTAATACAATGCACATATATCGGATACTAGCACCATTAAGTCATGCTAAATTACTGAAATCTTCACAATTCTAGCATTTTAGTTAAATTTTAGACGGTTTTCGTGTAAAACGAAAGTGGCCGCATTCGTGTTCATCCTTTATATTGAAATGTAAGTTGTATTTTATGATAAGACATAACATATATAAAGGTTGAGGATGAAGACGGATGCGGCCACTTTCATTTTTGACAAAAACCATCTGAAAAGTGACAAGTTTCGGCATGTTTGGTAGATTTTTCATATTTGAGATTGAATCGGATTGTTTTTAATGACTAAATCAGTTAAAATCTTTCACATAAACTAATTGATTCAAATGAAATAGACACTTAAGTGTTTCAATTGAAAAGTGGTCAAAATCTTTAGTCAGATGAACCTGAAATTTGAGGCCAAAATCGGTCCTTACCGGACCTTCTCCTTTAAGTTGTATTTCATAGCTCACATAAAACGGAATAAGTTGCATTATCATGCAAATTTAGTATTCATAGTAACCTTAAGAGAGGGAAGAATACCCCCTCCTCATGTGGTTACTCAGTTTAAAAATATCAATTTCAGTTAATGTATAACAATAAATTAGAACTTATTCCGTTATTTTACTTTGCATCAATTCTCCAAATGGAACTTTGCAACTGGTTAATAAGTTCCGTTGGAACTTTTGGGCTAGTTTAAATTATACAAAATTTTTGAGAAATTCTATTTCAAGAACCGGAAGTCGTAGACACTTGGGACATATAAACCAATAATCTTTAATTCATGTGACCTTTAACTTGCATCCAAGGTCAAAGGTCACTGAGTGCAAAAAAAATGTACGCTGCAAATTCAAGCTTACATATTAAGAAAATGATAAGAGTTTGCTGCATACATGGTTACACGCCATTATTCCGACAGCCCATTAGTCCGACAGCCCATCAGTCCGACAACCCATTGGTCCGACAACCCATTAGTCCGACAACCCATTAGTCCGACAACCCATTGCTCCGACAGCCCAAAACTCCGACAACCTATAAGTCCGACACTTATGGTATCAGGGTAAAATAAAATGTGTCTGTCTGTACTATTACTTTTAGATATGTAATAACCTAGTTTAAGAAAAAACCTCGTTTATTCCATCATGATTGGTGTTATTTTAGTAGGTTTCTCTATATGAATAGGATTTTAAATAAAAAAGCATATTCAACTGAGAAAGTGTTATTCACCGCGCTAAACGTCACGCGCTTTTACATGCAACGTTATGATTAGATTTTTCATGTAAAATTTGTTTTGGTATATATACATGTATGTTATTCCTTAAGGTCAAGGAACAGTAAATGGGCTATGTCGCAGATTTTGCTCAAATTTTGCATACAATCTTGGCTCGGTGAACTACAAATGACAATCGAAAATATAATGCAATTATCTCTTTTATTATCTGAAATATTGCAGATTGATTTCTTTTGATATGGGTGAATATTTGTATAGAAAGCACATACAATCAGCGTGACGTCACATACAATATGAAAACTCGAACATGCTGACTGTGTAAAAAAAAAAAAAAAAAAAAAAAAAAAAGGAGGGGTGTGATAAAGGGTATGCGATAAAGGGTAGGGGTGTGATAAAGGGTATGCGATAAAGGGTGTGCATCAAAGTTGCGAGATATGGATTAAACAGCAGGCTGTTTATCACATATGCAAAACTACTGTATTTACTACTAAACATATGATAAATACTTTTATTAAATGATATGAGCAAATAAGCCCCAATACGGATAAATCAGCATGTGCAATACTGAAAACGTTTCACTGTCGATATAAATCAAGATTTAATATTGCTCTTCGAACAGGGCCAATACGGAAAAAAACAGGGCCAATACAGAAAAAAGCGGGAAAAAAGCCGTATTAGCCCTAGGGCTAATACAGGACGTTCACTTCCGGTTTTCAATTTTCTTACGCCATTACTTAACTTTGGAAGTATCGTTATGCATAAAAACATTTGTATAATATTTTTCAAATTAAAATCATAAAATAAACAGGTTAAATGATGTGCAATGTTTTGTAACGTCTTAAAGTTTTGAAACGGAAAAAACAGGGCCAATACAGAAAAAAAGCGGGGAAAAAGCCGTATTGGCCCATGGGCTAATACGGGACGTTCACTTCCGGTTTTTAATTTTCTTATAATCATTTAATAAAAGTGTTATGAACTGGCTGTTTCTGTATTGGCACTGGTATAGATTCTCGGTCAGCTGTATTGGCCCTCGACCCTACGGGTCTCGAGGCCAATACAGCAAACCTTGAATCTATACCAGTGCCAATACAGAAACAGCCAGTAAAATTGAGTAAATAACACTATAATGTATACACCCAGTCCTATCTAAGTTACATGTACTATATAGCCTTATAAACTTCAATTATTAGTCCTCTTGAAAAATTTAATTTTCCACATCTTGAAAAAAACCATCATTATATATATCAAATTCTCCCAATCATCAGCCTTTAAAATAAATACTAGGATTAACTGGGGCTAGTTATATAATAACATGTATTATGTATGCATGCATTTCTGGTTACAATAACTTTACCTTTTTCACAGAAGAATCTCTCCAGTGCTCGAAAAGCTGGGATATGGTTTGGTCGCACAATGTCATGAAGATACAACTTGAGAGCCATGTAGCCTTTTAAAAATAGTGACGAGGAGGAAAAAGAAAGACTGGGACTCCTCCATCCAAAATATACTTTGCTATGATCACTGAAAGACTGGCCAGGTAAGTCCGGATTGGCCATTTGTGAGGGTCGCGGCACTCCTGCATTGACTGCTTGCAGCTCGTAACCTTTACTTGCATAAATATAATGATGAATTCTCTCTTTTAATAGTTCTTTCTTGGCAGGAAGAAGAATGTTTTCATTGGAATGGTGTAAAGTGCGTCTGACGATATCATATGTAATTTTTAAGTAATGTGTACCGCCGAGCTTCTTCAGAACCTCCATGATAGTGGTTTTTTGAATGTATATATATATATATATATGTGTGTGTGTGTGTTGAGCTTCTGCGCGTGTTCAATGTGCATGATGTGTTAAATGTATGTTTCCTCCACTAGCTGGAGAACTGTTATGCTGGGTACACAGTAAGGGTATATATAATATACGAAACTTTACTTGCAGTGTAAAAAAAAACCACATTTGTATTGTTTGGCAATTATTCGTAATTTTCTAAGTCGATTAACCACACAGAATTATCTTACGATCAGTCGTCGTGACTACCATTCTGGCCGTAAAACAAACAAAATCCTCATTTAAAATAAAAGAGAATAAATAGCTTTATGTGTATTATTTCATATGTAAAAAGCTAAGTAATATTTGTTTATATTGATGATGGAAGCAGAGGCGGATGAAGGGGGGGGGGGGTGCAGGGGGCCCGCCCCCCCCCCCCTTTAGAGAAAAAAATTTGGTTGCTTATATAAGGAATCACTGAAGCGTGACGAAATCGGACCCCTTCTTAGGCAGCCAGTGGGCCCCCACTTATGAAAATTTCTCGATCCGCCACTGGGAAGTTTTTTGCGGCCTTGACTGCATGGCTTTAGATAGGGTTACACTAAAGACCTGAAAGTGGACTTGAAAAGACCTGAAAATATACGACTAAAATTATTCAAATTGCAATAGCTTTTTTATCATTGGACGGAATTTCTTCAAGTTGGAATTTTATTAAATGTAAATATTTATAATTCATTAAAATTTAAATGTTTTAAATTAAAAACGATTTTTTGATGCCAAAAGTTGGACCTGAACGGAGAAATGAAAAGACCTGAAGGGACCTGAAAATCTATGTCGGACATAGAACGCTGAAAACTAAATATTTGAAAGTGAAGTATATATAAGAACCGAATCAATTGAAGAGGTGTTTCGTTAAAATGAAGTTAATCTGATAAACAATGGTTGTCGTCTGTTGATGTAGTTCATACGTGTTTCTCGTTTCTCGATTTGATATAAATAAGACAGTTGTTTTTCCCGTTTGAATGGTTTAAACTAGTAATTTTTGGGGCCCTTTATAGCTTGCTGTTCGGTGTGAGCCAACGCCCCGTGTTGAAGGCCTTACCTTAACCTATAATGGTTTACTTATATAAACTGTTATTTGGATGTCGAGTGTCTCATTGACACTCATACCACATCTTCCTATATCTATTAAGCATATCAAAATCCATCTATAAGGGCTACTTTGCCCGAGCGAGCTGAATCCCAAGTTTCTTTGAAATTTGTTTGTAAAGAACCTATTTTGAATTATCGATTTTTTGTTGTCAGTGACAAATATTTCATGAATGATAGCAATAAATACAACAGGGAGGATTTGTGTTTGTTATTTATTTGATGAAGACATTATCTTTCAATTAGTTTAATTGAGGTCTGGAGCTGGCTTTATATATATATGGTAGTCCTTTGTTAATTTATTATCATTGTCTTTTTGATTAGTTTTTTTTTGTTTCCTATTCTGGCATAGGACTTGGATTTCTTTTAAAGTGTGTTCAACTGTGTGAATGTTAGTTCATTCTACATTTGCTAGAGGTAGAGGGGGAGGGTTGTGCCAAAATAGATGCACAATCTGATAATTTCAATACTGTTATCCCATGTGATGTTTAAAATGTGAAAATTATAAAAAACTAGAGGCTCTCAAGAGCCTGTATCGCTCACCTGATTCTACTTGGGTTTTTGAAATCATATAAAAAAATATAAAATTTGGCTAAAAGTGACAACACAACCTCATTTATAAGGAAAGGAACATGTTTAATTTCATTCAAAAGTCCTCCACTGGTGGCCATCTTGGATGACGGATCGGCTACAAAGTAACAACACTTGGTCAGCACCTCATAAGGAACATTCATGCCATGTTTGGTTTTATTCCATTCAGTGGTTCTCTAAAAGAAGTCATTTGTATGCATTTCCCATAGGGTCCTATGTTAAACTAAGTCCCCTGCCGGCGGCCATCTTGGATGATGGATCGGCTACAAAGTAACAACACTTGGTCAGCACCTCATAAGGAACATTCATGCAATGTTTGGTTTTATTCCTTCAGTGGTTCTCTAAAAGAAGTCATTTGTATGCATTTCCCATAGGGTCCTATGTTAAACTAAGTCCCCCGCTGGCGGCAATCTTGGATAATGGATCGGCTACAAAGTAACAACACTTGGTCAGCACCACATTAGGAACATTCATGCCATGTTTGATTTCATTCCATTCAGTGGTTCTCTAAAAGAAGTCATTTGTATGCATTTCCCATAGGGTCCTATGTTAAACTAAGTCCCCCGCTGGCGGCCATCTTGGATGATGGATCAGCTACAAAGTAACAACACTTGGTCAGCACCACATAAGGAACATTCATGCCATGCTTGGTTTCATTCCATTCAGTGGTTCACTAGAAGAAGTGATTTGTATGCATTTCCAATAGGGTCCTATGTTAAACTAAGTCCCCCGCTGGCGGCCTTCTTGGATAATGGATCAGCTACAAAGTAACAACACTTGGTCAGCACTCCATAAGGAACATTCATGCTATGTTTGGTTTCATTCCATTTAGTGGTTCTCTAGAGGAAGTCATTTGTATGCATTTCCCATAGGGTCCTATGTTAAACTAAGTCCCCCGCTGGCGGCCATCTTGGATGATGGATCAGCTACAAAGTAACAACACTTGGTCAGCATCCCATAAGGAACATTCATGCTATGTTTGGTTTTATTCCATTCAGTGGTTCTCTAAAAGAAGTCATTTGTATGCATTTTCCATAGGGTCCTATGTTAAACTAAGTCCCCGGCTGGCATCCATCTTGGATGATGGATCAGCAACAAAGTAACAACACTTGGTCAGCACCTCATAAGGAACATTCATGCCATGTTTGGTTTCATTCCATTCAGTGGTTCTCTAAAAGAAGTCATTTGTATGCATTTCCCATAGGGTCCTATGTTAAACTAAGTCCCCCGCTGGCGGCAATCTTGGATGATGGATCGGCTACAAAGTAACAACACTTGGTCAGCACCTCATAAGGAACATTCATGCCATGTTTGGTTTCATTCCATTCAGTGGTTCTCTAAAAGAAGTCATTTGTATGCATTTCCCATAGGGTCCTATGTTAAACTAAGTCCCCTGCTGGCGGCCATCTTTGATGATGGATCGGCTACAAAGTAACAACACTTGGTCAGCACCACATAAGGAACATTCATGCCATGTTTGGTTTCATTCCATTCAGTGGTTCACTAGAAGAAGTCATTTGTATGCATTTCCAATAGGGTCCTATGTTAAACTAAGTCCCCGCTGGTGGCCATCTTGGATAATGGATCGGCTACAAAGTAACAACACTTGGTCAGCACTCCATAAGGAACATTCATGCTATGTTTGGTTTCATTCCATTTAGTGGTTCTCTAGAAGAAGTCATTTGTATGCATTTCCCATAGGGTCCTATGTTAAACTAAGTCCTACGCTGGCGGCCATCTTGGATGATGGATCGGCTACAAAGTAACAACACTTGGTCAGCACCCCATAAGGATAATTCATGCTATGTTTGGTTTTATTCCATTCAGTGGTTCTCTAAAAGAAGTCATTTGTATGCATTTCCCATAGGGTCCTATGTTAAACTAAGTCCCCGGCTGGCGGCCATCTTGGATGATGGATCGGCAACAAAGTAACAACACTTGGTCAACACCTCATAAGGAACATTCATGCCATGTTTGGTTTCATTCCATTCAATGGTTCTCTAAAAGAAGTCATTTGTATGCATTTCCCATAGCGTCCTATGTTAAACTAAGTCCCCCGCTGGCGGCCATCTTGGATGATGGATCGGCTACAAAGTAACAACACTTGGTCAGCCTCTCATAAGGAACATTCATGCCATGTTTGGTTTCATTCCATTCAGTGGTTCTCTAGAAGAAGTTCAAAATGTAAATTGTTAACGACGACGACGACGGACGACGGACGCCAAGTGGTGAGAAAAGCTCACTTGGCCCTTCGGGCCAGGTGAGCTAAAAACGACTTTTCCTTTTAATTTTTATTTTGTATTTAAAAAAGAATTGAAATATTTCGTGCTATTTATTCCTAACTAAGAATGATTATAATCAGTGCCGTGTTTATATGTTTCCCTCTTTTCGCCCCTTTTCTATTTTTGATATTTTAATCAAAAATTTAAAATATCAAACTTTCAAAAAGTGAAATAATAAAAATTGCACGTTCATTTCAGTATTTTAAAAGTTTGATCAAATTTCTAAATTTCGGCCTCAGTGAATATCATTTTTTCAAAAGTCAATAAAATCGCATATTTACCTCAATAAAAGACAGTAATTGTATAATATATAACATAAGGCTAAGGTAGTTCGAATACTTTCTATATATACTCAATTCGAAATCTGTATATAGAATATAACAGAAAAGAATATGTCATTTTCCAAATTAAAGGATCTTAAAGAGCATATAAACCAAGAACAACCATTGATGGGACGAGCTATAATTGATGACACCCCCGCCCAAACATTTCGGTAGACAGGAAGTGTTTTAGTTGTGAATCTGAAAAAGCATCACACAGTATAACTGACTTATATAAATCTTTAAATCAAATTTTAGAAATAATTTCTTGTAGTTCCTGAGAAAAATGTGACGACAATTTTTAACTCTGCTGTCACATGTAATGAGAAATGAATTTAAAAACGTATCACATGCCATAGCCGACTTCAATAAACCTTTCAGAAATCCTTGTAATGTAGTTCATGAAAAGATGCAACGAAAATATTTATGGGACGAACTGACGGATGGACGGTTAGACGGAAGGACAGACAGATGTAAAACAGTCTACCCCCACTTTTTCGAAGCGGCGATCTGATGATCGGGTCAACATTCATGACATTAAGACATTACAATTACTAATATGATATAATTATCTTTATAGCACTTTAAGCCTCGGTCACAATCGGAGCCAAGACAAAATAGAAAAAAAACAACTAACACATTGATATCAAATAACAGTCAGTATCAAGACATGTACTCCATAATTCAAAAGAACTAACATATTGAATGTACTCATCACCGCCCCCCCCCCCCTAAATAGTAAAGTTTTCTTGTATTAACAAAATTTATCATATGTATCTTACTTTTTTAAAGTTCTTACATGTGCTAGAAATATGGTGAAAGAGTTCCTCCCTCAAATTATTATAAAGTGAGCATTCGATTGAAAAATGACTCCCATCCTCAACTTTACCAGCTGTACAAAACGATTTTTTTTAGTATCGTAACATATGACCTACCTTTCTTAAAATCAATAATATCTAAATATTTGTCTTCTTCTTGAAAACATTCTTTATATGAAAAATAACTGTCAAGTTTCCAACAAAACACATAATGTACTAAGTTTTTAAAATTAGACAAAATGACAAAGACACAATCAGGACAAGAATGTCACACATTGTCTTAAGATTTTTAACTAGTTTATTATTGGCTTTCATACTGCACTCATTCTAATTGAGCAGTCGAAATGCGTTGACTGTATATTTTTGCAACAAAATTAATTTAAATAAAACTCAGATGAGTGATACAAGGAGAGAAAGTGTTGCGACCAAAGAGGGCGGGTAGTGTTATCAAACTCTAATATATTTATTTGATATGTAGTTATAATAGCGGGGGAAACATCATTCCCCTGATACGCGAAAAGGGGGAACCGAAGATCTTAGATGCATGATTTTTTATTAGATGTTAGTGGCTTTGAACTACAGTGCTTTCAGATAACTGCGAATACTCTCAGATATGTTCCTAGTGTCTTTTTGTTATCAGGATGTACAAGTTCCCGGTCACATTCATGTGTATGTTTGTCCATCTGATGAGTTAAGCCTTTTTCAACTGATTTTTATAGTTCGTTCTCATGTTGAACTGTTTTTCCACTGTCCCAGGTTAGGGGAGGGTTGGTATCCCGCTATCATGTTTAATCCCCCCCACCCGCACATTATTTATGCATGCGCCTGTCCCAAGTCAGGAGCCTGTTATTCAGTGGTTGTCGTTTATGTGTTACATATTTGTTTTCCGTTCATTTGTTATACAAATAAGGCCGTTAGTTTTCTCGTTTGAATTGTTTAACATTGTCATATCGGGGCCTTTTATAGCTGATTATGCGGTATGGGCTTTGCTCATTGTTGAAGGCCGTACAGTGACCTATAGTTGTTAATGTCTATGTCATGTTGGTCTCTTGTGGATGGTTTTGTCATTTGCAATCATACCACATCTTCTTTTTATAAAAAAGGTAGATCGAGACACACATGCGAAAACAATAGCGAACTAGAACAGCACAGATTGATAGTGGACACACACACAACGAAATATTAAGATAGATAAAGTACCTTTACAATTAAAACAAATTTGGGACGAGGGTAAAAACTGAGCAGTTGCAATAAGCATGTGTATTAACTCCAATATACTGAGACAACTATCCCGCGTGGAAAAAATAATTGTAATCAAAAATATCAGAGAGAACGGAATTGGTCTTTTTAAAGAAAATTTACCAATACTCATAAGAAAAACGCAATGTCGGAATAATGGGCTGTCGGAGTAATGGGTTGTCGGAATAATGGGCTGTCGGAGTAATGGGCTGTCGGAATAGTGGGCTGTCGGAGTATTGGGCTGTCGGAATAATGGTTGTCGGACTAATGGGATGTCACCGCATACATACTGTGTATAAAATGTTCCTCTCGACGAGGTCTACATTTTATTCAATAAGCTCAAAAATGTCTGACCGTCTGTTAAAGTTACGAGATAATTCTTAAAAGTATAGTTTTGTGTGTATATCTTTTAAAAGGTGACAGATAGCAACCTACTATAAATTGCAACCAGATGCTCCGCAGGGCGTAGCTTTATACGACCGCAGAGGTTGAACCCTGAACGGTTGGGACAAGTATGGACACAACATTCAAGCTGGATTCAGCTCTAAATTTGGATTGTGATTAAATAGTTGACACAGCATAGGTTTCTGACACAGAATGAATGTGTTCTAATGAACTTAACATTTTTGTTTTCTCTTAGAGCAATTCACTATGCTGTTGAATATTAATCCTCTCAAAAAAATGTTTGAAGAAATTTTCTTTTTTATTTATGAAATTTCAAATGAGAACCAGATGCTCCGCAGGGCGTAGCTTTATACGACCGCAGAGGTTGAACCCTGAACAGATGGGGCAAGTATGGACACAACATTCAAGCTGGATTCCCCTCTAAATTTGGATTGTGATTAAATAGTTGACACAGCATAGGTTTCTGACACAGAATGAATGTATTCAAATGAACTTAAAATTTTTGTTTTCTCTTAGAGCAATTCACTATGCTGTTGAATATTAATCCTCTCAAAAAAATGTTTGAAGAAATTTTCTTTTTATTTATGAAATTTCAAATGAGAAAAATTGAACCCAATTTTTTAATCACATCCCCCTTTCCCTTATTCCAAAACTAATTTCAATTAAAATATTCTAATGGAGTTTGCAACAATTACTACTCATTTAAATACATCATAAAATATTAAGATGTAAAAAAACTGCTTGTTATCACTGAATGGTAAAGATTATTTAAATTTATCAGTTGGTAGTAAAAAGTGAATATACATTGTATATTGTATATAACAAAGATTTAAGTTGATTCTGGACAAAGAAAGATAACTCCAATTAAAAAAAATTCTTGCAGATATTTCTTGCTTACTATACTGGACAAAGAAAGATAACTCTTAATTAAAAAAAAAATTGCTATTTCACAATATTGTGAAATTAGATATTTCTTGCCATTGCACAATACTGTGAAAAGACTTGCTATTGCACAATACTTAATATAATAATTTTAGATCCTGATTTGGACCAACTTGAAAACTGGGCCCATAATCAAAAATCTAAGTACATGTTTAGATTCAGCATATCAAAGAGGCCCAAGAATTTAATTTTTGTTAAAATCAAACTTAGTTTAATTTTGGACCCTTTGCACTTTAATTTAGACCAATTTTAAAACTGGACCAAAAACTAAGAATCTACATACACAGTTAGATTTGGCATATCAAAGAACCCCAGTTATTCAATTTTTGATGATATCAAACAATGTTTAATTTTGGACCTGGATTTGGGCCAACTTGAAAACTGGGCCAATAATCAAAAATCTCAGTACATTTTTAGAACAGCATATCAAAGAACCCCAAGGTTTCAATTTTTGTTAAAATCAAACTAAGTTTAATTTTGGACCCTTTGGACCTTAATGTAGACCAATTTGAAAACGGGACCAAAAATTAAGAATCTACATACACAGTTAGATTCGGCATATTAAAGAACCCCAATTATTCAATTTTGATGAAATCAAACAAAATTTAATTTTGGACCCTTTGGGCCCCTTTTTCCTTAACTGTTGGGACCAAAACTCCCAAAATCAATACCAACCTTCCTTTAATAGTCATAAACCTTGTGTTTAAATTTCATAGATTTCTATTTACTTATACTAACGCTATGGTGCGAAAACCAAGAAAAATGCTTATTTGGGTCCCTTTTTGGCCCCTAATTCCTAAACTGTTGGGACCGAAACTCCCAAAATCAATACCAACCTTCCTTTTGTGGTCATAAACATTGTGTTTAAATTTCATTGATTTCTATTTACTTTAACTAAAGTAATTGTGCGAAAACCAAGAATAATGCTTATTTGGGCCCTTTTTTGGCCCCTAATTCCTAAACTGTTCAAACCAAAACTCCCAAAATCAATCCCAACCGTTCTTTTGTGGTCATAAACCTTGTGTCAAAATTTCATTGATTTCTATTAACTTAAACTAAAGTTATAGTGCGAAAACCAAGAAAATGCTTATTTGGGCCCTTTTTGGCCCCTAATTCCTAAAATGTTGGGACCAAAACTCCCAAAATCAATACCAGTCTTCCTTTTATGGTCATAAACCTTGTCTTAAAATTTCATAGATTTCTATTCACTTTTACTAAAGTTAGAGTGCGAAAACTAAAAGTATTCGGACGACGACGACGACGACGACGACGACGACGACGCCAACGTGATAGCAATATACGACGAAAATTTTTACAAAATTTGCGGTCGTATAAAAATTGAACCCAATTTTTTTAATCACATCCCCCTTTCCCTTATTCCAAAACTAATCTCAATTAAAATTTCTAATGGAGTTTGCAACAATAACTACTCATTTAAATACATCATAAAATATTAAGATGTAAAAAAACTGCTTGTTATCACTGAATGGTAAAGATTATTTTAATTTATCAGTTGGTAGTAAAAAGTGAATATACATTGTATATTGTATATAACAAAGATTTAAGTTGATTCTGTACAAAGAAAGATAACTCCAATTAAAAAAAAATCTTGCTATTGCACAATATTTTGCAATTAGATATTTCTTGCTTACTATTCTGGACAAAGAAAGATAACTCTAATTAAAAAAAAATTTGCTATTTCACAATATTGTGCAATTAGATATTTCTTACCATTGCGCAATACTGTGCAATTGAAAAGACTTGCTAATGCACAATACTTAATATAATAATTTTAGATCCTGATTTGGACCAACTTGAAAACTGGGCCCATAATAAAAAATCTAAGTACATTTTTGGATTCAGCATATCAAAGAACCCCAAGATTTCAATTTTTGTTAAAATCAGACTAAGTTTAATTTTGGACCCTTTGGACTTTAGTGTAGACCAATTTGAAAACAGGACCAAAAATGAAGAATCTACATACACAGTTAGATTTGGTATATCAAAGAACCCCATTTATTCAATTTTTGATGAAATCAAACAAGGTTTAATTTTGGACCCCGATTTGGACCAACTTGAAAACTGGGCCAATAATCAAGAATCTAAGAACATTTTTAGATTCAGCATATCAAAGAACCTAACTGATTCATTTTTTGTCAAAATCAAACTAAGTTTAATTTTGGACCCTTTGGACCTTAATGTAGACCAATTTGAAAACGGGACCAAAAGTTAAGAATCTACATACACAGTCATGACAGTTAGATTCGGCATATCAAAGAACCCCAATTATTCAATTTTGATGAAATCAAACAAAGTTTAATTTTGGACCCTTTGGGCCCCTTATTCTGTTGGGACCAAAATCAATACCAACCTTCCTTGTATGGTCATAAACCTTGTGTTTAAATTTCATAGATTTCTATTTACTTATACTAACGTTATGGTGCGAAAACCAAGAAAAATGCTTATTTGGGTCCCTTTTTGGCCCCTAATTCCTAAACTGTTGGGACCTTAACTCCCAAAATCAATACCAACCTTCCTTTTGTAGTCATTAACATTGTGTTTAAATTTCATTGATTTCTATTTACTTAAACTAAAGTTATTGTGCGAAAACCAAGAATAATGCTTATTTGGGCCCTTTTTTGGCCCCTAATTCCTAAACTGTTAAAACCAAAACTCCCAAAATCAATCCCAACCGTTCTTTTGTGGTCATAAACCTTGTGTCAAAATTTCATAGATTTCTATTAACTTAAACTAAAGTTATAGTGCGAAAACCAAGAAAATGCTTATTTGGGCCCTTTTTGGCCCCTAATTCTTAAAATGTTGGGACCAAAACTCCCCAAATCAATACCAACCTTCCTTTTGTGGTCATAAACCTTGTGTTAAATTTCATAGATTTCCATTCACTTTTACTAAAGTTAGAGTGCGAAAACTAAAAGTATTCGGACGACGATGACGACGCAGACGACGACGCCAGCGTGATAGCAATATACGACGAAAATTTTTTCAAATTTTGCGGTCGTATAAAAATGATCAGTATTTTAAGACCTTCAATTTGAGGACAACATTGTAGAAAAATCAAAGCGCGAAAGCGCTGTAAAGGCAGTTAATTACAGGTTGTGTGTATTTCTAGTCCAGTTATATCATTATCTTCCATAGAACAGAGGTGGTTTGTAGAATTTAAGATTTAGAGTTCTTTTGTACATGTACAAATGTACCTAGTTCACCTATATCTAGTCTACTGTTTACAGTATATTTTCTGTGCCTCCCATGAAATGCATTTTTAGCCATGGCCTTGTCAGTTTCCTTTAAATTTATGAGTTTGACTGTCCCTTTGGTGTCTTTCGTCCCTCTTCTTTACACATATAAGAACTTTTCCTTTTCAATATAAATAGACTATTTCTAAGTATTGATTGTATACACATATTTTATGACTCCCATAAAAAATAGTTCACAAAGATTGACTAGTCTCTGTACTGTGTGTATAGCAAGGACATCAAGTAACATAATGGTAAATGTACATAGTAACATGTCAACTTTTTTGATGACCATACCTGTCAACTGTCAGTATTTGCAGAGTATTTCCCCCATCGAGCTCAAGGCTCCCAAATGGAAATTTTGTGAGAGCAATTTTGTCGACTATTTTAAGGAAAACAATTAATTCAACAATGGCTATGAGCTTGTTATTCATGAAGAAGCCAAAAACCACATTAGAATATATTTGAAGGGAATCCATGACAAATCGCCCCACTTTTTCACTAACTCGCCTCACTTTAAAAACAAGAGTGCACACACTGAAATGTCTCGCCTTCTTTACTAATCATTGATATTCTGTTGATAGTCCTAATAATAAAGCGTTATTACAACTGTCACATAATCTTAACATAAACCAAGAAAACTAAACATTGACCTTTGAACCATGAAAATGAGGTCAAGGTCAGATAAACCATGCCAGGTAGGCATGTACAGCTTACAATTCTTCCATACAACAAATAAAATTGACTTATTGCTTATAGTTTAAGAAAAACAGACCAAAACACAAAAGCTTAACACTGAGCAATGAACCGTAAAAAATGAGATCAAGGTCAAATAAAACCTGTGCGACTGACATGTAGATCATGAAATATTTCCATACACCAAATATAGTTGACCTATTGCATAAAGTATTAGAAAAAAAGGCCAAAACTCAAAAACTTAACTTAAACCACTGAACCATGAAAACGAGGTCAAGGTCATATGACACCTACCAGGTAGACCTGTACACCTTACAACCATGCCATACACAAAATATAGAAGACCTATTGCAAACAGTATAAGAAAAACAGACCAAAACACAAAACTTAACTATAACCACTAAACCATGAAAATGAGGTCAAGGTCAGATGACACCTGCCAGTTGGACATGTACACCTTACAGTGCTTCCATACACCGAATATACTAGACCTATTGCTAATAGTATCTCAGATATGGACTTGACCACCAAAACTTAACCTTGTTCGCTGATCCATGAAATGAGGTCGAGGTCAAGTGAAAACTGTCTGACGGGCAAGAGGACCTTGCAAGGTACGCACATACCAAATATAGTTATCCAATTACTTACATGTATAATAAGAGAGAATTTAACATTACAAAAAATTTTAACTTTTTTTTCAAGTACACTTAGTCACTGAACCATGAAAATGAGGTCAAGGACATTGGACATGTGACTGACGGAATCTTCGTAACATGAGGCAACCATATACAAAGTATGAAGCATCCAGGTCTCCCACCTTCTAAAATATAAAGCTTTTAAGAACTGAGCTAACATCGCCGCAGCCGTATCACTATCCATGTCGAGCTTTCTGCGACAAAAGTCGCAGACTCGACAAAAAAACTGCCCCAACCTGGATTACCAAATCACCCCACTTGTGAACTGTGTTAAATCCCTTTAATATTACTCCTGCCAACTGGTCCCATCTAATGGAAATGGGTGAAATCTAGATAAATATATTATTAACCAGGATGAATTTAGTAATGCCAACTCGCCCCACTTATGGAAAAAGATGTTATTCCATTGAATATAAGTTAAATTCCTTATATTGCATTTTGATACATTTAACTGGTTTCTTTTCAATTGTTATGCAAATAACTAAGCTTCAAAACTTAGTTATTCTTCAACAATCAGGTTTTTTTAGAATTATAATCTCAGTTTATATCAATAATAGTAATTAAATTAATTTTCGGTTTGTTTGTATTCTGTGTAGATTAGTTTTCATTAAAGTGGTGCGAGTTTTTTATTTTTTTAAAATTGTATATATATTAATCTAAATATTACTGTTTTTTTATAAGTAGGGCGAGTTGGCAGGAGTAATATTAAACATGATTTAACCAATTTCACATATGGGGCGATTTGATAAATCAGTTTGTGGCGTTTTTTTAAAAAGTGGGGCGATTAGCCAGTGGGGCAACTTGTCCTGCTTCCATTTGAAGGCCCCCTTGAAGGTTTTGTATGACTATAGGGACCATCTTTCACGTAAAACCCCCATGTGCATTTTGAAAAGTTGGCAGATATGTTTCTAACTCCAGGCAATATCTACTGGTATGAATGAAAAAGAAAATTTCAATTAAGGCTATGTGGCCATAACAGCTGTCTCATTAGCATTTTAACCACTTCCCATATTTGCAATTAAAACAATAGAAGAAAATTATTTAACGCAAAAACAAAACTTGCTTGTAAATATGAAATTCTCTTTACAGTATGAGTTTTTCTCATTTTTTGAGATTGTACAGTAGTACCTGTAACTGCTTATACCTATTTCTTATTCACTTTTGCTTGATAAACTCACTAAATATCAAATACATTGTACCACATCTCCTTATTTTTATAAGCATTCCAATAACATGAACAATTGTAATTCAATTCTATATACCAAAGCAAAATGAACTGCACCACTTTCATTCACTAGTATGCATCTTTTGGCAAAATACAAGTTCTTAAATGACACAATATATATTTATTGATAAAAAAATAAAATTTAGTATATACAACTCTTTAACAAGTATAAAAAAAGCACAGCTGTGTCATAACTTGTGAAATCTGTGCTGAAAACATAGACATTGGTATTTGAGTAATTCCATATGTGAAGCTCAACATTAGCTCGTCAGTTGGTGGTGGACAGTTAAATATATAGTTCCTTTCTGTAGGCTAGGATGAATGACTTTTCAGGAAAACCAATTTCACAAATCAAAACTTTCCTCTAGATTTCTCCTACAATATTCATCCAGTTTAGTTCTTTTGTTTTAATTGGACACCGTCCTGATTTTTCATTTTGCAAACCATTCAGTCTCTTGCTTGCAAAGGGTGCATGAAAATAGGATGGGTATGGCAGTAGACAAGTCTCTTTAAAGTGGGTTTGTGCCCTGAAAAAAAAGTTTATAACTTAAGTTTTTTTGAAACTTGTGCAACACACATACCCAAATAACTATAACATAGAAGAGAGCATCATTCGTGTCAATGTTTTGTTCCTGTTCACATTGTCATTAATATTTTTTTCAAAAAGCCTGAGGCATAACTCATGAATTCCTGTCATTACATCCTAAATTAACATAATTACTGCTAGAATAATTATCAGTATGATATACGTACACTATCATTGTACAGCCCAAGTCTTCAGTATATATAATGGTTGCATTCATTCACTCCTGTGTTCAGTGGTTCAAAAATATTTAAACATCAACAAATGAACTTTAATAAGGACAAGAAAACACTAGAAAAGATACGTACATACAACCCGTGTTTAAGTGTATTTGAAAGAGAAATATATCTGGTTAAACGATGTATAAAGGAGAAATATATCTGGTTAAACGATGCATAAAGGAAGAAAAATTGTAGATATTGCATTACGATGCTTTCTACCTAATAGCACGTGGATATGTTTACATATTTAGACTTGACCCAGTATGACCCGTACCTTGTAGGTCACTGCCGTCGTTTAAACACTAGACTACAGTCGTGTAAGACAATAAAAAGCTTAAGCCTGTACTATTTGTGTGAAGTAAATGTGTTTGTTCTGTACATTTAAATTGTTTTACCTGATAGCAAGGACGTATATCTATCCGTTTCCTTCTCAATTCACTTTGTCAAATTCTTCGAGCTTCTTCAAAACATACGTATTACTGCGCCGGAAGTGAGAAAAATATGAGAAATCCTCGTAAAATAATGCTATTTTCAATTTTGTGGAATCCATTTTGTTATATTTATTATACAAAGATAAAAAAAAGTTACGATTAATTATGAATTTGCATATCATTATACTGAACGTTTATGGACTATTTTCCATAGCTGTAATTCGGTCATTTTGGCGGGAAATCATATACACATACACACGTAGATTGGCTGGTACCCGATCGTAATGTTACACATCACATATATCAAATAGCTAATACCCGGAACGTAGTACCGGGAACCAGGATAATACGTGGACAACATACATAACTAGAACCGAAATTAAAAATACTTTACGGTTTCTCGTTCATAAACCGAATTCCGCTTTGAATTATAGAAGATGCAATATCAATCATGTTCAGTCGACTTTTCATTGTTATATCAAGTCTGAACTAATTAAAGAATCTTAAGATGTCAGATAACACTCGAAATTGACCCGACCTCTTTCCACACGGAATACACATAATGATAGTTTGTAGTCAGGTTGACTGCTTATAATGCAAAATACACACTAATAACAAGTTCTAAAAAACGAACAATACACACTGATCGTTTCTTTAGTCCCCAATGTAAATGAAAGAAACAAAAACTATATTATACCATAAAAAGAAGAGGAGAAATTCGAACATTTCCTAATCTATTTCTGGCCAAAAGACCCCCTGCAAAGATTGCGTATGAAAAGATGAACCTCATGACTTAAAAGTCAGGCCTTAAAGCACTGCCTTTAAAAATGGACACTTCCAAGTTTCATCAAGGTCACAACGAATCATCAAATATATGATGTAATACCAAACTTGAGAACCGGAAGTGGTAGAGACATGGGACTACCACCATTCAATGCAGGACTACTTGACCTTTCAGATGTCACAAGGTCAAAGTCATAGTGCACTTTGAAAGTCAAGGTAAAATTTCATCATGACCTGCCATTGACCTCAAATTGAAGGTCTTAAAATACTGATCATTTTTGTAATTTATAGTAGGTTGCTATCTGTCACCTTTTAAAAGATATACACACAATGTTAACCTCTTCAATATCTGAAACATTTTAGTTTGAGATATCTGCTGTCCTTATAGAGAAAATTTGGATTGAAATTTTGGGAGCGGAGGCAAGTATTTCTGAATCAACAACAGGTTACTACATGTACCTAAACTGTTTCAGATATTGAAGAGGTTAACATAGTTATGTTTGACCAAATACCAAAAACATTCCATGAAAAAAAAACCACCGCCAAAGTCATACCAATATACGACCAAAAAATCAATTTGAAATTTTCATGTTTTGCATTGACTTTGTAAGTTGCATAAGTTCTATTTATATAATTGATATTGCGTCATTTTTTGCACTTTGCAAAATGGGGTCAATTGATATAAAGCTTTTACAAAAGTAATAATAAATAAAACAATTTGGGTCAGATTTTAATGCATTTCCTATATTAACTAAAGAGACATGTATTCAAAATGATATTAGATGAAAAATAAACTGGTTTAACTAGTTAATTAAACCAGAAATGCAAACTATAGGCTCTAAAGAGCTTGTGTCGCTCACCTTAGTCTATGTGCATATCAAACAAAGGACACAGATGGATTCATGACCCCTATGTACAATTTTTAAGCCATGTCGGTCATCTTTGAACACAACATTTAAGCTTGATACAGCTCTGAATTTGGATTGTGATTAAATAGTTGACACAACATAGGTTTCTGACACAGAATGAATATGGTCCAAGAACTTAAACTTAAAAATTTAAAAATTTTAAATTTGACATTTATCTATTATGGTCTAATATCCAAAATCTAAATACATGGTTAGATTCAGCATATCATAGAACCCATAAGAATTCAATTTTTGATGATATCAAATAATGTTCAATTTTAGACCCTTTAGACCTTAATGTGGACCAATTTGATAACCCAGCCCAAATATTAAAAATCTAAATACATGGTTGATTCAGCATATTGAAGAACCCCATATATTGATTATGCAAAATTGACTCAATTTGTACAAGAGAAATTTACTAAGTCAGAACAAGTAAAATTTTCAATTCCACCAGTCACAATACTAAGTCAGAACAAGTAAAATTTTCAATTCCACCAGTCACAATAAATGATCTATTTAATGAGAGGATCAAACTTGACATTAATAAATCCACCACATCTGATAAGGGAGCTACCATTTGATTTTTATGGGGGGGCTAGGATGAAAAATTTTGTCCTGCATTTTTTTTTAGCTGTAATCTCTGTCCTTCACTCTGTTCGGTCCTGCTTTTTTTTTTTTTTAGTTTATCCTGACTTTTTATTACCTAAATTGTAGTCCTGACCTTTTTTTTTCCCCCCCCCAAGTGTCTCATCCTGCCTTTTTTTTTACTCAAAACTCCTGTCCTGCCTATTTTTTTCAAATTTCATCCTAGCCCCCCCCCCCCCCCCCCCCCCATAAAAATCAAATGGTAGCTCCCTAACATAGGATCAAAAATTTTAAAATGGAGTGCTCCTTTCATATCTTCATCTTTAACTTACATTTTTAACAGAATAATAGATACAATTACATTACCCAGCAGTGTTCGAAAGAATGCAAGAGCGACCCCTGTTTTTAAACCTGGTGAAAAGTTCATGACAACAAATTATAGACCAATTTCTGTACTTCCTGTTTTATCAACACTTTTAGCAATGTTTAGAAAAGCATGTTTCAAAACATTTGTATGACTATCTAAAAAGATTAGATCTTTTACTGTCTGGGTTTCGACAAGAACACTCTTGCCAAACTGCCCTTATCAATATCATAGATAAATGGATACAGGATATGAATGATGGTAATATCAACTTAGCAGTCCTGTTGGACTTTAAGAAAGCTTTTGATGTAGTAGATCATGATGTTCTCTGTAAAAAACTTGAAATTTATGGATTTAATAATGCTGCTGTTTCTTTTTTAAAATCATATTGGAATGAAAGAACTCAACCAGTACAAATTGGTAATGTTCATTCTGAAAAAACTTTCTATCAAGTATGGTGTCCCCCAAGGCTCCATATTAGGCCCCCTTCTGTTTATATTATACATAAACAACCTTCCTATTTATATGAAAAATTGTTGCACTGATTTATATGCCGATGATTCAACTTTACATCTTTCTGGTAATTGTTATCAAACTCTACAGTCAAAGGTACAAGAAGATTTACATGGTGCAATGATAACAATATGTTCATCAATAAAAATAAAACAAAATATATGATTATTGGAACGAAGCAAAGAGCAATGCCACATTACAATGAGAGTTGTTTAACTATTAACAATCAAGTGATACAATCTTCCACATGCGAAAGTCTTTTAGGCATTAAAATTGACCCTTCCCTCACATGGACAAACCAAATTGATGTGATCTGCTCAAAAATATCATCTAGACTATATCTACTATTAAAGATTAAAAATTTTCTAAATCTAGACTGCTTATATCTTGCCACTAATTGATTATTGTTGTATAGTGTGGAGTAGTTGTAGCAGTGAGGGTTTAAATAGGATATTAAAATTACAAAAGAGAGCTGCTAGATTAATACTTGAAACAGAACCTTTCGCTCCTTCTGCGCCCTTATTCAAACACTTAAACTGGATGACAGTTGAACAGAGAATAAAATACCACAAGTTTGTGATGACATTTAAGTGCATTAAAAATGTTGCCCCATCATATCTTTCTACCAAATGTCATTATGTTTCAGACAGAAATCCATACCCCTTGAGAAATGCTGTTCAAGGAAACCTCATACTCCCTTAACCAAAAACAGAATTGTTCAAAAAATCTTTTATGTATTCTGGACCATTCTTGTGGAATAACTTGCCAATACCGTTAAGAAATATTACAAATGTTAATTCTTTCAAATACAAAATAACAGATCATTTATTGAAATCAACCTAGAACCAAGAAAAATACTTATTTGGGACCTTTTTGTTTGCCCCTAATTCCTTAACTGTTGGGACCAAAACTCCCAAAATCAATCCCAACCTTCTTTTTGTGGTCATAAACCTTATGTTAAAATTTCATAGATTTCTGTTTACTTCTACTAAAGTTATTGTGCGAAAAACGAAGAAAAATGCTTATTTGTGCCCTTTTTGGCCCTTTATTCCTAAATTGTTGGGACCTCAACTCGACCACAACTCCCAAAATCAATCCCAACCTTCCTTTTATGGTCATAAACCTTGTGTTTAATTTTCATAGATTTCTATTTACTTATACTAAAGTTTGAGGGCGAAAACCAAATGTCTTTGGACCAGGACAACAACAATAACGCCGACGTCATACCAATATACGACCAAATAATTTTCAATTTTTGCAGTCGTATAAAAATGGCGAAATTTCATTAAAATTACCAATTCAGGGGCAGCAACCAAATAAAAGGTTGTCCTATTCATCTGAAAATTTAAGGGCAGATAAATCTCAACCTGATTTTCCCTTTTTGTCAGATTTGGCCTTAATGCTTTGGTTACAGAGATATAAGCAAACCAGGTGCTCCACAGAACAAAAATCCGGTTAAAAACTGCATTTTACCACTATGTTCTATTTTTAGCTATGTCAGTTCTCTTGGTTGGCAGGTTGTCTCATTGGACACATTTATATAAATAAATACCCAAATGATGATTGTGTCCAAGTTTGGTTAAATTTGGTCTAGTAGTTTCAGATGAGAAGTAAACGTTAACTGACGATGGATGCCAAGTGATGAGAAAACTCACTTGGCTTTTTGTGCCAGGTGAGCTAAAATGTTACATTCATATATTAAAACAACGATATTTGTAAAATTGTTTAAAATGATAAATATATCAGCATTTGATAGAAAAATAAATTATAACTTCATTAAAACAAAAATATTAATATCATAACTATTACTATAATACAGACAAACTCATCAAGGATACAAGGCTTAAAATTTTGTTCATTAGATTCATTTTTTGTCAACAAAAGACTCATCAATGATGCTGGAATTAAAAAAGATGATTTCCTTCATATCTTAATTGTAGATCCTGTCTTGCTGCTCATTTTTTGCATATTAAAGTTTTTATTTATCTGTCATAATATTTAAGGATAAAAGACAAAAATTCAAAAATAAAATTGGTAAAAATCATAATTAAAAGGGCTTTTGTAAGGAGTTGTTGGACAATTTTTCTCCATATATCTTGTCTTGCTGATCATTCTATCCAACTTGAGTTTCTACCCATCTATCATGTTTATTAGAATTTTCAAGATATAAAGCAAAATTGAAATCAAGGACAAAAGCTCTATCAAGGAGTCTTCAAATGATTTCAGCAGTACTAGTGTTTACTGACTAGAAGTTCTCGTCTCTCTGAAGTTTCCGTCTATCTATTATGGTTTTAACATTTAAAGCAAAAATGCCCCAAAAAAGGTAAAAATGTGTTGGCAAGAACTCCTATATAGGAAGTTGTATGAGAGTTTTAATGAAAATAAGCAACTGGTAGATCAAAATTTTCTGAACATTTCTTCCCTAATCATATTATGAATATTATCTATAGTGGTTTTCAAAATATAGACTAAACTTTCATTTTACCCCTATGTTCTATTCTTAGCTATGGTGGCAAAGTGATTATGCAAGCTGCACTGGGTATTCAGACACATTTTTAAAACAACATTTCCAAATGATAATATTGTGGCCAAGTTTTACAAGATAATAAGAAATTCATGGTTGACAGAGATATGTCTTCTCAGCAGAAAAATAGATAAACACCATCTGATGGACAGCAACATTGATATTTTATTATTCATAGTCATACTGGATCATGACCAGAGTGAGAGAGCCTATAAATGGTCGACAACATATTGTTGATCCTTCACATGTACTTCCTATCAAACTGACTTAAGCATTGAAAATCTACAGATGGAAAATATTGATCTGTCACAAAAATTTCCTGTTTTTGTAGAACTTAATTCGTTTAAGGGCATACAATACAGTTTTGATCCTGTATTTACAGTTTGATGAAAATTTCCATATAGGCTAGTTTTTGCCTGCTTAAATCAAATATATAATAAAAAATATACCTTCATGTGCTACTTTTTGAGTTAAATGAGGTCGAAATTTTGTATATTTGCTCAAAATTCGGATTTGTGGCCGTATTTTCCCTTTCGAAAGAAAGCCACAACTTTTTTGTTTTCAAAAGATAAACACAAATTTTTTTTTGTTAGATCATTTGTAATTTTTGTATTTTATAAGTATCCTAAAAAATTATGCATTTTTTATTCAGAAATAACTCATATTTATCAAATGGTCATGAATTAAGAAAAAATCGTATTTTGTTGCTGTATATTTATCAAAATTTTTTAAATTCCTCTATTTACAGTTTTATAAAATTTGGTCCACATAATCTCCCTGCAAAATGAAACAAAATGTTGTTTTAAAAAATAGGGGTCCATGCACTTGTTTTCAAAATAAATCAGTTTGAATGATAAAAAATAGTCGAAAAATGCATCTTTTCCCGATATGTCATAGTTTGACGTCGTGAAAATAACATTTTACGTTAACAACGTCATTTCCTCCCCTGTAACTGTATCGTATGCCCTTAACTATCTGATAAACATTTGAACTCCAATGTTTTGCTCTAAATGCTTTATTTTACAGATATAAGTCATGGCATTGCATGGTGGGCGGAATATCAGACAAACTCCTTGAACTAGATACCCTATTAATGAAGAGTGTGGCTTTGTTTGGTTCCATTGATTGGACACAAGTAGTTTAAGAGAAGATTTGAGTAAAAAGTTTGATAATGGACACAAGATGGTTGGAAGCGAAAGCTGAAAATACCTAACTTGACCGTATATGGGCCAGGTCAGCTACTGAAAGAAAAAATTCTATCAACATCAATTATGTTAAAGGTTATTCAAATAAATAAATAAAATAAAACAAACTGATGCATTATGATACAATATCAGTATATATAATATTTTCATCATAGTATAAAGCTTATGGTAAAATTCATTTTATTTTGTTCAAAATCACACTTTTCTGCAGCCTTATAAACTTGGTTATATATTTCATTATAAAATACTACATGAAATAAAAATATGTACAAATTCAATATGATGCAGATCGACTTGAAAAAATGAATGTCTCTGCACTTACTTGACCTCATTGCCTAATATTTTCAAGTATCAAGTTCTGTCCATGAACTTAAAAATATTAGGCAGTAAGATTATAGGGAAAATGTACAAATTGCCGATAAATCAAGTTATATCTTCATTCTAGTAAATCTAAGAATATCTAATATTTGAAGCTCTCAACAATCTTTCCATTGATTTGCTGCAAGTGCTTCTATCATATTTACACATCTTATACATTCAATGAAATTCAATCATCAATCTTGCCCTATATTTTGTTCAAACTGACGTTTGCTAAGAACATCTAATGAAAGGCTCCAAGTGGACAGTATCATACTCCTTGCAATAATATTGATAACTATGTACTAGCCAGCACTAGCGTACTATATAATTAAACCTTAGAAAATTAAAACTAGAGGCTCTAAAGAGCCTGTGTCACTCACCTTGGTCTATGTGAATATTAAACAAAGGACACAGATGGATTCATGACAAAATTGTGTTTTGGTGATGGGGATGTGTTTGTAGATCTTACTTTACTGAATGTTCTTGATGCTTACAATTATCTCTATCTATAATGAACTTGGCCAAGCAGTTTCAGTATTTATAAAAATTAATGAAAATTGTAAAAAATTGACTATAAAGCGCAATTACTCCTTAAGGGGTCAATTGACCATTTTGGTCATGTTGACTTATTTGTAGGTCTTAGTCACCATTTTACTTTGCTGTATATTATTGCTGTTTACAGTTTTTCTCTATCTATAATTATATTCAAGATAATAACCGAAAGCTGCAAAATTTTCTTAAAATTACCAATTCAGGAACAGCAACCTAACAACAGGTTGCCTGAATGGTCTGAAAATTTCGAGCAGATAGATCTTGACCTAATGAATATTTTTTTTCCTGGCAGATTTGCTTGAATGCTTTGGTTTCAGAGATATGAGCCAAAAACTGTATTTTACCAAATTAATACTTAAAGCCATGTTGGCCCTCTTGGTTCACGGGCAGGGTCATTGGACAAAATTTTGAAACTAGATACCCTAATGATGATTGTGTACATTTTTGGTTAAATTCCTCTTAGTAGTTTTAGAGGAGAAGATTTTTGTGAAAGATTACAGAAATTTAAGAAAAATTGTTATAAAATTTACTATAAAGGCCAATAACTCCTTAAGGGGTCAACATTTCTGACCATTTTGGTCATGTTGACCTATTTGTAGATCTTACTTTGCTGAACATTATTGCTCTTTACAGTTTAATAATATTCAAGCTAATAACCAAAAACGGCAAAATGTTCTTAAAATTACCAATTCAGGGGCAGCAACCTAACAACAGGTTGTCAGGTTCATCTAATTTCAGATCAGTCAGATAATGACCTGATAAACAATTTTACTCCCATGTCAGATTTGCTCTAAATGGTTTGGTTTGAGAGATAAGACAAAATCCACATTTTACCCCTATGTTATATTTTAAGCCATGGCGACCATCTTGGTTAGTTGGCTGGGTCACTTTTTAAACTAGATAACCCAATGATGATGGTGGCCAAGTTTGGTAAAATTTGGCCCAGTTATACAAAGGAAAAGATTGTTGTAAAAGTTAAAGACTCCAGACGCCGGACTCCATGTGATGAGAAAAGCTAACTTGGCCCATCTTGCCAGGTGAGCTAATTTGAAAGATCATATCATAGTGAACATGTGAGCTAAAAGTTGATTTCAAGGGACACATAGAACAAAACAATTAACATCACTAAATGGAGCATATAAAAACTAGAGAAAGGAATTACTTTTTTTTAAAATAAGAGTGTTTGCAAATAACACCATTTTGTTCTTTCATTGAACTGACCGGCAACCACCGCTAAATTTGACATCATTATGTTAAATAAATACACAAATTATCTATCTGATGTTATTTGTAATTGCTGTGGTCTGCCCAATAACACAGTGCAGAATAATTTAGTGTTAAAACTGCCTTGGGTAAACAAAGGTAAATATATAACACAAGACCTAAAGCAACTACAAAACTTGCAAATGTTCTAGATAATGATATTTCTGCAACCTAGTCCTTTTTCTTCAATATTTTTCAGCCTGCCTGTAAGAGAAAAAATAATTAGTTTTTTTCTTCTTCATGATTGACAAAAGGATTCTTTTTTTCATGTTATCACATACAATCAAGGGTTATACTTATACAAGTGGTTTTTTTTATGACTGGTGCAAGTACATTATTTTGGAGGAACAGTTATATTTCTTACACTTTCAATTTTTGCCTAGGGTTTTCATGTCTACATATTAGTTTTTAAACGGTACTGCCATATTAATTATGATTAAATAGTATACACAGCATAGATTTCTGACACAGAATGAATGTGGTCTAATGAACTTTAAACAAGAATGTGTCCAAAGTACACGGATGCCCCACTATCCTTTACCATGTTCCATGGACCGTGAAATTGGGTAATAATCTAATTTGGCTTTAAAATTAGAAAGATTATACTATAGGGAACATATGTACAAAGTTTCAAGTTGATTGGACTTCAATTTTATCAAAAACTACCTTGACCAAAAACTTTAACCTGAAACTCCCACTTTCATTTTCTATGTTTAGTGGACCTTCAAATTGGGGTCAAAACTCAAAAGTCTAATTTGGCTTTAAAATTAAAAAGATCATATCATAAGCAACAAGTTTACTAAGTTTCAAGTTGATTGGACTTCAGCTTCATCAAAAACTACCTTGACCAAAAACTTTAACCTGAAACTCCCACTTTCATTTTCTATGTTCAGTGGACGGTGAAATTGGGGTCAAAAGTCTAATTTGGCTTAAAATTAGAAAGATCATATCATAAGCAACAAGTGTACTAAGTTTCAAGTTGATTGGACTTCAGCTTCATCAAAAACTACCTTGACCAAAAACTTTAACCTGAAACTCCCACTTTCATTTTCTATGTTCAGTGGACCGTGAAATTGGGGTCAAAAGTCTAATTTGGCTTTAAAATCAAAAAGATCATATCATAAGCAACAATTGTACTAAGTTTCAAGTTGATTGGACTTCAGCTTCATCAAAAACTACCTTGACCAAAAACTTTAACCTGAAACTCCCACTTTCATTTTCTATGTTCAGTGGACGGTGAAATTGGGGTCAAAAGTCTAATTTGGCTTAAAATTAGAAAGATCATACCATAAGCAACAAGTGTACTAAGTTTCAAGTTGATTGGACTTCAGCTTCATCAAAAACTACCTTGACCAAAAACTTTAACCTGAAACTCCCACTTTCATTTTCTATGTTCAGTGGACCGTGAAATTGGGGTCAAAAGTCTAATTTGGCTTTAAAATCAAAAAGATCATATCATAAGCAACAAGTGTACTAAGTTTAACCTGAATGGACGGACGGACGAAAGGAGCCACAGACCAGAAAACATAATGCCCCTCTACTATCGTAGGTGGGGCATAAAAATCAATTTACCTATTATGGTCCAATTTCAAAAATCTAAATGCATGGCCATGGATTGGCTAAGAAAATCAAAGAGTCCCAAGAATTCAATTTTTGATGAAATCAAACAATGTTTAATTATGGACCCTTTTGACCTCTATGTGGACCAATTTGATAACAGGGGCCAAAAATCAAAAATCTAAATACATGTTAAGATTAAGCATATCAAAGAACCCCATACATTGCCATACATTCAACTTTTGTTAAAAATAAAGCAAATTTAAATTTTGAAATTTGGACCCCAATTTGGACCAACTTGAAAACTGGGCCCATAATCATAAAATCTAGATACATATTTAGATTCAGCATATCAAAGAATCTGAAAAATTCAATTTTTGTTAAAATCAAACAAAATTAAATTTTGAAATTTGGACCCCAATTTGGACCAACTTGAAAACTGGGCCCATAATCATAAAATCTAAATACATATTTAGATTCAGCATATCAAAGAACCTGAAAAATTCAGTTTTTGTTAAAATCAAACAAAATTAAATTTTGGACCCTTTCGACCTTAAAGGGAAACTTCGCAAAAAAATCAAAAATTGAAATTATGTCCATTCTGTATAGAAACGCTCAAATTCATAGATATGAAAGTTTTATTCTGCTAGAAAAGAGATCACCATTATTTTAAATTTAGAGTATCAATTCTCTGCGTTCGGCCATTTTGTCATCTTGTCCGATTTGAAACCACGATATGTCTAAGGACCAAAACTACAGTAACCTGATGTAGTCGTAATTGCGTATCAATATCTTGTCAATCGTACGGTTGTTTTATCCGACTTGTTAACGAACTTGACACGGAAAATTTTCTTATTTTTTAAAAATAACCATGGTCTGTTATTTTTAAACTGTTAATATTGGAAATAGTTAAAAAGTCAAAATTCAAATCATAAGTAAGTGTTCCGTGAAAATTGAATTGTTTTCAAAAATCTAATTTGTTCATAATTCTTTTATCTAATAACTTTATTCAAATAAATTCGGATCTTCTCTCAACTGATCACCCACATGGCTAAAGGTATTACTCCCAAAGGTATTGTGAGGGGTGTGAGGTGACACTTCCAGGTATTCAAGCGATTTCCTGTCGGGCTTGTAAGTTCATGCATCGTTTCACTTCTAAGGGTATTGATCAGTGTACACGGCCGATAACTTATAACTTTCCATTTTGAAATATTAGGTGTATAATATACAGCTAGAGCTGTCTTGCGTGTTCGAAAGTGATATAATATACTATTCATTACTTAACGCATACGCTTGTTTATAAATAACATTTCTGGTGTAAAGAATATTATTTATAAAAATATATATAATACAAAAAAAAAAACAAGATTTGATGAAATAAAAATCTATATACATATTTTTTCCAAGGGTAAATTTGGTAAAATGTAATATATACTCGTTGTCAATAGTGAAGGACAGATTGGAACATACCAGAAATATTGATTTAAAAAAATTTACGCACTTGTTGACCATTCGTTTATACGCCTGGATAATAAGTTATGGAACTATAGCACAAATTGAAATATATACATGCATACATTGAACATGAGAAAGAAACATACATTTTGTGTAAATTGGAGTAAAAGTTTTGTAAATAAACTAGTCCACGTATGCCAACAGTATGTAATTATAGTATAACTAATCGCCGTATTTGAATATCAAAAATAAGACAACGCCTGACCGAACGACGCATGGATTAAACGAGTGCGCAGCACGAGTTTAATCCTTAGCGGCGTTCCGTCACAAGTTGTCTTATTTTTGATATTCAAATACGGCGATTAGTTATTCTATTTATTACATTGGCAAATGGCTTTTTTATGACATTAATGTAGAAAATGTAAGGAACTATATCTTTTTCCTACGCATTGACAATTTGTTTTGATCCAACGTTATCGACGTCTTGACAACACCTATTGTTGTATGACGTCAGAGTCAGACGTCAGAGAGTGAAATAACCACGTTTATTTCACATGTGAAATTATCGGTTTTTATCTAACTGGGAAATCAATGTAATTCATTGCAACCAATGTAATAATAGACTATTCTAATATGACGTGCTTCTTTCGCTTTGTAAACAACACCGTGATAAAATTCTCGATATATCTATACTTAGCGCAGACTCCAAGATGTACACAAATGGCTGTTTTAATATGCCTCCCACGTAAATCCACATGTAAACGGTTGTGGATTTCGCTGTGTTAACAATTACACTTGAAAAAAACCCTACAGAACATTTATTCTGATTCTGATGCATAACAAAAAGAATTTACACATTAGAGAACGGAAAAATAGACAAAAACAAAATAAATTAAAATTCCGCAAAATTCCAGTAATGATTTTTGCGCATTAACGTCATTTCAAAACATGACGTCATACGAATGAAAACGTCAAAGCTGAAGGTTTTTCTATTGCTTTTACCTTCTAAACTCGGATACAATTGCATTAAAATAAAGTATTGAGGTAGGTGTTGCTTGTTTTCTGTTCTATTGCATTATTCACACATTTACTGATTTAAGCAAGTCAACATGGCGGCTCCTTGGTTACAACATGTCAACAGTGAATTTGACGGTAGCTTACGATAAAAAATGTAGATTTAAAATTGCAAATGTTTGGTTTACTGAGAAGTAAAAAAAGTAATCACATTTTTTTTCTAGCGGTTAGTTAAGAAATCATTCATGCAGGTTTATTAGATTTGTTTTACATTTATCGAACAGTGGGTAAAATAGAACAGCCACACACAAGGTATACCCATCATCGCTTCAGTTTTTTAGTGATCGTATTTGTCCTATTAGAATCGAAATAATTCATGGAAGCCATAGATTTGTTGTAAATTTTCACATGGCCTGGGCCGTGATATTCGTTAATTTTATCCCTCGCTAAAGCTCAGGATAAAATTCGAATATCACGGCCTAGGCCATGTGTAAATTTCCAACAAATCTATGGCTTCCATGAATTATTTCTTAATTGTATACCAAAAGAAGAAGAAGAAGAAGAGAGCCAATTTGATTTAAATACAGGTCGATATATAACTTGCTTTGGCTCATCGAAGTTATGGACAGAGTAAAATCACAGATTTATATATCAATTAGATTGTTCTCGAATAAAGGAAGAAATTCGTGAATATTTTCCAGGGAAAACTATAGAGTATCAAAGTTTCAAGTCAATTTCGGGATTTATTTTTTTTCTTGATATTCAATGACAGCAATTTAAAGAATAAACTGCTTGTCCGCCTAAGCGGCCCCCGCTTTAGGGGTATTCTTGCCAGTTAAAACAGACTTAAAATTCGTTCTGGTTTTTTTTTAAACATCATTGGTCAAATATCTAAAGTATTATACGTTGTGAGACGAAGACTTTTTTAATAAGGACATTCCCGATTATGCATAAATTTTGTTGATGTTTTTCACACTTGAAAAGAATATCTTTTCGATTCAATTTCAAGAAGATCCTTTAATTTCCTAAATTTTTTAAAACATCTTTTTTTTTCATATAGCTGAAGTATTCAGGCGTTGTGAGATTTAAAATATTTTGATGAGAACATTTATTCCTAAATAGGTAAATAAAGATCGCTTTGGATGGACTAATTTATATAATTGCAATTGTTAATGATCTGTTTGAAATATTTAAGGTTGCAAGTCTATTTTTATTTATAATAAATTTATTCAATTAAAATAATTCAGTATTTTATCGTTACAAAAGTAACCAGAAGTCATAATTCATTTAAAAGTATTCTTATGCAAAATATAAAAATATACAACAGCTATCCAGTTATTGTGCGACCTTATTATTCCCATTAATTAATTTTAATTCTTTTTTTTTACATTTCTGTGTCTAAAACTATGACTGACTCCCATTTACCATTCCGATGCGAAATGTTGTTCACACCTGAAATGCCAGTGAACGGTGACGCCTAGATTTCACTGAACGAAGATCAAAAGATTGGAATAACATAATGCTAATCTTTTAATTACCTCGAGTTTAACTACGCATTCAACATTCACTAAGTGTCACAAAACAATACACATTTTATTTCCACTGTACAAGCAAGTGAAAATTTTTGCTGGAATGAAGCAAAAAGGTCAGAATACAAACATGTATTTTTAATACACTATCGATCATTTCAGTTTCATATGTTTGTTTAAAGTATTTGTGGAAAAAAAAATCATAAAAATGTTCTATTGTATGATTAACTTTTATTATTAAAACTCGTTTAAAATAATTCACACGATCTTATTTTAAAAGTTGCATGGCTTTCACTTATTTTTCATTGGTTCATAGCTACACCAAAAGTCATCGATGCGCTTTAAATCACGTTATCAGATGGTTAACGAACAAGACTTAAATGAGATTAATTTCACTCCTGGCATGAAAAAAGACTTAAACTACGTCACATAAGTCAGGAAGTTTCAAGAAATAAAATTAATAATTTCCAATTTTCTTCTTTATTAGTTTTCATATAAAAATAAAACTTGGTGAATATGTTTTTTATGGTATTATGAACATAATAAGATGAAAAGTGAAAAATCACGAATTATCCCTTTAATGTGGACCAATTTGAAAACAGGACCAAAAACTTAAAATCTTAAAAACACACTGAAAATCAGAATATCAAAGAACTCCAAGTTTTTTTTAACCCTTTCGACCTCAATGTGGACCAATTTGATAACAAGGCCCAAATATCAAAAATCTAATTACATGGCATACCCTATACGTTCAATTTTTGTTGAAGTAAAACAAAAAGTTTAATTTTAGACCCCAATTTGGACCAACTAGAAAATTGGGTCCATAATAAAAAATTCGTAAGGGTTCCGTGGAACCCTGTGTCTCGCCTACTTTTTCTGTTAATCGCAAACTCAACAAAAATGAGGAAAAACATCAATAAAAATTTCCCTCACGATACTGTCTTTTGATTGAAAGAAGCTTCCAAGTTTGGTAAAAAATCCAGGATAGTTTATGAATCTAATAAATGTTTTATAAACTTTAACTGCAGACTGTATGTAATGTTAACTGGAAGAAAAACTAAGTCCATTTATAAGTAAAATACGGAAAAAGTGATTTTTTTTTTTACAAAATTTTCTTCTGAATAATATCTTATGATCAGAAACAAGCTTTTGTCTAAGTTTGGTAGAAATCCAGGATAGTTTAAGAACATTATAAAAATTTTAAAAACTTAAACCACAGAGTGAATGTTTTGTTTCTGGCAAAAAAAACTAAGTCCATTTATAAGTAAAATACGGAAAAGCGGAAATTTATTTTTACAAAATTTTCTTCTTGATACTATCTTATGATCATAAACAAGCTTCTGTCCAAGTTTGGTACAAATCAAGGATAGTTTATGAAAGTTATTAAAATTTTTAAAAACTTTAACCACAGAGTGAATGTAATGTTTCCTCGCAGAGAAACTAAGTCCATTTATAAGTAAAATACGGAAAAGTGGAAATTTATTTTCATAAAATTTTCTTCTTGATACTATCTTATGATCATAAACAAGCTTCTGTCCAAGTTTGGTACATATCAAGGATAGTTTATGAAAGTTATTAAAATTTTAAAAACTTTAACCACAGAGTGAATATAATGTTTCCTCGCAGAAAAACTAAGTCCATTTATAAGTAAAATACGGAAAAAATGGAATTTTATTTTTACAAAATTTACTTCTGGATACTTTCTTATGATCATAAACAAGCTTCTTTTCAAGTTTGGTACAAATCAAGGATAGTTTATGAAAGTTATTAAAATTTTAAAAACTTTAACCACAGAGTGAATGTAATGTTTCCTCGCAGAGAAACTAAGTCCATTTATAAGTAAAATACGGAAAAGTGGAAATTTATTTTCACAAAATTTTTTTCTTGATACTATCTTATGATCATAAACAAGCTTCTGTCCAAGTTTGGTACATATCAAGGATAGTTTATGAAAGTTATTAAAATTTTAAAAACTTTAACCACAGAGTGAATATAATGTTTCCTCGCAGAAAAAATAAGTCCATTTATAAGTAAAATACGGAAAAAATGGAATTTTATTTTTACAAAATTTACTTCTGGATACTTTCTTATGATCATAAACAAGCTTCTGTCCAAGTTTGGTAGAAATTCAGTATAGTTTAAGAAAGTTATTAAAATTTCAAAAACTTTAACCACAGAGTGAATATTTGTGGACGCCGCCGCTGCCGACGACGGAATGTAGGATCGCTTAGTCTCGCTTTTTCGACTAAAGTCGAAGGCTCGACAAAAATCTAACACATATTTAGATTCAGCTTATCAATGAACCCCAAGAATTCAATTATTGTTAAAATCAAACTAAGTTTGATTTTTTTCTACCAAGAAACTAAGTTTGATTTTAGACCCTTTGCACCTTAATGTAGGCCAATTAAAAAACAGGACCCAAATTTAAAAATCAAAATAAATTTTAGATTCGGCATATCAAACCTCAATAATTCAGTTTTTAATAATTACATTAGATGTATGTTACATTATAATACGTTATTCTGATTGGCTAACTGCACATCACTTGTTATTTCTTAAGCAATTGCACTACACAATATAGCTTATCATTCATGATAACATGAGGTCCCAAAATAAAGTGCACAAGTATAAATAATTGAATAAAAAAATTATAAATTCTTGTTTTCATGATCCTAGTAGCTAAAAAATGTAATTATAAGTATTAAATGCTTCTTTTGGTTTTCTTTTTTTAAATGGAACCTTGTGGTACAATTTCAGAAAGATCCATACACTTACACAGAAGTTATTGTCTGGAAACTAGAACTAGAGGCTCTCAAGAGCCTGTATCGCTCACCTGACATTACTTGGGGTTTTGAAATCATAAAAAGATAAAATTTGGCTACAAAGTTACAAAATTTGGTCAGAACCTAATAAGGAATATTCATGCTAAGTTGGGTTTCATTCCATTCAGTGGATCTCTAAAAGAAGTCATTTGTATGCATTTCCCATAGGGTCCTATGTTAAACTAAGTCCCCCGCTGGTGGACATCTTGGATTATGGATCGGCTACAAAGTAACAACACTTGGTCAGCACCTCATAAGGAACATTCATGCTAAGTTGGGTTTCATTCCATTCAGTGGTTCTCTAAAAGAAGTCATTTGTATGCATTTCCCATAGGGTCCTATGTTAAACTAAGTCCCCCGCTGGCGGCCATCTTGGATAATGGATTGGCTACAAAGTAACAACACTTGGTCAGCACCTAATAAGGAATATTCATGCTAAGCTGGGTTTCATTCCATTCAGTGGTTCTCTAAAAGAAGTCATTCGTATGCATTTCCCATAGGGTCCTTTGTTAAACTAAGTTCCCTGCTGGCGGCCATCTTGGATGATGGATCGGCTACAAGGTAACAACACTTGGTCAGCACCTCATAAGGAACATTCATGCCATGTTTGGTTTCATTCCATTCAGTGGTTCTCTAAAAGAAGTCATTTGTATGCATTTCCCATATGGGTCCTATGTTAAATTAAGTTCCCTGCTGGCGGCCATCTTGGATGATGGATCGGCTACAAAGTAACAACACTTGGTCAGCACATCATAAGGAACATTCATGACATGTTTGGTTTCTTACCATTCAGTGGTTCTTTAGAAGAAGTTCAAAATGTAAAATGTTAACGACGACGGACAACAGTGACAAGTGATGAGAAAAGCTCACTTGGCACTTCAAACCAGGTGAGCTAAAAATACTAATTTTGACCCCTTTTGGGCCCTTTGTTCCTAAAATGTTGAAACCATAACCCCCAAAATCAATCCCAACCTTCCTTATGTGGTTTTCAACTTTGTGTTTATATTTCATAGAGATCCATTCACTTAAACTTAAGTTATTGTCAAGAAACTATGTGTCTTTGGACAACGCTGACAACGACGACATGATACCAGTATATGAAAGGATTTTTTTTTTGTGGTCTTATAAAAATGCTTATTTGGGCCCCATATTGGCCCTTAATTCCTATACTGTTAGGACCACAATCCCAAAATTAATCCCTACTTTCCTTTTGTGGTTATAAACCTTGTGTTTAAATTTCATAGATTTCTATTCACTTATACTAAAGTTATTGTCTAGAAACCAAATATCTTCCGACAACTACAACAAAACATGATACCAACAATATATATTCATTTTGCAGTGGTATAAAAACTGAAACTAACAACTGAACCATGAAAACAAGGTCAAGGTCAAATGACACCTGCTATTTGGACATGTACACCTTACAATCCTTCCATACACCAAATATGCTAGACCTTTTAGGCCAACTAAAATTAATTAGTAGATTTTCATCCAAATTTTTAAAAAAAAATGGGGCGGGTGGGAGGATTTTATTTTTTAAATTTTATTTCATATGAAACCCTCATCATGAGTTTTTCATACCGCAGGGTATATGCTAGTGGGAAACAAGCTTGTATAATGTATATACATGCTTTATAAGGAATTCTACACTATTTTTCAAACTCTTAAATAACAAGAATGTGTCAACAGTACACGGATGCCCCACTCGCACTATCATTTTCTATGTTTAGTGGACCGTGAAATTGGAATAAATTCTCTAACTTGGCATTAAAGTTAAAATGATGTTTTCAAAGGGAACATGTATACTAAGTTTCAAGTTGATTGGACTTCTACTTTATCAAAAACTACCTTGACCAAAAACTTTAACCTGAAATTAGACTAGTGAACCGTAAAATTGGGGTCAAAACTATAATTTTGCATTTAAATTAGAAAGATCATATCATAGGGCACATGTATACTAAGTTTCAAGTTGATTGGACTTCAACTTCATCAAAAACTACCTTGACCAAAAACTTTAACCTGAAGCGGGACAGACGGACGAACGAACGAACAAACAGACAGACAGACAGACGGACGGACGAACGGACGCACAGACCAGAAAACATAATGCCCCTCTACTATCGTAGGTGGTGGGGCATAACAATCCCTGATTGGCAACCACTGTTATACATGCAATTGCAGCTTTAGAAACCTATTTATAGTAGACATCAAAAAGAAGAGAAATGCTCTCTTCAGTCTTCAGTTAGACTACTAGTATACCTACACCACATTTATTTTGCTTTCTAAGCAATGGTTTGTAGTCGTCATAAAATCAATTAAATGTTTTGGTACAATTGTATGCAACACAAGTATAACGAGTACAGAATAAAATGTAAACTCAGTGTTGAAAGAAATTATGATGTAAAACATGAACTTAACCAAAAAATTAGTTGTGGCTTAATGACCAAATTGATGGTAGGGACAGTAACAGAGGGTGTTTGCTGTTTGTCAACAAAAACAAAAGCCATGGGTGAATAGAAGGGCTTTTTATAATTAAAATGCGTGTTTGTCGACATTTTTTTCCCAATATACGGTCATAATTCAAACAAGTTCGTGCTTGTGTCAATTTCTTCAATCCAGTCATGTTTTTTGTACCAATTATTTTACGATTCTTGCGCTTTGGATATCATTCACAGTCCAAATTTCCTGACACAAAGTCATTGTATAAATAAAGAAAAAAAACAAGATTTTTGATTCACTTGTGACTACCGGTGACTACCGCAATTTGCGTTCAAGGACAAGGCGTTTTACTCGTAACTCGAATATTTCATGCCCTTCTCGTTATGAATCTCTATTCTCGGTAGATGATGTTGTCATCATAGAGCAGCAGAATATTTCGACTTAATCATTTTCGATGGGATTACTCCGGCGAAGAAATACAAAAAAGAAATTAGAAAAAGGAAGTTTCGAATAAAACGAAATTATCGATGGTTCCTGGTAACGGACATGACCAAAATCCGAAAATCGTATTTTTGTTTAAAAAAAAAAATCGGGGCGGGACAATTTCAGAGAGGCGGGCGGGGATGAAAATCTAGCATTTAATTTTAATTGGCCTTACTTATAGTATAGATTTGAGATATGGACTTGACCACCACTACTCGTAATATTTTTTTCTAAGAGCATGAAGAGAGAAATTAACATTACAAAATATCTTAACTTTTTTTCAAGTACTGTATTACATGTATTAAGACTTCTGCAAAACCACGAAAAATAAATGCCCACGAACATGCAAGTTTTCCTTCATCCACTAAAATTGGTGCCCACGAAAATAAATGAATCCACAGTAGTTACTGAACCATAAAAATGAGGTCAAGGACAATGAGCATGTGACTGACGGTAACTTCATAACATAAGGCATTTATATACTGATATACAAAGTACAAAAATATTTAATTGGAATTAAAAAATCTGCCAGAATTTTTTTTGTCTTCTTTGTTACCCTTAAATTGCTAAATTCTACATCCACCAAAATAACCCACTATACGATATATGTAATATCTCTATCATTAAATTTATACTACCCATACCTCTCAAATTTATCGTTCTGATGATATCCATCAGTTGAGCTTTTCTCAGAATTTTCAACTGCTTCTTCCATCCAATCATCCAACCAGGAGTCATAGTTTTCAATTGATGGGTCCATTGAATCAATGTCCTTCTTTATTATATCTAACCAGTTTAACTCTCCTCTGACCAAGAAAAACAATACATAGCATATATAAACATTTCATAAACTAAAGAGTGGCACAAAATAATCAGAATAGCATTACTTTTTACATGAAATATATATACATAATATAAAACACAAGCTATATAGCTAGGTGCAGATAAATAGAAAGCTACGATGTAGTAGACATCTTGAAATAGATATCTTAAAATTGAAAATGGAAATGGGGAATGTGTCGAAGAGACAACAACCCAATTATAGAGCAGACAACAGCCGAAGGCCACCAGTGGGTCTTCAATGCAGCGAGAAACTCCCGCAAATAACATCATACATGTATCTACATGAAATAAAAAAATATATACATAGCATTTAGAAAATAACTTAATACAGAATATCAAACAAATTAAACCTACCACAAATTAATATTCTTCAAACAATTTACCACAAATGAACATGATGAAATGAAGACAAGAGTGCATATGCTGAAATATCTAGCCTTCTTTCATTTGTCTTTACTAATCATTGATATTACAAATGTATGTTGATAGTCCTAAATATAAAACTTTATCACAAAGGTCACATAAAATTAACATTAACCAAGAAAACTGGGTAAACATGTACTATATATACATGATATATCATGGTTCTTAGGCCAAATAAAAATATATGTGTGGTTCCAGTTACATACTTTTAAAAAATAGGGTCGGTAGGTCGGCAAATTTTTTTTTTTTTTTTAATTTTTATTTTTGAATGTCAAAATCCGGAAAAAAATCATGTGTTTTCCAAAATTGTTTCTGGTATTATACACGCCCCAACCGGAAGTCCACCATTTTTACATGTGTTTGGTTGTAAAATAAACAGTCATGATTTTTAGTTAATTTTGTTGCATTCTGTTATGAATTGTTGCATTTTAGCCATAACAGATACATTTACTTGTGAAGGAAATTCAGATGACAGAAATCTATGAATTTAATTATTTTAATTCACAATCCTCAAAATTTGATCGTTTGAAAATTAATTAATTTCAGAAATGAAAAAAAAAGTTCTAGGGTCGGGGGGTTTTAACTAGGGTCGGTCGGGTTACTGGAACCACACATATATTTTTATTTGGCCTTACAAGTTAACATATTTAAACAAACGAATCCAAAGGATGAGTTTTTTTTAAATATGTTAATGAGTAAGACACATGGCATATAAAATTTGTAATAATAATAAAATGATTGACAGCTTGAAGACCTTGAACTTTTATTGGAAATTGATCAAGTTACAGTTTTATCCAATAAAATAGAAGCTCGCGCAAGTCCCTTTTGCGCCTCTTGCTTGTATGCCATTAATTTAATAGAGCCCCAGAATTTGCAGAAAGTAAAGAAATGTCGGATTTTCCCGATTTTTTAGTTTTGTGCCCTGTGTATAATCGTAAAAGTAGGTAATTTCATTAATATTATCAAAGTGAACAAAAATGTCGGATTCTGCGACAAGGATTAAATAAATTCTAATGACGGTAAGAATTGTTTTTTTCATTCTTGGTTTTCAAGGTATCATACAAATTAATCATATTTTACAGGTTGTTTATCTCATTGAAATTGCATATTTATCACGTTTACACATTTAAAGTTTTTGTACAAACTGCTTCTTCCGTTATTTTATCAATTGGATTGTTAGATTATTTATTCAAAGATAAAACACTAAACAGTGGCGGATCTATGGAGCGTAGATAGTGTACCCTATTTGATCGCAAAAAGAAACATGTTTTTTTTCACAAATTTGTGTAGCCGATGTTTATTCCTATTTCTTTAATTAACACCCACACCCACACCCACCCCTTTTTATTCGCAATTTAATTGAATTTTCGCAAAGGAAATGGTAGTACATTGTAGTATTACATTTTAATTAATTTTTTTTCAGAACTGAAAGAGGAAACTTTTAGTAATTTTCCAAAATTAAGGCAACTCGTAACAATCCTATATAGTTTGAAAAAGATTCTTAAGATGTGGTACACATGATTTATTGTTTTTGTTATAAATGAAAACAAATGAAGATCTTTTGACCTTTTACGTTTTTCGGTTTCCTAAATATTTCAGAGGCAGATACCTTTAAAAAATCAAAGAGCAGATTGCTCTGAGGGATACGATTGCCGTTGTTTCATTGACACGTACATGTATACATGTAGCTGGATAATATTATTTTCAAAACTAATTCAACTTCACATTTAAAATAGTTACAAAATAGCCAATCACGGATAAAAGTGTATGAACAATGTAATCAGGCCTATGTTCTATTTTTGTACTATCAATTCCAAGTTTACTTTCCACAGCAGTCACTGAGACTCAGACTGAGAGAAGGTATTTCACTTCGTATCTTATCACCTATTTTCCTACATTAATTCTAGAATCCGGGTCCGTTCGCCGCGATTCGTGTTTGCCCTGGTATCTGTTCGCCCTGATTCCTGTTCGCCCAGGGTCCATTCGCCCTGATTTTTTTTTTTTTTTTCTAATTGTTCTGATTACATGATTTTAAGTATTTCAACAAAATATGTTAAAGTTTGTTGAAAAATTGACAGAAAAATGAGTAAAATACTGGAATGCAATGTATTTCTCTTTATTGATTACTACTTTCAGAGTATAATACTAAATGAACATGTAAACATACATGTTTCATGATTTACAGTTCGTATTCATTGTTTTTTTTAATTTCCAGCTGAATATTTTATCAAAACAAAACGTTTGATTTTTATTAATAATCCATCAAAAGACTAGTATCACAATAATCAGTGATCCGAATTATTTTGTCATTGAACAATTTTAATAATCCTAAACAAGCCATACACTTTTAAATATTCCCTGTTTCCATAAATTTCAAGAATATATACCACAGAAATATCTGAATAAGTTTAATCAACTTAAATGCCCTGAATATTAATATTTTTTAAGTAGGGCGAACAGACTCTATGGGCGAACGTACCCAGGGCGAACATGTTATTAGGGCGAACAGTCCCGATACCTTAATTCTAGGAGGAACCCCATTCCTAACTCTTTAAATATTTAATTTCCTTTGGGTCAGTGATCATGACTCCTTTCCGTACAAATTTATCGGTTTAAAATGCGATCGTTTTTAATATAATACGACGTTTATTGACAGAATGAGCTAATACTCGACGTGTTGTTATTCAGAATTCACGGAAGAAGTCTTCCATGTTATTGTTTCGAGTTGTCTTTCCGGAAGGGAACTCGAAACGATAATATGGAAGACTCCATTTCGCCTGAAGGGGTGTTCTACGATAAGGATTTTTTTTTTAATTTAAATGATGCATATGATTTAAAATTATGCAACAACAATAATCTTCAATAGCAGACATACATAGAAAAAATCCCATGAGTTATAAATTAATTAACTGAGTGGAGAATCCAGAGCAACCATTCAATCTTAAACTCCTTGAAGTCAAGAAAACTAACCCTGGAGCAAGAACGTAAATCAAATGTTTATTAAACGACCTAGATGGTTCTCTATTTCTTTATGGAAGTACAATCTCAAATATCAGTTTCTTAACGGTAACATTTAAGAAAAACTCCACTTCAGTTCTTAAATGACATTCTATCGGAATTCAGAGAACTCTCGCATTTTATCTAAACTGGGAATTCCCTCTGACGTGTTTCTAAATTTATAAAAATACTAAATATTAATACTGCTTAATTCTGATATTCCGTGTTGTTTAAAACAGGCATATAAATCAAGGGAATTATCAAACATGAAAAGAACATTATAGGAAAGTTGTTTAAGTTCAATCCCTTTGTTTGTTTTTACCTTTTAAAGCAAGACAATCATAAGAATTTGAGATGTTCCTTAATGTTTAGAATAAAACGATTGACGTGAGGGCAATGCTCTGAGCCACCGGTATAAGTCTACAGATTGCTTGAAACATGTGAAAGCAATCGTATCCCAAAAAAAGGGTGGAGCTTCAACCATGGAATAACATGAACATGAATATCTTGTACCATAGCTTAAGCTCCGCCTTCGTTCCTTTATATTCTAGTTGAGTTGCATATTTAATTAGCAAAGTATGATACAACATCAATTTGCATATAATATACAATGGTTTTCCAGAAACACACTTTTTAAGCGAATTATTGCATTAAAACATCAAAAGAAAAAAGAAAATTTATGTTACAATAACCAATGAACCATGATAAAGAGGTCAAGGTCAGATGAACCATGCCAGGCAGACATGTACATGTACAGCCAACAATTCTTCCATACAACAAATATAGTTGACCTATCCCTTATAGTTAAAATGAGGTCAAGGTCAAATAAAACCGGCGCGACTGATATATTGGGGGAAAATCTCTATTTGGCATTTAAATTAGAAAGATCATATCATAGGGAATATGTTTCAAGTTGATTGAACTTCAACTTCATCAAAAACTACCTTGACCAAAAACTGTAATCTAAAGCTGAACAGGCAGATGAACGGCGGAACAAATGAACGGATGCACAGACCAGAAAACATAATGCCCATAAATGGGGCATAAAAAAGTTTAGAAAACTGATTTGCCAGACTGATGGATGGACAGACACACAGACAGGAGTGCAATCCTAAAGTCCCCTTTATCAGTTCTTGAGGGACTTATAACCAATTTGTCCTATGAAAATCAGTCTAAAAATAATTCGTGCTTTTTTTGGAGACCAGTCAGTGGTCTCAAGATTCCTATACTGCTATTTAAAAAAAAAATATTTAAAGAATGCAACTTGTTCTTCTCAAAAATATATATTTACTCACTGTAATACAATTGAAATACTTACACATCTGTAGCTGTCGGGACTGAAACATTATCAGAGTTGTCAGGATGCATACATTCTGGCATATACAGCCGTCTGGAACTTTGAATGATTTTTTCAAATCTGTCTTTTCCAAGCTGAGGAATCAGATCACATGTCCCTTTAAATTCCTTTAAAAGCTTTTGATGTGGTGTTGTACAAAATAAGTTATGGTGAATTAAGAGCCACAAATCCAACACTGCATCAAATCGAAGATTATTTCCTTCGAAAAGCTTTAAAGTTTTATTTGTTCTCATTAAATAGTCATAACTAGCATCATACACTGCCACAAAGTAAGTTTCTTTCGTTATGAGACATACAGGAACTGCAGAAATATTGTTTTTGGTTTGATTTTTTTTTCTTATTTTCCTGTGCTTACAGAGCGACACTGAAATAGCCTGCTTTAAGAGCTGGTCAAATTTTGTGGCTTCATCTGGCATAACTTCTGGAACTTCTTTTTTAGCAAGTTCCTGTTCATTTTCATCATCTTCTTCATACCCCTTCCCAAGGAAATATTCAGGTATTGTTATAATTGCAGAAGAACTCTCCATAATCTCCATGACATCTTGGAATAAATCTTCATCACTTGGAAAAAGAACTAGATCAGCATTCCCATAAAATAGATCTTGGCTTCCTACAATGATTTAAAGAAATGTCTGATTTAAGAGCTGAATGGTATAATTTTCAACAAGAGTGCACATGCTGAAGTGTCTAGCCTTCTTTATTAATCAGTGATACTATGTTGATAGTCCTAAATATAAATCTTTACTACAACTATCAATTGATCCAAGAAAGTGAGGTCAAGGTCATACCACAAATATAGTGACCTGTGGCGTTTCTAGGATTTTTAAAAGGGAGGGGGGGTTGGTAGAATCAAATCTTTCACTGAGCGGGTTGCAAATTTTTTTACCTTTTTTTTTTGCTGATAAAATGCTTTGCTGAGCGCAGCCTGATACAGCCGCAGAGGTTGAACTCTGAACAGTTGGGCCAAATTAGGACACAATATAATATTCAAGCTTGATACTGCCTGAATTTGGATTGGTTTTCAATTTTTGACATAATATAGGTTTCTGACACAAAACATTTATATATATTGCGCAATACTGTGTAATTAAAGATTTCCTCTTGAAACTTTATAAAAATTTTGAAAAAAAAAAATTGAACCCCTTAACCCTTTCCTCCATAATCATTGATAATGACGCTTTTTGACGCCACCCCCTTTATTCCATAATGACGCCTGTGTAGTATCTCAGTTAAAAGGCTTTGACTACAAAAATAGAATATCTGACTTGAATTTCATTGATAAAATAAATTGTTTTCACAATGCATTAATACTTTCAACCTTATGATTTTATGAGTTAAACCACACATTCAACATTCACTATGTCACATAACAATACACATTGTATTTCCACAATACAAGCAGAAAATGTTTGCTGGACGGCTCCGTGTTGAAGGCCATACATTGACCTACATGTATAATGGTTTACTTTTTTTTAAATTGTTATTTGGATGGAGAGTTGTCTCGTATAAACAAGAATGTGTCCACAGTACACGGATGCCCCACTCGCACTATCATTTTCTATGTTTAGTAGACCGCAAAATTGGAATAAATTCTTTAATTTGGCATTAAAATTAGAAAGATCATATCATAGGGCACATGTATACTAAATTTCAAGTTGATTGGACTTCAAATTCATCAAAAACTACCTTGACCAAAAACTTTAACCTGAAGCGGGACAGACAGACAGACGGATGAACGAACGGACGGACAAACGGACGCACAGACCAGAAAACATAATGCCCCTCTACTGTCGTAGGTGAAGGTGGGGCATAAAAATCCACACATAAATCCTACACTCTAATTTTAAAAGGTGTATGGCTATCACTTGTTTTTAATTGGTTGATAGCTACAAGTCGTTGTTGCGCTTTACATCGCGTTATTATATGGTTAACAAACAAGACTTAAATGAGATTTATTTCACTCCTGGCATGCAAAAAGACTTAAACTACGTCACATAAGTCAGGAAGTTTGAAGAAATAACATTAATAATTCCCTATTTTCTTTTTTATTAGTTTTCATATCAAAATAAAACTTGGTGAATATGTTTTTTATGGTATTATGAATATAATACATGTAAGATGATAGGTAAAAAATCATGAAGTTTCCCTTTAATTTATTCTTACCGACTATGGTTGTACCATACAACAAGGGTGCGCCACATCCACAAGGACACTCTGCACTTTTTCCTTTTGAATTTTTATCCAAAATAAAATTTGTTGGATGTGGTAGCAACTGTGATAACAAATGCTGAGTCAAAACACCTGCCACTTTTGATTCAGTTAATGATTTCTCCTTCTGCAAGTATCTTGATAGACAATCATCATGTCTTTCTGAAAGAAAAACAATAATATAATCAAGGAATTTATATCCAGAACTCCAGAAGGAGAGTGAACACTCTGCTTGATAACAATTTAGCATCCCTATCAAAAATATAAAAAAAAAAAACATGTTTAACTCCAACTTGACAGCTTGATATGGCCCTCTAATGTAAAAGGCTGTTACTTCAAACAGCTCCTGTGGACAGGGTTGGCAAAGTATAACCTGCCTGGGAATTCCAAGGTGGAAAAACTCTGGTTTTCGTGGGCTGGGTAATACTTACAGAAATGGGCCATAATACTGGGCATTACTGGCTGCAGGAATGATCAGGCAATATGATTTTTAACCTTATTTTAAAATATGACGACAATAAAGACAACAACACTCATGTTTTTACCGCATAGTATCTGTTTATTGGGTCTACATGTTTTGCCTAGTAGATAGGCATCATCAGGACAATTATACAAAGAAAAATGACAGTGAAGTATGAATTTTGCGGTTAACATAAAGATTTAACAGAGTCTCAACCATTACAATACTTTACCACCGGTTTAGAAAGAAGAAACCTGCTGGAAGCTCTTACAGATTCAACATCAAACCACATCAAAAGCTTTCATCATTAACACAACTCATAATTAAATATTTACGGATTTACCACTTTTTTTAATTTCCAAACTGTGCGACGATCATACACCTCACACCATTTCCGACGCAATTGAAAGCAGTAACTCGAGGGTCCCAGAGCGAAGCCAGTTGACTGTACGAAATGAACGGTGGGGTGTTGTCCAATTTGGAATTCACTGACATGATTATTTACCCTTGCAGAAATAAATCCTGACAATTTTTTTAACCAGGATATCTCAAGATTATCCTGGGAAATCCTGAAAATATCCTGTAAAGCATTTAGCCCTTTTTTTTGGGAAAAAGTTGATGGGAGAATTTCAGGAAATGTCAGGACTTTCTAATCAAGCAGCTGTAAACTAGGGGAATTCTCAGGATATCTTAAGACTTTCAATAATAAATATAATATAGACCAGGATATGTCAGGACTTTTCCTTCAACATTCATCCTACTTTCAGAAACTTTACACTTTCTTCCTGAATGAATAAACTGAAATAAAGTCCTTAATGATTCCTGGTATTGGGACTTAAGAAATTATATAATCTGTATCACAAATTCAAATAAAAAATATCTTTGGGACTGAAATTAACTGTTGTTTGTTAAATTAAATAAGTTTTTTTGGCAAGGATTTGTGAAGGGTGATAGAATAGGGGGAAGAAACAAAAATTATTTTGTAAAACATTTTTAAAATACCCAAATTATGGTGTTAATTAAAAATATTAAACATATTTTGACAGTTAACTTATTTACACATTAATATAACAAAGACATGTGTAAAGTTTTAAGCAATAATCATAAATCGTTTTTGAGATATGGCGCGACATGTAAAAAAACCCTCCCCCTTTTTTACAAAATACTCAATAACTCAAAAATGAAATTTTGAATCATCACCAAAAAGTATACAGATATTGAGATTAATATAACTAAGAAGTGTTTAAAGTTTTAAGTCATAATCAAGAATCGTTTTTGAGATACAGTGCGACATGTGAAATCAAAGCGCGAAAGCGCTGTAAAGGCAGTTAATTACAGGTTGTGTGTATTTCTGGTCCAGTTATATCATTATCTTCCATTGAACAGAGGTGGTTTGTAGAATTTAAGATTTAGAGTTCTTTTGTACCTAGTTCACCTATATCTATAGTCTACTGTTTACAGTATATTTTCTGTGCCTCCCATGAAATGCATTTTTAGCCATGGTCTTGTCAGTTTGCTTTAAATTTATGAGTTTGACTGTCCCTTTTGTGTCTTTCGTCCCTCTTCTTTAGACATATAAGAACTTTTTCTTTTCAATATAAATACACTATTTTTAATTATTGATTGTATACGCATATTCTATGACTTCCATAAAAAATAGTTCACAAAGATTGACTAGTCTCTGTACTGTGTGTATAGCAAGAACATCAAGTAACATAATGGTAAATGTACATAGAAACATGTCAACTTTTTTGATGACCATACCTGCCAACTGTAAGTATTTGCAGAGTATTTCCCCCATCGAGCTCGAGGCTCCCAAATGGCAATTTTGTAAGAGCAATTTTGTCGACTATTTTAAAGAAAACAATTAATTCAACAATGGCTATGAGCTTGTTAATGCACGAAGAAGCCAAAAACCACATTAGAATATATTTGAATGGAATCCATGACAAATCATCCCACTTTTTCACTAACTCGCCCATCTTTAAAAACAAGAGTGTACACACTGAAATGTCTCGCCTTCTTTACTAATCATTGATATTATGTTGATAGTCCTAATAATAAAGCTTTATTACAACTGTCACATAATCTTAACATAAACCTAGAAAACTAAACATTGACCTTTGGACCATGAAAACGAGGTCAAGGTCAGATAAACCATGCCAGGTTGGCATGTACAGCTAACAATTCTTCCATACAACAAATAAAATTGACTTATTGCTGATAGTTTAAGAAAAACAGACCAAAACACAAAAGCTTAACACTGAGCAATGAAGCGTAAAAAATGAGATCAAGGTCAAATAAAACCTGCGCGACTGACATGTAGATCATGAAATATTTCCATACACCAAATATAGTTGACCTATTGCATATAGTATTAGAAAAACAGACCAAAACTCAAAAACTTAACTTTGACCACTGAACCATGAAAATGAGGTCAAGGTCATATGACACCTGACAGGTAGACCTGTACACCTTACAACCATTCCATACACAAAATATAGAAAACCTATTGCAAACAGTATAAGAAAAACAGACCAAAACACAAAACTTAACTATAACCACTTATCCATGAAAATGAGGTCAAGGTCAGATGACACCTGCCAGTTGGACATGTACACCTTACACTGCTTCCATACACCAAATATACTAGACCTATTGCTAATAGTATCTCAGATATGGACTTGACCACCAAAACTTAACCTTGTTCGCTGATCCATGAAATGAGGTAGAGGTCAAGTAAAAACTGTCTGACGGGCAAGAGGACCTTGCAAGGTATGCACATACCAAATATAGTTATCCTATTACTTATAATAAGAGAGAATTTAACATAACAAAAAATTTTAACTTTTTTTTCAAGTAGTCACTGAACCATGAAAATGAGGTCAAGGACATTGGACATGTGACTGACGGAAACTTTGTAACATGAGGCAACCATATACAAAGTATGAAGCATCCAGGTCTTCCACCTTCTAAAATATAAAGCTTTTAAGAACTGAGCTAACATTGCCACCGCTGTAGGATCACTATCCCTATGTCGAGCTTTCTGCGAAAAAAGTCGCAGGCTTGACAAAAAAACTGCCCCAACCTGGATTACCAAATCGCCCCTCTTGTGAACTGTGTTAAATCCCGTTAATATTACTCCTGCCAACTGGTCCCACCTAATGGAAATCGGTGAAATCTAGATAAATATATTATTAACCAGGATGAATTTAGTAATGCCAACTCGCCCCACTTATGGAAAAAGATGTTATCCCATTGAATATGAGTTCAATTCCTTATATTGCATTATGATACATTTAACAGGTTTCTTTTTAATTGTTATGCAAATAACTAAGCTTCAAAACTTACAGTTATTCTTCAATAATCAGTTTTTTTTTAGAATTATATTTAATTTCAGTATATATCAATAATAGTAATTAAATTAATTTTCGGATTGTTTGTATTCTGTGAAGATTAGTTTTCATTAAAGTGGTGCGAGTTTTTACTTTTAATTATATATATATTAATCTTAATATTACCGTTTTTTTATAAGTAGGGCGAGTTGGCAGGAGTAATATTAAACATGATTTAACCAATTTCACATGTGGGGCGATTTGATAAATCAGTTTGAGGCGTTTTTTTAAAAAGTGGGGCGATTAACCAGTGGGGCAACTTGTCCTGCTTCCATTTGAAGGCCCCCTTGAAGGTTTTGTATGACTATATGAACCATCTTTCACGTAAACCCCCATGTGCATTTTGAAAAGTTGTCAGATATGTTTCTAACTCCAGACAAAATCTACCGGTATGAATGAAAAAGAAGTTTTCAATTAAGGCTCTGTGGCCATAACAGCTGTCTCATTGGCATTTTAACCACTTCCCATATTTGCAATTAAAACAATAGAAGAAAATTATTCAACGCAAAAACAAAACTTACTTGTAAATATGAAATTCTCTTTACGGTATGAGTTTTTCTCATTGTTTGAGATTGTACAGTAGTACCTGTAACTGCTTATACCTATTTCTTCTTCATTTTTGCTTGATAAACTCACGAAATATCATATACATTGTACCATGCACATCTCCTTATTTTTATAAGCATTCCAATAACATGAACAATTGTAATTCAATTCTATATACCAAAGCAAAATGAACTGCACCACTTTCATTCACTAGTATGCATCTTTTGGCAAAATACAAGTTCTTAAATGACACAATATATATTTATTGATAAAAAAATAAAATTTAGTATACAACTCTTTAACAGGTATAAAATAGCACTGCTGTGTCATAACTTGTGAAATCTGTGCTGAAAACTCGACATTGATGGTATTTGAGTAATTCCATATGTGAAGCTCAACATTAGCTCGTCAGTTGGTGGTGGACAGTTATAGTTCCTTCCTGCAGGCTAGGATGATTGACTTTTCAGGAAAACCAATTTCACAAATCAAAACTTTCCTCTAGATTTCTCCTACAATATTCATCCAGTTTAGTTCTTTTGTTTTAATTGGACACCGTCCTGGTTTTTAATTTTGCAAACCATTCAGTCTCTTGCTTGCAAATGGTGCATGAAAATAGGATGGGTATGGCAGTAGACAAGTCTCTTTAATGTGAGTTTGTGCCCTGAAAAAAAGTTTTATAACTTAAGTTTTTTTGAACCTGTGCAACACACATACCTAAATAACTATAACATAGAAGAGAGCATCATTCGTGTCAATGTTTCGTTCCTGTTTACATTGTCATTGATATTTTTTCAGAAAGCCTGAGGCATAGCTCATGAATTCCTGTCATTACATCCTAAATTAATATAATTACTGCTAGAATAATTATCAGCATGATATACGTACACTATCATTGTACAGCCCAAGTCTTCAGTATATACAATTGTTGCATTCATTCACTCCTGTGTTCAGTCGTTCAAAAATATTTAAACATCAACAAATGAACTTTAATAAGGACAAGAAAACACTAGAAAAGATACGTACATACAACCCGTGTTTTATAAGTGTAATATATCTGGTTAAACGATGTATAAAGGAGGAAAAATTGTAGGTATTGCATAACGATGCTTTCTACCTAATAGCACGTGGATATGTTTACATATTTAGACTTGACCCAGTATGACTCGTACCTTGTAGGTCACCGCCGTCGTTTAAACACTAGACTACAGTCGTGTATAAGACAATAAAAAGCTTAAGCCTGAACTATTTGTGTGAAGTAAATGTGTTTTTTCTGTACATTTAAATTGTTTTACCTGATAGCAAGGACGTATATCTATCCGTTTCCTTCTCAATTCACTTTGTCAAATTCTTCGAACTTCTTCAAAACATACGTATTACTGCGCCGGAAGTGAGAAAAATATGAGAAATCCTCGTAAAATAATGCTATCTTCAATTTTGTGGAATCCATTTTGTTATATTTATTATACAAAGATAAAAAAAAGTTACGATTAATAATGAATTTGCATATCATTATACGGAACGTTTATGGACTATTTTCCATAGCTGTATGTCGGTCATTTTGGCGGGAAATCATGTACACATACACACGTAGATTGGCTGGTACCCGATCGTAATGTTACACATCACATATATCAAATAGCTAATACCCGGAACGTAGTACCGGGAACCAGGATAATACGTAGACAACATACATAACTAATACCGAAATTGAAAACGCTTTACGGTTTCTCGTTCATAAACCGAATTCCGCTTTGATTTATAGAAGATGCAATATTAATCATGTTCAGTCGACTTTTCATTGTTTTATCAACGTCCGAAAGAATCTTTAGATGTCAGATAACACTCGAAATTGATCCGACTTCTTTCCACACGGAATACACATAATGATAGTTTGTAGTCAGGTTGACTGCTTATAATGCAAAATACACACTAATAACAAGTTCTATAAAACGAACAATACACACTGATCGTTTCTTTAGTCCCCAATGTAAATGAAAAAAACAAAAACCATATCATACCATAAAAAGAAGAGGAGAAATTCGAACATTTCCGGATCTATTTCTGGCCAAAAGACCCCCTGCAAAGATTGCGTATGAAAAGATGAACCTCATGACTTAAAAGTCAGGCCTTAAAGCACTGCCTTTAAAAAACACACCCCTGTTTTAGTTATAAAGCGCCGTAACTCAAAAAGTTTAAATCTTATTTTAACCAAAAAGTATACAGATCATTTGACCATCATAAGAAACAACTATATTAAGTTTCTCAAGTTACGGTGCGACATGTTTACGCCGGACAGACGGACAGACGGACTGACGGACACCGGACATTTGTATACCATAATACGTCCCGTCAAAATTTTGACGGGCGTATAAAAATTAACTTGTAAACTATGGAAAAGTTTCAAAGTCAATGAATCAGGGGTGGGGCTATATAGTCTCTATAGAAACAATACTTGCAAATGTAAATAAATTTGCAAGTCATTAGACTGTGACTGAGGGGCAAGGCCAAATATTCTCTATTAAAATGCGATGTGCCATTCTTATACAACTGCATACCAAATATTATTGACCTACCACTTGAGGTAACCCATAAACTAATGGTTCCACTTGATCTGACCTAGTCACAAACTAGTATATATGATAACTTACAAAAATTTTCAAAGTCGATAGACCATGACTAAGCATCTTCGCTAGCCAAGGGTTACGATCCACTCCCGCTCTCTTCACCCTTGGCAGATTGAGCTAACATTTGTGATATCAATGTTGCGCCATTTATCGGAAGATTAAAGTCACGTCCATTCCGAATACATTATTCTTGACCAATGGTAGCACTTGAACTCTTCAATTTGGAGGTAAAAACAAGGTAGCTTCTAGATTCTACACACTTGCATTGGTAAAGCCAGAAACGAAAATATACGTCAACATTCATGCACCTACAACTTGTCGTTCACTATAAACTAGACCTAATCACAAACTAATACATTGTTGACGCCGTCGCCGCCGGAAACAACATACCTATGTCTCGCTTTTTGACTCCATGAAGGTGAGACAAACATGACATTTTTGCACCAAAGGGAGATAATTTGGAGCTTTTTCAATGATATAAACGTTTTAAAAGTCATCTGTGGACAAACCAAATCGATTTGTCTCCAGGTGATTTTGTCCATATTATAACTAATAGTGTAATAAATAAAATTTGTAATGAAAAAAACAAATCTTTAATTTTTTGCTGAATGTTTTGTTCCTGTGAGCCTCCTTAATTGCTAAAAAAATGTTAATATAATTGAATTGTATGCGACGCTCATACAAGTGAGACTTAGCTAGCTATACAACCAGGTTAAATCTACCATTTTCTACATACACATGCATGTAAGAAAATGCTTGTACTAAACATGCTAAATCAAGAATATAACAGTTAATTTGTTATCAATTTTTATTCGTTTGAGATTTAGATTTTTTCATTTGTTAAACATGTTATAGGACTTTATGTCTAAGTTTTACTTATATATTTCATCTGTAATAATTAAAGCTACCAAATTTTTGTTTTCTACCTCGCTATGCATGCTTTTGACTATATATATAGATAAAGAATTACTACTGTAGCCTTATCAAAATTTTAACATGATAATTTTAAGACTTCGAAGAACAATTCTGTCAGATTCATATTTATTACACTTTTAATTACCAGAGACTTTTATTTCATTTCAAACATGATGGAGTTGTGTAGAAATAAAATCAGATATAGATATCAATATCTAGTTATGTATATTCATGACAATTTATTTACTTCAGTTACCCATATCATCACGATTTCTTAGATTATTCTGTATGAACAACTTCATTACATGTATATGAGCTTGGGATACAAAATTTAAGATTCATATAAACATTTCTTAAGAAAGATATTTTAATTGTCAGTGTTACATCGTCTGCTGTGTTTCTTATGTTAATTACATGATTTGTGAACAATTTTCTGACAGAGAGCAAACATGCATATATATATATACATTTTTCGGTCTTTTCCTACCACCAGGGATATTTCATACAGAACATACAGAACAATTTCTTTTCGACCCGGCAATTTTCTCAAATGTTGTTTTGATATTATTATTTGATCTTCAGAAATGTCATCAATTAATATTGTATAAAATGAGACTTGATCTAACATTGTCGGAGTTCTTTTACAGTGACTTGACTGTTAGTGTTGCTCTCCACCAATTGCAACTTGCTCAAAATTCTGACCAAATTGCAATTTGTTTTATAAAATCAAATTGATCAACTGGTCAGAAATTTGAACTAACTGCTGTAAAAAACCACAGCCAAGTCATGAAAGTGCAAGGTGATAAAATAAAACATACTTACAATCCTATAAGACTTTAACTTCACTTTAATGATGTTGTGACATAATCAGTCTATCAGTTTGTATAGATACATTATAGTCATTTCCATGCTGAAGGAACTGTTATTATTTTGAATTGCTATAAAAATGTCCAAACTAAGCTTTCATATAGTTTTTCTTTCTAAAAGTATTCTATATGCATAAGAATCAGACATTATGTGAATTAAAACATTTCATATTCAGTAAAATATGTGTAAAATTGCAATATGTTTGTCGGAAGTTTCCATGGGGAGATAATCATTTTTTCTTTCAAAAAGTCTTTATTCAAAAGAATAATATTTTAGGTTATCTCCACATGGAAACTTATCAACAGCTTATTGTTATTTCACACATATTTTACTGAATATATGATGTTTTATTTAAAATGATATCTGATTTTTATGAATATAGAATCATTGAGAATACTTTTAGAAAGAAAAACTATATGAAAGCTTAGTTTGGACATTTTTATAGCAATTCAAAATAATAACAGTTCCTTCAGCATGGAAATGACTATAATATACCTATACAAACTGATAGGCTAATTTTGTCACATCATCATTAAAGTGGAGTTAAGGTCTTATTGGATTGTAAGTATGTTTTATTTTATCACCTTGCACTTTCACATATTGACTGAACAGTTTGTTCAATATTCTGACCAGTTCAGTTGAACGATTTGGTTTAATAAAACAAATTGCAATTTGGTCAAAATTTTGAATGAAACAGTCAAGTCACTGTAATAGGAAATTTCTATTGTATCTTAATATGAAAAATAATGTGTCCATTAATTCTTAACAACCGTACAATAATAAGTCACTGTGATTGTAATTTAGAATTTATAATTGATCACAAAGTTTTCAGGTTGTTTGCGGTTTTGCTTTCTTTTATTTTGGAAGATGAGGGACAAATAATAAACGAGTACAGATATGCACCGATCAAAGTCATTCAAAGAACATGTATTTTACAAGAAAACATGTTACATGTACATGTATCAATTAAAAGTGTCATGTTGACCTGGAATGTTAATTTGGCCAGCACAATTAGGCAAAATCTTTATGATGCTATACAGGACATTGCAATTTCACACGATAAATACAATATTAAATATTTTTCCATGTATCTCTTGTGTACAACCCATTATGATTGATTGATTATTCATGTTTAACTGTCTTGCCTTTGAAATTTCTATAAACGTACAAAAAATGTATGCCGTATAAAGCCTAGAAAAATGAAACCCAGCAAAAAAAAAGAAATTATCGAAATTTTTATTCCATGCATTAAAATTCTCTGATGTCAAAATTTGTGGCGTGCGATGCCCAGTAATGGCTGACATACATGTATAGCAATAATGTGTTTCCTTGATTTGTTTTCTGAAAATATATTGTTTGTATTCAGGTTTTAGAGCCAGATGCTACCTCCAGATATTTATACTTGTATAAAATGATCTGTAATGGGATGAAAGCTTTTAATAGAGCCCTTTAAATAAAATATTCTTCTTCTTAATAGGGTTGCCCCATGTCTATAAATCATATATGTCAAGAAATTAGTGCTGAATATATAAAAATCAAGATTGCAGATTTACCTTTTTCACAGAAGAATCTCTCCAGTGCTCGAAAAGCTGGGATATGGTTTGGTCGCACAATGTCATGAAGATACAACTTGAGAGCCATGTAGCCTTTTAAAAATAGTGACGAGGAGGAAAAAGAAAGACTGGGACTCCTCCATCCAAAATATACTTTGCTATGATCACTGAAAGACTGGCCAGGTAAGTCCGGATTGGCCATTTGTGAGGGTCGCGGCACTCCTGCATTGACTGCTTGCAGCTCGTAACCTTTACTTGCATAAATATAATGATGAATTCTCTCTTTTAATAGTTCTTTCTTGGCAGGAATGTTTTCAGTGGTATGATGTATAGTGCGTCTTATTGTCCGCAGGATATCATATGTGGTTTTTGCACTTTTGCTATTCATAACACAAAGCCTCGTAAAAGACTCCATAGTGGTTCATGTACAAATGTATTGTTGTTTAAAGCTTCTGTGCGTGAGCAGGTGAGAGCTTCTGCGCGTGTCAAATACTTGCAAGGTCATATTTGTTTTCCAATCAATCGTCATTCTCGGACACTTCCGATCAGAGAGATCTTCTTCTTCTAACGGAAGTCCACCCTATTTGCAGGGTCACCGCATTAAAAAAAATTTAGTTAACAAAATGCGTTTCTTTAATTTCTTTAAAAGAAAATTGTAATTAGATTGTGGAGCAAAAAAATATTTTCTTACAACCCAGCACATATGAATTATTATATATCTTTTAAAACTTTATGATGACAATCCATTGAATTAATTATGATATTTATCATTTAGTGATTATTATAACCAAATTCAGTCATCTGTATATAATTATTTGTTACCTTATGTTTTAAGGTGTACATAGTTGCTAAAACTACACCCTTTGGGTAGTGCTCCACAATTAATGGAGGAATATACAAGAAACTGAACTGATTAAGATATTTTATCTGCGTAATTTACTAAGATAAGTCTTTAGTCTTTAGTAAGTGTCCCAAATGACACTGTAAACACTTGTGTACGTTTCCTTTTTTGTAGTTTCTTCACATATGTAATGTTCACTCATGTACTTAATTGAAATGGTGGCTGCTGCTTAAAAAATTTTGACTTAATTTTGATATAGATTTCTATCACAGTCAGATGATTTATCCCGTACCAATAATGATACTGTGACCTATAGACATGGTGTCAGAGTCAATCTATCACAGTCAGATGATTTTTCCTGTAACCATTATGATACCTTGACCAAAAGAAATGGATTCAGTGTAAATCTATCACAGTCAGATGATTTATCCTGTACCACTAGTGGTACTGTGGCCAATAGACATAGTGTCAGAGTCAATCTATCACAGTCAGATGATATATCCTGTAATAATAATGATACTGTGACTGATAAACATGGTGTCAGAGTTAATCTATCACAGTCAGATGATTTATCTTGTAACGATAATGATACTGTCACCTATAGACATGATGTCAGAGACAATCTATCACAGTCAGATGGTTTATCCTATAAGAATAATGATACTGTGACCTGTAGACATAGTGTCAGAATCAATCTATCACAGTCCGATGATTAATCCTGTAACAATAATGATACCTTGACCAAAAGAAATGGCGTCAGAGTAAACATATCACAATACTGTGAGCTATAGACATAGTGTCAGAATCAATCTATCACAGCCAGATGATTTATCCTGTAACAATAAGATACTTTGACGTATAGACATAGTATCAGAGTCCATCTATCACAGTCAGATGATTTATCCTGTAACAAAAATGGTACTGTGGCCTATAGACGTGGTGTCAGAGTCAATCTATCACTGTCAGGTGATTTATCCCGTAATAATAATGATACTGTGACCTATAGACATGGTGTCAGAGTGAATCTATCACAGTCAGATTATTTATCGCGTAACAATAATGATACTGTGACCTATAGACATGGTGTCAGAGTCAATCTATCACAGTCAGATGATTTATCCTGTAACAATAATGATACCTTGACCAAAAGAAATGGATTCAGAGTAAATCTATCACAGTCAGATGATTTATCCTGTACCACTAGTGGTACTGTGGCCAATAGACATAGTGTCAGAGTCAATCTATCACAGTCAGATGATTTATCCTGTAATAATAATGATACTGTGACTTATAAACATGGTGTCAGAGTTAATCTATCACAGTCAGATGATTTATCTTGTATTAAACAATAATGATACTGTCACCTATAGACATGATGTCAGAGACAATCTATCACAGTCAGATGGTTTATCCTATAAGAATAATGATACTGTGACCTGTAGACATAGTGTCAGAATCAATCTATCACAGTCCGATGATTTATCCTGTAACAATAATGTTACTGTGGCCTAAAGACGTGGTGTCAAAGTCAATCTATATTTGTCAGTTGATTTATCCCGTAATAATAATGATACTGTGACCTATAGACATGGTGTCAGAGTCAATCTATCACAGTCGGATTATTTATCCGTAACAATAATGATACTGTGACGTATAGACATGGTGTCAGAGTCAATCTATCACAGTCAGATGATTTATCCTGTAACCATAATGATACCTTGACCAATAGAAATGGTGTCAGAGACAATCTATCACAGTCAGATTATTTATCCCGTAACAATAATGATACTGTGACCTATAGACATGGTGTCAGAGTCAATTTATCATAGTCAGATGATTTATCCTGTAACAATGATGATACTGTGACCTATAGACATAGTGTCAGAATCAATCTATCACAGTCATATGATTTATCCTGTAACAATGATGATACTGTGAGTTATAGACATAGTGTAAGAATCAGTCTATCACAGTCAGATGATTTATCCTGTAACAATAATGATACTTTGACCTATAGACATATTGTCAGAGTCACTCTATCACAGTCAGATGATTTATCCTTTATAAAAAATGGTACTGTGGCCTATAGACATGGTGTCATAGTCAATCTATCACAGTCAGGTGATTCATTCTGCAGCAATAATGGTACTGTGGCCTATAGACATAGTGTCAGAATCAATTTATCATAGTCAGATGATTTATCACGTTATAATAATGATACTGTGACCTATAGACATGGTGTAAGAGTCAATCTATCACAGTCAAATGATTTATCCCGGAAAAATAATGATACTATGACCTATAGACATGTTGTCAGAGTCAATCTATCACAGTTCGATGATTTATCCTGTAACAATGATGATGCCTTGACCAAAAGAAATGGCGTCAGAGTAAACCTATTACAGTCAGATGATTTATCCTGTACCACCAGTGGTACTGTGGTCAATAGACATAGTGTCAGAGTCAATCTATTACAGTCAGATGATATCTCCTGTAACAATAATGATAATGTGACCTATAGACATGATGTCAGAGTTAATGTATCACAGTCATATGATTTATCCTGTAACAATAATGATACTGTGACCTATAGAAATGGTGTCAGAGTCAATCTATCACAGTCAGATGATTTATCCTATAACAGTAATGATACCTTGACCAATAGAAATGGCGTCAGAGTAAATCTGTCACAGTCAGATGATTTATCCTGTACCACTAGTGGTACTGTGGCCAATAGACATAGTGTCAGAGTCAATCAATCACAGTCAGATGATTTATCCTGTAACGGTAATGATACTGTCACCTATAGACATGATGTCAGAGTCAATCTATCACAGTCAGACGATTTATCCTGTAACAATAATGATACTTTGACCTATAAACATAGTGTCAGGGTCAATCTATCGCAGACAGATGATTCATCCTGTAACAAAAATGGTACTGTGGCCTATAGATATGGTGTCATAGTCAATCCATCACAATCAGATGCTTTATCCTGTAACAAAAATGGCACTGTGGCCTATAGACGTGGTGTCAGAGTCAATCTATCACAGTCAGGTGATTTATCCTGTAGCAATAATGGTACTGTGGCCTATAGACATAGTGTCAGAGTCAATTTATCACATTCAGATGATTTATCCCGTAATAATAATGAAACTGTGACCTATAGACATGGTGTAAGAGTCAATCTATCACAGTCAGATGATTTATCCCGTATCAATAATGATACTGTGACCTATAGACATGGTGTCAGAGTCAATCTATCACAGTCAGATGATTTATCCTGTAACAATAATGATACCTTGAACAAAAGAAAAGGCGTCAGAGTAAATATATCACAGTCAGATGATTTATCATGTACCACTAGTGGTACTGTGGCCAATAGACATAGTGTCAGAGTCAATCTATCACAGTCAGATGATATATCATGTAACAATAATGATACTGTGACCTATAGACATGGCGTCAGAGTCAATCTATCACAGTCATATGATTTATCATGTAACAATAATGATACTGTCACCTATAGACATGATGTCAGAGACAATCTATCACAGTCATATGATTTATCCTGTAACAATAATGATACTGTGACCTATAGACATAGTGTCAGAATCAATCTATCACAGTCCGATGATTTATCCTGTAACAGATAATGATACCTTGACCAATAGAAATGGTGTCAGAGTAAATCTATCACAGTCAGATGATTTATCTTGTACCAATAATGGTACTATGGCCAATATACATAGTGTGAGAGTCAAACTATCACAGTCAGATGATTTATCCTGTAACAATAATGATACTGTGACCTATAGACATACTGTCAGAGTCAATATATCACAGTCAGATGATTTATCCTGTAACAATAAGGATACTGTGACCTATAGACATAGTGTCAGAGTCAATCTATCACAGTCAGATGATTTATCCTGTAATAAAAATGGTACTGTGGCCTATAGAATTGGTGTCAGAGTCAATCTATCACAGTCAGATGATTTATCCCGTAATAATAATGATACTGTGACCTATAGACATGGTGTCAGAGTCAATCTATCACAGTCAGATGATTTATCCTGTAACAATAATGATACTGTGACCTATAGACATAATGTCAGAATCAATCTATCACAGTCCGATGATTTATCCTGTAACAATAATGATACCTTGACCAATAGAAATGGTGTCAGAGTAAATCTATCACAGTCAGATGATTTATCTTGTACCAATAATGGTACTTTGGTCAATATACATAGTGTGAGAGTCAATCTATCACAGTCAGAAGATTTATCCTGTAACAATAATGATACTGTGACCTATATACATACTGTCAGAGTCAATATATCACAGTCAGATGATTTATCCTGTAACAATAAGGATACCGTGACCTATAGACATAGTGTCAGAGTCAATCTATCACTGTCAGATGATTTATCCTGTAACAAAAATGGTACTGTGGCCTATAGACGTGGTGTCAGAGTCAATCTATCACAGTCAGATGATTTATCCCGTAATAATTATGATACTGTGACCTATAGACATGGTGTTAGAGTCAATCTATCACAGTCAGATGATTTATCCCGTAACAAAAATGGTACTGTGGCCTATAGACGTGGTGTCAGAGTCAATCTATCACTGTCAGGTGATTTATCCCGTAATAATAATGATACTGTGACCTATAGACATGGTGTAAGAGTCAATCTATCACAGTCAGATGACTTATCCCGTAACAATAATGATACTGTGACCTATAGACATGGTGTCAGAGTCAATCTATCACAGTCCGATGAATTATCCTGTAACAATAATGATACCTTGACCAAAAGAAATGGCGTCAGAGTAAACATATCACAATACTGTGAGCTATAGACATAGTGTCAGAATCAATCTATCACAGCCAGATGATTGATCCTGTAACAATAAGGATAATGTGACCTATAGACATAGTGTCAGAGTCCATCTATCACAGTCAGATGATTTATCCTGTACCACTAGTGGTACTGTGGCCAATAGACATAGTGTCAGAGTCATCCCATCACAGTCAGATGATTTATCCTGTAACAATAATGATACTGTCACCTATAAACATGATGTCAGAGTCAATCTATCACAGTCAGATGATTTATCCCGTAACAATAATAATACTGTGACCTATAGACATGGTGTCAGAGTCAATCTATCACAGTCAGATGATTTTTCCTGTAACAATAATGATACCTTGACCAAAAGAAATGGCGTCAGAGTAAATCTATCACAGTCAGATGATTTATCCTGTACCACTAGTGGTACTGTGGCCAATAGACATAGTGTCAGAGTCAATCTATCACAGTCAGATGATTTATCCTGTAACAATAATGATACTTTGACATATAGACATAGTGTTAGAGTCAATCTATCACAGTCAAATGATTTATCCTGTAACAAAAATGGCACTGTGGCCTATAGACGTGGTGTCAGAGTCAATCTATCACAGTCAGGTGATTTATTCTGTAGCAATAATGGTACTGTGGCCTATAGACATAGTGTCAGAGTCAATTTATCACAGTCAGATGATTTATCCCGTAATAATAATGATACTGTGACCTATAGACATCGTGTAAGAGTCAATCTATCACAGTCAGATGATTTATCCCGTATCAATAATGATACTGTGACCTATAGACATGGTGTCAGAGTCAATCTATCACAGTACGATGAATTATCCTGTAACAATAATGATACCTTGGCCAAAAGAAATGGCGTCAGAGTAAACATATCACAATACTGTGAGCTATAGACATAGTGTCAGAATCAATCTATCACAGCCAGATGATTTATCCTGTAACAATAAGATACTTTGACGTATAGACATAGTATCAGAGTCCATCTATCACAGTCAGATGATTTATCCTGTAACAAAAATGGTACTGTGGCCTATAGACGTGGTGTCAGAGTCAATCTATCACTGTCAGGTTATTTATCCCGTAATAATAATGATACTGTGACATATAGACATGGTTTCAGAGTGAATCTATCACAGTCATGATTTATCCTGTAACAATAATGATACCTTGACCAATAGAAATGGCGTCAGAGTAAATCTATCACAGTCAGATGATTTATCCTGTACCACTAGTTGTATTGTGGCCAGTAGACATAGTGTCAGAGTCAAACCATCACAGACAGATGATTTATCCTGTAACAATAATGATACTGTCACCTATAGACATGATGTCAGAGTCAATCTATCACAGTCAGATGATTTATCCCGTAACAATAATGATACTGTGACCTATAGACATGGTGTCAGAGTCAATCTATCACAGTCAGATGATTTTTCCTGTAACCATTATGATACCTTGACCAAAAGAAATGGCGTCAGAGTAAATCAATCACAGTCAGATGATTTATCCTGTACCACTAGTGGTACTGTGGCCAATAGACATAGTGTCAGAGTCAATCTATCACAGTCAGATGATATATCCTGTAATAATAATGATACTGTGACTTATAAACATGGTGTCAGAGTTAATCTATCACAGTCAGATGATTTATCTTGTAACAATAATGATACTGTCACCTATAGACATGATGTCAGAGACAATCTATCACAGTCAGATGGTTTATCCTATAACAATAATGATACTGTGACCTGTAGACATAGTGTCAGAATCAATCTATCACAGCCAGATGATTTATCCTGTAACAATAAGATACTTTGACGTATAGACATAATGTCAGAGTCCATCTATCACAGTCAGATGATTTATCCTGTAACAAAAATGGTACTGTGGCCTATAGACATCGTGCCATAGTCAATCTATCACAGTCAGATGATTTATCCTGTAACAAAAATGGTACTGTGGCCTATAGACGTGGTGTCAGAGTCAATCTATCACTGTCAGGTGATTTATCCCGTAATAATAATGATACTGTGACCTATAGACATGGTGTCAGAGTGAATCTATCACAGTCAGATTATTTATCGCGTAACAATAATGATACTGTGACCTATAGACATGGTGTCAGAGTCAATCTATCACAGTCAGATGATTTATCCTGTAACAATAATGATACCTTGACCAATAGAAATGGCGTCAGAGTAAATCTATCACAGTCAGATGATTTATCCTGTACCACTAGTTGTACTGTGGCCAATACAGAGTAAATCTATCACAGTCAGATGATTTATCCTGTACCACTAGTGGTACTGTGGCCAATAGACATAGTGTCAGAGTCAATCTATCACAGTCAGATGATATATCCTGTAATAATAATGATACTGTGACTTATAAACATGGTGTCAGAGTTAATCTATCACAGTCAGATGATTTATCTTGTAACAATAATGATACTGTCACCTATAGACATGATGTCAGAGACAATCTATCACAGTCAGATGGTTTATCCTATAAGAATAATGATACTGTGACCTGTAGACATAGTGTCAGAATCAATCTATCACAGTCCGATGATTTATCCTGTAACAATAATGATACCTTGACCAAAAGAAATGGCGTCAGAGTAAACATATCACAATACTGTGAGCTATAGACATAGTGTCAGAATCAATCTATCACAGCCATATGATTTATCCTGTAACAATAAGATACTTTGACGTATAGACATAGTATCAGAGTCCATCTATCACAGTCAGATGATTTATTCTGTAACAAAAATGGCACTGTGGCCTATAGACGTGGTGTCAGAGTCAATCTATCACTGTCAGGTGATTTATCCCGTAATAATAATGATACTGTGACCTATAGACATGGTTTCAGAGTGAATCTATCACAGTCAGATTATTTATCGCGTAACAATAATGATACTGTGACCTATAGACATGGTGTCAGAGTCAATCTATCACAGTCAGATGATTTATCCTGTAACAATAATGATACCTTGACCAATAGAAATAGCGTCAGAGTAAATCTATCACAGTCAGATGATTTATCCTGTACCACTAGTTGTATTGTGGCCAGTAGACATAGTGTCAGAGTCAATCCATCACAGTCAGATGATTTATCCTGTAACCATAATGATACTGTCACCTATAGACATGATGTCAGAGTCAATCTATCACAGTCAGATGATTTATCCCGTAACAATAATGATACTGTGACCTATAGACATGGTGTCAGAGTCAATCTATCACAGTCAGATGATTTTTCCTGTAACCATTATGATACCTTGACCAAAAGAAATGGCGTCAGAGTAAATCTACCACAGTCAGATGATTTATCCTGTACCACTAGTGGTACTGTGGCCAATAGACATAGTGTCAGAGTCAATCTATCACAGTCAGATGATATATCCTGTAATAATAATGATACTGTGACTTATAAACATGGTGTCAGAGTTAATCTATCACAGTCAGATGATTTATCTTGTAACAATAATGATACTGTCACCTATAGACATGATGTCAGAGACAATCTATCACAGTCAGATGGTTTATCCTATAACAATAATGATACTGTGACCTGTAGACATAGTGTCAGAATCAATCTATCACAGCCAGATGATTTATCCTGTAACAATAAGATACTTTGACGTATAGACATAGTGTCAGAGTCCATCTATCACAGTCAGATGATTTATCCTGTAACAAAAATGGTACTGTGGCCTATAGACATCGTGCCATAGTCAATCTATCACAGTCAGATGATTTATCCTGTAACAAAAATGGTACTGTGGCCTATAGACGTGGTGTCAGAGTCAATCTATCACTGTCAGGTGATTTATCCCGTAATAATAATGATACTGTGACCTATAGACATGGTGTCAGAGTGAATCTATCACAGTCAGATTATTTATCGCGTAACAATAATGATACTGTGACCTATAGACATGGTGTAAGAGTCAATCTATCACAGTCAGATGATTTATCCCGTACCAATAATGATACTGTGACCTATAGACATGGTGTCAGAGTCAATCTATCACAGTCAGATGATTTTTCCTGTAACCATTATGATACCTTGACCAAAGGAAATGGATTCAGTGTAAATCTATCACAGTCAGATGATTTATCCTGTACCACTAGTGGTACTGTGGCCAATAGACATAGTGTCAGAGTCAATCTATCACAGTCAGATGATATATCCTGTAATAATAATGATACTGTGACTGATAAACATGGTGTCAGAGTTAATCTATCACAGTCAGATGATTTATCTTGTAACAATAATGATACTGTCACCTATAGACATGATGTCAGAGACAATCTATCACAGTCAGATGGTTTATCCTATAAGAATAATGATACTGTGACCTGTAGACATAGTGTCAGAATCAATCTATCACAGTCCGATGATTTATCCTGTAACAATAATGATACCTTGACCAAAAGAAATGGCGTCAGAGTAAACATATCACAATACTGTGAGCTATAGACATAGTGTCAGAATCAATCTATCACAGCCAGATGATTTATTCTGTAACAATAAGATACTTTGACGTATAGACATAGTATCAGAGTCCATCTATCACAGTCAGATGATTTATCCTGTAACAAAAATGGTACTGTGGCCTATAGACGTGGTGTCAGAGTCAATCTATCACTGTCAAGTGATTTATCCCGTAATAATAATGATACTGTGACCTATAGACATGGTGTCAGAGTGAATCTATCACAGTCAGATTATTTATCGCGTAACAATAATGATACTGTGACCTATAGACATGGTGTCAGAGTCAATCTATCACAGTCAGATGATTTATCCTGTAACAATAATGATACCTTGACCAATATAAATGGCGTCAGAGTAAATCTATCAAAGTCAGATGATTTATCCTGTACCACTAGTTGTATTGTGGCCAGTAGACATAGTGTCAGAGTCAATCCATCACAGTCAGATGATTTATCCTGTAACCATAATGATACTGTCACCTATAGACATGATGTCAGAGTCAATCTATCACAGTCAGATGATTTATCCCGTAACAATAATGATACTGTGACCTATAGACATGGTGTCAGAGTCAATCTATCACAGTCAGATGATTTTTCCTTTAACCATTATGATACCTTGACCAAAAGAAATGGCGTCAGAGTAAATCTACCACAGTCAGATGATTTATCCTGTACCACTAGTGGTACTGTGGCCAATAGACATAGTGTCAGAGTAAATCTATCACAGTCAGATGATATATCCTGTAATAATAATGATACTGTGACTTATAAACATGGTGTCAGAGTTAATCTATCACAGTCAGATGATTTATCTTGTAACAATAATGATATTGTCACCTATAGACATGATGTCAGAGACAATCTATCACAGTCAGATGGTTTATCCTATAACAATAATGATACTGTGACCTGTAGACATAGTGTCAGAATCAATCTATCACAGTCAGATGATTTATCCTGTAACAAAAATGGTACTGTGGCCTATAGACATCGTGCCATAGTCAATCTATCACAGTCAGATGATTTATCCTGTAACAAAAATGGTACTGTGGCCTATAGACGTGGTGTCAGAGTCAATCTATCACTGTCAGGTGATTTATCCCGTAATAATAATGATACTGTGACCTATAGACATGGTGTCAGAGTGAATCTATCACAGTCAGATTATTTATCGCGTAACAATAATGATACTGTGACCTATAGACATGGTGTCAGAGTCAATCTATCACAGTCAGATGATTTATCCCGTACCAATAATGATACTGTGACCTATAGACATGATGTCAGAGACAATCTATCACAGTCAGATGGTTTATCCTATAACAATAATGATACTGTGACCTGTAGACATAGTGTCAGAATCAATCTATCACAGCCAGATGATTTATCCTGTAACAATAAGATACTTTGACGTATAGACATAGTGTCAGAGTCCATCTATCACAGTCAGATGATTTATCCTGTAACAAAAATGGTACTGTGGCCTATAGACATCGTGCCATAGTCAATCTATCACAGTCAGATGATTTATCCTGTAACAAAAATGGTACTGTGGCCTATAGACGTGGTGTCAGAGTCAATCTATCACTGTCAGGTGATTTATCCCGTAATAATAATGATACTGTGACCTATAGACATGGTGTCAGAGTGAATCTATCACAGTCAGATTATTTATCGCGTAACAATAATGATACTGTGACCTATAGACATGGTGTAAGAGTCAATCTATCACAGTCAGATGATTTATCCCGTACCAATAATGATACTGTGACCTATAGACATGGTGTCAGAGTCAATCTATCACAGTCAGATGATTTTTCCTGTAACCATTATGATACCTTGACCAAAGGAAATGGATTCAGTGTAAATCTATCACAGTCAGATGATTTATCCTGTACCACTAGTGGTACTGTGGCCAATAGACATAGTGTCAGAGTCAATCTATCACAGTCAGATGATATATCCTGTAATAATAATGATACTGTGACTGATAAACATGGTGTCAGAGTTAATCTATCACAGTCAGATGATTTATCTTGTAACAATAATGATACTGTCACCTATAGACATGATGTCAGAGACAATCTATCACAGTCAGATGGTTTATCCTATAAGAATAATGATACTGTGACCTGTAGACATAGTGTCAGAATCAATCTATCACAGTCCGATGATTTATCCTGTAACAATAATGATACCTTGACCAAAAGAAATGGCGTCAGAGTAAACATATCACAATACTGTGAGCTATAGACATAGTGTCAGAATCAATCTATCACAGCCAGATGATTTATTCTGTAACAATAAGATACTTTGACGTATAGACATAGTATCAGAGTCCATCTATCACAGTCAGATGATTTATCCTGTAACAAAAATGGTACTGTGGCCTATAGACGTGGTGTCAGAGTCAATCTATCACTGTCAAGTGATTTATCCCGTAATAATAATGATACTGTGACCTATAGACATGGTGTCAGAGTGAATCTATCACAGTCAGATTATTTATCGCGTAACAATAATGATACTGTGACCTATAGACATGGTGTCAGAGTCAATCTATCACAGTCAGATGATTTATCCTGTAACAATAATGATACCTTGACCAATATAAATGGCGTCAGAGTAAATCTATCAAAGTCAGATGATTTATCCTGTACCACTAGTTGTATTGTGGCCAGTAGACATAGTGTCAGAGTCAATCCATCACAGTCAGATGATTTATCCTGTAACCATAATGATACTGTCACCTATAGACATGATGTCAGAGTCAATCTATCACAGTCAGATGATTTATCCCGTAACAATAATGATACTGTGACCTATAGACATGGTGTCAGAGTCAATCTATCACAGTCAGATGATTTTTCCTTTAACCATTATGATACCTTGACCAAAAGAAATGGCGTCAGAGTAAATCTACCACAGTCAGATGATTTATCCTGTACCACTAGTGGTACTGTGGCCAATAGACATAGTGTCAGAGTAAATCTATCACAGTCAGATGATATATCCTGTAATAATAATGATACTGTGACTTATAAACATGGTGTCAGAGTTAATCTATCACAGTCAGATGATTTATCTTGTAACAATAATGATATTGTCACCTATAGACATGATGTCAGAGACAATCTATCACAGTCAGATGGTTTATCCTATAACAATAATGATACTGTGACCTGTAGACATAGTGTCAGAATCAATCTATCACAGTCAGATGATTTATCCTGTAACAAAAATGGTACTGTGGCCTATAGACATCGTGCCATAGTCAATCTATCACAGTCAGATGATTTATCCTGTAACAAAAATGGTACTGTGGCCTATAGACGTGGTGTCAGAGTCAATCTATCACTGTCAGGTGATTTATCCCGTAATAATAATGATACTGTGACCTATAGACATGGTGTCAGAGTGAATCTATCACAGTCAGATTATTTATCGCGTAACAATAATGATACTGTGACCTATAGACATGGTGTCAGAGTCAATCTATCACAGTCAGATGATTTATCCCGTACCAATAATGATACTGTGACCTATAGACATGGTGTCAGAGTCAATCTATCACAGTCAGATGATTTTTCCTGTAACCATTATGATACCTTGACCAAAAGAAATGGATTCAGTGTAAATCTATCACAGTCAGATGATTTATCCTGTACCACTAGTGGTACTGTGGCCAATAGACATAGTGTCAGAGTCAATCTATCACAGTCAGATGATATATCCTGTAATAATAATGATACTGTGACTGATAAACATGGTGTCAGAGTTAATCTATCACAGTCAGATGATTTATCTTGTAACAATAATGATACTGTCACCTATAGACATGATGTCAGAGACAATCTATCACAGTCAGATGGTTTATCCTATAAGAATAATGATACTGTGATCTGTAGACATAGTGTCAGAATCAATCTATCACAGTCCGATGATTTATCCTGTAACAATAATGATACCTTGACCAAAAGAAATGGCGTCAGAGTAAACATATCACAATACTGTGAGCTATAGACATAGTGTCAGAATCAATCTATCACAGCCAGATGATTTATCCTGAAACAATAAGATACTTTGACGTATAGACATAGTATCAGAGTCCATCTATCACAGTCAGATGATTTATCCTGTAACAAAAATGGTACTGTGGCCTATAGACGTGGTGTCAGAGTCAATCTATCACTGTCAGGTGATTTATCCCGTAATAATAATGATACTGTGACCTATAGACATGGTGTCAGAGTGAATCTATCACAGTCAGATTATTTATCGCGTAACAATAATGATACTGTGACCTATAGACATGGTGTCAGAGTCAATCTATCACAGTCAGATGATTTATCCTGTAACAATAATGATACCTTGACCAAAAGAAATGGATTCAGAGTAAATCTATCACAGTCAGATGATTTATCCTGTACCACTAGTGGTACTGTGGCCAATAGACATAGTGTCAGAGTCAATCTATCACAGTCGGATGATTTATCCTGTAATAATAATGATACTGTGACTTATAAACATGGCGTCAGAGTTAATCTATCACAGTCAGATGATTTATCTTGTAACAATAATGATACTGTTACCTATAGACATGATGTCAGAGACAATCTATCACAGTCAGATGGATTATCCTATAAGAATAATGATACTGTGACCTGTAGACATAGTGTCAGAATCAATCTATCACAGTCCAATGATTTATCCTGTAACAATAATGTTACTGTGGCCTAAAGACGTGGTGTCAAAGTCAATCTATATTTGTCAGTTGATTTATCCCGTAATAACAATGATACTGTGACCTATAAACATGGTGTCAGAGTCAATCTATCACAGTCGGATTATTTATCCGTAACAATAATGATACTGTGACGTATAGACATGGTGTCAGAGTCAATCTATCACAGTCAGATGATTTATCCTGTAACCATAATGATACCTTGACCAATAGAAATGGTGTCAGAGACAATCTATCACAGTCAGATTATTTATCCCGTAACAATAATGATACTGTGACCTATAGACATAGTGTCAGAGTCAATTTATCATAGTCAGATGATTTATCCTGTAACAATGATGATACTGTGACCTATAGACATAGTGTCAGAATCAATCTATCACAGTCAGATGATTTATCCTGTAACAATGATGATACTGTGAGTTATAGACATAGTGTAAGAATCAGTCTATCACAGTCAGATGATTTATCCTGTAACAATAATGATACTTTGACCTATAGACATATTGTCAGAGTCACTCTATCACAGTCAGATGATTTATCCTTTATAAAAAATGGTACTGTGGCCTATAGACATGGTGTCATAGTCAATCTATCACAGTCAGGTGATTTATTCTGCAGCAATAATGGTACTGTGGCCTATAGACATAGTGTCAGAATCAATTTATCATAGTCAGATGATTTATCCCGTAATAATAATGATACTGTGACCTATAGACATGGTGTAAGAGTCAATCTATCACAGTCAAATGATTTATCCCGGAAAAATAATGATACTGTGACCTTTAGACATGGTGTTAGAGTCAATCTATCACAGTTCGATGATTTATCCTGTAACAATAATGATGCCTTGACCAAAAGAAATGGCGTCAGAGTAAACCTATTACAGTCAGATGATTTATCCTGTACCACCAGTGGTACTGTGTTCAATAGACATAGTGTCAGAGTCAATCTATTACAGTCAGATGATATCTCCTGTAACAATAATGATAATGTGACCTATAGACATGATGTCAGAGTTAATGTATCACAGTCATATGATTTATCCTGTAACAATAATGATACTGTGACCTATAGAAATGGTGTCAGAGTCAATCTATCACAGTCAGATGATTTATCCTATAACAGTAATGATACCTTGACCAATAGAAATGGCGTCAGAGTAAATCTGTCACAGTCAGATGATTTATCCTGTACCACTAGTGGTACTGTGGCCAATAGACATAGTGTCAGAGTCAATCAATCACAGTCAGATGATTTATCCTGTAACGGTAATGATACTGTCACCTATAGACATGATGTCAGAGTCAATCTATCACAGTCGGACGATTTATCCTGTAACAATGATGATAATGTGACCCATAGACATAGTTGTCAGAATCAATCTATCACAGTCAGATGATTTATCCTGTAACAATAATGATACTTTGACCTATAAACATAGTGTCAGAGTCAATCTATCGCAGTCAGATGATTCATCCTGTAACAAACATGGTACTGTGGCCTATAGATATGGTGTCATAGTCAATCCATCACAATCAGATGCTTTATCCTGTAACAAAAATGGCACTGTGGCCTATAGACGTGGTGTCAGAGTCAATCTATCACAGTCAGGTGATTTATCCTGTAGCAATAATGGTACTGTGGCCTATAGACATAGTGTCAGAGTCAATTTATCACATTCAGATGATTTATCCCGTAATAATAATGAAACTGTGACCTATAGACATGGTGTAAGAGTCAATCTATCACAGTCAGATGATTTATCCCGTATCAATAATGATACTGTGACCTATAGACATGGTGTCAGAGTCAATCTATCACAGTCAGATGATTTATCCTGTAACAATAATGATACCTTGAACAAAAGAAAAGGCGTCAGAGTAAATATATCACAGTCAGATGATTTATCCTGTACCACTAGTGGTACTGTGGCCAATAGACATAGTGTCAGAGTCAATCTATCACAGTCAGATGATATATCATGTAACAATAATGATACTGTGACCTATAGACATGGCGTCAGAGTCAATCTATCACAGTCATATGATTTATCATGTAACAATAATGAAACCGTCACCTATAGACATGATGTCAGAGACAATCTATCACAGTCATATGATTTATCCTGTAACAATAATGATACTGTGACCTATAGACATAGTGTCAGAATCAATCTATCACAGTCCGATGATTTATCCTGTAACAGATAATGATACCTTGACCAATAGAAATGGTGTCAGAGTAAATCTATCACAGTCAGATGATTTATCTTGTACCAATAATGGTACTATGGCCAATATACATAGTGTGAGAGTCAAACTATCACAGTCAGATGATTTATCCTGTAACAATAATGATACTGTGACCTATAGACATACTGTCAGAGTCAATATATCACAGTCAGATGATTTACCCTGTAACAATAAGGATACCGTGACCTATAGACATAGTGTCAGAGTCAATCTATCACAGTCAGATGATTTATCCTGTAATAAAAATGGTACTGTGGCCTATAGAATTGGTGTCAGAGTCAATCTATCACAGTCAGATGATTTATCCCGTAATAATAATGATACTGTGACCTATAAACATGGTGTAAGAGTCAATCTATCACAGTCAAATGATTTATCCCGGAAAAATAATGATACTGTGACCTTTAGACATGGTGTCAGAGTCAATCTATCACAGTTCGATGATTTATCCTGTAACAATAATGATGCCTTGACCAAAAGAAATGGCGTCAGAGTAAACCTATTACAGTCAGATGATTTATCCTGTACCACCAGTGGTACTGTGTTCAATAGACATAGTGTCAGAGTCAATCTATTACAGTCAGATGATATCTCCTGTAACAATAATGATAATGTGACCTATAGACATGATGTCAGAGTTAATGTATCACAGTCATATGATTTATCCTGTAACAATAATGATACTGTGACCTATAGAAATGGTGTCAGAGTCAATCTATCACAGTCAGATGATTTATCCTATAACAGTAATGATACCTTGACCAATAGAAATGGCGTCAGAGTAAATCTGTCACAGTCAGATGATTTATCCTGTACCACTAGTGGTACTGTGGCCAATAGACATAGTGTCAGAGTCAATCAATCACAGTCAGATGATTTATCCTGTAACGGTAATGATACTGTCACCTATAGACATGATGTCAGAGTCAATCTATCACAGTCAGACGATTTATCCTGTAACAATGATGATAATGTGACCCATAGACATAGTTGTCAGAATCAATCTATCACAGTCAGATGATTTATCCTGTAACAATAATGATACTTTGACCTATAAACATAGTGTCAGAGTCAATCTATCGCAGTCAGATGATTCATCCTGTAACAAAAATGGTACTGTGGCCTATAGATATGGTGTCATAGTCAATCCATCACAATCAGATGCTTTATCCTGTAACAAAAATGGCACTGTGGCCTATAGACGTGGTGTCAGAGTCAATCTATCACAGTCAGGTGATTTATCCTGTAGCAATAATGGTACTGTGGCCTATAGACATAGTGTCAGAGTCAATTTATCACATTCAGATGATTTATCCCGTAATAATAATGAAACTGTGACCTATAGACATGGTGTAAGAGTCAATCTATCACAGTCAGATGATTTATCCCGTATCAATAATGATACTGTGACCTATAGACATGGTGTCAGAGTCAATCTATCACAGTCAGATGATTTATCCTGTAACAATAATGATACCTTGAACAAAAGAAAAGGCGTCAGAGTAAATATATCACAGTCAGATGATTTATCCTGTACCACTAGTGGTACTGTGGCCAATAGACATAGTGTCAGAGTCAATCTATCACAGTCAGATGATATATCATGTAACAATAATGATACTGTGACCTATAGACATGGCGTCAGAGTCAATCTATCACAGTCATATGATTTATCATGTAACAATAATGAAACCGTCACCTATAGACATGATGTCAGAGACAATCTATCACAGTCATATGATTTATCCTGTAACAATAATGATACTGTGACCTATAGACATAGTGTCAGAATCAATCTATCACAGTCCGATGATTTATCCTGTAACAGATAATGATACTTTGACCAATAGAAATGGTGTCAGAGTAAATCTATCACAGTCAGATGATTTATCTTGTACCAATAATGGTACTATGGCCAATATACATAGTGTGAGAGTCAAACTATCACAGTCAGATGATTTATCCTGTAACAATAATGATACTGTGACCTATAGACATACTGTCAGAGTCAATATATCACAGTCAGATGATTTACCCTGTAACAAAAAGGATACCGTGACCTATAGACATAGTGTCAGAGTCAATCTATCACAGTCAGATGATTTATCCTGTAATAAAAATGGTACTGTGGCCTATAGAATTGGTGTCAGAGTCAATCTATCACAGTCAGATGATTTATCCCGTAATAATAATGATACTGTGACCTATAGACATGGTGTCAGAGTCAATCTATCACAGTCCGATGATTTATCCTGTAACAATAATGATACCTTGACCAATAGAAATGGTGTCAGAGTAAATCTATCACAGTCAGATGATTTATCTTGTACCAATAATGGTACTTTGGCCAATATACATAGTGTGAGAGTCAATCTATCACAGTCAGAAGATTTATCCTGTAACAATAATGATACTGTGACCTATATACATACTGTCAGAGTCAATATATCACAGTCAGATGATTTATCCTGTAACAATAAGGATACCGTGACCTATAGACATAGTGTCAGAGTCAATCTATCACTGTCAGATGATTTATCCTGTAACAAAAATGGTACTGTGACCTATAGACGTGGTGTCAGAGTCAATCTATCACAGTCATATGATTTATCCCGTAATAATAATGATACTGTGACCTATAGACATGGTGTTAGAGTCAATCTATCACAGTCAGATGATTTATCCCGTAACAAAAATGGTACTGTGGCCTATAGACGTGGTGTCAGAGTCAATCTATCACTGTCAGGTGATTTATCCCGTAATAATAATGATACTGTGACCTATAGACATGGTGTAAGAGTCAATCTATCACAGTCAGATGACTTATCCCGTAACAATAATGATACTGTGACCTATAGACATGGTGCCAGAGTCAATCTATCACAGTCCGATGAATTATCCTGTAACAATAATGATACCTTGACCAAAAGAAATGGCGTCAGAGTAAACATATCACAATACTGTGAGCTATAGACATAGTGTCAGAATCAATCTATCACAGCCAGATGATTTATCCTGTAACAATAAGGATAATGTGACCTATAGACATAGTGTCAGAGTCAATCTATAACAGTCAGATGATTTATCCTGTAACAATAAGATACTTTGACGTATAGACATAGTGTCAGAGTCCATCTATCACAGTCAGATGATTTATTCTGTAACAAAAATGGTACTGTGGCCTATAGACATCGTGTCATAGTCAATCTATCACAGTCAGATGATTTATCCTGTAACAAAAATGGCACTGTGGCCTATAATCGTGGTGTCAGAGTCAATATATCACTGTCAGGTGATTTATTCCGTAATAATAATGATACTGTGACCTATAGACATGGTGTCAGAGTGAATCTATCACAGTCAGATTATTTATCGCGTAACAATAATGATACTGTGACCTATAGACATGGTGTCAGAGTCAATCTATCACAGTCAGATGATTTATCCTGTAACAATAATGATATCTTGACCAATAGAAAATGGCGTCAGAGTAAATCTATCACAGTCAGATGATTTATCCTGTACCACTAGTGGTACTGTGGCCAATAGACATAGTGTCAGAGTCATCCCATCACAGTCAGATGATTTATCCTGTAACAATAATGATACTGTCACCTATAAACATGATGTCAGAGTCAATCTATCACAGTCAGATGATTTATCCCGTAACAATAATAATACTGTGACCTATAGACATGGTGTCAGAGTCAATCTTTCACAGTCAGATGATTTTTCCTGTAACAATAATGATACCTTGACCAAAAGAAATGGCGTCAGAGTAAATCTATCACAGTCAGATGATTTATCCTGTACCACTAGTGGTACTGTGGCCAATAGACATAGTGTCAGAGTCAATCTATCACAGTCAGATGATTTATCCTGTAACAATAATGATACTTTGACCTATATACATAGTGTGAGAGTCAAACTATCACAGTCAGATGATTTATCCTGTAACAATAATGATACTGTGACCTATAGACATACTGTCAGAGTCAATATATCACAGTCAGATGATTTACCCTGTAACAAAAAGGATACCGTGACCTATAGACATAGTGTCAGAGTCAATCTATCACAGTCAGATGATTTATCCTGTAATAAAAATGGTACTGTGGCCTATAGAATTGGTGTCAGAGTCAATCTATCACAGTCAGATGATTTATCCCGTAATAATAATGATACTGTGACCTATAGACATGGTGTCAGAGTCAATCTATCACAGTCCGATGATTTATCCTGTAACAATAATGATACCTTGACCAATAGAAATGGTGTCAGAGTAAATCTATCACAGTCAGATGATTTATCTTGTACCAATAATGGTACTTTGGCCAATATACATAGTGTGAGAGTCAATCTATCACAGTCAGAAGATTTATCCTGTAACAATAATGATACTGTGACCTATATACATACTGTCAGAGTCAATATATCACAGTCAGATGATTTATCCTGTAACAATAAGGATACCGTGACCTATAGACATAGTGTCAGAGTCAATCTATCACTGTCAGATGATTTATCCTGTAACAAAAATGGTACTGTGACCTATAGACGTGGTGTCAGAGTCAATCTATCACAGTCATATGATTTATCCCGTAATAATAATGATACTGTGACCTATAGACATGGTGTTAGAGTCAATCTATCACAGTCAGATGATTTATCCCGTAACAAAAATGGTACTGTGGCCTATAGACGTGGTGTCAGAGTCAATCTATCACTGTCAGGTGATTTATCCCGTAATAATAATGATACTGTGACCTATAGACATGGTGTAAGAGTCAATCTATCACAGTCAGATGACTTATCCCGTAACAATAATGATACTGTGACCTATAGACATGGTGCCAGAGTCAATCTATCACAGTCCGATGAATTATCCTGTAACAATAATGATACCTTGACCAAAAGAAATGGCGTCAGAGTAAACATATCACAATACTGTGAGCTATAGACATAGTGTCAGAATCAATCTATCACAGCCAGATGATTTATCCTGTAACAATAAGGATAATGTGACCTATAGACATAGTGTCAGAGTCAATCTATAACAGTCAGATGATTTATCCTGTAACAATAAGATACTTTGACGTATAGACATAGTGTCAGAGTCCATCTATCACAGTCAGATGATTTATTCTGTAACAAAAATGGTACTGTGGCCTATAGACATCGTGTCATAGTCAATCTATCACAGTCAGATGATTTATCCTGTAACAAAAATGATACCTTGACCAAAAGAAATGGCGTCAGAGTAAATCTATCACAGTCAGATGATTTATCCTGTACCACTAGTGGTACTGTGGCCAATAGACATAGTGTCAGAGTCAATCTATCACAGTCAGATGATTTATCCTGTAACAATAATGATACTTTGACCTATATACATAGTGTGAGAGTCAAACTATCACAGTCAGATGATTTATCCTGTAACAATAATGATACTGTGACCTATAGACATACTGTCAGAGTCAATATATCACAGTCAGATGATTTACCCTGTAACAAAAAGGATACCGTGACCTATAGACATAGTGTCAGAGTCAATCTATCACAGTCAGATGATTTATCCTGTAATAAAAATGGTACTGTGGCCTATAGAATTGGTGTCAGAGTCAATCTATCACAGTCAGATGATTTATCCCGTAATAATAATGATACTGTGACCTATAGACATGGTGTCAGAGTCAATCTATCACAGTCCGATGATTTATCCTGTAACAATAATGATACCTTGACCAATAGAAATGGTGTCAGAGTAAATCTATCACAGTCAGATGATTTATCTTGTACCAATAATGGTACTTTGGCCAATATACATAGTGTGAGAGTCAATCTATCACAGTCAGAAGATTTATCCTGTAACAATAATGATACTGTGACCTATATACATACTGTCAGAGTCAATATATCACAGTCAGATGATTTATCCTGTAACAATAAGGATACCGTGACCTATAGACATAGTGTCAGAGTCAATCTATCACTGTCAGATGATTTATCCTGTAACAAAAATGGTACTGTGACCTATAGACGTGGTGTCAGAGTCAATCTATCACAGTCATATGATTTATCCCGTAATAATAATGATACTGTGACCTATAGACATGGTGTTAGAGTCAATCTATCACAGTCAGATGATTTATCCCGTAACAAAAATGGTACTGTGGCCTATAGACGTGGTGTCAGAGTCAATCTATCACTGTCAGGTGATTTATCCCGTAATAATAATGATACTGTGACCTATAGACATGGTGTAAGAGTCAATCTATCACAGTCAGATGACTTATCCCGTAACAATAATGATACTGTGACCTATAGACATGGTGCCAGAGTCAATCTATCACAGTCCGATGAATTATCCTGTAACAATAATGATACCTTGACCAAAAGAAATGGCGTCAGAGTAAACATATCACAATACTGTGAGCTATAGACATAGTGTCAGAATCAATCTATCACAGCCAGATGATTTATCCTGTAACAATAAGGATAATGTGACCTATAGACATAGTGTCAGAGTCAATCTATAACAGTCAGATGATTTATCCTGTAACAATAAGATACTTTGACGTATAGACATAGTGTCAGAGTCCATCTATCACAGTCAGATGATTTATTCTGTAACAAAAATGGTACTGTGGCCTATAGACATCGTGTCATAGTCAATCTATCACAGTCAGATGATTTATCCTGTAACAAAAATGGCACTGTGGCCTATAATCGTGGTGTCAGAGTCAATATATCACTGTCAGGTGATTTATTCCGTAATAATAATGATACTGTGACCTATAGACATGGTGTCAGAGTGAATCTATCACAGTCAGATTATTTATCGCGTAACAATAATGATACTGTGACCTATAGACATGGTGTCAGAGTCAATCTATCACAGTCAGATGATTTATCCTGTAACAATAATGATATCTTGACCAATAGAAAATGGCGTCAGAGTAAATCTATCACAGTCAGATGATTTATCCTGTACCACTAGTGGTACTGTGGCCAATAGACATAGTGTCAGAGTCATCCCATCACAGTCAGATGATTTATCCTGTAACAATAATGATACTGTCACCTATAAACATGATGTCAGAGTCAATCTATCACAGTCAGATGATTTATCCCGTAACAATAATAATACTGTGACCTATAGACATGGTGTCAGAGTCAATCTTTCACAGTCAGATGATTTTTCCTGTAACAATAATGATACCTTGACCAAAAGAAATGGCGTCAGAGTAAATCTATCACAGTCAGATGATTTATCCTGTACCACTAGTGGTACTGTGGCCAATAGACATAGTGTCAGAGTCAATCTATCACAGTCAGATGATTTATCCTGTAACAATAATGATACTTTGACCTATAGACATAGTGTGAGAGTCAATCTATCACAGTCAAATGATTTATCCTGTAACAAAAATGGCACTGTGGCCTATAGACGTGGTGTCAGAGTCAATCTATCACAGTCAGGTGATTTATTCTGTAGCAATAATGGTACTGTGGCCTATAGACATAGTGTCAGAGTCAATTTATCACAGTCAGATGATTTATCCCGTAATAATAATGATACTGTGACCTATAGACATCGTGTAAGAGTCAATCTATCACAGTCAGATGATTTATCCCGTATCAATAATGATACTGTGACCTATAGACATGGTGTCAGAGTCAATCTATCACAGTCCGATGAATTATCCTGTAACAATAATGATACCTTGGCCAAAAGAAATGGCGTCAGAGTAAACATATCACAATACTGTGAGCTATAGACATAGTGTCAGAATCAATCTATCACAGCCAGATGATTTATCCTGTAACAATAAGATACTTTGACGTATAGACATAGTATCAGAGTCCATCTATCACAGTCAGATGATTTATCCTGTAACAAAAATGGTACTGTGGCCTATAGACGTGGTGTCAGAGTCAATCTATCACTGTCAGGTGATTTATCCCGTAATAATAATGATACTGTGACCTATAGACATGGTGTCAGAGTCAATCTATCACAGTCAGATGATTTTTCCTGTAACCATTATGATACCTTGACCAAAAGAAATGGCGTCAGAGTAAATCAATCACAGTCAGATGATTTATCCTGTACCACTAGTGGTACTGTGGCCAATAGACATAGTGTCAGAGTCAATCTATCACAGTCAGATGATATATCCTGTAATAATAATGATACTGTGACTTATAAACATGGTGTCAGAGTTAATCTATCACAGTCAGATGATTTATCTTGTAACAATAATGATACTGTCACCTATAGACATGATGTCAGAGACAATCTATCACAGTCAGATGGTTTATCCTATAACAATAATGATACTGTGACCTGTAGACATAGTGTCAGAATCAATCTATCACAGCCAGATGATTTATCCTGTAACAATAAGATACTTTGACGTATAGACATAGTGTCAGAGTCCATCTATCACAGTCAGATGATTTATCCTGTAACAAAAATGGTACTGTGGCCTATAGACATCGTGCCATAGTCAATCTATCACAGTCAGATGATTTATCCTGTAACAAAAATGGTACTGTGGCCTATAGACGTGGTGTCAGAGTCAATTTATCACTGTCAGGTGATTTATCCCGTAATAATAATGATACTGTGACCTATAGACATGGTGTCAGAGTGAATCTATCACAGTCAGATTATTTATCGCGTAACAATAATGATACTGTGACCTATAGACATGGTGTCAGAGTCAATCTATCACAGTCAGATGATTTATCCTGTAACAATAATGATACCTTGACCAATAGAAATGGCGTCAGAGTAAATCTATCACAGTCAGATGATTTATCCTGTACCACTAGTTGTACTGTGGCCAATACAGAGTAAATCTATCACAGTCAGATGATTTATCCTGTACCACTAGTGGTACTGTGGCCAATAGACATAGTGTCAGAGTCATTCTATCACAGTCAGATGATATATCCTGTAATAATAATGATACTGTGACTTATAAACATGGTGTCAGAGTTAATCTATCACAGTCAGATGATTTATCTTGTAACAATAATGATACTGTCACCTATAGACATGATGTCAGAGACAATCTATCACAGTCAGATGGTTTATCCTATAAGAATAATGATACTGTGACCTTTAGACATAGTGTCAGAATCAATCTATCACAGTCCGATGATTTATCCTGTAACAATAATGATACCTTGACCAAATGAAATGGCGTCAGAGTAAACATATCACAATACTGTGAGCTATAGACATAGTGTCAGAATCAATCTATCACAGCCAGATGATTTATCCTGTAACAATAAGATACTTTGACGTATAGACATAGTATCAGAGTCCATCTATCACAGTCAGATGATTTATTCTGTAACAAAAATGGTACTGTGGTCTATAGACGTGGTGTCAGAGTCAATCTATCACTGTCAGGTGATTTATCCCGTAATAATAATGATACTGTGACCTATAGACATGGTTTCAGAGTGAATCTATCACAGTCAGATTATTTATCGCGTAACAATAATGATACTGTAACCTATAGACATGGTGTCAGAGTCAATCTATCACAGTCAGATGATTTATCCTGTAACAATAATGATACCTTGACCAATAGAAATGGCGTCAGAGTAAATCTATCACAGTCAGATGATTTATCCTGTACCACTAGTTGTATTGTGGCCAGTAGACATAGTGTCAGAGTCAATCCATCACAGTCAGATGATTTATCCTGTAACAATAATGATACTGTCACCTATAGACATGATGTCAGAGTCAATCTATCACAGTCAGATGATTTATCCCGTAACAATAATGATACTGTGACCTATAGACATTGTGTCAGAGTCAATCTATCACAGTCAGATGATTTTTCCTGTAACCATTATGATACCTTGACCAAAAGAAATGGCGTCAGAGTAAATCTACCACAGTCAGATGATTTATCCTGTACCACTAGTGGTACTGTGGCCAATAGACATAGTGTCAGAGTCAATCTATCACAGTCAGATGATATATCCTGTAATAATAATGATACTGTGACTTATAAACATGGTGTCAGAGTTAATCTATCACAGTCAGATGATTTATCTTGTAACAATAATGATACTGTCACCTATAGACATGATGTCAGAGACAATCTATCACAGTCAGATGGTTTATCCTATAACAATAATGATACTGTGACCTGTAGACATAGTGTCAGAATCAATCTACCACAGCCAGATGATTTATCCTGTAACAATAAGATACTTTGACGTATAGACATAGTGTCAGAGTCCATCTATCACAGTCAGATGATTTATCCTGTAACAAAAATGGTACTGTGGCCTATAGACATCGTGCCATAGTCAATCTATCACAGTCAGATGATTTATCCTGTAACAAAAATGGTACTGTGGCCTATAGACGTGGTGTCAGAGTCAATCTATCACTGTCAGGTGATTTATCCCATAATAATAATTATACTGTGACCTATAGACATGGTGTCAGAGTGAATCTATCACAGTCAGATTATTTATCGCGTAACAATAATGATACTGTGACCTATAGACATGGTGTCAGAGTCAATCTATCACAGTCAGATGATTTATCCTGTAACAATAATGATACCTTGACCAATAGAAATGGCGTCAGAGTAAATCTATCACAGTCAGATGATTTATCCTGTACCACTAGTTGTACTGTGGCCAATACAGAGTAAATCTATCACAGTCAGATGATTTATCCTGTACCACTAGTGGTACTGTGGCCAATAGACATAGTGTCAGAGTCAATCTATCACAGTCAGATGATATATCCTGTAATAATAATGATACTGTGACTTATAAACATGGTGTCAGAGTTAATCTATCACAGTCAGATGATTTATCTTGTAACAATAATGATACTGTCACCTATAGACATGATGTCAGAGACAATCTATCACAGTCAGATGGTTTATCCTATAAGAATAATGATACTGTGACCTTTAGACATAGTGTCAGAATCAATCTATCACAGTCCGATGATTTATCCTGTGACAATAATGATACATTGACCAAATGAAATGGCGTCAGAGTAAACATATCACAATACTGTGAGCTATAGACATAGTGTCAGAATCAATCTATCACAGCCAGATGATTTATCCTGTAACAATAAGATACTTTGACGTATAGACATAGTATCAGAGTCCATCTATCACAGTCAGATGATTTATTCTGTAACAAAAATGGTACTGTGGTCTATAGACGTGGTGTCAGAGTCAATCTATCACTGTCAGGTGATTTATCCCGTAATAATAATGATACTGTGACCTATAGACATGGTTTCAGAGTGAATCTATCACAGTCAGATTATTTATCGCATAACAATAATGATACTGTAACCTATAGACATGGTGTCAGAGTCAATCTATCACAGTCAGATGATTTATCCTGTAACAATAATGATACCTTGACCAATAGAAATGGCGTCAGAGTAAATCTATCACAGTCAGATGATTTATCCTGTACCACTAGTTGTATTGTGGCCAGTAGACATAGTGTCAGAGTCAATCCATCACAGTCAGATGATTTATCCTGTAACAATAATGATACTGTCACCTATAGACATGATGTCAGAGTCAATCTATGACAGTCAGATGATTTATCCCGTAACAATAATGATACTGTGACCTATAGACATGGTGTCAGAGTCAATCTATCACAGTCAGATGATTTTTCCTGTAACCATTATGATACCTTGACCAAAAGAAATGGATTCAGTGTAAATCTATCACAGTCAGATGATTTATCCTGTACCACTAGTGGTACTGTGGCCAATAGACATAGTGTCAGAGTCAATCTATCACAGTCAGATGATATATCCTGTAATAATAATGATACTGTGACTTATAAACATGGTGTCAGAGTTAATCTATCACAGTCAGATGATTTATCTTGTAACAATAATGATACTGTCACCTATAGACATGATGTCAGAGACAATCTATCACAGTCAGATGGTTTATCCTATAACAATAATGATACTGTGACCTGTAGACATAGTGTCAGAATCAATCTATCACAGCCAGATGATTTATCCTGTAACAATAAGATACTTTGACGTATAGACATAGTGTCAGAGTCCATCTATCACAGTCAGATGATTTATCCTGTAACAAAAATGGTACTGTGGCCTATAGACATCGTGCCATAGTCAATCTATCACAGTCAGATGATTTATCCTGTAACAAAAATGGTACTGTGGCCTATAGACGTGGTGTCAGAGTCAATCTATCACTGTCAGGTGATTTATCCCGTACCAATAATGATACTGTGACCTATAGACATGGTGTCAGAGTCAATCTATCACAGTCAGATGATTTTTCCTGTAACCATTATGATACCTTGACCAAAAGAAATGGATTCAGTGTAAATCTATCACAGTCAGATGATTTATCCTGTACCACTAGTGGTACTGTGGCCAATAGACATAGTGTCAGAGTCAATCTATCACAGTCAGATGATATATCCTGTAATAATAATGATACTGTGACTGATAAACATGGTGTCAGAGTTAATCTATCACAGTCAGATGATTTATCTTGGAACAATAATGATACTGTCACCTATAGACATGATGTCAGAGACAATCTATCACAGTCAGATGGTTTATCCTATAAGAATAATGATACTGTGACCTGTAGACATAGTGTCAGAATCAATCTATCACAGTCCGATGATTTATCCTGAAACAATAATGATACCTTGACCAAAAGAAATGGCGTCAGAGTAAACATATCACAATACTGTGAGCTATAGACATAGTGTCAGAATCAATCTATCACAGCCAGATGATTTATCCTGTAACAATAAGATATTTTGACGTATAGACATAGTATCAGAGTCCATCTATCACAGTCAGATGATTTATCCTGTAACAAAAATGGTACTGTGGCCTATAGACGTGGTGTCAGAGTCAATCTATCACTGTCAGGTGATTTATCCCGTAATAATAATGATACTGTGACCTATAGACATGGTGTCAGAGTGAATCTATCACAGTCAGATTATTTATCGCGTAACAATAATGATACTGTGACCTATAGACATGGTGTCAGAGTCAATCTATCACAGTCAGATGATTTATCCTGTAACAATAATGATACCTTGACCAATAGAAATGGCGTCAGAGTAAATCTATCACAGTCAGATGATTTATCCTGTACCACTAGTTGTATTGTGGCCAATAGACATAGTGTCAGAGTAACTCCATCACAGTCAGATGATTTATCCTGTAACAATAATGATACTGTCACCTATAGACATGATGTCAGAGTCAATCTATCACAGTCAGATGATTTATCCCGTACCAATAATGATACTGTGACATATAGACATGGTGTCAGAGTCAATCTATCACAGTCAGATGATTTTTCCTGTAACCATTATGATACCTTGACCAAAAGAAATGGATTCAGAGTAAATCTATCACAGTCAGATGATTTATCCTGTACCACTAGTGGTACTGTGGCCAATACACATAGTGTCAGAGTCAATCTATCACAGTCAGATGATATATCCTGTAATAATAATGATACTGTGACTTATAAACATGGTGTCAGAGTTAATCTATCACAGTCAGATGATTTATCTTGTAACAATAATGATACTGTCACCTATAGACATGATGTCAGAGACAATCTATCACAGTCAGATGGTTTATCCTATAAGAATAATGATACTGTGACCTGTAGACATAGTGTCAGAATCAATCTATCACAGTCCGATGATTTATCCTGTAACAATAATGTTACTGTGGCCTAAAGACGTGGTGTCAAAGTCAATCTATATTTGTCAGTTGATTTATCCTAAAACAATAATGATACTGTGACCTGTAGACATAGTGTCAGAATCAATCTATCACAGCCAGATGATTTATCCTGTAACAATAAGATACTTTGACGTATAGACATAGTGTCAGAGTCCATCTATCACAGTCAGATGATTTATCCTGTAACAAAAATGGTACTGTGGCCTATAGACATCGTGCCATAGTCAATCTATCACAGTCAGATGATTTATCCTGTAACAAAAATGGTACTGTGGCCTATAGACGTGGTGTCAGAGTCAATCTATCACTGTCAGGTGATTTATCCCGTAATAATAATGATACTGTGACCTATAGACATGGTGTCAGAGTGAATCTATCACAGTCAGATTATTTATCGCGTAACAATAATGATACTGTGACCTATAGACATGGTGTCAGAGTCAATCTATCACAGTCAGATGATTTATCCCGTACCAATAATGATACTGTGACCTATAGACATGGTGTCAGAGTCAATCTATCACAGTCAGATGATTTTTCCTGTAACCATTATGATACCTTGACCAAAAGAAATGGATTCAGTGTAAATCTATCACAGTCAGATGATTTATCCTGTACCACTAGTGGTACTGTGGCCAATAGACATAGTGTCAGAGTCAATCTATCACAGTCAGATGATATATCCTGTAATAATAATGATACTGTGACTGATAAACATGGTGTCAGAGTTAATCTATCACAGTCAGATGATTTATCTTGGAACAATAATGATACTGTCACCTATAGACATGATGTCAGAGACAATCTATCACAGTCAGATGGTTTATCCTATAAGAATAATGATACTGTGACCTGTAGACATAGTGTCAGAATCAATCTATCACAGTCCGATGATTTATCCTGAAACAATAATGATACCTTGACCAAAAGAAATGGCGTCAGAGTAAACATATCACAATACTGTGAGCTATAGACATAGTGTCAGAATCAATCTATCACAGCCAGATGATTTATCCTGTAACAATAAGATATTTTGACGTATAGACATAGTATCAGAGTCCATCTATCACAGTCAGATGATTTATCCTGTAACAAAAATGGTACTGTGGCCTATAGACGTGGTGTCAGAGTCAATCTATCACTGTCAGGTGATTTATCCCGTAATAATAATGATACTGTGACCTATAGACATGGTGTCAGAGTGAATCTATCACAGTCAGATTATTTATCGCGTAACAATAATGATACTGTGACCTATAGACATGGTGTCAGAGTCAATCTATCACAGTCAGATGATTTATCCTGTAACAATAATGATACCTTGACCAATAGAAATGGCGTCAGAGTAAATCTATCACAGTCAGATGATTTATCCTGTACCACTAGTTGTATTGTGGCCAATAGACATAGTGTCAGAGTAACTCCATCACAGTCAGATGATTTATCCTGTAACAATAATGATACTGTCACCTATAGACATGATGTCAGAGTCAATCTATCACAGTCAGATGATTTATCCCGTACCAATAATGATACTGTGACATATAGACATGGTGTCAGAGTCAATCTATCACAGTCAGATGATTTTTCCTGTAACCATTATGATACCTTGACCAAAAGAAATGGATTCAGAGTAAATCTATCACAGTCAGATGATTTATCCTGTACCACTAGTGGTACTGTGGCCAATACACATAGTGTCAGAGTCAATCTATCACAGTCAGATGATATATCCTGTAATAATAATGATACTGTGACTTATAAACATGGTGTCAGAGTTAATCTATCACAGTCAGATGATTTATCTTGTAACAATAATGATACTGTCACCTATAGACATGATGTCAGAGACAATCTATCACAGTCAGATGGTTTATCCTATAAGAATAATGATACTGTGACCTGTAGACATAGTGTCAGAATCAATCTATCACAGTCCGATGATTTATCCTGTAACAATAATGTTACTGTGGCCTAAAGACGTGGTGTCAAAGTCAATCTATATTTGTCAGTTGATTTATCCCGTAATAATAATGATACTGTGACCTATAGACATGGTGTCAGAGTCAATCTATCACAGTCGGATTATTTATCCGTAACAATAATGATACTGTGACGTATAGACATGGTGTCAGAGTCAATCTATCACAGTCAGATGATTTATCCTGTAACCATAATGATACCTTGACCAATAGAAATGGTGTCAGAGACAATCTATAACAGTCAGATTATTTATCCCGTAACAATAATGATACTGTGACCTATAGACATGGTGTCAGAGTCAATTTATAATAGTCAGATGATTTATCCTGTAACAATGATGATACTGTGACCTATAAACATAGTGTCAGAATCAATCTATCACAGTCAGATGATTTATCCTGTAACAATGATGATACTGTGAGTTATAGACATAGTGTAAGAATCAGTCTATCACAGTCAGATGATTTATCCTGTAACAATAATGATACTTTGACCTATAGACATATTGTCAGAGTCAATCTATCACAGTCAGATGATTTATCCTTAAGTTTATAAAAAATGGTACTGTGGCCTATAGACATGGTGTCATAGTCAATCTATCACAGTCAGGTGATTTATTCTGCAGCAATAATGGTACTGTGGCCTATAGACATAGTGTCAGAATCAATTTATCACAGTCAGATGATTTATCCCGTAATAATAATGATACTGTGACCTATAGACATGGTGTAAGAGTCAATCTATCACAGTCAAATGATTTATCCCGGAAAAATAATGATACTGTGACCTATAGACATGGTGTCAGAGTCAATCTATCACAGTTCGATGATTTATCCTGTAACAATAATGATGCCTTGACCAAAAGAAATGGCGTCAGAGTAAACCTATTACAGTCAGATGATTTATCCTGTACCACCAGTGGTACTGTGGTCAATAGACATAGTGTCAGAGTCAATCTATTACAGTCAGATGATATCTCCTGTAACAATAATGATAATGTGACCTATAGACATGATGTCAGAGTTAATGTATCACAGTCATATGATTTATCCTGTAACAATAATGATACTGTGACCTATAGAAATGGTGTCAGAGTCAATCTATCACAGTCAGATGATTTATCCTATAACAGTAATGATACCTTGACCAATAGAAATGGCGTCAGAGTAAATCTGTCACAGTCAGATGATTTATCCTGTACCACTAGTGGTACTGTGGCCAATAGACATAGTGTCAGAGTCAATCTATCACAGTCAGATGATTTATCCTGTAACGGTAATGATACTGTCACCTATAGACATGATGTCAGAGTCAATCTATCACAGTCAGACGATTTATCCTGTAACAATGAAGATAATGTGACCCATAGACATAGTTGTCAGAATCAATCTATCACAGTCAGATGATTTATCCTGTAACAATAATGATACTTTGACCTATAAACATAGTGTCAGAGTCAATCTATCGCAGTCAGATGATTCATCCTGTAACAAAAATGGTACTGTGGCCTATAGATATGGTGTCATAGTCAATCCATCACAATCAGATGCTTTATCCTGTAACAAAAATGGCACTGTGGCCTATAGACGTGGTGTCAGAGTCAATCTATCACAGTCAGGTGATTTATCCTGTAGCAATAATGGTACTGTGGCCTATAGACATAGTGTCAGAGTCAATTTATCACATTCAGATGATTTATCCCGTAATAATAATGAAACTGTGACCTATAGACATGGTGTAAGAGTCAATCTATCACAGTCAGATGATTTATCCCGTATCAATAATGATACTGTGACCTATAGACATGGTGTCAGAGTCAATCTATCACAGTCAGATGATTTATCCTGTAACAATAATGATACCTTGAACAAAAGAAAAGGCGTCAGAGTAAATATATCACAGTCAGATGATTTATCCTGTACCACTAGTGGTACTGTGGGCAATAGACATAGTGTCAGAGTCAATCTATCACAGTCAGATGATATATCATGTAACAATAATGATACTGTGACCTATAGACATGGCGTCAGAGTCAATCGATCACAGTCATATGATTTATCATGTAACAATAATGATACTGTCACCTATAGACATGATGTCAGAGACAATCTATCACAGTCATATGATTTATCATGTAACAATAATGATACTGTGACCTATAGACATAGTGTCAGAATCAATGTATCACAGTCCGATGATTTATCCTGTAACAGATAATGATACCTTGACCAATAGAAATGGTGTCAGAGTAAATCTATCACAGTCAGATGATTTATCTTGTACCAATAATGGTACTATGGCCAATATACATAGTGTGAGAGTCAATCTATCACAGTCAGATGATTTATCCTGTAACAATAATGATACTGTGACCTATAGACATACTGTCAGAGTCAATATATCACAGTCAGATGATTTATCCTGTAACAATAAGGATACTGTGACCTATAGACATAGTGTCAGAGTCAATCTATCACAGTCAGATGATTTATCCTGTAATAAAAATGGTACTGTGGCCTATAGACTTGGTGTCAGAGTCAATCTATCACAGTCAGATGATTTATCCCGTAATAATAATGATACTGTGACCTATAGACATGGTGTCAGAGTCAATCTATCACAGTCAGATGATTTATCCTGTAACAATAATGATACTGCATATCTTTGTAATAATTGTTCTATTGTATCTATCACACCTTCATTATAATGTCTTCATCTAACACCCCAGACATGCCCTTGTAACACCCTAGTCAGGCATTTGTGACATCCTAGTCAAACACAATCAACTATATAATACATACAGACATCATATCTTTGTAATAATTGTTCTATTGTATCTATCACACCTTCATTATGATGTCTTCATCTAACACCCCATGCATGCCCTTGTAACACCCTAGTCAGGCATTTGTGACATCCTAGTCATACACAATCAACTATACAATACATACAGACATCATATCTTTGTAATAATTGTTCTATTGTATCTATCACACCTTCATTTATAATGTCTTCATCCAATTCCCCAGTCATGCCCTTGTAACACCCTAATCAGGCATTTATGACATCCTAGTCATACATAATCAACTATATAATACATACAGACATCATATCTTTGTTATAATTGTTCTATTGTATCTATCACACCTTCATTTTTAATGTCTTGATCTAACACCCCAGTCATGCCCTTCTAACACCCTAGTCTGGCATTTGTGACATCCTAGTCATACACAATTAACTTTATAATACATACAGACATCATATCTTTGTAATAATTGTTCTGTTGTATCTATCACACCTTCATTTATAATGTCTTTATTTAACATCCCAGTCATGCCCTTGTAACACCCTAGTCAGGCATTTGTGACATCATAGTCGTACACAATCAACTATATTATACATACAGACATTATATCTTTGTAATAATTGTTTTATTGTATCTATCACACCTACATATATAAGGTCTACATCTAACCCCCCAGTCATGCCCTCATAGCACCCTAGTCAGGTATTTGTGACATCCTAGTCATACACAATCAACTATATAATACATACAGACTTCATATCTTTGTAATAATTGTTCTATTGTATCTATCACACCTTCATTTAATATGTCTTCATCTAACACCCCAGTCATGCCCTCATAGCACCCTAGTCAGGCTATTGGGACATCCTAGTCATACGCAATCAACTATACAATACATACAGACATCATATCTTTGTAATAATTGTTATATTGTATCTATCACACCTTCATTTATAATGTCTTCATCTAACACCCCAGTCATGCCCTCATAGCACCCTAGTCAGGCATTTGTGACATCCTAGTCAAACACAATCAACTATATAATACATACAGACATCATATCTTTGTAATAATTGTTCTATTGTATCTATCACACCTTCATTATAATGTCTTCATTTAACACCCCAGTCATGCCCTTGTAACACCCTAGTCAGGCATTTGTGACATCCTAGTCAAACATGAGTTAATCGCCCGGGTTTACACATCAATAACCTCTAGAAAAAATGTGTTTAATCCTATAGTAATAATTGTTCTATTGTATCTATCACACCTTCATTTATAATGTCTTCATCCAACACCCCAGTCATGCCCTTGTAACACCCTAGTCAGGCATTTGTGACATCCTTGTCATACACAATCAACTATATAATACATACAGACATCATATCTTTGTTATAATTGTTCTATTGTATCTATCACACCTTCATTTTTAATGTCTTCATCTAACACCCCAGTCATGCCCTTGTAACACCCTAGTCTGGCATTTGTGACATCCTAGTCATACACAATCAACTTTATAATACATACAGACATCATATCTTTGTAATAATTGTTCTATTGTATATATCACACCTTCATTTATAATGTCCTATCTAACACTCCTAGTCGTACATAATTAACAATATAAGACATACAGACATCATATCTTTGTAATAATTGTTCTATTGTATCTATCACACCTACATATATTTATATCTAACACCCCAGTCATGCCCTTTAATACACCCTAGTCAGGCATTTGTGACATCCTAGTCATACACAATCAACTATATAATACATATAGACATCATAGCTTTGTAATAATAGAGCTTTCTTACAAATTGACGAAAGGTACGTATGCTTGACGAATTATACGTAATACTCGATTTAGGGATCCTTTATTTTGACATATTTATATAATAGTCGTGGAACTTCGGACAATAATCGTGCATGCTACGACACTTATTAAATTGGATTTTTCTTGAGATATATTAAGGATTTCGGGACGTACGATAGGTTAGAATATGATTATTGATACCACCAGGTCGGAGGAGGTAACACTACAAAGTATTCTAAATATGGAGTTGTCAGACGAAAAAAATGTCCCCTAGAAAACTAAAAACCGACCCCTCCCCCACTTTTAATATTACAATGTTGCCTTCCTTGATTCATAATTTGCAACGCTCAAAATAATAAAATGAAGAAAATAGGATGATCTTTATACTATGTCATATGCTGGTGCTCATTTCATAACTTTGGAATTATCGCCTTAATGTGATATATATGATACACCGGAGCAATGGAACGGTTATTTTAGCGTATAACTGCGTTTTGCCTAAGTCCTGAATATTCATGAAATATGAGCCGCTGGACTATCTTCCAAACATGTGTACTGTTAAATCGTCATTATAAAATCCACAATATATACGGTGCAAAACTGTAGATTTATTTCTTGATATACAGTCTTTTTTTTTTTTTTTTTTTTTTTTTTTTTTTTAGATTTATTCAACATTTCTTTTTAAAATCATTGTATCATCATTTTATAGCAAATCTCGATATTCCACTTTGACAATTTGCTGAAAGTGTACTGTAACAAATAAAAATAAATGTGAATCTTGTCGTTAAATTTAGACTAACGATCTTCAATAATGTCATTGAAATGTTAATCGTGAAACTCGTGCTTAAAAAATTCCCGCGAAAATGTGTGTACTCGTGGTTTACGTAAATAACGTATCGGACGTAAGTGTATTTGGCACTATTTTTCTCTGTTTGATCATATTAAAATCGTGTATTATTTGCGATATTATTTTTTTTTTTAAATAAACTTGATTTAGAAAAGAATGCTGTTTTACTGGATAAAACAAAGACTCTTTTAACTGTTTTTGTAGAAATGAAATACGTGCTCCCTTTACGTTCGTTCGTACCTTTCGTCAATTTGTAAGAAAGCTCTTATTGTTCTATTGTATCTATCACACCTACATATATAATATTTATATCTAACACCACAGTCCGGCCCTCATAGCACCCTAGTCAGGCATTTGTGACATTCTAGTCATACACAATCAATTATTTAATACAAACAGACATCATATCTTTGTAATAATTCTTCTATTGTATCTATCACACCTACATATATAATATATACATCTAACACCCCACTCATGCCCTTTAATTCACCCTAGTCAGGCATTTGTGACTATCGTGCGGGACACTCAACCGAAACAACGTTACTTCGGGTTCACCATGACATTGCAAGTGCGCTAGACAAAAACTGTTGTGCCGTTTTATTGATGCTCGACCTTTCTGCGGCGTTTGATGTGATTGACCATGACATTATCGAAGCTAGATTAGAATATGCTTTTGGAATCTAAGGTTCTGCTCTGAAATGGTTACTCTCTTACCTCCGAGATAGGACACAGCGTATAACAGTAGGCTCGGCCCACTCCAACGAATTTCGTCTTAATTGTGGTGTGCCGCAGGGCTCCGTGCTTGGCCCAAAGCTATATACTATATTTTCGAAGACGATCGGTGAAATCTGTAGACGTCACAACATGTCTTATCAATGCTACGCCGATGATACGCAGATCTATTTAGTTTTCGAACCTCTTGATAACTGGAAAAACACATCAAATCGAATTGAGGACTGTTTGGCCGATATAAGTTCCTGGATGTGTGTGAACATGCTTAAACTGAACGAGGACAAAACGGAACTGATGCTAATTGCTCCGAAAAACCGAGTGAAAGATTTGAAGGATTGCAATCTCACCTTTAAAGGAAACATCATTACAAGTTCTGAGTGTATTAAAAATCTGGGCGTTCATTTTGATAAGACTCTGTCAATGCACCAACAAGTCAGTTCAGTTTCGAGATCATGTTTTATCAAATACGAAATATAGGCCGCATACGTCCGTACATCAACGAGGATGCATGCAAAACTCTGGTCAATTCGTTAATCATTTATCGATTGGATTATGGCAACGCTTTACTACATGGACTACCAGCTTACATGATTCAGAGACTACAAAGAGTTCAGAACACTGCTGCGCGAGTGGTTACAAGAAAAAAGAAAGACGAACACATTACTTCGACACTTGAGTCTCTTCACTGGCTGCCTGTGCAATACAGGGTGCAATACAAAATATTATTATATGTATTCAAGTCCGTGAAACATGAAGCGCCATTATATCTTAGTGAACTTGTAAATTTATACAGGCCATCAAGATCATTAAGGTCTGAAAACAACTTAACACTCGTAACTCCTATTGTGCGAACCAAAACCTACGGCAATAGAAGATTTGATCAAGCAGCGGCCATCCTTTGGAATGCATTACCAAAAAAACTTCAAAATGCAAAGTCGGTGCCTGTATTCAAAAAGAACTTAAAAACTCATTTTTTTCGACAAGCATTTTTAATCCCTTAAATTCGTTTCTGTGATACATTGTGCCATACACGTTAGCCTGCTTTTGATTTATAGAACCTTTCTTTTAACTGGAGATATGTTTCATTTATAATATGTACATTGTTTGTTTTTTTTAATAGCACACATATTTTTCATTTCAGTAATTATATCTTTACATGGTAATATTCCTTTTTCATCTTTTGAATACGTTTTCAAATTTTTAACTTATATTTGATAATTTGTAATAGCAATCTTATTTTAGACTTCTTTGGCTTTTTATTTTACCAACTTTATTCAGTATAATTTTTTACTCGTTTTTTTATTTTGATTCATTGATATATATATTCCACTTTTTTGAAGAAAAAAAATCCACATTATTAATCCTTTTATCTAGAAAAGTTTTAACACTTAAATATTTATTTTGTGGGTTCATGTTTTATATTTTTTATCACTGTCTGTGTGTATATTTCGTTTAACATGTGATGTAAAGCGCTTTGAGTAATATTGTTTTAGATTTAGCGCTATAGAAAAATTGTAATAATAATAATAATAATTTTAGTCATACACAATCAACTATATAATACATACAGACATCATAGCAGGTGTATAACATCCTCCTGTGTTACATCAACCCGGGTACATGTTGTATGTAAGGTGTATAACATCCTCCTGTGTTACATCAACCAGGATACATGTGGTATATAAGGTGTATAACATCCTCCTGTGTTACATCAACCATGGTACATGTGGTATATAAGGTGTATAACATCCTCCTGTGTTACATCAACCCGGGTACATGTTGTATATAAGGTGTATAACATCCTCCTGTGTTACATCAACCAGGATACATGTGGTATATAAGGTGTATAACATCCTCCTGTGTTACATCAACCAGGGTACATGTGGTATATAAGGTGAATAACATCCTCCTGTGTTACATCCACCAGGATACATGTGGTATATAGGGTGTATAACATCCTCCTGTGTTGCATAAACTAGGGTACATGTGGTATATAAGGTGTATAACATCCTCTTGTGTTGCATAAACTAGGGTACATGTGGTATATAAGGTGTATAACATCCTCTTGTGTTACATTAACCAGAGTACATGTGGTATATAAGGTGTATAACATCCTCCTGTGTTACTTCAACCAGGGTACATGTGGTATATAAGGGCTATAACATCCTCCTGTGTTACATCAACCAGAGAACATGTGGTATATAAGGTGTATAACATCCTCCTGCGTTACATCAACCCGGGTACATCTGGTTTATAAGGTTAGAACATCCTCCTGTGGTACATCAACCAGGATACATGTGGTATACAAAGTGTATAACATCCTTCTGTGTTACATCAACCATTGCATTGACTTAAGACTCAGGTGGTTTAATTTATGAAACTTTATAAATTGACTTCCAAAAATGGGGTAAACTTACTTTCCAATCCCCCTTCTTTAATTCATAAAAAAATTCCAACCGTTAACCTTTTGTCCATACTAGGTACAAATGATAGGCAACTGCCCAAGGTTGCCTGGACCCGAAGACCCAGGTTGTTAAAATTATGGAACGCTTTTAATCGATGTCTAAAGTTAGGGAAGGGAGACCCTACCACCTCCGTTCTTGAGTTCATTCAAGATTTTCTACGGCTAAGCTTTTGTCCACACTAGGTACAAATGATAGGCATTACCATAAGGTTGCCTGACCTTTAGACTCAGGTGTTTAAAATTATGGAACTTTTATTGATTGAGGTCCAAATTTGAGGTCGGCTGACTTTTCTATCCTCCTTCTGTAATTTATTAAAACAAGCCTTACGGCTAAGCATTTGTTGAGGTCCAAATTTGAGGTCGGCTGACTTTGCCATCCCCATTCTTTAATTCATGAAAAATTCCCTATGGAAAGCTTTTGTCCACACTTGGTACTTATGATAGGCAATATCCTAAGGTGACCAGGAGTGAAGACCTAGGTGGGTATTCATATGGATATTTTTTAGGTCAAAAGTTGGTGTAGGGTGACCCTACCACCTCCCTTCTTTCATTCATTAAAAATTCTCTACTACAACATGTACAAAGCTTTTCTCCATAGTGCTAGGTATAAATGATAGGCAATTGTCTATGGTTGCCACAACCCAAAGACCGAGGTGGGTTAAGTTCGACATCATACCATTATGCGATCCAAAATAGGATATTCAACAATTACCTGCTATATCTATAGGCCATTTAACAATTAGTATCTCTCACAACCATTTGACATTCAACAAGTACCTGCTATGACTAGAACATTCAACAATTACCTGCTATAGCCATAGGACATTCAATAAGTACCTGTTGTATGTAAAGGACATTCATCAACTCTAGAAATATTATAGGACATTCAACAAGTACCTTATATGACTACAGGACATTCAAAAAGTACCTTGTCTAACTGTAGGACATTCAACAAGAACGTACTATCAAAAGGATATTCAACAAGTACCTGCTACTAAAGGACATACAACAAGTACCCTCTATAACTATCAAACATTCAACAAGAACCTTCTATATCAATAGGATATTCAACAAGTACCTGCTACTAAAGGACATACAACAAGTACCCTCTATAACTATCAAACATTCAACAAGAACCTTCTATATCAATAGGATATTCAACAAGTACCTGCTATCACTAGGTCATATTCACTAATTACATGCTATAACTATAGGACATTCACCAAGTACTTGGTGAATGTCCTATAAAGTTGCTATAGCTATAGGAAATTCACCAAATATAGGATATTCGACAAGTACCTGCTATACGACATTCAACAAGGACTAACTATACCAATAGGATATTCAACAAATACCTGATAAAACAATAGGACATTCAACAAAAGTATCTGCTATAACTATTGGAAATTCAACAAATACTTTCTATAGCAATAGGATATTCAATAGTTACCTAATATAGCTACATGACATTCAAAAAGTACCTGTTGTATGACTAGGACATTCAACAAGTACCTTCTATATCCACGCCTGGTAAACCATCTAATCTCAACCAAATGTTGAGACGGTAAAAAGTATTCTGGCACTTCCTGTTGAGCTTTTCTGGTTCAAAATATCCAAAATAAACATAGGGTAGGTCGACTTTTCGTCAATTTAATGAAAATCAATGATTGTTTTGTAAAATAGGAGAATGTCATGCCATAGATAAATGATAATTGCAACTAATATGTCTCTTCTTGGTTCAAAATATCTGAAATTGAAGTCACTTTCACTTTTCTCCTACTGATTATCATATTTACTTTCTTTGAATCCGATAGAACTGCTATGATATTAATGATTTAGCAAGAAAATATGTCAATTATTTGTGTTTTTTTAATGCTTTACGATAACCACTTCTGTAAATTGCAAGACTATTTGATTGTCAAGCCTATTCTTAGCACAGAAATGAAAAATTCTAAATGGTTGAGATATAAAGGTATTGGTTGAGTCTTTCTGTCACAATGTTGAGACTTTCTGGTTACTTTGTGTCATGAAATATATTACTGTTATAACATTGGCACTTAGGTTTCAAAGTTTAAATTAACTATGACTGGCAACCCAACACGCGTGCATTATTATAATATAATTATATAAAGATAAAACTATTAAAATAACTAGGCTAGAGTTTATTTCAACTAATCAAAATGTAATTTCTATTGTAAAAATATAGTTACTTCCCAAAATGAACAAAGAAACTTTATCAGTGCGCGGTACTATTCGAGTTAACCTTTTTAACGGTTAACTTGATTTATGTTTTCTGTCTGTGGTAAGTTAAAATCTGAATACAGATACAATTTTAAGAATTGCCGATAGAAAAATGCATCATCCATGCCTTTCTAGTATAAATAAGATTAGTTTATAATATATAAATTATATAAATATTAATATGATTTTGAAGAATTCGATTTCTCACAGACATTGTTCAATGCCGAAAATGCGTACCTTTATAAAGAAATAAAATTGTTAAAAACTAAACAATCGAACAGGGGATCCCCTTCTCTAGGTTTGTTTTATGGTGCACATTATTTCAGGATGAGTTCTCATTCTAAAAGGTGGTGATTATTTATTTGTGAGCAAAAGGTGTTATTCTGGTCATTATAATACTGATCACAAAAACAAGCCTTAGATTATAGATATGATTCGATTTTAAAACTGCTTTGCAAGTACTATAAGTGACGTCCAACTTAGTGTAATCACACATGTTGTGTTGAAATAATTATAACTTAGATTGATTGTTCGAAACTGCATTCAGGGCACATCCTTAGTATTTGGTAATATTCAGCAACATTAATATTATACCCCGGACCCTGTCACTCTAGGCTAAGATCGCACCCGATCTCTAAAAAAATAATGCTCATGACGATCGAAGTGCAATCATGTAGATCACAGTATCAGGCGGAAACCCGGTTAAAATAGAACAAAAGCATTGAAGCTCTTTGTTAGAGAAGGCGATAAATGCTTACTGAATTGTTAACTATAGTAACAACAAATTTGGTTGATAGAAACAAATAATATGACAATTTTCTTCTCTATTACGAAGTGTTTTATTTTAAAAACACCATTTGCATAAGTTTTCAATTTACCTATAACATAGTTAAGCAGAACAATTATGTATCAAGTCCACGACATGGGTATCTATCAAGATGGATGTAGAAAATGCATAACCTCCGATTTCTTTGAAAAATTACCACGGACGGAGGACATCAACCTATTAGTTCAGTAATTTCCGTGTCTGCCCTTCCATTAGGGACAACATAAAAAAATCAATGAAGGATAAACATTTTAAATAGTTTGGATACTGGAGGGGAAAAAGGGGTGGGGGGTAAAAATTGCTGCAAGTTATGTTTATTAATTGACATCGATTCATTATATATCATTATTGGTCAATCAAAATTAAGTTAAGAGGGGGGTTGGTGGGGGAGGGGTTAGTGAAAAAACTATATGAATTAAGTTTTTTTATCCAACATTGAACTTTTGATGTCTAGTGAAATACCACAGGCACTTGTCTCAGAAAAAAAAATCCTATATATCTTAGTATAAGACAAATAATGGATACAAAACGGACACATAACGGACGAGTATTGTACAAAACGGTCGCTTACCGGACACTTCATCCGTTGAACGTCCGTTCAAAGTTTTGAACATGCTCATTTTTTTCCATCGGACAAAACGGACGTCGACTGATAAAACGGACAGCCCGACACTGAGCGAAATGAAACAGATATCGACCGACGTCTAAGTCGGGATAACAACATGCGGCTTACGGACATGAACGAATTCAAAAAAAAAGTTATCGGTTCGGCGTCCGTTCGCGCTATCTGGTGAGGTGTGACCGGAGTTTTAAGCACCAGTCACACCTTATTGGATAGCGCAAATGGACACCGAACGGATATCTTTTTTAAATCCGTTCATATCCGTTAGGCATCCCTTAGTTTTCGTTTAATGTCCGTTCAGCATCCGTTTTATCCATCAATGTCCCTTCTGTCCGTTGGAAAATTTTGAGCATGTTCAAAACTTTGAATTAAAGGACGTTCAACAGATGAAGTGTCCGTTGTACATCCGGTAGGCGTCCATTTTTTTACAGTATGTGTCCGTTCCATTTCCGTTTTTAATCCGTATCTTCATCAACGGACTCACAACGGATATCAATTTTGTCAACGGAAACCCCTTTCTTTTATCCGTAATATAATATAAGGCGTCCGTTCGTGCTATCCGGTACGGTGTGATCAGAGCTGAAGTGAGAAGTAAACACTTCTAGGCTTAGATTTATAATAATGTGTTCTTAAAATGGGACAAATATTAACTGCGGGACAATACCTTGTGTATACTATAAATATAGATATTTAAAAGAAGATGTGGTATGATTGCCAACGAGACAACTCTCCACAAGCAAACAAAATGACACAGAAATTAACAATTATAGGTCACCGTACGGCCTTCAGCCATGAGCAAACCCCATACTGCATAGTCAGCTATAAAAGGCCCTAAAATGACAATGTAAAACAATTGTAGCGAGAAAACTTACGGCCTTATCTATTTAAAAAAAAATGAACGAAAACAAATATGTAACACATAAACAAACGACAACCACTGAAATACATGGTCCTAACTTAAAACAGGCACATACATACATAATGTGGCGGGGTTAAGCATGTTAAAGCGGGATCCCAACCCTCCCCTAACCTGGGACATTGGAATAACAGTACAACATAAGAACGAATAAAAAAAAACAGTTGAAAAAGGCAACTCATCAGAAGTACACAAATACAAGCGTGGACGTGTATATCAATTTCATTTCAAAAGCACACAAGGCGTGTCAGTCTAGTACATAGGAGGGTTTATATTCGTGCAACATGTTCATGTACTCGTCTTGAATATGCATGTAGTTAGACAATGGGCGTTAATGACTCATTCAAACATCAATACTACAATCTTTGCAGTTTTACTCCTGTTCATATTGATTATAAACATAGACAAAACGTTATAGAAAATAACTGACCCACTGACATTTACTTTGGTGAAATTGCCACCCGTTGATATATAATTTGACAATGAACAAGAGACCCATTCCTGTGGCACGTCTATGTATTCTTTATAGAGAAGGGACCCCATACCACGATATGAGGCTGTCAGAATAAAGGTCTAGTGTTGAAGATTCACAGTTAAGCACTGATTATATAGCCAAGGGAATGCAAATTGTCCCGTGCTAACGATTTTTAAAACCAAGTTCTGTAGATACAGTGTTATGTTGATGTTAACACCAGCACTGCAAATGTAAAGTATAGAGATGTAGATATCTAAAAGCTAGCTATTGAGATGTCAAGATAAGCGATGAATAAATTCTAGCTTTTGGAGATGTCAATTACACCATTATTGACTTTATAGCTTCTGTGCAAAACTGCATCTCAAACGCTAGACTATTAATCTCCAGCGCTAGAACTTTAATACTTTAAAAAACACACAGTTGTTTACTATTTAGACTCTATTACAACCAAAGGTCTCTTTAGAAGCTGTTGTCATAACTACAGACAAGATTTAAATGACAGTTGGAACGTTTTGACGGTTGTATATGTAATTGATACTAAGCTATAGTTGAAAGTTTCATTCACCAGAAGATCTCAACATTGTTCCAGAATATCTCAACCGATACCAGAAAATCTCAACATGACATACTTTATAGCCTATTTCGCTTAATGCCATTATATAAATAAAGAAAAAGAACAAACTGTAATTTTATGTTTATAAGGTTTTAAAAAAATACTAATTCATTGATATATACGTGATATCGCTAACATTTTGTCAATAGCTGACTGCACTGGCCCCATTTACCTGCGGGAGAAAAGTCATTTCGATGTCATTTAAAATCATATTGATCCATGTTATACACGAGAGAAACCCTAATTCAATTATCTATGGCATGACATTCTCCTATTTTACAAAAAACACATTGATTTTCAGTAAATTGACGAAAAGTCGATCTACCCTATGTTTATTTTGGATAATTTGAACCAGAAAAGCTCAACAGGAAGTGCCAGAATACTTTTTTCCGTCTCAACCATTTGGTTGAGATTAGATGGTTTACCAGGCGTGATATCTATAGGATATCAACATTTACCTGCTAAATCTATAGGTCATTCAATCAGTACCTGTTGTATGTAAAGGACATTTGTCAACTCTAGAAATACTATAGGACATTCGACAAGTACCTTCTATGACTACAGGACATTAAAAAAGTACCTTATATGACTACAGGACATTCAACAAGAACGTACTATAACAAAAGAATATTCAACAAGAACGTACTATACCAAAAGAATATTCAACAAGAACGTACTATACCAAAAGGATATTCAACAAGTACCTGCTACTATCAAACATTCAACTAGTACCTGCTATGACCATAGGTATCAGGACATTCAGAAAGTACCTATTATAACTGTTGCACATTCAACAAGAACCTTCTGTACAAAAAGGATAGTCAACAAATACTGCTATAGCTATAGGAAATTCAACAACTACCTGCTATTACTATGGAAATTTCACTTAGTATCACAATAGGACATTCACCAATTACTTGCTATAACTATAGGACATTCAACACGTTCCTACTATAGCAAAATTAAAAGATAATCAACACGTACTTATAATATCTATAGGATATTCAACAAGTACCTGCTTTAACTATAAGACATTCAAGAAGGACTAACTATACCATCGTCCAATAGGATATTTAGCAATTACCGTTTATATTTATATATATCAACAATTACCGGTTATAACTATAGGACATTCAACAAGTGCCTGATATAACAATATAGAATATTCATTAAACGTATCTGCTATAACTATACATCTTTGTTATAATTGGTTTTTCTGGTGTAATAAGATATATGATGTTTGACGGTCTTTCTATTGAAACATGCTTGGTATAATTGGTTTTTATGGTTGATTTTTTGTCTCTGGATACACCAATGTCTTTGATTCACCGATAACAAAAACTGAAATGAGGGGGGGGGGCAAGGGGTTTAACTGTTATGCTGTTATGGGGCAATTTAATTCTTTGTTATCTGTTATTTTGAAAATTTATTTGCTGTTAGCTGTTATTGTCTTATTCTTTTGTTATTGTGATAATGTATTTGCTGTTAACTGTTATTGAAAATTGGAATGTTAGCAATTTTTTTTGACAGTCAATATGATCATTGGACATTGGGGTCTACCACTACTAATATGTTTGTCCCGTATTCAGAGATGGATTTCATTAACATATACCCATCACAGAAGTGAGGTCCAGGACAGTTCAAGTATATCTTATGATTATCCTTTGTAATAAATTCCATTTTTTTATGAATGTGTATTTAGAATTATCTTAATTTTTTGTATGAGAATAATGTTCCTTGTTTCCCCTACGAACATATTAAATTAAAACAATTCTTAAAATGACAAAAAGGAAAACATATGGCCAGGAATATCTGACAAGGATCTCAATTAAGGACTAGGTCCTAACAACCACTTTACCTTTTATATAATATGGTACATAGACTCAGCTCTGTGATTCTTTTCAAAGCAGAACCAAATGCATTGTACAATGAAAGTTCCAACCATGTACTTGGGTCCGAAGCTGCACATAACTCATTACAAACAAAGATTTATTTCGTTTCAAGCCATTGTTTCCCTACTAAACTATGTATTCTACATACGAGTACACTTGGTACAATCAAAAGATGAAAATTGTTCAAATAAGGCCTTTGAAAATAGTGGAATGAATTGCTTTTGGAGTGTCAAAATTCGTTCGAAGTACTTGATAAATTGCATGCTTATAATTGGTGCTTTTGATTTTTCTACCCTATATACCACTTTGCCTCATAGTCTTATTAAGAAAAATTCACACACCTCATTAAATGGTCATTTAGAAAAAGTCAGAATATTCAAACTCTTTTAGGTCATTTTTTTTAATAAGAAACAAAGGGAGCTTCAGTCAATATATATAAACAATACACCAACGTTTCATGAGAACTGCTGAAAGCAGTTATTTTTGAAAACTAGAAAATACCACCTTTTTCTAATGAATAAAATCCCTTAACTCAATAACATAAAATCTAAAATTAATAAAAATCGAAAGGGAGTTTACAACAATAGATATAAACGTTTCAGCAAAGTTTCATGAGAACTGTTGAAAACATTTTTGTGTTAATGTCTGAAAACTGGAAAATCCCCCCTTTTTAATTAATAAAACCCGTTAACTCGGAAACGTAAAATCTAAAATTTATAAAATTGAAAGTGACCTCATGTTAATAGATATAAACAATTCACCAAAATTCCTTGCTTTGTGAAAGCATTTTTGAGATATTATCAGAAAACTGAAAAAAAACACCTATTTTATTGCATAAAAACCCGTTACCCAGAAACTTAAAATCTAAAATTTATAAAAAAAAAAAAAAGCCAAAAAGGGAGCTCACGTCAATAGATATAAACAATTTCCCAAAGTTTAATGCAAATTGGTTAAAGAGTTTTTGAGTTAATGTCCGACATGTTGACAACAGCACAATATACCATAATACGTTCCGTAAACGAGCGTATAAAAAAATATTATAATATATTGAGTAGTAATTTAAACACATTCTAGATACATAAATTAATACTAAAAACATAGTCATAGAAAATGGAATGCATTACAAAGGATTATATCCGTAATAAGAAATACTGATTTGTCAAAGACCGAATTTATAATAATGTGTTCTTAAAATGGGACAAATATTAACTGCGGGACAATACCTTGTGTATACTATTAATATAGATATTTAAAAGAAGATGTGGTATGATTGCCAACGAGACAACTCTCCACAAGCAAACAAAATGACACAGAAATTAACAATTATAGGTCACCGTACGGCCTTCAGCCATGAGCAAACCCCATACTGCATAGTCAGCTATAAAAGGCCCTAAAATGACAATGTAAAACAATTGTAGCGAGAAAACTTACGGCCTTATCTATTTAAAAAAAAAATGAACGAAAACAAATATGTAACACATAAACAAACGACAACCACTGAAATACATGGTCCTAACTTAAAACAGGCACATACATACATAATGTGGCAGGGTTAAGCATGTTAAAGCGGGATCCCAACCCTCCCCTAACCTGGGACATTGGAATAACAGTACAACATAAGAACGAATAAAAAAAAACAGTTGAAAAAGGCAACTCATCAGAAGTACACAAATACAAGCGTGGACGTGTATATCAATTTCATTTCAAAAGCACACAAGGCGTGTCAGTCTAGTACATAGGAGGGTTTATATTCGTGCAACATGTTCATGTACTCGTCTTGAATATGCATGTAGTTAGACAATGGGCGTTAATGACTCATTCAAACATCAATACTACAATCTTTGCAGTTTTACTCCTGTTCATATTGATTATAAACATAGACAAAACGTTATAGAAAATAACTGACCCACTGACATTTACTTTGGTGAAATTGCCACCCGTTGATATATAATTTGACAATGAACAAGAGACCCATTCCTGTGGCACGTCTATGTATTCTTTATAGAGAAGGGACCCCATACCACGATATGAGGCTGTCAGAATAAAGGTCTAGTGTTGAAGATTCACAGTTAAGCACTGATTATATAGCCAAGGGAATGCAAATTGTCCCGTGCTAACGATTTTTAAAACCAAGTTCTGTAGATACAGTGTTATGTTGATGTTAACACCAGCACTGCAAATGTAAAGTATAGAGATGTAGATATCTAAAAGCTAGCTATTGAGATGTCAAGATAAGCGATGAATAAATTCTAGCTTTTGGAGATGTCAATTACACCATTATTGACTTTATAGCTTCTGTGCAAAACTGCATCTCAAACGCTAGACTATTAATCTCCAGCGCTAGAACTTTAATACTTTAAAAAACACACAGTTGTTTACTATTTAGACTCTATTACAACCAAAGGTCTCTTTAGAAGCTGTTGTCATAACTACAGACAAGATTTAAATGACAGTTGGAACGTTTTGACGGTTGTATATGTAATTGATACTAAGCTATAGTTGAAAGTTTCATTCACCAGAAGATCTCAACATTGTTCCAGAATATCTCAACCGATACCAGAAAATCTCAACATGACATACTTTATAGCCTATTTCGCTTAATGCCATTATATAAATAAAGAAAAAGAACAAACTGTAATTTTATGTTTATAAGGTTTTAAAAAAATACTAATTCATTGATATATACGTGATATCGCTAACATTTTGTCAATAGCTGACTGCACTGGCCCCATTTACCTGCGGGAGAAAAGTCATTTCGATGTCATTTAAAATCATATTGATCCATGTTATACACGAGAGAAACCCTAATTCAATTATCTATGGCATGACATTCTCCTATTTTACAAAAAACACATTGATTTTCAGTAAATTGACGAAAAGTCGATCTACCCTATGTTTATTTTGGATAATTTGAACCAGAAAAGCTCAACAGGAAGTGCCAGAATACTTTTTTCCGTCTCAACCATTTGGTTGAGATTAGATGGTTTACCAGGCGTGATATCTATAGGATATCAACAGTTACCTGCTAAATCTATAGGTCATTCAATCAGTACCTGTTGTATGTAAAGGACATTTGTCAACTCTAGAAATACTATAGGACATTCGACAAGTACCTTCTATGACTACAGGACATTAAGAAAGTACCTTATATGACTACAGGACATTCAACAAGAACGTACTATAACAAAAGAATATTCAACAAGAACGTACTATACCAAAAGAATATTCAACAAGAACGTACTATACCAAAAGGATATTCAACAAGTACCTGCTACTATCAAACATTCAACTAGTACCTGCTATGACCATAGGTATCAGGACATTCAGAAAGTACCTATTATAACTGTTGCACATTCAACAAGAACCTTCTGTACAAAAAGGATAGTCAACAAATACTGCTATAGCTATAGGAAATTCAACAACTACCTGCTATTACTATGGAAATTTCACTTAGTATCACAATAGGACATTCACCAATTACTTGCTATAACTATAGGACATTCAACACGTTCCTACTATAGCAAAATTAAAAGATAATCAACACGTACTTATAATATCTATAGGATATTCAACAAGTACCTGCTTTAACTATAAGACATTCAAGAAGGACTAACTATACCATCGTCCAATAGGATATTTAGCAATTACCGTTTATATTTATATATATCAACAATTACCGGTTATAACTATAGGACATTCAACAAGTGCCTGATATAACAATATAGAATATTCATTAAACGTATCTGCTATAACTATACATCTTTGGTATAATTGGTTTTTCTGGTGTAATAAGATATATGATGTTTGACGGTCTTTCTATTGAAACATGCTTGGTATAATTGGTTTTTATGGTTGATTTTTTGTCTCTGGATACACCAATGTCTTTGATTCACCGATAACAAAAACTGAAATGAGGGGGGGGGGGGGGGGGGGGGCAAGGGGTTTAACTGTTATGCTGTTATGGGGCAATTTAATTCTTTGTTATCTGTTATTTTGAAAATTTATTTGCTGTTAGCTGTTATTGTCTTATTCTTTTGTTATTGTGATAATGTATTTGCTGTTAACTGTTATTGAAAATTGGAATGTTAGCAATTTTTTTTGACAGTCAATATGATCATTGGACATTGGGGTCTACCACTACTAATATGTTTGTCCCGTATTCAGAGATGGATTTCATTAACATATACCCATCACAGAAGTGAGGTCCAGGACAGTTCAAGTATATCTTATGATTATCCTTTGTAATAAATTCCATTTTTTTATGAATGTGTATTTAGAATTATCTTAATTTTTTGTATGAGAATAATGTTCCTTGTTTCCCCTACGAACATATTAAATTAAAACAATTCTTAAAATGACAAAAAGGAAAACATATGGCCAGGAATATCTGACAAGGATCTCAATTAAGGACTAGGTCCTAACAACCACTTTACCTTTTATATAATATGGTACATAGACTCAGCTCTGTGATTCTTTTCAAAGCAGAACCAAATGCATTGTACAATGAAAGTTCCAACCATGTACTTGGGTCCGAAGCTGCACATAACTCATTACAAACAAAGATTTATTTCGTTTCAAGCCATTGTTTCCCTACTAAACTATGTATTCTACATACGAGTACACTTGGTACAATCAAAAGATGAAAATTGTTCAAATAAGGCCTTTGAAAATAGTGGAATGAATTGCTTTTGGAGTGTCAAAATTCGTTCGAAGTACTTGATAAATTGCATGCTTATAATTGGTGCTTTTGATTTTTCTACCCTATATACCACTTTGCCTCATAGTCTTATTAAGAAAAATTCACACACCTCATTAAATGGTCATTTAGAAAAAGTCAGAATATTCAAACTCTTTTAGGTCATTTTTTTTAATAAGAAACAAAGGGAGCTTCAGTCAATATATATAAACAATACACCAACGTTTCATGAGAACTGCTGAAAGCAGTTATTTTTGAAAACTAGAAAATACCACCTTTTTCTAATGAATAAAATCCCTTAACTCAATAACATAAAATCTAAAATTAATAAAAATCGAAAGGGAGTTTACAACAATAGATATAAACGTTTCAGCAAAGTTTCATGAGAACTGTTGAAAACATTTTTGTGTTAATGTCTGAAAACTGGAAAATCCCCCCTTTTTAATTAATAAAACCCGTTAACTCGGAAACGTAAAATCTAAAATTTATAAAATTGAAAGTGACCTCATGTTAATAGATATAAACAATTCACCAAAATTCCTTGCTTTGTGAAAGCATTTTTGAGATATTATCAGAAAACTGAAAAAAAACACCTATTTTATTGCATAAAAACCCGTTACCCAGAAACTTAAAATCTAAAATTTATAAAAAAAAAAAAAAAGCCAAAAAGGGAGCTCACGTCAATAGATATAAACAATTTCCCAAAGTTTAATGCAAATTGGTTAAAGAGTTTTTGAGTTAATGTCCGACATGTTGACAACAGCACAATATACCATAATACGTTCCGTAAACGAGCGTATAAAAAAATATTATAATATATTGAGTAGTAATTTAAACACATTCTAGATACATAAATTAATACTAAAAACATAGTCATAGAAAATGGAATGCATTACAAAGGATTATATCCGTAATAAGAAATACTGATTTGTCAAAGACCGAATTATTTTAATATTTCATTTACCATGTTTACCAGTTTACTGTTATCTGTTTTTGTCCATTTTAATTCCTTGTTATCTGTTATGAGCCAAATCAATTTGCTGTTTTGCTGTTATTGGAACCCCTTGCCCCTCTCTGAAATATATTGAATTGGTACATTTTGTATTTATTCAAAATTAAATCAGAAACCTATACTTAATTATAAAATAATGAACCTCTTAAAGGGAGACAATACTCGCATAACTTTTTTTCGAATTGGCACATAATACAAATTAAGGAATGTCACTCTTGCATACACATGGCACATCAATATAAATAATTTACTGTGCATTCGTGCTCTATCTTCAATGAAGATTCAAAATTATAAATATAACCAAAAGTTGTTAATCTATAGGATAGTGAAGACTAATGAAAGCTAACCCACCGTAAAAAATATTTCATTGACATATTTTAAAACTTACTCAGAATAATGCTCGAGCCACTTGACTTTCATAGCTCATAATTAACGTTTTTACACGATATTTTAATAAAGAATACAAATCGTATGCTTGCATCCACGGGGGGTCAACTTCCTATTATTGGGTATACGGGGATGTGCCAAAAATATGGGTCATAATTTTGCGAGATTTTATATAAAATGACCCTCCTTTTTCATGACATCCTATATCAAAATGCATTTACGTTTGATAACTGTATATTGATTTGGGGAATGATCTACATTTCATATATAAATATGCTATTGAGAATGTCAATTCATATATAAAAAATTAAGGGTAGCTGGTATATTTATGAATTATGAGTGATGATCAGTTAGTGCTTATATAAGCATGGGTCATATTTTAAATATTGTATATAAGTATAGGTCATTTTTTCTTGAATATTTATATAACTATAGGTGCTGAATTTCAGTGAATGTTATATTAAAATGGGTACGTTTTTTGAGGCAAAAATGGCACACCCCTACCAAAAAAATATCGAAGTTACGCCCCCCCCCCCCCCCCCCCCCCCCCCGTGCTTGCATCACCTTACCCAAATACAGATTTGAACATTTCGACATTTATTTGTTTATTTCTATCAAAACCGCCGGGTTAGAACAAATCACAAGTACATGTTAATTAAGATACCTATATCCTGATATCGTCAGGTAAATATGCTATAGTATGTCTCTGGTTCGAATTATATACATTTGTATTGAGAAAAATAACAGTATATATTCATAATTAAACACCAATCAAATGCATTTAAATAAGTTGGTACGAGTTAGCAGTGGTACGAGTTTACATTGGTACGAGTTATATTTTAGTGGTACGAGTTAACGTTGGTACGAGTTTACATTGGTACGGGTTAACTATATTCTCTGGTAAGAGACTAAGAGTGTTCCGATGTAAAACGGAGGATCATACTTGTACAGAACATTACAAAACTGGTATCCTGTCCACACTCAACTTTTTCGCCTTGACAAAGATAGTTGGATACAGTTAGCTCCATGCACATAAAGACGCACTTGTGAAAGATGTTGCGATTGTCACTTGGTGTAAAAATATTGTCCTCCCTTAATTTGCAAGTTAGTCAGTGTATTTGTACTTCTTTTCAAAAATCGAGGAAATACAGCAAAAACTTTCGGCGTTATACGGAGGAAGATATTTGTAATATCCTTATTAAATCACTAGACAGTTATAAAGACGTTCAATTTGAACCATACAGACTGAAAAACTTCACTCTCGGTTCAAGTTTTACAAAAGCTAACGTAAAAATAGAACAAATTATCAAAGATCTTACTGGAAAGTTGCTAGATCCTTACCTTGTTGACGACAACACTGACACGTACTCGGATTTGGTAGACTTCAAATCAATATTTAGGAATGGTTTTGATTCTCTCAACCAAAACATTGCAGAAGGAAAAACAGATAATGTTGATATTAACTTTGCAATTCAGGCCATTAAAACAAGCTTTTTACAGGACAAAGGTATGTGCTTCTTGTAGTGCTTCTCATGTGTTTCTCTAGATTGTGCGGTTGGACCTAATGGAATCCGGGTCTGTCCGCCCTGATTTCTGTTCGCCCTAGTTACTGTTCACCCTAGTTCCGTTTCGCCCTGAGACCGTTCGCCCTGATACCTATTCGCCCTGGGTATGTTCGCCCTGATTTTTATTTTTTATTATAGCGTTGTGTTGTGTGTATTTAATTGAATTTGTTGAAGTCAGGCTACAATTTCGCCGAATATTTACGATGTATTATGTTGTCTACAGCTAGCTGTTACTAGGTTATAAGTTCCTGTAAATTTCAGGACTACTATATTGTGACTTCAAGGTATTGAGAACTAAGTTAGTATCTGTATGTAATTACGTTACTAGGAAATTAGTTTTTGTGAATTTCGATCAGCACTACATTGTATTTTTAAATGTAAAACAACTGAAGACTAAATTATTTGTATGTAATGGCATATGATGAAGTCTGTTTACATTCACCGAATATTTATTTAAACTAACTAACTAACTAATTTTATTCAGTATAAAATCCAGTACAAAAGGATCATCGCTGAAACACATGAACACATATAAAACATATACAAAACAAAACAGCAATAATACATAACAACCAACAATTTTTACGTTTATACTGACAAGCAAGAGACAAAACTCACACTTCGATATTATTATTTATGATGTATTACGTGTTGCTGCTTTTGGGAAATAAGTGTCTCGGAATTTCAGGCTCAGCACTACCTTGTGTTTTTAAATGTACTAAGTTATTATGTTGCCGAATCCATGACAAATCGCCCCACACCTAATCGCCCCACTTTTTAACCAACTCGCCCCACTTAAAAAAAAACGCCCCAAACTGGTTTACCAAATGGCCCCACTTTTTAAAAAATCGCCCCACTTGTGAAATGTGTTAAATCCCGTTAATATTACTCCTGCCAACTCGCCCCACTTAATGGAAAACGGTAAAATCTAGATAAATATATTATTAACCAGGATGAATTTTGTAATGCCAACTCGCCCCACTTATGGAAAAAGATGTTATCCCGTTGTATATGGGTTAAATCCTGTTAATATTACTCCTGCAAACTCGCCCCACTTAATAGAAAACGGTAAAATCTAGATAAATATATTATTAACCAGGATGAATTTTGTAATGCCAACTCGCCCCACTTATGGAAAAAGATGTTATCCCGTTGTATATGGGTTAAATCCCGTTAATATTACTCCTGCAAACTCGCCCCACTTAATAGAAAACGGTAAAATCTAGATAAATATATTATTAACCAGGATGAATTTTGTAATGCCAACTCGCCCCACTTATAGAAAAAGATGTTATCCAGTTGTATATGGGTAAAATCCCGTTAATATTACTCCTGCAAACTCGCCCCACTTAATAGAAAACGGTAAAATCTAGATAAATATATTATTAACCAGGATGAATTTTGTAATGCCAACTCGCCCCACTTATGGAAAAATATGTTATCCCGTTGTATATGGGTTAAATCCCGTTAATATATGTTATTCCTTTTTGTCGAGCCTTCGACTTTAGTTGAAAAAGCGAGACTAAGCGATCCTACATTCCGTCGTCGTCGGTGTCGTCGGCGGCGTCAACAAATATTCACTCTGTGGTTAAAGTTTTTGAAATTTTAATAACTTTCTTAAACTATACTGGATTTCTACCAAACTTTGACAGAAGCTTGTTTATGATCATAAGATAGTATCCAGAAGTAAATTTTGTAAAAATAAAATTCCATTTTTTCCGTATTTTACTATAAATGGACTTAGTTTTTTCTGCGGGGAAACAAAACATTCACTCTGTGGTTAAAGTTTTTAGAATTTTAATAACTTTCTCAAACTATCCTGGGTTTGTACCAAACTTAAACAGAAGCTTGTTTATGATCATAAGATAATATCCAGAAGTAAATTTTGTAAAAATAAAATTCCATTTTTTCCGTATTTTACTTATAAATGGACTTAGTTTTTTCTGCGGGGAAACATTACATTCACTCTGTGGTTAAAGTTTTTAGAATTTTAATAACTTTCTTAAACTATCCTGGGTTTCGTACCAAACTTGGACAGAAGCTTTTTTATGATCATAAGATAGTATCCAGAAGTAAATTTTGTAAATGATTAAATCCATTTTTTCCATATTTTACTTTTAAATGGACTTAGTTTTTCTGTGGGGAACCATTACATTCACTCTGTGGTTAAAGTTTTTTAAATTTTAATAACTTTCTTAAACTATCCTGGGTTTGTACCAAACTTGTACAGAAGCTAATTTATGATCATAAGATTGTATCCAGAAGTAAAGTTTGTAAAAAGATTACTCTGTTTTTTCTGTAATATACTTTTAAATGGACTTAGATTTTCTTACAATCATAAAATAGTAACAAGAGGAATATTTTTATTGATTTTTTTCCTCATTGTTGTTGAGCCTGCGATTTACAGCAAAAATAGGCGAGACACTGGGTTCCGCGGAACCCTTACAATTTTTTTAAATAGCAGTAAGAAGTGATTCTTAGTATTTCGGTAACGTGAATGTGAACTCGCTCCACTTGTGAAAAATAGAAAAATCCTGATGAATTGATTTATGCCAACTAGCCCCACTTATGAAAAGTACAAGTATGAATAGAGTTAAAGGCTACCAACTAGCACCACTTATGAATAAAATAATTAAACTGTAAGTCACATTTGCCTTTCACTGATTGCTCGTTAGTGTTGAATTATTCTTAATTCAGAGACAAAAGTAACCAATCCGGTAATTGCTATGATAACAAATTGCTGTTAATTGAAATCCTTTAACATGTTTAATATTGCATTATGATACAATTAACAGGTTTCTTTTCAATTGTTATGCAAATAATTAAGATTACAAGAATACAGTTATTCTCCAACAATACGAAAATTATATTTAGAATTATAATTCCGGTATATCAATAATAATAATTACATAAATTTTCAGTTTGTTTGTATTTGGTGTAGATTAGTTTTCATTAAAGTGGGGCGAGTTGGCAGACATGAAAATTATATTTTAATCTAGATATTACCGTTTACTATTAAGTGGGGCGAGTTGGCAGGAGTAATATTAACGGGATTTATCACATTTCACATGTGGGGCGATTTTTTAAAAAGTGGGGCGATTTGGTGAATCAGTTTGGGGAGGTTTTATTTAAAGTGGGGCGAGTTGGTTAAAAAGTGGGGCGATTAGGTGTGGGGCGATTTGCCAGTGGGGTGATTTGTCCTGCTTCCATGTTGTCTTGCTGTAACGAGGATAAGTTTCTGTGAATTCAAAGACTACACAATATTTGACATGAAACAACTAAAGACTAAGTTATTTATATATTTAACTTTAATTGATACATTTTAACAATATAAAAATATTCACTAACAGTTATAACAAGATCATTTCGGAACTGCACTTCGCACACATATATTTCCTAAACGAATATTTTAAAGCACTAAATTGAATTACTATATTAATCCATCAAAGACAATTCATATAACAATCAGTGATATCAAAAATTTTAAATTATACCTAATCAGCAATCAAAATTTTTAAATTATACCTAATCAGCAATCAAAATTCAATCAACATGCAGTAATTAAAAGTAATTATAAAATAAAGTGTAACAATGCAGCCAAGAATTTTATTTAATTAATATTCTGTATTTAACTTTTAATAGATATACATAAAGTTTCATATATATATAAATATATATTTCTTTCATTAATGTAACATATACATATCATAAATGAAAATAGGGCGAACGAACCTAGGGCGAACGGATTGCCAGGGCGAACAAACTCAGTGCGAACGAACCTAGGGCGAACATGTAATCAGGGCGAACGATCCCGATACCGACCTAATGTCCAACTGATTTCTCTGCAATTCATTCCTGGCAAAATCTAAATCTCAAACCAATTAAGTAAGTATAAGTATAGTGGTGTCCCCGCGGTCTGTGATATCGCGCATTTGCTGATTTTGTCATATCAACACACACAGTAATTTTAAAACACAAATAAAATCGTTCTTGTTATTGTTTAAGGTGGTACCCAACACCTTAACTAAAATTAATTTGGCTCGTTTAATTTTCATAAAATTTTGACAAACACTTATTTTGATCATAGAGAAGCTTAATATTCTCTTAACAACACAACGTAATAAAAATGTTTAGTTGATTTTACAGAGTTATCTCCCTGTAGTATTAGGTACCACCTTAAGCCTTGTGAAGGGATGAAAAAGAATAAAATTGATATGTTCAAGAGTTAATTAATAACTGCAATCCAGTGATTTACCATATTTGGCCAATTTCCATTAAAAGAAAATTACATCATCAGATAAAATTTGTTTTTGTTAAGTCAAATTTATATCAGATTGAAATAATTTTTGCTCTGCATCCTTGGCAGTGTGCTTGGTTCAATCTCAGCTATATTTCGTTGTACAAAATCTTTCCTTTATTCAAAATAAGCTATTTTTGGAAGGCATGCGCGAAATCACCGGACATTGGAGGAACTCTCAGAACAGGGGTTTCCCTAATTTCAAATAATTTTGGACACACATTACACAAAATCTAGAGGATGAAACCATACCTGCATACAAACAAGATTTTATTCTGGACATATATTATTTATATCTTTTTCAAGCTGATTACGTAAAGATTTATTAATTTTACATTTTAAGAAAAAGTGGGTTTCATCTTCAACCGCATTTATATTACAATGTTTACATATTCTATTTTCTCTTTCAATTCTTTTATATCTACCCCTCTCTATTTCCAAGAAATGGTCACTTATTCACATTTTACATAATAATTTTCTATTTTCAAAACTATTTTTAGAAATGTATTTGTCTATTTCATATTTTGTTTTTATTTTACTGTACAAGAATATTTTACTGGTTTCATTAGTTAATTTTAATTTTTCAAAGAAAATATTTTCAAAGCTATCTTTTAGTTCTTTTTTAATATTTTTTGAGAATTAACTCTTCTCTTGTTTATAGTTTATATCCTGTATTTTATTTATGTCTAATTTATTTACATTGGCTATATTTTCTACATATGAGAACCATAAAAATATACCGTTAGTGGTAAGCCATTTAGATAAACAGAAAGCATCATATAATAAACATGATAAAGGGTTATTTTCATCACTAGAAATTCTTGCTAAGTACTTCAATGATTGTACTTTAATAAAGACATCTATGGGATACTGAGCTAGTTCTGCTCTTGCAGCTATATTGACAGATTGTTTACTAAGCCCCAGTACATATTTGCAAAATTTTAAATGTGTCTTCTCCACTTGGCTACTATCAATCATTGCTAGAATATCAAATTTACTCATGTCTTTAATTTGTGCTCGTCTTTCAGCTCTTATTATTTTTTCATAAAAATCCATATACCAAATTTCAGAGTTATACATGAGAATAGGTTTAACTAGTGATTCAAACAATTTTTGGTATAGTTTTATAGACACGTTTTCTAAAGGAGAAAGATACTTAAAAATAGAAAACAAAACTTTAGTACCTTTCTTAGCCAATTCAGTGTGTGATGAAGTCAATTTCCCAGATGATTCAATTATATTTCCAAGATATTTATATTATAAAACTTTTTCTAGTTTGTCACCATTTAAGTAAAAATCATATTTTATTATATAAAAAAATATTTTTCTGTTGAAAGACCATTATTTTAGTTTTTTGTGTATTTATTGTGAGCTGCCACTTATTACAATAAGAATTTAGTTTATTTATAGAGTTCTGTAAACCTTCAGGAGTTTCAGATAATAACAAAATGTCATCTGCAAACATAAGGCAGTTCATTGACATATTTTGCAGAGTCACTGGTTTACAACTTTCATCAAATATTTCTGGTAGATCATTTATGTAAACATTAAATAAGTTTGGACTCGTATTATCCCCTTGTTTCACTCCTCTATCAATAGAGACATATTCAGATATATTCTCCTTTGATTTCACTGAAGTTTCAGTATTCTTATACATATTTTTTTATCAAATTGTAAAATTTTACACCAATATTCTCATTTTTTGTTATTTTGTACAAAAGACCTAACCTCCACACTGAATCAAATGCCTTTTTTAGGTCTACAAAACAACCATAAATCATTTTCTTTTTATAGGCAATATAGGAAAGGTGTACTGACATAAGTAGTCTCTAAACACATTAGCTCCATGGAGCTTTCGTTAGTAGAAGCCATATTAACTATGTGTATCAGTGAGAAAAATGTAAAAGCATAAAAATATAGTATATACCAACGCCTGGCGCTGTTAATTATGTGTATTGGTATATACTATATTTTTATGCTTTTACATTTTCTTTTTATAATTTATATATTTATTAAACAGAGTCTTTACAATAAAGATACCATCTGAAGTCCTACTATTCTTCTTAAAGCCTAGTTGATGGTGACATATATTATTTTCAAATAAGTAAGTAACCTACAATTTATAACCATATTAAATAATTTACTCAGACAGCTCATCAGAGAAATTCCTCTGTAGTTTGAAGGATTAAGATGATCCCCACTTTTAAATAAAGGAATTATAAATGATTTATTCCAATTTTCAGGATATAGAGAGGTAGATAATATAAGGTTAAAATATTTAGCTATGGCTGTTAACATTACATCACTTTCTTTTGACGTTAGCAACTTCTGTGTTATGCATAATTTTTCAAAAATACTTTTCTCAAAATTTTTATCTATCTTTTCAGGTTTACACTGATTTTTAAAGTGATCTGCAAACTGACTTAAATCCAGCATATTATCATCATTCTTGTCCTTATTAATTTTTATTGTTCTTAATAGTTTCCAAAATTCCTTGCTTTCATTTGGTGACATGTCTAGTTTATTCAGAACATTGAGTTTAAATTCTCTTTTTTTATGTTTAGAAACTGTTTTGAATTGTTTTGAATAAAAGAAGTATTTCAGTCTTATAGATTGGTCAAAGGGAGATAACTTTAATTTTTTACTATACAGATTAAAAGTACTTCTTAATGCAAAAAAAATTGAGTCTGTCTAGTTAGATATTCTTTTTCTTTTCTTTTTAAAATATCTTTTTCTCATACACTTATGTGATAAAGTTATATAAATGTCTGAAATTAAGTCTGTAGCTCTGTTCAGTCCATCTTGAGTATTTTCAAAGTTTGTTTGTTGAAAATTGTTTAATTCTTCTATATGTATTTTTCATTAAGCTCATTCTCAAGCAAGAGTTTTGAAGTGTTTGTCCACTTGAATTCAAAATCTATTTTTTAGCTCACCTGTCCCGAAGGGACAAGTGAGCTTATGCCATCACTTGGCGTCCGTCGTCTGTCGTCCGTCGTCTGTCGTCGTAAACTATTTCAAGAATCTTCTCCTCTGAAACTACTGGGCCAAATACTTTCAAACTTTAACTGAATGTTCCTTAGGGTATCTAATTTATAAATTGTATCCGAAGTTTTGATCTATTAAAAAACATGGTCGCCATTGCTAAAAATAGAACATAGGGGTCAAATGCAGTTTTTGGCTTATAACTCAAAAACCAAAGCATTTAGAGCAAATCTGACATGGGGTAATATTGTTTATCAGGTCAAAACCTATCTACCCTGAAATTTTCAGATGAATCAGACAACCTGTTGTTGGGTTGCTGCCCCTGAATTGGTAATTTTAAGGAAATTTTGCTGTTTTTGGTTATTATCTTGAATATTATTATAGATAGAGATAAACTGTAAACAGGAATAATGTTCAGCAAAGTAAGATTTACAAATAAGTCAACTTGACGGAAATGGTCAGTTGACCCCTTTAGGAGTTATTGCCCTTTATAGTCAATTTTTAACCATTTTTCGTAAATCTTAGTAATCTTTTACAAAAATCTTCTCCTCTGAAACTACTGGGCCAAATACTTCCAAACTTTAATTGAATGTTCCTTAGGGTATCTAGTTTGTAAATTGTATCGGAAGTTATGATCTATCAACAAACATGGTCGCCATTGCTAAAAATAGAACATAGGGGTCAAATGCAGTTTTTGGCTTATAACTCAAAAACCAAAGCATTTAGAGCAAATCTGACGTTGGGTAATATTGTTTATCAGGTCAAGATCTATCTGCCCTGAAATTTTCAGATGAATCAGACAACCCGTTGTTGGGTTGCTGCCCCTGAATTGGTAATTTTAAGGAAATTTTGCTGTTTTTGGTTATTATCTTGAATATTATTATAGATAGAGATAAACTGTAAACAGGAATAATGTTCAGCAAAGTAAGATTTACAAATAAGTCAACATGACGGAAATGGTCAGTTGACCCCTTTAGGAGTTATTGCCCTTTATAGTCAATTTTTAACCATTTTTCGTAAATCTTAGTAATCTTTTACAAAAATCTTCTCCTCTGAAACTACTGGGCCAAATACTTCCAAACTTTAATTGAATGTTCCTTAGGGTATCTAGTTTGTAAATTGTATCCGAAGTTATGATCTATCAACAAACATGGTCGCCATTGCTAAAAATAGAACATAGGGGTCAAATGCAGTTTTTGGCTTATAACTCAAAAACCAAAGCATTTAGAGCAAATCTGTTATGGGGTAATATTGTTTATCAGGTCAAGATCTATCTGCCCTGAAATTTTCAGATGAATCAGACAACCTGTTGTTGGGTTGCTGCCCCTGAATTGGTAATTTTAAGGAAATTTTGCTGTTTTTGGTTATTATCTTGAATATTATTATAGATAGAGATAAACTGTAAACAGGAATAATGTTCAGCAAAGTAAGATTTACAAATAAGTCAACATGACGGAAATGGTCAGTTGACCCCTTTAGGAGTTATTGCCCTTTATAGTCAATTTTTAACCATTTTTCGTAAATCTTAGTAATCTTTTACAAAAATCTTCTCCTCTGAAACTACTGGGCCAAATACTTCCAAAATTTAACTGAATGTTCCTTAGGGTATCTAGTTTGTAAATTGTATCCGAAGTTATGATCTATCAACAAACATGGTCGCCATTGTTAAAAATAGAACATAGGGGTCAAATGCAGTTTTTGGCTTATAACTCAAAAACCAAAGCATTTAGAGCAAATCTGACATGTGTGATATTGTTTATCAGGTCAAGATCTATCTGCCCTGAAATTTTCAGATGAATCAAACATCCTGTTGTTGGGTTGCTGCCCCTGAATTGATAATTTTAAGGAAATTTTGCTGTTTTTGTTTATTATCTTGAATATAATTATAGATAGAAATAAACTGTAAACAGCAATAATGTTCAGCAAAGTAAGATCTTCAATTAAGTCAATTTGACCAAAATTGTCAATTGACCCCTTAAGGAGTTATTGCCCTTTAAAGACTTTTTTCACAATTTGTTCATCATGTTGACTTACTTTAAAAAATCTTCTCCTTTGAAACTGCTTTATCAATTTCAGCCAAACTTAGGCTAAATGAGTTTCAGAGTATCTAGTATAAATTTTATATTTTATTTCCTTGTATGTCAAGAAACATAGCTCCTATGGCTAAAATAGAACATAGGAGAAAATTATTATTTTTTTTGGCTTTTGAAGAAAATAGGACGATCCAAAAAAAACATTTAAATAAATTGAAAAGCCAAAATAATCATTGATGAGAGATTTAACCAAAAGAATTAAGGTGAGCGATTCAGGCTCTTGAGAGCCTCTTGTTTATTAATGTTATTTATATTTGGCAGTTTTCCATCACATTTTAAATGAGTAACAATTTGATTATGATCTGAAAAGTATGATGGAGTTTTAACTATAAAATAATGGCAGTGTTTATTTATTCAAAAGTAACAGCCGTCGAATGATCCTCGTGAAAAGAGGGGGTGTACATGTTTGTGTAAAAAATAAATTGTTACAATAACAATAATAATAGTACATGATGTAAAGATTATTTAATGAATGAATAAATTTATTGTGAAGGAAATCTATACAAGAATGGACCAGAACTGCAATTGTTATCTCCCTTGAACAAGCTTGTTATTTCAATTTTATACTAATAATAATTTAACTTAATATTTAATCATGATAAATTACACAACAATTAATAAATAGTAGTATGTTCAATTAAGTTTAAGAAAATATTTATCAACATTTGGTTACTGTTTGTGTTTTTTGAAATATATAAATCACCTGGCCGAAAGGCCAAGTGAGCTTTTCTCATCACTTGGCGTCCGTCGTCGTCCTGCGTTAACTTTTACAAAAATCTTCTCCTCTGAAACTACTGGGCCAAATTTAACCAAACTTGGCCATAATCATCATTGGGGTATCTAGTTTAAAAAATGTGTCCGGTGACCCGGCCAACCAACCAAGATGGCCGCCATGGCTAAAAATAGAACATAGGGGTAAAATGCAGTTTTTGGCTTATAACTCAAAAACAAAAGCATTTAGAGCAAATCTGACATGTGGTAATATTGTTCATCAGGTCAAGATCTATCTGCCCTGAAATTTTCAGATGAATCGGACATTTCGTTGTTGGGCTGCTGCCCCTGAAATGGTAATTTTAAGGAAATTTTGCTGTTTTTGGTTATTATCTTGAATATTATTATAGATAGAGATAAACTGTAAACAGCAATAATGTTCAGCAATGTAAGATCTACAAATAAGTCAACATGACCAAAATGGTCAGTTGACCACTTAAGGAGTTATTGCCCTTTATAGTCAATTTTTAACAATTTTTCGTAAATCTTAGTAATCTTTTAGAAAAATCTTCTCCTCTGAAACTACTGGGCTAAATTTAACCAAACTTAGCCATAATCATCATTGGGGTATCTAGTTTAAAAAATGTGTCCGGTGACCCGGCCAACAAACCAAGATGGCCGCCATGGCTAAAAATAGAACATAGGGGTAAAATGCAGTTTTTGGCTTATAACTCAAAAACCAAAGCATTTAGAGCAAATCTGACATGGAGTAATATTGTTCATCAGGTCAAGATCTATCTGCCCTGAAATTTTCAGATGAATCAGACATTTCGTTGTTGGGCTGCTGCCCCGGCCAACAAACCAAGATGGCCGCCATGGCTAAAAATAGAACATAGGGGTCAAATGCCGTTTTTGGCTTATAACTCAAAAACCAAAGCATTTAGAGCAAATCTGACATGGAGTAATATTGTTCATCAGGTCAAGATCTATCTGCCCTGAAATTTTCAGATGAATCGGACATTCTGTTGTTGGGTTGCTGCCCCTGAAATGGTAATTTTAAGGAAATTTTGCAGTTTTTTTGTTATTATCTTGAATATTATTATAGATAGAGATAAACTGTAAACAGGAATAATGTTCAGCAAAGTAAGATTTACAAATAAGTCAACATGACGGAAATGGTCAGTTGACCCCTTTAGGAGTTATTGCCCTTTATAGTCAATTTTTAACCATTTTTCGTAAATCTTAGTAATCTTTTACAAAAATCTTCTCCTCTGAAACTACTGGGCCAAATACTTCCAAAATTTAACTGAATGTTCCTTAGGGTATCTAGTTTGTAAATTGTATCCGAAGTTATGATCTATCAACAAACATGGTCGCCATTGTTAAAAATAGAACATAGGGGTCAAATGCAGTTTTTGGCTTATAACTCAAAAACCAAAGCATTTAGAGCAAATCTGACATGTGTGATATTGTTTATCAGGTCAAGATCTATCTGCCCTGAAATTTTCAGATGAATCGGACATTCTGTTGTTGGGTTGCTGCCCCTGAAATGGTAATTTTAAGGAAATTTTGCAGTTTTTTTGTTATTATCTTGAATATTATTATAGATAGAGATAAACTGTAAACAGAAATAATGTACAGCAAAGTAAGAACTAAAAATAAGTCAGTATGACCAAAATAGTCAATTGACCCCCTAAGGAGTTATTGCCCTTCATAGTCAATTTTTAACAATTTTCTTAAAATTTGAAGATTTTCAATAACATTTTCCACAGAAAGTACTATTACAGATAGAGATAATTGTAAGCAGCAAGAATGTTTAGTAAAGTAAGATCTACAAACACATCACCATCACCAAAACACAATTTTGTCATGAATCCATCTGTGTCCATTGTTTAATATTCACATAGACCAAGGTGAGCGACACAGGCTCTTTAGAGCCTCTAGTTAAGATGTTACGACTAAAGTCAAGCATGCATAAACTGTCACTGATATCGATACTTATAGTATTACCGTACTTGCAAGACTCTCATGTGTAGTCAAGGTTGTTAAAAAAAAAACAGCATAGTTTTTACTTATTCATCAATCCATAAATTTCACACAGCTCTTATTATGCCCCACCTACGATAGTAGAGGGGCATTATGTTTTCTGGTCTGTGCGTCTGTTCGTTCGTCCATCCATCCGCCCGTCTGTTTGTCCATCCATCCGTCCGTTCGTTCGTCCGTCTGTCCCGCTTCAGGTTAAAGTTTTTGGTCAAGGTAGTTTTTGATGAAGTTGAAGTCTGAATACTTTTAGTTTTCGCACTTTAACTTTAGTAAAAGTGAATAGAAATAGATGAAATTTTGACACAAGGTTTATGACCACAAAAGGAAGGTTGGGATTGATTTTGGGAGTTTTGGTCCCAACATTTTAGGAATTAGGGGCCAAAAAGGGCCCAAATAAGCATTTTCTTGGTTTTCGCATAATAACTTAAATGTTGTGTCCATACTTGCCCCAACTGTTCAGGGTTCAACCTCTGCGGTCATATATAGCTGCGCCCTGCGGAGCATCTGGTTGAGTTTTGGTCTATTTTTCTAATACAATAAGCAATAGGCCAACTATATTTGGTGTATGTAAATATTTTATGATCTATATGTCAGTCACGCAGATTTTATTAAATTGGTTCACATTGAGGTCTAAAGGGTCCAAAATTGAACTTTATTTGATTTCATCAAAAATTGAATTCTTGGGGTTATTTGATATGATGAATCTAACCATGTATTTAGATTTTGGATACCACAAAGGGATGGTAAGAATTGTCTTTGGGAGTTATAGCTCAAATCGTTAAGGATTAAGGTGCAAAAAAGGGGGGAAAAGGGTTTCCAGGTTAATGGACAATTACTTAAGTACAAAACATAATTTAAAAGCAGTGTAAGGTTGGTAATTGAAACTCATTTTAATAGCTCACCTAAACTGCTCTTAAATTATATATATTGGAAATTTGCCACAAACTTTGTTATTAATAAATTCCATTGGAAATTTGCCAAAAACTTTAGTTTAATGAACTTCATTGGAAATTTGCCAATATAAAATGTTGCATTGGAGTTATTTTTCTTTGTCCAGAACAGGGATGGGGTCGATTACTTTAAAATGTAATGGATTACATTACAATTACTTTGCTAATAAAATGTAATCGATTACATTACAATTACACCCTATTTCATATGTAATCGATTACATTAGATTACTTTTCTTTATTGTAATCATGATTACTTTAGATTACTTATGATTACATTGTATATTGCTATATCAAAGTTTTTTTTAAACTTTTTATCCGCTTATTTTGGTGATTTTTTTTAAAAGCCTTAATTTATTCATCTTTTAAAAGAATTTATAGACAAGACAGTTACAGTGTAACATGTGCAATTTGATAAAATAGCTATCTATAGACAAGTGTCCTTTCTCTATATATAGATGTAAAAGATGTAACTTTATTTTTAACTACAAATTGTAACCAACTGCCTAATTAACAAAAGAACTGAAAATAAGGAAAAATTAATTAAGTATAGTTTTATTGTCTGTTGGGACATAATTGACACATCCATTAATATTTTTACAGGTGTTAATCACTACTTCCATTTTTTTAAACAAACAATGGGTGGGCTTGGGTATTAAAATTTTATTGTCTTAATAACGATATAAATAAAGTTAAAAGTGGTTGATTGTTATTATTTGTTTGAAAATTTTTAATACTTGATCTAATTGAAATTAATAGAATTATTGTCAGGTGAAAACACAAAACAGTTTTGTAACTTAGGAAAGATTATACATTTCTCTTTATATTAAGCAACAGTTTATTGTATTGATGAAACTTCTGACGTCACCTATTGTTTACTTTTCAGTGGCGGATCCAGGGGGGGGGGTTCCGGGGGTGCGCACCCCCCCTTTATTTTTGCCGATCAATGCATTTGTATCGGGACATATGTTTTGCACCCCCCCTTTGCCCTGGGTGCCCTGGGTTAGCACCCCCCCCTTTCGAAAATTCCTGCATCCGCCCCTGCTATGCATATTTTTTGCAATATATATGCCATATGTATACACTGTACATGTACAAAATGTACTTGTTTATACTGGTGAGCCTTAAGGCTAATAAAGTTAATAAAGAATAAAAATAAGAAAGCACATATTATACACGAATTTATGGAAAATAAAATTCATTCAATTTTGTCAATAAATGAAACCTGGGTTTAACCTCCATTTTGAATTAAGTGGGCTTATATATTTATGCCGGCCATCAAAGTCAAATAGGAACTAAATGTTTTCTGCATTTGAATTTCAATGTATCTATGTAAAAATATAGGGTAAACTAATATGAAACAAAAGTTTTCATCAAGGAAAACAAATGCTTTCAAGGCATATTCTTGTATCATAAGAGCTTAATTTCACGGGTTTTCTTCATAGTTCATAGAAATATTGGACAGTAAATTTCTTTTTGTAAACTGTTAAAACAAAATAAAACACTTGGTTATACAAATTTGTTATATAGATGATCACATCAAACAAGGTCCCATCATTGTGATTACTAGTTTCATGATTTTTCATTCAAGCTTTACATTTTCTTATTTTCATCTTGTCTATCAAAAACTATTTTCATATTTATACAAGATTTGTAATCATCAAGTAATCTTAAAGTAATCTAAAAGTAATCATGATTACACCTGTTTTTTGCCATGTAATCGATTACATTACGATTACTTGTAATCAGAAATGGCATGATTACTGATTACATAGGATTACACTGCAAAATGTAATCGATTACAGCTGATTACGATTTCTGATTACGATTACCCCATGCCTGGTCCAGAATAGTAGTCAAATCAACTTAAATCATAACTGTATGACATTTTATATTTTATGATGTATTTAAATGAGTAGTTATTGTTGAAAACTCCATTAGAAATTTGAATTGTGATCATTTTTGGAATAAGGGAAAGGGGGAGGTGAGAAAAAAATGCTGGGGTTAATTTTTAGCTCACTTGACCTGGTCAAGTGAGCTTTTCTCATCACTTGTTGTCCGGCGTCCTGTGTCCGTCGTCCGTCGCCCGTTAAGTAAAACTTTTACAAAAATCTTCTCCTCTGAAACTACTGGGCCGAATTTAGCCACACTTAGCCACAATCATCCTTAGGGTATCTAGTTTAGAAAATGTGTCCGATGACCTGGCCATCAAACCAAGATGGCCACCATGGCAAAAAATAGAACACAGATGTAAAATGTATATTTTGGCTTATATCTTTAAAATCAAAGCATTTAGATCAAATCTTGACAAGGGATAAAATTGTTGATCAGGTCAAGATCTATCTGCGCTGAAATTTTCAGACAAATTGGACAACCTGTTGTTAGGTTGCTGCCCCTGAATTGGTAATTTTAACAAAATTTTGCCGTTTTTGGTTATTATCTTGTATACTATTATAGATAGAGATAAACTGTAAACAGCAATAATGTTCAGCAAAATAAGACCTACAAATCAGTCAACATGACCAAAATTGTCAGTCAACCCCTTAAGGAGTTATTGCCTTTTATAGTCAATTTTAACAAACTTTTCGTCATTGTTTGTAACTTGTACAAAAATCTTCTTCTCTGAAACTACTGGGCCAAATTTAAACTAACTTTGCCACAATCATAATTGTGGTATATAGTTTAAAAAATGTGTCCGATGACCCCACTTACCAAACAAAATGGCCTACATGGCTAAAATTAGAACATAGTGGTAAAATGCAGTTTTTGCTTTATATCTTTGAAACTAAGACATTTAGGGCAAATCTTTCAAGATTTAAATGTCTATCAGAATAAGATATATCCCCTCACAAATTTTCAGATGAATCCTACAACCCATTGTTGGGTTGCTGCCCTAAAATTGGTAATTTTAAGGAAATTTTGCAGTTTTTGGTTATCTTGAATACTATTATAGCATGTATAGATAGAGATAAACTGTAAACAACAATAATGTTCAGCAAAGTAAGATCTACAAATAAGTCAACATGACCAAAATTGTCAGAGAACCCCTTAAGGAGTTATTGTCCTTTATAGTCAATACTGAACAACTTTTCGTCATTTTCAACTAGGAGCCCCTAGTTTCTTATTTCAGATTTCAGAAATGAAAAAGAAAATTTCTTCAAATATCAAAGGATTAATATTCAACAGCATAGTGAATTGCTCAAAAGCAAAAAAAATATACATTTTAAATTCATTAGACCACATTCATTCTGTGTCAGAAACCTATGCTGTGTCAACTATTTGATCACAATCCAAATTAAGAGCTGTATCCAGTTTGAATGTTGTGTCCATACTAGCCCCAACCATTCAGGGTTCAACCTCTGCGATCGTATAAAGCTGCGCCCTGCGGAGCATCTGGTTGCATATTCAAATAAACTGTAAAAACTGGCAGGCTTATCAAGTAAATGACAATTTCTGCATGTACATAGTTGTTTTTTCAATGGAATTCTGGTCTTTTTACCAATAAAAAAATCAAGCTTGTGGGAAAAATATCAAAAAAATGTTTTAAACACTTATTGAAGTAAGTTACTTGTTTCAGTGATTTTGAAAAGTATGTGCGAAAATTTTAAATATTTCACAGCTAAAATCACTCAAAGAAGTGATTTTGAAATCACTTGTTTAAGTACCACCCCTGACTGTATATTGGTATCACGTTGGCGTCTTCGTCGTCCGAACACATTTGGTTTTTGCACTCTAACTTTAGTAAAAGTAAATAGAAATCTATGAAATTTAAACACAAGGTTTATAACACCTTTTCACATAAGTACTAGCCTTCGATATTGGGCTGATTTAAGTATGAAGTCCGCCATTTCAGATTTTACCGGAAGTGCGACATTTTTTTCAAATGCCTCCCTATATGAAATAAAAGAGTAATAGATGAGGAAGGTCTATGCCAAATTTCATGCTTGTAGCAGGATGTGCACAATTTTTCACAAAGCCGCCGTACATAATAGGTAAATGTCCAATTTAAAAATTTTAAGAGTTTACATTTTTTGCATGGAAGAATTGTTAGATGTACATGCCTTCCTGACATAGTTCATCTATATCAATGATTAGTAAAGAAGGGGAGACATTTCCGCGTGTGCACTCTTGTTACAGTTCTTGGGTTATGTCCTTTTATAACATTATATGCTAGCTAGGGCATCATCGTTGTCCCTATGGACACAATCCTCATTTCTTGTATATTTATATTAAACGTTTTAATATATTATCAACATCTTGGATGTTTTTACCAATCATGCTGATAGAAAACTACATCATATAGTTGCATGAAAAAAGTAGCATGCTTTTCGTTGGTAAATTGACACAGGCTGACAAGAATGTGTGGTGTTACTGCACTGTTACATGATGTCATTGCCTGATCAAGTATTTTTGCTATTAATATTTTGCATGAGGAAACAGAATATGCATCTTTATTTTATAAATACTTCAATTCAGATTTTCATGAACTATGCCTACAGAAGCTCTTTACAAATGATGATGATGAAGATGATGAAGTCAATGAAGAATTAAAAGTGACAGTCCTATTGGCAAATCATCTTTTATCAAGACTGACAATGCCAAGGCTTTCAACCAGTGCCAGATTTGGAACACATTTCTTTGTTGCTAATGACTACCGTTCAAAAGATTTTTACAGGAGATGTCCATGTGGTATGTGCGGAGAAAAAATACCATACCAAAATTCTGGGTTGGGTAAGTTTAAGCTATGAAATTTGTAAAGAAATAAGTCCTTCAAAGTATCAAGTGGCCAATTAGTGATATATATACACAAAACTAGTTTTAAAATTAAATCTCGATAAGTTTAAAAAAAAAAAAAAGGGCACCGAGGGGGTTGTACAATTTTTACCCTCAAAATTTTTTTAAAGTGGGGGTGGGGGTCAAACAAATCCTTTTTGCGGAGATAAGGGCATGTTTTGTCAATTGTAAATTGACCACATAAAGAATAATTGCCCTTTTAAGGCCTTTAATATAAACTTTTCACAATACCCATAGGGTGTATAAAGTGAATGAATCAAGACGTGTAGTATAGCTGGTCAACACAATGACTACAATTTTCAAAATCGTATCATAGTACAAATATTTTAAGGTTGAACAAATAAATTAAAAAGAAAAAAAAAAAAAATTTTAATTTTATAATAAACATAAATTCCTGATATTGTTTGTGAACTTTTTTTTCGCGAAAATAGCTTGAATATAATATTAATAACTTTTGTTTGATTATTTTTCTGCATTCCGATCAATGATTCCGACCTTAGATAAATACTTTTCAGTGGCGGATCCAGAACTTTTCCTAAGGGGGGGCCCGCTGACTGACCTAAGGGGGGGCCCGCTCTAGTCATGCCTCAATGATTCCCTATATAATCAAACAAATTTTTTCCCCTGGATCCGCCTATGCTTTTATCAGAAATGTTGTTTTCCTAATTTCCTATTTTCTCATACTATGATTGAAATACTAAATCTCAAATGTTAAATGTTCAGAAATAATCGGTTAAAAGTTTTGTCTTCGTCATTGTATGTCAATAAACAATTCCCAGGTTTATTAATACAACACCACTGTGTATCATCAGTACAGCGGAAATAGGTACTAACCAAGTGGGCGTGATCTATTTTTACCTGCCACCGTAAGAAAATCTTTGTTTTGTTTACATAATATCAATGTGTACTTCAATCTAAACATAATTGTTGTTTTAAGAAATGATTTGGTTGTAGGTTGATAAGTAGAGAAGTCTATTTATTTTTCCAAAACAAGAATGCTTACTAAAAACATGTGCAAACACTCTTCTCATCCGATATCATTCTATATTCATTGCAAATCTTTTCTAATAGAAGAACAATGTGTGCAGGTAATAAGAATTGCTGTTTCAATAATTAAACCTTTCATACAGATGTTATTTTTCGATATTTTATTCCAAAAAGAAGCGTTGTGTATGGTATATAGTTGACCACATAAATCCTTCTGTACAGTGCATAGTTAAGCATGTTAAGTGAGAATGTACAGTATATTGCTTTTCATACCTCAAAGTTCCTTTAATGGCTATATCTGGTGTACCACTGATACACAGTGTACACACACAACAAGTAGAGGTCTCAAAGCATAAATTATATAATTGTGTTATCATTATACTTGATATTTAATATCGTTCACATTATAATTAACATTTACATTGTGAAGAAGCAAGTAGGTTCTAATATTTTAACGATTTTTTTACCTCAACTTAGTCTATTGTTTTACTTTCCAATTTTCTTTGATTGTTGAATATACAATTTCATGTGGTAGCCTAGACATAGACATAGAGTGACCATATCAAAGATGTACCTGAAGTTAACTACCTTTATAAATGATAATAAACTTTCAAGATGTTCCGAGAATTTTTTTTCTGACTTTCAGCCGATAGATATTGAGTGGCCCATAGACACATCCAAAACTTGCCAATATATAAGAGTGAACCTCTCAGGGGTTTCACACAAAAAGGATATCTCTGTTAACCGTTTATTGTGTTTAACTTTCCTTTGTACATGTGCATGTAAGAACCTCAAGTTTTGTATCATCAGCCAATTACAATTTTGTAGTATGCTGCTTACTGTTAAAAAAGATGATGGAAATATAGGAAAGGAACAATGTGAAAGGAAGACCCATGAATTACAAAATAAATTATCTCATTATACCAAATTCATGGAAAATAAGAATAGTTATGAATTATAAAAAGTTTTATTTTTTAACCTTGTAGGAAGTGAGTTGTTATGGTATGGATATCCTGATATAATCGTGTATTCCCTTGGGGGAAAATGTAATATAGTTCGGCCGCAACAGAAAGACAGAGAGGATTTGCTTGCAGAGGAGGACATTTACTTTGAAGCAGAATTTGATGAAAAACAGCTTATAGAAGTTAAAAAACATAAGGATTTATTAAGATATCCTAGAAATATCTCACAGTTTGTAGCTCAATGTATTACATTTTCTTATTATCAGAAGCATTTTCAGCTAAAACACAAGAAAAGCAGTCTGCCAGTTTCATTTATTCCAACCATTGCTTTAAGTGGAACACATTTTGATATTTACATGTATGACTCTGATAATGATATACTTTTAAGAAATAAGGGGTCACCTATTCCACTGTGGAGTAGGAAAAGGTATCCAGAGGCTAAATTAAATATGTCCTCTGTCTTACAGATTTGGATGATTCTTAATCACTTATCATTAAGCCCATCACTTCCTGAAGAGAAAATAAAATTGATGAAAGGGTCTTGTGATTTTTTTCCTGTGTTATCATCCAAACGAGTAGACCTCATAGCAGCAACAATGACAATGAAAAAAAGATTTACACCCTGGGAATATGAAGAAATTAATAGTCTTCCGTTTCCTAAAGGAAAACTTATCTCTGGTCCATTAGATAAAAAGAAATGACACATTATAGTTAGGAAATAATCTTTTAATTAAGAAAACACTAAAAACATTTTTTTGATCAAAGTATCCTCCTTTTCATTTTCATAATTTTCTGATTTGTAATGCAAGAGTAAAAAATGAAAACAACTTTTTAGAAATCTCATGCATCCATTAATTTGTAGATCTATAATGGGAAATTAAAGTGTATGTAAAACCAAGTTGCACGATAGCTACATTTTAATCCGTCATAAAGATTTACCGGATAATATATACATAATGTTGTTAAAATTTACTATCCGAAATCTCTTTTAACCTTTTGAATTATCTCCAGCTTAATTCTTTTTTGAATATAGTTGTCTACATTTTTAATGGATGTGTCATACATGCACATGTTTTCGGCATATAGTACACACAATGTAATTCTGTTTTAAAAATAATCCCTGTAAGTTATGAGTTAAAGACAGTGAAACAGAATGATTGATGGTGATTTTGTTACAGCAGTGAGTTTGTTATTTACAACTTTGTCATGAAGCATTTTTTGAAAAAAAGGTGTAGGTACAATGTATTTCAAATTGAAGCACATGATAGTCATGGGTAATACTTGTATGAATGTCTTTTATTTACTAGTTCAAGTGAATTATTTTGGAGTACATCTCTTAGATATTCAAACCTTGAAAATAAGATAAAAATCTTACAAATTTGCTTAAGCAAGTATATATTTCTTACATCTCTCAAAATAAAAGATTTGTATGAGTATTATTCCTGACTTTAGGTATATGATCAGTCATCACCAGCAATTTACATGACATATTGAAAACAGTTACCTTCAATATTTATTCTTGATTAACTGGATAAGATAGGGCATTTTTATTATATGATCATCATTTTTATGGTATCTAGTAGTCTGTCTATATGTACTTGCCTGATTTACTCAAGACTTTATGATGCCAGTAGGATTAATAAAAGCAAACTCCCTTTGTAAATTTGTAAATGAGGACAGATTTTTTTCTTTGCAACAGGCAACCTGTTTACCATTAATACAGTTCATTGCAGTCAACCATGCACCAAACTTTGGCAACTTTACACTTGTGAAGATTGGTGAATGAAGGCCAACTTTGCATTTTTTTTTAAATTGTCTGGTCTGATATTCCTGATGTATATGACTGTCACATCTTTTAGACAATACTGATATGTTGAGTATATCCTCAAGCAACATTTTCTAAAGGACTGTTTTTTTTTAAATCTGATCAAAAACCTTCTAAATATTACATTTTATTCATGTTACAATCTCTGTATGCAAAAAAAGGGTGTATTATGTGTATCCAAGTGCAGCTGTTTATTTAGTTATTTACAGTCAAACAACTATTAATAGAAGGACACTTATTATTTTAAATGTATAAAAGATATTTATTTATATTTTTCATATACACATTTCAATGAATACATTTATTATATCAAGCATGGCATGTACAATCATAATGAAATACAATTTGTGCAGAATGTAAATTAAGATGTGAAGCTGCAGTTAAATTTGAAATATTATATATAGAACAATAGCAAATTTTTTTTAATGATGTTATCAGCTAGAATAGCAATCAAGTCTGTAAGGCAAGACATGATAGAAGGTCCAGCACTTGTTTTTTTACTAAAAAAAATAAAATTAGTATGTAAAAAACATGACACTCATAAATCCTATGAACTGTCATTTAAACGTTTTCTATGGTTTTGAAATACAAATATACATAAAGACACAATAATCCATTCCAAATAACAAAATTTTTTACCTTTTAGTTAAAGAGGCACTAGCTGTCAAATTCATGGTAACCGATTTAATTCAAATTGTCATATTTAATTTATAACAATGTAAAACATTTATCCAAATTAAACTATCAAAAGTCTAAAGTAAACAATTTACAGAGTATGCTGTAAAATGTAGTTTTGTTTCGTGTGTATTTTAGTCTAGACTCCATCTAATGAACTACCGAGTTGACCTCAGATGACCATATAAGCGATGTAAACATAAATATAGATATAAATAGAAACATCGTTTTTACCTGTACAAGGAAGATTTTTTATGGATCGAATCAGTCATCAAATGATTAACATTTGTTTCACTTTCAATGTTGACATTCTTTTCCTTTAAATAACAAATACACGTACAATGCATGTGTTGTCCATCTTTAGTTGAGGTCGAATTATTCACTTGCAAGTGAATAATTCATTATCAATGTTATTTAGCTTAATTTGACAAAATTGAACCATTTTAGCTGCTAAAAGCCAATTATTATTTCACTTTTTCACTTTCATTATTGATTGATCATTTTTATATATCTCGTAGCTAGTGCCCCTTTAAGCAAATTCCTGTTTGGTACAAAACTTTTGAAAGTTTGCTTACCTTTATAAGTAACAGGACACATTAACAAAAAACAGGCAAATTCAATCTTATTTCCTTTATCTGTAAAATTAATTGAATTAAGGCACAAAGGGAGGTAATTTGGTTTACTATTCACCAAGCACTTTTAAAATGTCTTTATAATACCTAAAGTCATACAACTTTATCCCTTTATATGCCAGGGTGGACACTTTTTCTAATTTAATTGCAACTGGGGAATGTTTTCTTTTTGGAGGATATAGCTGTTTTATATGCTGTCCACTTGGTCCGCTGTTACAAAATAAAATCTCAAATGAATAAGATATTGTGTTATTTGCATGGAAATTTAAAACCTGCATTTTATCACAATGATTTGAGGCAACTACAATTTTTATAACACTATGATATTTCACCTTTGTTAGCTTTAAAACTAAAAGTATGCATTAGCTACAAGGTGGATATCATATTTAATTTTTGTAAAAGGTATGGACATGTTTTGTGATTAATTTTGTAAAAAAATTGTATCATAAATTTTCTTTTAAAAAAAATCTATTTTGTTTTGAATTTGTACAAATGCTTAGCTATTGCTAAGTGCATTTTACATATGCTTTTGTGAAATTATCTGCATATTTTATCATTATATTATTTTATTCTTTGTTAATAACTATTGCAGCTGCTTATTTTTTTGTTAAATGCATATTCACTGGTATATAGGGGAATAATTTGTTTATTTAAGAAGAAATTGAATCATTGTTTGTCTGTTATATAACTATTTTAACATATACAAATGCTTAGTTTTGTTAAATGCACATAGTTTGGTACTGTTGAATACTATATGTATATTTGATTTTTAACTTCTAATACATTTAAAACTTCTTTATACATTTTTTCAATGATAAATATTATCTATTAAAGAACTCAAAAACAATTGACAGTTTGAAAATCTTCTTTTATGCACATATAGTTAATACTGTGATTTAAGAAGTTCTTGCATGGTTTTTAGTCCCCTACAATCGAATGCTATGTAAACTTTAGGTCTCCCCTAAAGTCAGTCCGTCAAATCAGTTTTCCACACTTTGTTTTTTGTGCTTGAATATTTGGTATATTGTTTTATCATGATATGTTACATGTCGAGTTAAAATTCTGTTCCAATCTGATGATTTTGTGCTGAGTTATGGTCCTTTGGCTACGGAAATTCACTCAAATTATAAGTTTAACACACTTTTTAGCTCACCTGACCTGAAAGGTCAAGTGAGCTTTTCTCATCACTTGGCGTCCGTCGTCCGTAAACTTTTACAAAAATCTTCTCCTCTGAAACTACTTGGCCAAATTCTACCAAACTTGGCCACAATCATCCTTGGGGTATGTAGTTTAAAAAATGTGTGGCGTGACCCGTCAAACCTACCAAGATGGCCGCCATGGCTAAAAATAGAACATAGGGGTAAAATGCAGTTTTTGGCTTATAACTCAAAAACCAAAGCATTTAAAGCAAATCTGACAGGGGTAAAATTGTTGATCAGGTCAAGATCTATCTGCCCTGAAATTTTCAGAAGAATCGGACAACCTGTTGTTGGGTTGCTGCCTGTGAAATGGTTATTTTAAGGAAATTTTGCAGTTTTTGGTTATTATCTTGAATACTATTATAGATAGAGATAAACTGTAAACAGCAATAATGTTCAGCAAAGTAAGACCTACAAATAAGTCAAATGACCAAAACGGTCAGTCGACCCCTTAAGGAGTTATTGCCCTTTACAGTAAATTTTTAACAACTTTTCGTCATTTTTTGTTACTTTTCTAAAAATCTTCTTCTCTGAAACTACTTTGCCAAATTTAACCAAACTTGGCCACAATTATCATTGTGGTTTACAGTTTATAAAATGTGTCCGATGACCCAGCCTACCAAACAAAATGGCCGACATGGCTAAAATTAGAACATAGTGGTAAAATGCAGTTTTTGCTTTATATCTTTGAAACTAAGACATTTAGGGCAAATCTTTCAAGATTTTAATGTCCATCAGAATAAATATATCCCCTCACAAATTTTCAATTGAATCGGACAACCTGTTGTCGGGTTGCTGCCCTAAAATTGGTGATTTTAAGGAAATTTTGCAGTTTTTGGTTATTATCTTGAATACTATTATAGATAGAGATAAACTGTAAACAGCAATAATGTTCAGCAAAGTAAGATCTACAAATAAGTCAGCATGATCAAAATTGTTAGAGGACCCCTTAAGGAGTTATTGCCCTTTATAGTCAATATTGAACAACTTTTCGTCATTTTTGTAACTTGTATAAAAATCATTTCTAAAACTACTTGGCCAAATTTAACCAAACTTGGCCACAATCATAATACTAGGGTATCTTTTTTTTTAAAAGTGTCTAATGACCCCGCCTACCAACGAAGATGGCCAACATCTGTAAACACATTAACAGGTGAGCGACACAGGCTCTTGAGAGCCTCTAGTTTTTATTATGCTTGTTGATATTTTTTGTTATATTGTTTACACAATGAAATTAACAAGTCAAGTAAATAAAATGTAGTGCACATAGTCTTTAATATTAAAAAACAATATTTGGCATATAGACCCAATCTGACAGGAATATTTTGAGTACCAAGTAATATCTTCTTAAAATGAATGCACTCATCAAACCTAATGGTTAATTGTAATTGAAGACAAAGCCTTCCAAAGTTTGGACACAATCATTGTAGTGTAAACCCGTATGCTTTCTGTAATCGATTGTAGACATTAGAAAATCTTATTTTGGGTTCTTGTTTATGTACTTTGTTCCGTCACCTATCAATTCTTTCAACAATATTAGTATTTCATTGATAAATTGGCATAAAAGGACACTTACCATTTAACGCTGTTATCTTTTTCTGTGTACAGTATTTGAAAGGATGCGTTTTCTGACTCGGAAAGGAAGCAAAAACACCGATTGGAAGCGTTATGAATATAACGTGACGGTACCCAAATTGCACCTATGATCAAGACAAAAACTTCTATTTTGTGTTTATTTTGTAGCCGTATCCTTCTTTATTATATAGGTACACCAATTTGATTTTCACTCCATATGTTATCATAGAAAAATTGGTCTGAACTTACCTCCAAACCATCAATAATTCTGTAATGAGGAGTACCCAAATTTCAACTATGCTTAAATTCTCATAGTCAAAAGTCAAATAACAGAGCTTTTGCTTATTTTTAAAATATTTTGAACAATTGGATATTTGTCCATGCTTACTCTTAATTTTTTAAGAAATGGATACGTGAAACATATTGTCTTTGCTAATTTTTAGTAAATCTTAGTAATCTTTTACAAAAATCTTCTCCTCTGAAACTACTGGGCCAAATTAATCCACAATTGGCCACAATCATCTTTTGGGTATGTAGTTTAAAAAATGTGTCTGGTGACCCGGCCATCCAACCAAGATGGCAGCCATGGCTAAAAATAGAACATAGGGGTAAAATGCAGTTTTTGGCTTATAACTCAAAAACCAAAGCATTTAGAGCAAATCTGACATAGATTAAATTGTTTATTGGGTCAACATCTATCTGCCCTGAAATTTTCAGATGGATCAGACAACCTGTTGTTAGGTTGCTGCCCCTGAATTGGGAATTTTTAGGAAATTTTGCCATTTTTATACGACCACAAAAATTGAAAATTTTTTGGTCGTATATTGGTATCACGTTGGCTGTGTTGTCGTCGTCACTGTTGTCGTCCACATACTTTTAGTTTTGGCACTCTAACTTTAGTAAAAGTGAAAAGAAATCTATGAAATTTTAACACAAGGTTTATGACCACAAAAGGAAGGTAGGGATTGATTTTGGAAGTTTTGGTCCCAACATTTTAGGAATTAGGGGCCAAAAAGGGCCTAAATAAGCATTTTCTTGGTTTTCGCTCAATAACTTTAGTATAAGTTAATAGAAATCTATGAAATTTTGACACAAGGTTTATGACCACAAAAGGAAGGTTGGGATTGATTTTGGGAGTTGAGGTCCCAGTAGTCAGCACTTCGGTGTTGACATGAATATCAATTATATGGTCATTTTTATAAATTTTCTGTTTACAAAACTTTGAATTTTTCGAAAAACTACGGATTTTCTTACCCCAGGAGTAGATTACCTTAGCCGTATTTGGCACAACTTTTTGGAATGTTGGGTCCTCAATGCTCTTCAACTTTGTATTTATTTGGCTTTTTTAACTATTTTGATATGAGCGTCACTGATGAGTCTTGTGTAGACGAAACGCGCGTCTGGCGTATAAAATTATAATCCTGGTACTTTTGATAACTATAATCATATACCAATGAGACATAGTTATTCAATGGGTATATACCCTATACAACGTTGGGGCAGCCCCGATGTTCCGACACCCCGTTAGTCCGACACCCCATTGGTCCGACACCCCACTAGTCCGACACCCCACTGGTCCGACACCCCATTTGTCCGACACCTCATTGATCCGACACCCCATTGATCCGACACACCAATAGTCCGACAATACAATTAATCCCGATCAATAGTAGTAAGCTGATATACAGAAACTTACTAATTTGTGAACCTAGACCAGTTTTTAGAGAGCAATCAGGGACACATCGATAGTACTATTATGTAAATGTTTATCTTTACGATTTATTGATTGATTGTTGGTTGCTTAATGTCCAGTGGCAAATATTTCATGCATATTCAAGAGGAGAACAAGTTAACAATAAATACAATAGGTAGGTATTGTCACAACAAAGGCCATCTGGGATGATGGTCGGGGAAATTTGGACTGCCACTGTAAAATAAGGGTACATTGGATAGGGACAGAAATTTTGCCTTGCAACAGGCCACCTACGGACCACTCAAAGAGTTGTAGCATTATCTTTACGAGGAACAACATAAGATAACTTGCATACCGAAACTGTGAACACACATTTCCACATCAATGAACTTGTCAATTAACCCGCTATTCGAACGGAATTGCTTACCCCTCACCCATTATTGCGGGAGATGCAAACAACAATCTTCAACTTCCACTCAGTTGTCCTATCAGATAGATCTGTTGTATTTGAAATAAAAGTGAACACAAATTCAGGAATTTTGCGACTTAGATCAAGGGGTACCCCTAGAGTATCTATATAAAAGGCAACAAAAAATCGACCAATAAGGAGCCTGTAATTCAGTGGTTGTCGTTTGTTTATGTGTTACATATTTGTTTTTCGTTCATTTTTTTACATAAATAAGGCCGTTAGTTTTTCGTTTGAATTGTTTTACATTGTCTTAATCGGGGCCTTTTATAGCTGACTATGCAGTATTGGCTTTGCTCATTGTTGAAAGCCATACGGTGACCTATAGTTGTTAATGTCTGTGTCATTTTGGTCTTTTGTGGATAGTTGTCTCATAGGCAATCATACCACATCTTCTTTTTTATACTATAAGTATGTAAGAAAATAGGACAATACAAATGTTCAAGTAAAGCAATCCCTATACAGTATTGTTAGGGGCAAACTGAAACACGACTCCAGGTGCAAGAGTTTCTCGCTGCATTGAAGACCCATAAGTGGCCTTCGGCTGTTGTCTGTTCTTTGGTCTGATTGTTTTCTCTTTCACACATTTCCCATTTCCATACTCAATTGGACTATTAAATAAAAGTTGTTCAAAACAAAAACTTGCACTCACAACCTAAAATGTAACTAGGTGATCTGGAAGGATATAAACAACACTACAAAGAAAGTCTCATCAGAAGATCGTTATATTCTACTTGTTACCGGTATACATTGTGCAACAGTAGTTTCACGGAACCAAGAAAAAAAACCAAGTACATATATATACTGAACTACTTTAGAAACGCAACACTCATTTTGTTGATTTTTTTTACCAAATCTTTTTTGATTCTCTTACAACTACTTTTCATGCTTATCATGCTTTTTTCTCCTTACAAAAAATCAAAATCAGACTTACCTGTGGTTATTGAACATACCATTTTTTTGAAGTCGCACGAATTTCTTAAAGCGAAATTTTGGTCCCATGAAAGATTGTTTCAGTTTTTTTGTATCTTCATTTAAACATGCCCTTTTTATATTATTATGTCATGTTAAATGACCATTTTCAGTATTGGCACCCTGCCCTTTTGAAATCCTAACAAAGGAGATTTGGGGTTATTGCTCCAAGGTGGCTTTAGGCTTTATTAAATTAAATATATTCCTGACTTGGTACAGGCATTTCCTTATGTAGAAAATAGTGGATTAGTCCTAGTTTTGTACTAGCACATGTAGCATGACTAGCTAAACTATTCACTTGCATGACTCTAATTATAATGCAATATAATTACACATGATAAAGCTATTCTTCTTATATCATACATTTGTCATATGATGTACATGCCTTGTATTATTTTAGAGATGTTTTATTTTTAGTACGGGTATGGATAGTAAACCACATATTGACAGATTATCAGCATGAGAGAAGCAGGGATGTCGCTGAAACAACTGCACGTATTTTTGGTCATCACCATTCCACTATAAGTCGTTTTGAGAATAAAAATAAGGCACTAAACAATGTTAAAGACCTTCCGAGATAAAGAAGACCCCCTATACCATTTGCTAGGGAAAATCAAGCATAATGAAGGTTGGTCAGAAGGAAACCCATTGCATACAATACAATTCTAAAAAGAGAGTGGTGGGCATACAGGAGCCTTTTAAGAAGAACTGTTCGAGATCGACTCATCGCTACTGGTTATCGTGCGATAAGACCATTTCGGAGACATTTGCTTACGAACAGACACACAGTTTTCCGTATCCAATGTAGTGCAGAGCTCGCTAAAGTTGCAAATTAGCATCGTGGAGGAAGATCCATTGTTCCAATGGAATTCGGTTCATCTTCCTTGGACGGATCGTAGCCCGGATTTGAACCATATCGAGCATATATGGGACACTATTGGGTGGAACATGCGCGAAAGGACACCCCAGTTCGTACACATCATGAAATAATCAATGCCCTTCATGAGAAATGGTTGCTGCTACCTTAGCAACAAATAAGTCGATTTTTGGCAAGAACCAGGAGACGTTTAGATGCGGTTATCCGTTTGAATGGAGGCTGCGCACAAAGTACTAATTCTTTGGCGTATAACGATCAACCATGATGTGAACAGTCATCTGAAGATTAATTTTGAAATGTCTGACATTGTAAAGTTCGACTACAGTAAAAGTTGTAAAATGCATTTTTTTGTACAAAAAACACTTCATTTTGTTATTAAAATTGTGGTTATATAAATCATTTTTTTTCAAACATTTTTTGTTTGTTTTATCATAAACTATGTTTCAATAATATTATACAACTATTTTATTATATTTCATCCAAAAAAAGAGGCTGATTTTTCAAATTTTAAAAAATCAAGGTGTTGCAATACTTTTTTCCATGTGTATATTATGTTTGCAGGGAAATGCATACTTTAATGTCTCAAACCAAAGAAGGGCTACAAAATTGTTTATCCTCATTGGAACTTTATTGTCAAAAATGGCAATTATCATTGAATATAGAAAAAACTCAAATAATAGTATTTAACAAATCAGGTAAATTATTGAAAGACTGTAATTTTTATTTTGAGCAAAATCTGATCAAAAGTGTTCAAGAGTATAAATACCTAGGTATTGTAATGAGAGCATCTGGTTCTTTCAGTACTGCAGTTGAAGATCTTAGTAAGAAAGCACTTAAAGTAATTTTCATGATTAAATAGTAAATTTCACAGTACACATAATAACACACCTTTGCTTTTAAAACTTTTTGACTCCTGTGTAAAACCAGTCCTTCTCTATGGAAGTGAATTGTGGGGTCCGTACATTCTTAACCTGGACAAAAGATTAACACAAGGTTCAAATGATGATTTAGAAAAAACTTTTTTAAATTTTGCTCCTGAAAAGGTTCACATTCGATATTGTAAATATGTACTTGGTGCCACTAAATATGCTCCTAATATTGCAAGTATGGCAGAACTTGGTCGTTATCCAATCTCTATTATTGTTATTTTGCAATCTCTTAAATACTGGCTATATTTGTATAAAGACCCTCTTTTGAATTTTTCAAAATTAGCATATAAGTCAATCGAAGAAGTTGATTGTACCTTTCCATGTACCTTCAATAAACATATTTTTAAGTTTCTAAAATTAATTAATTTTGACCATGTTTGGAATAATAAAGGAACTATGTCAGAAGGAAAACTCATATCTGCAGTGAAAAAGATTTTACAAGAAAGATATGGAAATTATTTTTTCTCATGTTTGTCAGGTGAAAAGCAAAACAAACTACGCACATATTACAAGTTAAAAGAGGAATATAAACCTGAGACTTATACAAAGTTAAATATCCCAAAACAATATGTTAGACAATTATGTAAATTAAGAATTTCTAACCACAATTTACACATTGAAAAAGGCAGATATAATCAAACGCCTTTGGATCAAAGAATATGTACACATTGTATTGATAACAAAATTGAAGATGAGTTTCATTTCATATGTGAATGCAACCTCTATCACGAGGAGAGGGAAAAGTTATATGATGACATTGTTAATATTATACCATGTTTTTGCAATTTAAATAATTTTAATAAATTTAAATATTTAATGAACTGTTCGGAGACTGATGTTCTCACCAGATTTCTTATATATATAGACAAATGTATTTTGATTAGACATTCATCAGTGGGAATAATTGCATAATATTGAAATGTGAGTTTTGTCTCTTGCTTGTTATAAGTGTCAAAATTGTTGTCTGTTATGTTTTATTTTTGTTTTGTATATGTTTTTTTTTATATGTGTTTATGTGTTTCAGCGATGATCCTTTTGTACTGGATTTTATACTGAATAAAATTAGTTAGTTAGTTAGTTACTTAAACCCCATGCCTACTTTGGTGAATATATATACTTTTCAATTAATCGGAAACTGTTCATGTTCATGAAATGTAAAAATAGTTTCGATGAAACCTTCTCAAATTACGTCAACGAATAAATATCAGGAAATAAGTTAAAACTCAAATGAAACTAAAACAATTGATATGTTTGTACAATTCAATTGTATCTTACCTCTATATCCATAAGTTGTGTCTTTGTTTATTCACTTTAAAAAAACACACAGATTTGTCAAATTCGGGAAATTCGGGAAAACCCAAAAATACTTGTGAAGCTGTTTAGGGAGCTACCATTTGATTTTTTATGGGGGGGGGGGGGGGCAAAATAGGCAGGAGTTTTGAGTAAAAAAAAAGGCAGGATGAGACACTTGCAAAAAAAAAAAGTCAGAATAAACTAAAAAAAAAAAAAAGGCAGGACCGAATAGAGTGAAAAATAAAAAGGCAGGACAGAGGTTACAGCTAAAAAAAATGCAGGACAAAATTTTTCATCCTAGCCCCCCCATAAAAATCAAATGATAGCTCCCTTATTTCATTACGTCATGTAGATATTATGCGTATAAATATGTGACAACTTAACGAATCGAATATGTATGTTGTTTATACAGAGCAAACGCCACATTTATTTTTACTGTACATACAATTCTTACTTTATGTCAACAATGTAAATTTTAGAACTGTATTTTCTTCAATTTAAGAACCTTGCTAAACTGCAAAAAAAATATGTTTTAGGAAAACAAAGTTCTCAATCCCAACTTCGAAGATATTTATAAATATCTTGTTTTGGACTAATTGGTATTTTTTGCAATTTATTTTAATGTTATGATAATGTACTTCAAAGGTTAGTTTTATTTATAGACGAGTTTAAAAAATGCAGAAAAATATAAGCTCTCTAAATATAAAAAATTCGTATATTATAAATTTAGAAGAACTGGCTGCGAAATAAGACAGAAATGTCAATGTTTATATCATTGGACATGCCAGGAAAAATACGGCAATGAGTGCTGGAATTTTGTTAGACATGCGAAGTTCATAAAAACCACTAAAATTGATTTATATATTTATTAACTACCATCCTATATCATTAACATGTTACGCAAATCAAAATAACTGCCAATAATATACAGTAAGAACATAAAATTTTGCAGAATACCCCGATCGGGATATTATGAAATAACCCGCTTAGGGATTTAGTGTTTCTATCATGAAAGCTAGTCTAATGGAATTTATTGCTAACCATCAAACTTATTGAATAACAGATTCATTTTTTTTCTTCAAGTATCTGATTCATATGTTTAATAAACAACAATTGGTTTAATTATATATGGTTTACATTTCAATTCTTTAACATAAGATGTAACTTAACGTAGAAGTTTCTTCCAGGTACAACATATTAAATACAATACAAGTCTTCCTTATTAAGAAGGAAAATGGACATATATAGGCATTTAATCTGCATCCCAGTTTGCAACCAGAAATAAATTTGCCATGTATAATTGCATAGAAGATCAACCCGAGGTTTGTTGGTCACATTCTGAGTTATGCTTATATGTTAGGGATTTAGTGTTTCTATCATGAAAGCTAGTCTAATGGAATTTATTGCTAACCATCAAACTTATTGAATAACAGATTCATTCAATAGTTAACTTCCTTTTTGACATATTTACATGTAAGAGAAGAGTTACATGTATTACTGCCATGGTTTAACTCGATCGGGCGTTAACTATTTCAAGCTGACTGAACATGGACCATTCCATCTAAAAAGGTGTTTTTAAATAGGCCTTTTAAGAAATGTACACTTAATTATCTGGATCAATTTTTAACTTTGTTACGTTCAATCTTGAATTCGTTTCAATACCCAGTTTGACACCCGACAGAACTTTCTTTGTCTGTCTACGTGGACACTATTCACCTTGCCATAACGACTATATTCAATATCAATCAATACAGGTTAACAGATCAAGAAGAACTCAGTCAGAATAAAAATGTTGGGTTGATGTTTAGACGAGTTGTATATACATTATGTACACAGCCATGTTTCACCATCATTGATGGCGATCCGATGGATACATCTGTTGTAGAGTTGTCACTGACTCAGACGTACTTATAAATATAATTATTTTCTGTGACTGTATATTACATTAATTTGTAGGATCCTTTACTATAGATAATTTAGCTGATCTGTAACAATAACATCTTCATGCCTTATATATCATGTACTGTAGTACGGCCGCTAGATTAAAGCTGACGAGGAAAGGTAACACACGGCCAGCGAAAGCTCTTTTATTGAGAGCCCAGGTGGTCGTGTGGTCTAGCGGGACGGCTGCAGTGCAGGCGATTGGTGTCACGATATTACAGTAGCATGGGTTCGAATCCCGGCGAGGGAAGAACCAAAAATTTGCGAAAGCAAATTTACAGATCTAACATTGTTGGGTGATGTTTAGACGAGTTGTATATATATATATATACGTCTTCAAATTTCGAAGTGTCAGCATTTCACTAAAATAAACGCAATTGAGCTTATTTTTGCAATTAAGCTAGCGAGTAGCTTTCATCGTATGTTAAAGATGCATACTAGCCTTCCCCGAGATGATTCGAGTTAACTATTTGAGATTCCCCAAACAGAAGCGGAAAAAGATGTGACAATTTACGCTTTGGAGGGAGAGGGGAGACAACTCCATCAAACCCCCCCCCCCCCCCCCCCCTTCCCCGCATTGCAGAAACATGTGGTGGAACAGAGAGGATAAGGGTTCCTCATATATGGCTCAATAATACTAAATATGGATTAGGTACCGACCTTTAACTTGCAAGGGAGAACGGGGGGGGGGGGGGGGGGGGGGGGGGGGGGGGGCAATGGTTTTTTCTTTAAAAAATATTCTGTTGCTGAACTTGATAAATCATCTGACTGTGATGGATTGACTCTGACACTATGTCTTCTGGCCACAGTACAACTAGTGGTACAGGATAAATCATCTGACTGTGATAGATTTACTCTGACGCCATTTCTATTGGTCAAGGTATCATTATTGTTACAGGATAAATCATCTGACTGTGATAGATTGACTCTGACACCATGTCTATAGGTCACAGTATCATTATTATTACGCGATAAATAATCTGACTGTGATAGATTCCATCTGAAACCATGTCTATATGTCACAGTATCATTATTATTACGGGATAAATCACCTGACAGTGATAGATTGACTCTGACACCACGTCTAAAAGCCACAGTACCATTTTTGTTACAGGATAAATCATCTGACTGTGATAGATGGACTCTGATACTATGTCTATTAGTCAAAGTATCTTATTGTTACAGGATAAATCATCTGGCTGTGATAGATTGATTCTGACACTATGTCTATAGCTCACAGTATTGTGATATGTTTACTCTGACGCCATTTCTTTTGGTCAAGGTATCATTATTGTTACAGGATAATTCATCGGACTGTGATAGATTGACTTTGACACCATGTCTATAGGTCACAGTATCATTATTGTTACGGGATAAATCATCTGACTGTGATAGATTGACTCTTACACGATGTCTATAGGTCACAGTATCATTATTATTACGGGATAAATCATCTGACTGTGATAAATTGACTCTGACACTATGTCTATAGGCCACAGTACCATTATTGCTACAGAATAAATCACCTGACTGTGATAGATTGACTCTGACACCACGTCTATAGGCCACAGTGCCATTTTTGTAACAGGATAAATCATCTGACTGTGATAGATTGACTATGACACCATGTCTATAGGCCACAGTACCATTTTTGTTACAGGATAAATCATCTGACTGTGATAGATTGACTCTAACACTATGTCTATAGGCCAAAGTATCATTATTGTTACAGGATAAATCATCTGACTGTGATAGATTGATTCTGACACTATGCCTATAGGTCACAGTATCATTATTGTTACAGGATAAATCATCTGACTTGTGATAGATTGACTCTGACACCATGTCTATAGGTCTAGTATCATTATTGTTACGGGATAAATAATCTGACTGTGATAGATTGACTGTGACACCATGTCTATAGGTCACAGTATCGTTATTATTACGGGATAAATCATCTGACTGTGATAGATTGACTCTGACACCATTTCTATTGGTCACAGTATCATTATTGTTATAGGATAAATCATCTGACTGTGATAGATTGTTTCTGACATCATGTCTATAGGTGACAGTATCATTATTGGTACAAGATAAATCATCTGACTGTGATAGATTAACTCTGACACCATGTTTATAGGTCACAGTATCATTATTGTTACAGGATATATCATTTGACTGTGATAGATAGACTCTGACACTATGTCTATAGGCCACAGTATCATTATTGTTACAGGATAAATCATCTGACTGTGATAGATTGACTCTGACACCATGTCTATAGGTCACAGTATCATTATTATTACGCGATAAATAATCTGACTGTGTTAGATTCCATCTGAAACCATGTCTATATGTCACAGTATCATTATTATTACGGGATAAATCACCTGACAGTGATAGATTGACTCTGACACCACGTCTAAAGGCCACAGTACCATTTTTGTTACAGGATAAATCATCTGACTGTGATAGATGGACTCTGATACTATGTCTATACGTCAAAGTATCTTATTTTTACAGGATAAATCATCTGGCTGTGATAGATTGATTCTGACACTATGTCTATAGCTCACAGTATTGTGATATGTTTACTCTGACGCCATTTCTTTTGGTCAAGGTATCATTATTGTTACAGGATAATTCATCGGACTGTGATAGATTGACTCTGACATCATGTCTATAGGTCACAGTATCATTATTGTTACGGGATAAATCATCTGACTGTGATAGATTGACTCTTACACGATGTCTATAGGTCACAGTATCATTATTATTACGGGATAAATCATCTGACTGTGTTAAATTGACTCTGACACTATGTCTATAGGCCGCAGTACCATTATTGCTACAGAATAAATCACCTGACTGTGATAGATTGACTCTGACACCACGTCTATAGGCCACAGTGCCATTTTTGTAACAGGATAAATCATCTGACTGTGATAGATTGACTATGACACCATGTCTATAGGCCACAGTACCATTTTTGTTACAGGATAAATCATCTGACTGTGATAGATTGACTCTAACACTATGTCTATAGGTCAAAGTATCATTATTGTTACAGGATAAATCATCTGACTGTGATAGATTGATTCTGACACTATGTCTATAGGTCACACTATCATTATTGTTACAGGATAAATCATCTGACTTGTGATAGATTGACTCGTGGGAACATGTGTACTGAGTTTCAAGTTGATTGTACTTCAACTTCATCAACCAGATGCTATGCAGGGCGCAGCTTTATATGACGGCAGAGGTCGAACTCTGAATGGTTGGGGCAAGTATGGACACAACATTCAAGCTGGATACAGCTCTGAATTTGGATTGTGATAAAAAAGTTGACACAGCATAGGTTTCTGACACAGAACAAATGTGGTCTAATGATTTTTAACTAATTTTTTTACGCTTTTGAGCAATTCACTATGCTGTTGAATATTAATCCTCTCAACAATAAAAAGATATTTGAAGACATTTTCTTTTTAATTTCTGAAATCTGAAATGAGAAAAATTGACCTTCCTCCAATTTTTTTTTCACCTCCCCCTTAGTATAATAGTGACACAACATCCACGTATTCCAACATCAATCGGAATTACGATAAAATATGCAATTTCAATAACACATGTGGACACAAACATGATGGTAGTCTCACATTGATATGTTCATAATTATAAATTAATTGTTAACAAAACTCAGCTCAAAATATGTAGGCCTATAGAAAACTAGAGGGTCCAAGGACCCTGTGTCGCTCACCTGATATTTTTATTTACAATTGATGCATGATAAATGCAACTGTTGTACTGTCGTTTAGTTTCAGAGATATAATACTAAAAAGTGCGTTTGAAACCTATGTTTTATTTCAGCCATGTGGGCAGGCAGGGTCATCATACACAGTGGTCCCTGGATATCCTAGTGGTGATTTAAACCAAGTTTGTTTAAATTTGACAGTTGTTTCAGGGGAGAATTTTGTAAAATTTATCTAACGAGAAATGCAAAGTAATGAGAAAGTTGTGAAGTTGTTTTGTTGTTGCGCACCCCCCCCCCCCCGCTCCCCCTTTGCCAAAAAAAACAAAAAGGTAATAAAAAATTATCATATAAGGGCAATCTATCCTATTAATGATTTCTGCAAAATTCAGTTGATTGTGCAAGGGTTGTATAGCCAGCTGAGGTCGTTAAAACTCTCTTTTGTTGTTGCAGATAGATCTTGACCTGATAAACAATTTTACCACATGTCAGATTTGCTCTAAATGCTTTGGTTTTTGAGTGATAAGCCAAAAACTGCATTTTACCCCTAAGTTCTATTTTTAGTCATGGCGGCCATCTTGGTTGGTTGGCCAGGTCACCGGACACAATTTTTAAACTAGATACCCGAATGATGATTTTGGCCAAGTTTGGTTTAATTTGGTCCAGCAGTTTCAGAGGAGAAGATTTTTGTAAAAGATAACTAAGATTTAGGAAAAATGGTTAAAAATTGACTATAAAGGGCAATAACTCCTAAAGGGGTCAACAGACCATTTTGGTCATGTTGACTTATTTGTAGATCTTACTTTGCTGAACATTTTTGCTGTTTACAGTTTATCTCTATCTATAATAATATTCAAGATAATAACCAAAAACAGCAAAATTTCCTTAAAATTACCAATTCAGGGCCAGCAACCTATCAACGGGTTGTCCGATTCATCTCAAAATTTCAGGGCAGATAGATCTTGACCTGATAAACAATTTTACCACACGTCAGATTTGCTCTAAATGCTTTGGTTTTTGAGTGATAAGCCAAAAACTGCATTTTAACCCTATGTTCTATTTTTAGCCATGGCGGCCATCTTGGTCGGTTGGGCGGGTCACCGGACACAATTTTTAAACTAGATACCTGAATGAAGATTGTGGCCAAGTTTGGTTTAATTTGGTCCAGTAGTTTCAGAGGAGAAGATTTTTGTAAAAGATAACTAAGATTTACGAAAAATGGTTAAAAATTGACTATAAAGGGTAATAACTCCTAAAGGGGTCAACAGACCATTTTGGTCATGTTGACTTATTTGTAGATCTTACTTTGCTGAACATTTTTGCTGTTTACAGTTTATCTCTATCTATAATAATATTCAAGATAATATCCAAAAACAGCAAAATTTCCTTAAAATTACCAATTCAGGTGCAGCAACCTATCAACAGGTTGTCCGATTCATCTCAAAATTTCAGGGCAGATAGATCTTGACCTGATAAACAATTTTACCCCATGTCAGATTTGCTCTAAATGCTTTGGTTTTTGAGTTATAAGCCAAAAACTGCATTTTACCCCTATGTTCTATTTTTAGCCATGGCAGCCATCTTGGTTGGTTGGGAGGGTCACCGGACACAATTTTTAAACTAGATACCCTAATAATGATTTTGGCCAGAGGAGAAGATTTTTGTAAAAGTTAACGACGCCGGACGCCGGACGCCGGACGACGCCGGACGCCGGACGACGCCGGACGCCAAGTGATGAGAAAAGCTCACTTGGCCCTTCGGGCCAGGTGAGCTAAAAAGTCTGTATAACTGTGATTTTCAACAATTTTCAAAGTTGTAAACCCTTAATTTGGCAAAAATTAATGGAGCGGAACATAACTTAAACTTGATCTGTAACTCATAATGAGTAACTCACATACCAAAAATCAGCCCAATATCTGAAAGCCTTTAGCAATGTTTAGAAAAAAAGTCTGTATAACTGTTATTTTCAACAATTTATCAAAGTCCAAAGCCCGTAATTACGGCAAAAATAAGCGGAGCGGAACGAAACTTAAACTCGATCTGTAACACGTACATCATGGTTTACTCACAAACCAAAAATCAGCCTAATATCTGAAGGCGTTTGTATAAGGATTGTTGTGGAATGACGAAATTTCAGAATTTCATACAAGGGTAAAACTATATGGCACCTACAACTTCATAGTGGGGCCAAAAATATAGGACAAGAGCAACAGTGTTCTTTCAAAACAAAAAAACATATCTCGGGAATAAAACAACATTATATGAAATTGATACACAAAAACATTGAAACATTGCTAATACTAGCATTTTTTTTTTATTAAATTGCCCACATAGATTGATGTGACGCTTACGTAAAGATTAATTAAGATTAATGTTTAGATAAGTATACTGCATTTATCATACAACCAGATGCTCCACATGGCACAGCTTTATACGATCGCAGCGGTTGAACCCTGAACAGTTGGGGCAAGTATGGACACAACATTTAAGCTTGATACAGCATATTGAAGAACCCCATATATTCAATTTTTGTTGAAATCAAACAAAGATTAATTTTTGACCCTTTGGACCTTAATGTAGACCAATTTGAAAACGGGACAATACTGTGCAATTGAATTTTCTTGCTATTGTACAAAACTGTGCAATTGAAAAATTTTTGCTATTGCGCAATATTGTGCAAATAGATATTTCTTGCTATTGTGCAATACTGTGCAATTGAAGATTTTTTGCTATTGCTTAATACTGTGTAATTGAAGATTTCTTGCTGTTGCGCAATACTGTGCAATTGAAAATTTCTTGCTAATGCACAATACTTAATATAATAATTTTGGATTCCAATTTGGACAAACTTGAAAACTGGGCCAATAATCAAAAATCTAAGTACATGTTTAGATTCAGCATATCAAAGTACCCCAAGAAATCAATTTTTGTTAAAATCAAGCTTAGTTTAATTTTGGACCCTTTGGACCTTAATCTAAACAAATTTTAAAACAGGACCAAAAATTAAGAATCTGAATACAGGGTTAGATTGGGCATATCAAAGAACCCCATTAATTCATTTTTTGATGAAATCAAACAAACCTAATTTGGACCCTAATTCGTTGGGACCAAAACTCCCAAAATCAATCCAAACCTTCCTTTTGTGGTAATAAACCTTATGTTAAAACTTCATAGATTTCTATTAACTTATACTTAAGTTATTGTGCAAAAACCAAGAAAAATGCTTATTTGGGACCTGTTTCTGGCCCCTAATTCCTAAACTGTTGAATTGGAACTAAAACTCCAAAAATCATTCCTAAACTTCCTTTTGTGGTCATAGACCTTATGTTAAAATTTCATAGACTTGTGTTTACTTATACTTAGGTTATTGTTTGAAAACAAAGAAAAATGCTTAGTTGGACCCTTTTTGGTCCCTTATTCCTAAACTGTTGGGACCAAAACACCCAAAATCAATCCAAACCTTCCATTTATGGTCATAAACCTTGTGTTTAAATTTCATAGATTTCTATTTACTTTTACTAAAGCTAGAGTGCGAAATCCAAATATCTTCGGATGACGACACCAACATGATACTAATATACGACCAAAACATTTTTGCGGTCGTATAAAAAGTCTGCGGCATAATTCAGAATATTGGTTAGCCCATTTGGTGAACGAGTTCATCTTTCAACCACTTTGATTGAGTCCTTCTGTTCTTTCCAACATAGTTAACGTGTAGGATGAAGTTTCTTATCAATGAAAGAAGAATGCTATTTATCGCATAAAAAGAGATTGTTATACAAGGCTCTAAGATGGAACATTTCATCTTTTGGACATATATATTCTTATTTAACACTGGAAGTATGCACTGTAAATTTCCTTTAACACAGTTTGTTTTCCCAGTCAAAATTGTTGACGTTGTGATGATGAGGGCAAAAATGGGCTTGGGAATGAATTTATAATGATTTTTTGGGATATTTCAAAATAGTTTTATGGATATGGGATATTTGTAAAAAATATTTATTGGGATATTAGGGGTAAACATTATAGAGATACGGGATATTGGGATAAAAACTTAATGGGATATGGGATATTGATACCCCCCCCCTAAACAAGCCTCAACAAGAGCTTACTACTTAAAATGTTTTTGAAATTGAAGAGCTTAACATAGTTATATGTTTGACTAAATACCAAAAACATTCCATTGAAAAAAACACCAAAAAATCAATTTGAAATTTTCAAGTTTTGCATTGACTTTGTAAGTTTCATAACTTCTATTTTATATAGTTGATATTGCATCATTATTTGCACTTTGTCAAATGGGGTCATCTGATATATCAAATTGAAGGTCTTAATAAACTCTACTTAAAAATGAAAATTTTAAACCCCCGTTTCATCCCAGGGGGACGGTTGGGGTCATTTAGTGCAAAACATTCAAATTTCTCTGATGGTAAGGTTGTCGCATATCAAATGAAAGAACATAAAGCGTACATTTCAAATTTCAATTTGACGTCTCCCACAAATGGGTTGGATGGGGTCATTGAGTGGAAAAAAATAAGTTTCTTTAAAGATTGGGTTGTTGTATATCAAATGAAAGGTCATGATATGTACATTTGAAATATCAAATTCCCGACCTCCAAAAATTAGTTGGATAGGGTTATTAAGTGCAAAAATCAAAAACTTTCTAGAACATGGCGTTGTCGTATATCAAATGAAAGCTCATCTACTCTATATGACATATATCATAATTCCGATCTCAAAAATGTAGACGGATAAGGTCATTTAGTGTTAAAAAAGCGAAAAGTGTCAGAAGGTATGCTTGTCGTATATCAAACGAAAGGTCGTACAAGGTACATTACAAAAACATCACTTTTACAGGAAATACAAACAATTGAGATACTAGTTGTAAATTTTGTTCGTCAATAAATTTAAAACTGCAACGGTGACTGGGGTATAGAAATGTTACAATTTCCGTTTTATCACGACAGTCAAACCATTTGTAGAGCGGGTTGACTGTGTAATGCTTAAATTCAGAAAAGAAACATGAAGTTTGATGCTTCATGTTGAGGATGCCATACACATCTTGGTATTTTGAAGAACCTCTCTGAAACAACTGTGTGATGATCCGTAGATTACCAGGGTAGGTACCCACTGTTATAATGCTATATTTTTCCAGGCCATCAATTCAGATCTATAACTATTGTATTCATTGTTAATTTGTTTTCGTCCTGATCATAAGTAAAATAATTGGCGCTGGACATAATGCATACTTTTCAACCTTTGTAGATGTATTCTGCTTTCGTCGATCTGATGAGTAAAAACCTTTTCTACTAATCTTCACAGTTTTTAATACGCTCATTTACGGGACGTATCATGACAATCAGTTGTCTATATCCGTCGTCAACACGTCGGACAAATACTCAAAATGCTTAAACAATTTTTATAAATTTATTATTTTGATAAAAGTAAGTAATATTTAATATAGTTGTTAATTTCCAGTCATCTGGTCTGTTGTGGAGAGTTGTCTCATTAGCAATCATACCACATCTTCTTTTTTATATTGAACTTTGTTTGAGCAGTGGTTTGTGTCCACTGCATGGCGTTTGTATGCATGTAGACTCCCTTCTCGTCTCCATAAAGCAACCATGACTCTAATCTATTGGTAACGGTCACCAAGCCTGCTATAAACGAAGACGGAAATCAAGTTGTCAACAGAGCGGGTCGATCGACCTTTTGACTGTGTGCGATGTTTGAATTCAGAAAGGATATGTGAAGTATGATGCCTCATGTAGATCTATACCTTTGTATTTGTTGTAAATTTATTTTCGTCCTGATCATACGTGAAATACTTGGCATTGGTCATAATGCGGATTATTATATACCACATGTACCAAGGTTGATGTAACACATGAGGATGTTATACACCTTATATACCACATGTACCCTGGTTGATGTAACACAGGAGGATGTTATACACCTTATATACCACATGATCCTAATAAAAGATGCATAATATAAACTTCTACATTTTACTAGAAACTTCTGTTGTAACTTTCTAGGATGTTCCATTATAGACTGTTCTAGAATCTTCCATGACAAATATATATATATATATATACAGACACTAAAGTTAGACTCACTCTTACTCTTGGATTTGGACTTAGACATCGATAGACATTAATATTCATAGCCTTTGGATTGACACTTTTATTCTACAAACAACATCATACTGGATTGTGACCGTAATATTCAGATTGGATTCCGAAAGATATCCGGATACAGATAAAGATAAAAGATTGGACTCATATTTTGACAGTTAAGTTGACAGTAATATTTGTGTAATACTTCTTGTAAACTTTTGTATAATAAATATTGTTAAATTTTACTATTGATTTGTGTCTTTTGTTGGCTACAATTTAAAGGTGATTTCTGGCCGTAACAACACCCGTAGCTTAAGTGTGAGCTATAATATAACCCAATGTCATTCCTGGGCGGTGCTGGAGGAAGATTTTTCACTCTTATGGATATTTGCCTTTATGTTGGTTTTCGAGGCTTTTATGATGGTTTATCGTGTTTACCGCTTAATGAGGCACCTATTTATGTTGGAAAACACATCTTAAAGTTACCCAAGGTCTTTACGGTGAAAATGATACATTGATTTATTAGCCAGTATTTTACTTTCTATTCCGGCTGGTCATGTGACCTTTTCTCTGGGTCTAAAAATAGATTTTGATTTTTTTTTCCTTCAAAATCTACATCTAGTGTCTTTATATACACTGACTATACTATGATTGGAGACAACTTTTTATTTACCACACACTGAATTTGAACACACTGCAATTTCGTATCTTTTGATTTGGCAAACAACCTTAACATCACTGCAGACAACGGAGGCTTGTATAGGGTAAATTGGGATACCGGATATTTGCCATTTTAATTTTAGGTATACGGGATATTTGTCCTAAAAGTAAATGGGATATGGGATATTGATGCATTTATAAGGATATTGAATTTTTAACATGAAAAACTAGAGGCTCTAAAGAGCCTGTGTCGCTCACCTTGGTCTATGTGAATATTAAACAAAGGAAGCAGATGGATTCATGACAGAATTGTGTTTTGGTGATGGTGATGTGTTTGTACATCTTACTTTACTGAACATTCTTGCTACTTACAATTATCTCTATCTATAATGAACTTGGCCCAGTAGTTTCAGTGGAAAATGTTAGTTAAAAATTTCAAATTTTATGAAAATTGTTAAAAATTGACTACAAAGGACAATAACTCCTTAGGGGTCAATTGACAATTTCCGTCATGTTGACTTATTTGTAAATCTTACTTTGCTTAACATTATTGATGTTTACAGTTTATCTCTATCTATAATAATATTCAAGATAACAACCAAAAACAGCAAAATTTCCTTAAAATTACCAATTCAGGGGCAGCAACCCAACAACAGGTTGTCAGATTCATCTGAAAATTTCAGGGCAGAGAGATCTTGACCTGATAAACAATTTAACCCCATGTCAGATTTGCTCTAAAGGCTGCGGTTTCAGAGTTATAAGCCAAAAACTGCATTTTACCCCTATGTTCTATTTTTAGCCATGGCGGCCATCTTGGTTGGTTGGCCAGGTCACGGGACACAATTTTTAAACTAGATACCCCAATGATGATTTTGGCCAAGTTTGGTTTAATTTGGCCCAGTAGTTTCAGAGGAGAGGATTTTTGTAAAAGATAACTAAGATTTACGAAAAATGGTTAAAAATTGACTATAAAGGGCAATAACTCCTAAAGAAATCAACAGACCATTTTGGTTTTGTTGACTTATTTGTAGATCTTACTTTGCTGAACATTTTTGCTGTCTACAGTTTATCTCTATCTTTTATAATATTCAAGATAATAACCAAAAACAGCAAAATGTCCTTAAAATTACCAATTCAGGGGCAGCAACCTATCAACGGGTTGTCCAATTCATCTAAAAATTTCAGGGCAGATAGATCTTGACCTGATAAACAATTTTACCATATGTCAGATCTGCTCTAAATGCTTTGGTTTTTGAGTGATAAGCCAAAAACTGCATTTTACCCCTATGTTCTATTTTTAGCCATGGCGGCCATCTTGGTTGGTTGGCCAGGTCACCGGACACAATTTTTTAACAAAATATCCCAATGATGATTGTGGTCAAGTTTTGTTTAATTTGGCCCAGTAGTTTCAGAGGAGAAGATTTTTGTAAAAGATGACTAAGATTTACGAAAAATGGTTAAAAATTGACTATTAAGGGCAATAACTCCTAAAGGGGTCAACAGACCATTTTGGTCCTGTTGATTTATTTGTAGATCTTACTTTACTGAACATTTTTGCTGTTTACAGTTTATCTCTATCTATGATAATATTCAAGATAATAACCAAAAACAGCAAAATTTCCTTAAAATTACCAATTCAGGGGCAGCAACCTATCAATGGGTTGTCTGATTCATCTCAAAATTTCAGGGCAGATAGATCTTGACCTGATTAACAATTTTACCCCATGTCAGATTTGCTCTAAATGCTTTGGTTTTTGAGTTATAAGCCAAAAACTGCATTTTACCCCTATGTTCTATTTTTAGCCATGGCGGCCATCTTGGTTGGTTGGCCGGGTCACCGGACACAATTTTTAAACTAGATACCCTAATAATGATTGTGGCCAAGTTTGGTAAAAATTGGCCCAGAAGATTTTTGTAAAAGTTAACGACGGACGCCGACGACGACGACGACGACGGACGACGGACGACGGACGCCGGACGCCGGGTGATGAGAAAAGCTCACTTGGCCCTTCGGGCCAGGTGAGCTAAAAATAAGTTGAATTTAAAAGTTAAGTACAGAAATATTTACATCTCACTTGATAAAATTGCCCCAAAAAGTTTAATATTAAAGGTCATTTTAGTGCTTTGTTGATTTTAATTGAGCTAATGGTCGTTTTATTTAAAAGTCATCCAAACCCAAGCAAAAAGTATTGATCTATTTTCGATATTTATATGCTCATGTGTACTGATAATTTTAAAAGTATTTATTTTGCTTTCCATACTTCGTTCCTTATTGTTAATTTTCCTTTTTTGGATGGTGATGTTCCTTTAGCACTATCTTAGTGTTTGTATCACAACACCTCCGCTATGCCCGCGTGTTGTAACGTTTTGGATTTTAATGAACGAAATCTATGTATTACTGGCAAATAATATTAAGTCAGGGATTTAGTTACAACAAATCACTTAAAATCTTTACTAAATTCTAGATTTGTTGCTTACCATGCCATTGGATGTTGGATGTGTAATGATTGATAATTTAGTCTCAGATGCATTACTTTTTATTAGTTGTAATCGGCTTTGAACTAGCTGTCAGTAACTGCAAGTACTCTCAGATCTAATAGAGATCCATGATGTTTATCGTTACTAGGTTAAAGTAATCGAGAAACATCACCCGTTGAGATGCTGAGTTATATTCAGGAAGAATACTTAGTGTCTTTTTGTTGATGGGATGTACAAGTACTCGGTCACGTCCACTCTTTGTTTTTGTTAGATGTATTTCTATTTGTATCCATCTGATGAGTTAAGCCTTTTTCAACTGATTTGTATAGATCGTTCTTATGTTGCACCACTGTCCCAGGTTAAGGGGAGGGTTGGGACCCCGCTAACATGTTTAGCCTCGCCACATTCTGTATGTATGTGCCTGTCCAAAGTCAGGAGTCTTTAATTCAGTGGTTGTCGTTTGTTGCTGTGTTACATATTTGTTTTGTTTATTTTTTTATACATAAATTAGGCCGTTAGTTTTCTCGTTTGAATTGTTCTACATTTGTCATTTCAGGTCTTTATATAGCTAACTATGAGGTATGGGCTTTGCTCATTGTTGAAGGTCGTACGGTGACCTATAGTTGTTAATTTCTGTGTCACGTGGTCTCTTGTAAAGAGTTGTCTCATTGGCAATCATACCACATCTTTTTTTATATTATATGCTCATATGCATTGATAATTTTCTTGAAATAATCATAGATTTTTGTTAGATGTATCCATCTGATGAGTTAAGCTTTATTGTTGTCAATGTTTTCATTTGTTTTGATGCTTTATATGATTACAGGATATTTTATAGTGTTTTACCTCTTATGTTTTACGTGGCGTGGCGAGGATCTTCAGAGGTCTCCACGTTTTACAGGTTGTTCTGATGTGCAAGGGCTGTTTTGCCAGACAAGCTGGGCCGAGGGACGTCAGAGCACGTCCCCTATCAAAAAGTAGATATTTCGCTGTATAAACTATGTTAATAACGAATAATTACTAAATAATCAATGTAAATTAATATATTTTCTTTCTATTACTGGTGTTGTGAGGAAAGAAATTAAAACAAGAATGTGTCCAAAGTACACGGATGCCCCACTCGCACTATCATTTTCCATGTTCAATGGACCGCGAAATTGGATAAAAAATATAATTAGGCATTAAAATTAGAAAGATAATATCATAGGGAACATGTGTAATAAGTTTCAAGTTGATTGGACTTCAACTTCATCAAAAACTACCTTGACCAAAAACTTTAACCTGAAACATGCACTTTCATTTTCTATGTTCAGTGGACCGTGAAATTGGGGTCAAAAGTTTAATTTGGCTTTAAAATTAGAAAGATCATATCATAAGGAACATGTGTAATAAGTTTCAAGTTGATTGGACTTCAACTTCATCAAAAACTACCTTGACCAAAAACTTTAACCTGAAACATGCACTTTCATTTTCTATGTTCAATGGACCGTGAAATTGGGGTCAAAAGTTTAATTTGGCTTTAAAATTAGAAAAATTATATCATAAGGAACATGTGTACTAAGTTTCAAGTTGATTGGACTTCAACTTCATCAAAAACTACCTTGACCAAAAACTTTAACCTGAAACATGAACTTTCATTTTCTATGTTCAGTGGACCGTGAAATTGGGGTCAAAAGTTTAATTTGGCTTTAAAATTAGAAAGATCCTATCATAAGGAACATGTGTACTAAGTTTCAAGTTGATTGGATTTCAACTTCATCCAAAACTACCTTGACCAAAAACTTTAACCGGAAGCGGGACAGACGGACGAATGAACAGACGGAGGAACAGATGGATGAACGGACGAACGAACGGACGCACAGACCAGAAAACATAATGGGGCATAAAAAAGTAACAAAAATATTGGGATCTATGTAATTCATAAAGTTCAAGATCACAGAGTCAAATGTTGTGTTATTTCTTTGCAAAACAAGGGCTGTGCAAATTTTGCCTGCTGTAAAAATATTGCAACAGTTAAGTGTAATGTAGGTACATTAGCAGAAAGCTTTCTTGTGTTAAATTTTGAGTTATTGAACTTGCATGCTAAATATCCACTTTTTGATATGGACGTGCTTTGACATCCCACAGTCTCAGCTTGTCTGGCAAAACAGCCGTTGGATGTCAGAGCAATCTTGGACAAGAGACAGGGTTGCGTCCTTCTGTTCTTTCTAACATAGGTTAACGTGTAGGATGAAGTTTCTTATCAATGAAAGAAGAATGCTATCAAAATTATATTTTACAGTCATATGCATCACGGTTTGAACAATTAAAAAAAAGAGTCTGAAATTAGACCCCTTACACTAAATTTATCGTTTAACATCACATAAAAGAGATTGTTATACAAGGCTCTAAGATGGAACACTTCTTCTTTTGTACACATACATTGTATATTCTTATTTAACACTAGAAGTATGCACTAAATTTCCTTTAACACAGTTTGTTTTCCCAGAGTCAAAATTGTTGACGTTGTGATGATGAGGGAAAAAATGGGCTTGGGAATGAATTTATAATGATTTTTTGGGATATTTCAAAATAGTTTTAGGGATATGGGATATTTGTAAAAAAATAATTATTGGGATATTAGGGGTAAACATTATAGGGATACGGGATATTGGGATAAAAACTTAATGGGATATGGGATATTGATACTCCCCCTAAACAAGCCTCACAAAGACAACGACGCCGCCAACGTCATACCAATATACGAGGTATAAAAAGTGTCCAATTAGTTATACATAACATAGTAGCCTGCTAGATAATAACACGTATTTCATCATTTATTGAGTGGAACACAAATCTAGGGAGCTTACATAAACAGACAATGAAAACTTCCTAGGATTCAAACTGTAGGAGGAGTTATGTGAAACAGCTATATACCAATAATGGGACAGAAGGACGGCTGGACAGGGGTACAATAATATGCCCCAAACTTTTAGTTGCGGGGGCATAAAAATTGCAGGTACCAAAGTGAATTAAACACAAAGTGCTGTAGACAGCAAATCCTCTGCAAGAGAGATATAATAAAGAGGAATACACATCATTCAAATATTTAAAATACATAATTTTCTTTACAAGTTTTTTATACAGAAATATAAGCAATTATAATTTTAAGCATTTATATATACATATATGGCATACACACATATACGAATCATTAAAATATGTAATTTCCGTAGCCAGTAACTTAAAGACTCCAACCAGCATAACATGGCATGCAATTCAAATTTAATAAACAGCTGTGTAAGGAGCACATGATCTGCCTTTATCATGTTTATTATGCATATTGAAATTGTCAAAAGTAAAATTGGATATTTAGAAGGCATTCAGGGGGTTATCAGCAGCAAATAAAATGGCACTGGAGAAATGAGGATACCCTAGCTAGTATTGCGTCTATTTGACTGTTCATAGTCCTATAAATCTATAAGGACAAACTAAAAAAAAATCAAAACCAAAAGCCTGTCTTGATTAACTTATACAACAAGAGTATTGATTTTGTAAAAAATTGATCAATAATTCAAGCGCTAGTAAATAACATATAAAAATGCCTTTTATTTATTCATTTTCAAAGTCCAATAACTCTGGAATGACATATTAAAAAATAATCGAAAATTGTGGTGTACTTTAAATTCGAAAAATAAGGTCGTAATCGCAATACTTTAAACTCTTATTTTGGATTTTTTAATACAAAAATGTATTGGTACCTTGTATGATGTTTAATGTATAAAATATCTGTCAAACTTAACCAATCACAGTACATGTGATAAACTAACATATATCTGACAATAAAAGTCATTAAACTAAGGGAAAAAAAAACACAATTCCAAATAAATCTAAAGGGGGTATTCGTTTTATCAATCCCAAGAACAATGTAAAGTTTTGTGGAATATTGGAGAAAGTGTGTGATAAATGTGTTGCATTGTTTAAAGTGGCAAAAGCTCCATTACTGTGAACAACATGGCGAAAAGTATGAAAATCTAGAGAGCTTTTATCTATCAATCATAATGTAATATCAAAAATACATAAGAATTGGTTAAAGCAAATTTGAATTATCATACATTGGAATTTTTTTTGGAAAAAAGTTTGTTTCCAGTTTTTGGAGAAAAAAATAATTTGTTTTTGATTCTGAGAAAAAAAAAATGTTTGTTTCCCCCTCAGCTGCCACTTTATGTAATGCTAAAATTGAAAGAAAAAAATTGTTTTCGACTTGTCGCGAAAAAAATAGATTGTCCAGAAAAAAAATCCATAGCCCCCCTCCCCCAGAAAATCAAATGGTTGCTGCCTTAGCAGTTCATCTTTTATGGACCTAATCACGATTTCTTATATACAAACTACAGAAAAATGTTTAGTAAGGCCACGGTCTTTTTAATTTGTTGGTTTACAGATTTTCTCCATGAAAAATAAGTTTCAACACACGTGTCAAAAACGTAATAGACTCGTCCACTGGAAAAACGAGAATATCGGGTAAATTTGTTGTCATGCATTCCCGTTTTTTATCCAAATGGACGATATTTTTTTATAATCTAAATACAAGAAAATTTCAAATTATTTGTTAATATTCAGTACTTTAACTTGATGTCTTAAACTTCCACCTGTCCGCATTTGGACCAGTCTATTTCTATGAAAAGATGCATCTTACAGACTGGTGACAAATAAGGGAAACAAACTTATTGCGTAATTGATTTGAATCACAGGTTTCATTCCACAAAATTATTTGCGCAAACGACATTTCAAGGTCATTAATAATTGGTTTGTCTATTTTTAGAAACGTAACCTGGAAGTTTTATTTTTTCACAACAGAAAGTGTTATCAATTCTGTTAGTGATTAATGCATTTCATTTCATAAAAAAGAGATATTTTAATTATTTTTCAGGGACAATGCATTTGTTAGGGTCGGTGGGAATAAAAAAAGCATGAAAAGTCAATTTTATTTTTATTCTGAAATCGGCAAAATCAGGTCGGGGATCCGTAAACCAACAAATTAAAAAATCCTGGCCTAAATAGACCATAAAAAAAATCTCTATAAGAATAAGAGGTGAAAATTTTACAACTCTATACACAAGAGTGCACACGCTGAAATGTCTCGCCTTCTATACCAATCATTGATATTATGTTGATAGTCTTAAGTATAAAGCTAAGCTTCATTACAACTGTCACATAAACTTAACATTAACCAAGATAACTAAACAAAGACCAATGAACCTTGAAAATAAGGTCAAGGTCAGATGAACCATGCCAGGCAGACATGTACAGCCAACAATGCTTCTATACAACATATATAGTTGACCCATTACTTATAGTTTAAGAAAAAGGTCTTACAAATCTATTGCGCAATACTGTGCATTTGAAGATTTCTTCTTGAAACTTTAAAAAAATTTAAAATTTGAAAAATTTGAAAAAAAAAATATGTCTATATACAACTGCATAACAAATTTCATTGACCTATCACTAGTGTTTCCTTATAAACTGATCCAAACACAAACTAAAACATTGTTGATGCCACTACCACTGTCAGAAACAACATATACAAATGTTGAAAACTAGTGTTGTACTGAACAAGTTAAACATAAAATAAGTTAAATTCATAAAATTAATAATAATAAGGTGACATTATACAATTAAAATACATTCCTATTATCATTAGTCTACAACTAAAATGGCTTAAATAATGTAGATGCCCTATTGTCTGAAAAAAATAATTATATTCATCTATAAAACAATCAATAACTCTCAGCAAGAGAAAAGTTGATTCAACATTTCACTATTGTTTCAGCTTTTTTTCAAGCCCTGAGACCGATATTATGTTAAAAAAAAAGCATTAAAATCAAATAAACATGTATAAGAAGCATTGTGTAAGCAGATAATTAATTATAGAAAAAATCATAATTATAAATAATTTTTTTACAAATTGATGAATTTATTTACAAATTAAGGTAGCCGAGGTAATTGTGTTGCATTATATTACTGAAATATATCAGTGGATATTCACATCCACTTTAACATCAACATCCTGTATCATTGTACAGCAGATATAGGTACTTACCCAGCAGGCGTGAGCGATTTTGAACTTACACAGTAACGAAAAATCTTTCTTTTGTTCACATAATATCAATGTGTACCTCAATCTTAACATAATTGATGTTTTAAGAAATGATTTGGTCGTAGGTTGATGATTAGAGATGTCTCATTATTTTCCCAAAACAAGAGAGATTACTAAAAGCATGTGCAAATACTTGTAAAAGAAGTTGGCCCTCGTCTCATCCGATATAATTCTATATTCATTGCAACTCTTTTTCTGAAAGGTCAATGTGTATGTGTATTAGGTATAGCTGTTTCAATAACCATGATAACTGGCAATGAAATTTTTCATACATATGTTATTTTTTTATATTTCATCCCGTTACCATGTAAGGTCAAAATCCATCATGCCAACTTGGTTAGTACATGTACCTATATCCGGTGAACTGATGATACACTGTGATCAAACATGTGTAAAAAAAAATCATCATAATAAGTGCAAGATACACTAAAATGTCTTGCTTGTTAACATTTAATAGGATGCAACAGCATGAATAGTATTACTATATTTTTTTAATGTCTTAATTCATTTAGAAAATAAATAAAAATAAAAATTGGATCACATCTAAAACAACAACAAACAAGAGTATAAATATTGAAACATGTCCATACTTTGCCAATTACCATGATTACGGTGAAAGTACTTTTATTCATTTGGTACTTATTTTCATCAAGATCCATCAAGCAAGTTACTATCATTTCTTGTGATTACATATGTTACAGGAGTGCACCAATTGTGTTTCCTTTGCAAGTTCTTTCATTTTAGAAAATATACATCAAAGGTTTAAAAGTAGAACAATGAAATCTGTTATAAAGTTCTAATTAGTTTATTGAAAATATGAGTTGTAAATAGCATACACTTATCTAAAATGTTTCAATAAATAGAATGATTATACCGTGATGCAATTTAAATGTTTTGTTGATATGAGCAGTTTTAACATGTTTAAAATAAGGATAATTATTTATAAAACCTGTGTTTTTTGCATTTGAACATCTAATGAACAACATAATATCATCAGGATTTTTTTTCTAAAAAATCGTTTTGATTAACTAGTACTGTCAGGTGATTAAACAAATTGAAATTTAAGCATTAACAAGTCAGCCTGCTTCTTCTACAAATAAAATTAAAATCAAAATTGAGAGGAATTTTGTCCGTAATCTTTCCAAATGACCCACAAATCAAAAGATGTTATAAAATAAATGCACTGTAAAATAAAACAGAATTCTTTTCATCATGCCTGTTATCCTGTATTACTCTTTAAATGTTTTTTTTTTCTAAAACCTACACATCCATGTACATGTAACTTTTCTTTTAACAATGAAAAAATTAATACCAATAAATACAAATACTTTCACAGACTGACAGTATGAATAATTGATCCTTACATTCTGAATTTTTTCACTCCTCAGATTTTTTCTACCTTTTTTTTTAACTGTTTTGAAGAAAATATAACATTAACTCAAATGAGTGAGCTGTGTAGATTGTTTCATAAACAATGGGGACCATTTTAAACTACATTATAACAATTTTAGTGGTATGTACACATGTAACGGAAGCAAATTATTTAGCAATGTTTCCATTTGTTAAGGGCATAACTCTGGAACAGTTAAAGTGACACCTCTTAAATTCAAACTTGATATGTATTCTGTTGTTATAAGCATTTTGTATAATGTTATACATTAGTAATTAGTAATAGCATTTAGTTGAGGCAAACTCAAGTTAGAAATTCAGCAATTTTTCCATTTGTAAAGGGGCAATATATTGTTATATTTTTTTGAAATCTTAATTTTAACTCTTGTGCTTATATATCTTAGTCTTTTTATTTATGACATACCAATATGGTGCAGATTCCATCAGTTCTATTTCGTTGGATCTGGTAAATATTTCTCAGGCTTGTTTGAATTTAAAAGTTTACGTTTAAATGATGATTTTGGGGCTTTAATTTCCTTTATCTCATGATCGAGGAACTTAGTTCTCATTTTAACTTCTTTTTCAATCCTACTCAAACGTTCATGAGTTAAACTAGATGCGAATCCACATGTCAAAGAAAACTTTTCAAGTTCTAATTGGGAAAGATTTGGTTGAACACTTAAGTGATTAATTAGCATCCATAGCTGAAGAACTGCACCCATGTTTAATGTTGCATCACATGGATTGTCTAAATTGTTCCATAAGGGTATTGGATCCCCATCATTTCTTAAGAGAATATCGTTTTCAGTATCATACATGTAAACATCAAAGCATTTATCACTTATTGCAATAGTTGGTATCATTGTAACTATCTGAGGAAAAGACTTGGGTTTTCTAAGCTGAAAACGTTTCTGATAAAAAGAAAATGTAACTGCTTGTGACACAAACTGGCTAACATTTGTATGCCCCCTTAATAATTTTGATTCTTTTTTTACTTCAATTAGTTGTTTTTCCTCATCTATATACTTCTCCTTTTTCTTGTCTTTGGGTAAAACTATACTACAGCTTCCACCAAGGGGAAATACCATTATATCTGGTTTACCATACCATAATAATTCTGAACCTGAAGAAAAAAATCACTTTTGTATTAACTTATTTAATCATGTTAATCAAAGAATGTTTTACAACCAGCCAACCATAGCTTACTATACACATCATAGGACAGTTGTTTCTGTGTTTAAACATAGGTATACCTTTTTTCCATCTCCTCATGGGATATTTATTGTTTACTGATTTTTTGATAAAAAATATATATGTCATTAAAGATGAATGGTCAGATCAGTCAGTGGTACATTTGTACTACATAAATGTACTATTTGTACAAGAATTTTTTATTTACTTGAAGAAGTAATATACATATACTTATATAAGTAAATTTGCAGGATAGTTATGCAAGTGTATTTTATTTACTTGTATAGTTAATAATTTTTTGGCTTTATTATGTCCCTTAGACATTCAGATTTCTTTACTTACATAAGTAAACCAGGTGCTCCGCAGGGCACAGCTTTATACGACCGCAGAGGTCGAACCCTGAACAGTTGGGGCAAGTATGGACAAAACATTCAAGCGTGATACAGCTCTGAATTTGGATTGTGATCAAATTTTTGACATTATATGGGTTTTTTACACAAAACAAATGTCAAGATTTTACAAATCAATTAAAGATTTCTTCTTCAAACTTATTTAAATCTAAAATTAAATAGTTGACACAGCATAGGTTTCTGACACAGAATGAATGTGGTCTTATGAACTTAAATTTTTTTTTTTTTGCCTTTGAGGAATTCACTATGCTGTTGAATATGTAATCCTCTCAAAAAAATGTTTAAAGAAATTTTCTTTTTATTTATGAAATCTGAAATGAGAAAAATTTAACCCCCCCCCCATTTTTTTTTCACATGCCCCTTTCCCTATTTCCAAAACTGATATCAATTCAAATTTCTAATGGAGTTTGCAACAATAACTACTCTTTTAAATACATCATAAAATATTAAAATGTAAAATAAAGTGCTTGTTATCACTGAATGGTAAAGATTGGTTGGTTGTAAAAGTGAATATACATTGGATATTGTATAAAACAATGATTTAAGTTGATTCAACTACTATTCTGAACAAAGAAAGATAACTCCAATAGAAAATTTCTTGCTATTGCACAATATTGTGCAATTAGATATTTTGTACAAGGACAGTGGAAGATTTTGGAAATAAATAATTGAACCCTCATTCTGATGAAAATATAAAAAAAAATCCATGGCACATGAATTATTGCATTTACTGAAAATAAAAAAAAAGATGTGTCTTATAAAAGAATAAAAAGGTTCGCAGAACGCAGCATGATACGACCGCAGTGGTCAAATAAGTGTTCATTTGGGCAAGCGTTGACACACTACTTAAATGGACACAATAATATGCTGGACACAGTAATATGCTGGACAGAAATTTAGACCCTTGTAGCTCCGAAACGGTAAGTCCCAGCTAAAATTTGAAAAGAATCATACAGGTTTGAAATTTCATAAACCAAACGTAACAAGAGTGCACACGCTGAAACGTCTGGCCTGCTCTCCATTATCACTTCAAATGGGAGGAAATGGACCTAACCATGCAAAAATACCACATACTCACAGACCTATGAAATGAGGTCAAGGTCAAAAGAATTATGTCAGACAGACATGTACACCCTAAGACCAATCTATAAACAAAATATAGTTACCCTACCACTTGTAGTATTAGATAAATGACGTAAGTACATGTTCTATGTGGAAGTACTGAAGAATGAAATTGTGAATTCTACTTTCGAAGCCATTAATGCGACTGAGCGTCAAATTGTAGAGCGTCATATCATCGCTACAGATAAGCTAAGGGCCGGTACTGAACATTCTAAAGTCCCCACCATGTATTGGTTACCAAAACTTCATAAAAACCCATTCAAATTCCGTTTTATCTCGGCGTCCAGTAAGTGCACTACAACTAATATTTCTGTCCTTTTAACTACTGCCCTCACTACTATAAAGGAACTCATTATCAAATATTGCAATAAAGCTTATGAATGTAACGGTACGAACTATTTCTGGAGTGTAAAAAATTCTTTGGAGGTTTTGGATAAATTACATGCTTTTGATAAGCCTTTTGAATCTGTTGACAGTTATGACTTTTCCACACTTTACACTACATTTCCACACAACCTAATTAAACAGAAATTTTCAAGTTTGATTAATGGTCTTTTGATGAATCTGATTGCAAGTATATTTGTTGTAACCGTTTTAGATCTTTTTTCTCTAGTGCTAAAGACAAATATAAAAGGTACACTTACTGGACGTGTGAGGAGATGATAAATTCTCTCAATTTTCTTCTGGACAATTGAATATATATATCCGGTTCGGTGATAAAGTTTATCGGCAAGTTGTAGGAATCCCTATGGGCACAAATTGTGCCCCGTTAATTGCAGACTTGTTTCTCTATTATTATGAGTCACAATTCATGGTAAAACTCAGTAAAGATCCTGCTAAACACCATTTAATTGACGAATTTAATAATACTTATCGTTATCTTGATGATATTTTTGCTTTAAATAACCCGGACTTCTACAAGTACACTGCAGAAATTTAAACTAAGGAACTGACATTGAATAAAGCTAATACAGACAGTTCACGATGTCCTTTTTTGAATTTGGATATTTCTATTTCACAAGGATCCCTTCATACTAAAATTTACGATAAGAGGGATGATTTCTCGTTCCCTATAGTTAATTTTCCCTTCCTTGACGGGGATGTACCGTTAGCGCCATCATACAGTGTTTATATTTCCCAGCTTGTTAGATATGGACGTGTATGTAGCGACGTTTCAGATTTTAATGAACTTAATCTTTGTATAACTGATTAATTATTAAGTCAAGGTTATCGTTACCATAAATTAATCAAAACTTTTACTAAATTCTTCCGTAGATACAAAGACGTTGTCACTAAATTTAATTGTACTTGTAGGAGTCTTATTAGGAACGGTATATCACATCCTTCCTTCTATGGGAATGTTGTGAATAAAGCCAGAAAATTTAAACGTAATCCTTTGGGACTCACTAGCCACTTGAATAAACTAATTTGTAAAGGTTATTGTCATAATATTGTTGTTAGATCTTTACAGATTGTGTTTTTTGGTACCGATATAGACATGCTGGTCAACAGTATAATTCGAAATTAAGTCTTTATTACTATCCTACAGCTTGCCCATAATTTATTTGTTATTTTTTGGCATGTGCACAAGGTCCTGTTTTCTTTATCTGTCGATGATTTTTCTGCACTAAATCATGTTTGACGTGTAGTAATTGATATTTTAGTTCTAGAAACTTGACTTGCTTACCAGTTGTTTTTTGGATTTTGAACTGGCTGGTAGTTAGCAGCGAGTACACTATTGAGGTCGATACACTTGTTGTCTTTTGTCTTCTTTGTTAATGCTTTAGTTATTGTATTTACCTTGTAACTGTATCGTTTTCTAGAGTTAAATCCTTTTCTTCTGGTTTTTATTGTTTGTTTTCTTGTTATATTGTTACACCACTATCCCAGGTTAGGGGGAGGGTTGAGTACTCACAAACATGTTTAACCCCGCCACATACTTTATGTGCCTGTCCCAAGCCAGGAACCTGTATTTCGGTGGTTGTCGTTGTCTTCATGTTCTCATTGTTATTTTTGTATCATATATCCTGAGAATAGGCCATTTGTTCTTATCTTGAATTGTTTCATATTTTATTGTTTAGGGGCCTTTTACAGCTTACTTTACGGTGTGGATTCTTGTCCATTGTTGAAGGCCGTACGGTGACCTGTAGATGAATTTTTATTTGTAGTTCAAACCTTTGCGGATGACTGTCTCATTGACAATCATACCACATCCTCTATTTTTATTTTAATCACGCAAACTTAACGTTGGTCGCTGAACCATGAAATGAGGTCAAGGACAGGTGAACTGTGCCAGACAGACATGTTCGCCTTAAGACCAATCTATAAACCAAATATAGTTGCCCTACCACTTGTAGTATTAGATAAATGGAGTTAATCACGAAAACTTAACGTTGATTGCTGAACCATGAAATGAGGTCAAGGACAGGTGAACTGTGCCAGACAGACATGTACGCCTTAAGACCAATCTATAAACCAAATATAGTTGCCCTACCACTTGTAGTATAAGAAAAATGGACTTAATCACGAAAACTTAACGTTGGTCGCTGAACCATGAAATAAGGTCAAGGGCAGGTGAACTGTGCCAAACAGACATGTATGCCTTAAGACCAATCTATAAACCAAATATAGTTACCCTACCACTTGTAGTATTAGATAAATGGACTTAATCATGAAAACTTAAAGTTGATAGCTGAACCATGAAATGAGGTCAAGGACAGGTGAACTGTGTCAGACGGACATGTACGCCTTAAGACCAATCTATAAACCAAATATAGTTGCCCTACCACTTGTAGTATAAGAAAAATGGACTTAATCACAAAAACTTATCGTTGATCACTGAACCATGAAATGAGGTCAAGGGCAGGTGAACTGTGCCAGACGAACATGTACACCTTAAGACCAATCTATAAACCAAATATAGTTGCCCTTTCACTTGTAGTATTAGAGAAATGGACTTAATCACGAAAAACTTAACGTTGGTCGCTGAACCATGAAATGAGGTCAAGGACAGGTGAACTGTGCTAGACAGACATGTATGCCTCAAGACCAACTATAAACCAAATACAGTTGCCCTACCACTTGTAGTATTAGATAAATGGACTTAATCATGAAAACTTAAAGTTGATAGCTGAACCATGAAATGAGGTCAAGGACAGGTGAACTGTGTCAGACGGACATGTACGCCTTAAGACCAATCTATAAACCAAATATAGTTGCCCTACCACTTGTAGTATAAGAAAAATGGACTTAATCACAACCAGATGCTCCGCAGGGCGTAGCTTTATACGACCGCAGAGGTTGAACCCTGAACGGTTGGGGCAAGTATGGACACAACATTCAAGCTGGATTCCGCTCTAAATTTGGATTGTGATTAAATAGTTGACACAGCATAGGTTTCTGACACAGAATGAATGTATTCAAATGAATTTAAAATTTTTGTTTTCTCTTAGAGCAATTCACTATGCTGTTGAATATTAATCCTCTCCAGGGGCGGATGCAGGAATTTTCCAAAGGGGGGGTGCTATCCCAGGGCAAAGGGGGGGTGCAAAACATATGTCCTGATACAAATGCATTGATCGACCAAAATAAAGGGGGGGTGCGAACCCCTGGAACCCCCCCTCTGGATCCGCCACTGCTCTCAAAAAAATGTTTGAAGAAATTTTTTTTTTATTTATGAAATTTCAAATGAGAAAAATTGAACCCAATTTTTTAATCACATCCCCCTTTCCCTTATTCCAAAACTAATTTCATTTAAAATATTCTAGTGGAGTTTGCAACAATTACTACTCATTTAAATACATCATAAAATATTAAGATGTAAAAAAAAAACTGCTTGTTATCACTGAATGGTAAAGATTATTTAAATTTATCAGTTGGTAGTAAAAAGTGAATATACATTGTAGATTTAAGTTGATTCTGGACAAAGAAAGATAACTCCAATTAAAAAAAATTCTTGCAGATATTTCTTGCTTAATATACTGGACAAAGAAAGATAACTCTTAATTAAAAAAAAATTTGCTATTTCACAATATTGTGAAATTAGATATTTCTTGCCATTGCACAATACTGTGCAATTGAAAAGACTTGCTATTGCACAATACTAATATAATAATTTTAGATCCTGATTTGGACCAACTTGAAAACTGGGCCCATAATCAAAAATCTAAGTACATGTTTAGATTCAGCATATCAAAGAGGCCCAAGAATTTAATTTTTGTTAAAATCAAACTTAGTTAAATTTTGGACCCTTTGCACTTTAATTTAGACCAATTTTAAAACTGGACCAAAAATTAAGAATCTACATACACAGTTAGATTTGGCATATCAAAGAACCCCAATTATTCAATTTTTGATGAAATCAAACAATGTTTAATTTTGGACCTCGATTTGGGCCAACTTGAAAACTGGGCCAATAATCAAAAATCTAAGTACATTTTTAGATTCAGCATATCAAAGAACCCCAAGGTTTCAATTTTTGTTAAAATCAAACTAAGTTTAATTTTGGACCCTTTGGACCTTAATGTAGACCAATTTGAAAGCGGGACCAAAAATTAAGAATCTACATTCACAGTTAGATTCGGCATATTAAAGAACCCCAATTATTCAATTTTGATGAAATCAAACAAAGTTTAATTTTGGACCCTTTGGGCCCCTTTTTCCTTAACTGTTGGGACCAAAACTCCCAAAATCAATACCAACCTTCCTTTTATAGTCATAAACCTTGTGTTTAAATTTCATAGATTTCTATTTACTTATACTAACGCTATGGTGCGAAAACCAAGAAAAATGCTTATTTGGGTCCCTTTTTGGCCCCTAATTCCTAAACTGTTGGGACCGAAACTCCCAAAATCAAAACAAACCTTCCTTTTGTGGTCATAAACATTGTGTTTAAATTTCATTGATTTCTATTTACTTTAACTAAAGTTATTGTGCGAAAACCAAGAATAATGCTTATTTGGGCCCTTTTTTGGCCCCTAATTCCTAAACTGTTGAAACCAAAACTCCCAAAATCAATCCCAACCTTTCTTTTGTGGTCATAAACCTTGTGTCAAAATTTCATAGATTTCTATTAACTTAAACTAAAGTTATAGTGCGAAAACCAAGAAAATGCTTATTTGGGCCCTTTTTGGCCCCTAATTCCTAAAATGTTGGGACCAAAACTCCCAAAATCAATACCAGCCTTCCTTTTATGGTCATAAACCTTGTGTTAAAATTTCATAGATTTCTATTCACTTTTACTAAAGTTAGAGTGCGAAAACTAAAAGTATTCGGACGACGACGACGACGACGACGACGACGACGACGACAACGTGATAGCAATATACGACGAAATTTTTTTCAAAATTTGCGGTCGTATAAAAACTTATCGTTGATCACTGAACCATGAAATGAGGTCAAGGGCAGGTGAACTGTGCCAGACGAACATGTACACCTTAAGACCAATCTATAAACCAAATATAGTTGCCCTTTCACTTGTAGTATTAGAGAAATGGACTTAATCACGAAAAACTTAACGTTGGTCGCTGAACCATGAAATGAGGTCAAGGACAGGTGAACTGTGCTAGACAGACATGTATGCCTTAAGACCAACTATAAACCAAATACAGTTGCCCTACCACTTGTAGTATTAGATAAATGGACTTAATCACAAACTTAACGTTGATCGCTGAACCATGAAATGAGGTCAAGGACAGGTGGACTGTGCCAGACGGACATGTAAGTCTTAAGACCAATCTATAAACCAAATATAGTTGCCCTACCACTTGTAGTATAAGAGAAATGGACTTAATCACGAAAACTTAACGTTGACCAACATAAATTTTCAAGAGGTCAGTGAACCATGAAAATGAGGTCAAGGACAATGGAAATATGCCAGACAGAAACTTTATATCATGAGGCATCTACATGCAAGATATTAAACATTCAGCTCTTCTAACTTCTAAAATATAAAGTTTACAAGAGTGCACACGCTGAAATGTCTCACCTGCTCTCCATTATCACTTCCAATGGGAGGAAATGGACCTAACCATGCAAAAATACCACATACTCACTGACCTATGAAATGAGGTCAAGGTCAAAAGAATTATGTCAGACAGACATGTACACCCTATGACCAATCTATTTTTTTGGGTAAGGTGAGCTAAAAATTTGGACCCGTTACATCTATTGAGAATGCTAAGGATATATACACAGTGATACATACCTGCCAAAACTAATGGACTTATGTAAAGTAACGATGAGCCATTCCAGCCAACTTTTGCAACACATTTTGGGCATACTTAGACATCGGTAGGTCAAAAGCTGTCTTTGGTGGTTGCTCCTCTTTTTTTACTTTTTTTATTGGCAAGTATCTACTTAGTTCATTTTGATATATTGCAAGAATATCACCAGGCAGTTTTTCCTGAAAGGTTGACTTTTTAAGCCCAACAGCTTCAAGATCTTCTGCTGAAACACAGTTTTGGAAGTTTTCAAAATTTAACACCAACCATATACAAATGACTGTTCCAACATTCAGACTGTCATCCTTATTCCAGAGAGCTATGTTTTCAGACATGTAGAGTCTGTCTTGTGTGCAGTTGTACATCATAATTCTTAGTTTAACATTTGAGACTAAGAAAGATGGAATACAGAGATTGTTCAGCTTTGGATTCAGTTTTGACTGATAAAAAGCATTTGTAATAGTTTGAGCAAAAGTCTGTATCAAATTCTTTTCATTGGCAAATCCCTGATCTTTTTTCACCTCAATGCTTGTAGTGAATACATCAGGGCTTAAATTTGAGCCTTCCCCACCAGCTCCCATTTCATTCTGTTTATCATTCGTGACTTTTAACCTTTTTGCATCAGGTTCTCTCCACTCATAGTCTTGAGTTTCTTCATCTTCAATGCTCTCATCTTCATCTTTTTTAACTTTGACAGTAGTTTTATTAACTATGATATCAGGAAAACCATACCAAACTTTGTGATGTCCTTAAAAGAAACAATAATCTGGAGTTTAAAAAAACCCTTAACCACCAAACTGTCTAAGGTCTAAATTGAAAATAGGTTTGTTTATTTGCTGTTGACTGCTTTACGCTCCTTCAGTTTGACTCTGAAATTTTTTTTTATATCGCAGAATTATTTTGTGTTTATTTCTGTAAGCAGATTCATGGATTTCCACTATTTGGTTTGCCATAACATGCATGTATCGTTTCATCAAAGTGCTAAGAAATTTTTTTTTTTTTTGAGTTGTATAATGTTACATGTACATGTATGACATATTAATGTACCAAGAATCCCCATACCCAAAAGAAAATTTCATTTGTAAATAGTATCCCTCCTTATAACCAATCTGAATAAAAAGCTCCGCCGAGCGGAGCATGATACGACTGCAGTGGTCGACAAGTGTTCATTTGGGCAAGCATTGACACACTACTAAAGTGGACACAATAATATGCTTGACACAGTAATTTGCTGGATACAGTAATTAGCTGGACACAGTAATATGCTGGACACAGAAATTAAGACCCTTGTAGCTGGGAAACCTTAAGTCCCAGCTCAAATTTGGAAAGAATCAAACGGGTTGGAAATTTCATACGGAATCCAAACTAAAAAAAATATGTTGAAAACGGACAAGAAATAAAAAAAGTTCGTAAGGAACATAATGAAAAAAACAAAACCAAAATAAGATGAAAAACAAAAATTTGACAAAAGTCAATTTTGGCCCTTTTAAGCCCCTTGTACACTACAGTTCAGGTGGATTTTGACATGTCCACCCGTCCACAGTGGGAGTGGGCACAGAGTGGGCAAAACTTCCAGCTTGTCCACCATGCCCACCCTATGGAGTGGACATGCTATTTCTCAGTTTTAAGAATTAGACTAGCATATACTTTGCCCTGAAATAAACACTGAAGCTCTCTCATTCAATAATTCTGCAAAATTTGAATTTAAATTGGAGTGGGCAAGAGTGGGCTGCCCACGGTGGGCAGGTGGAAATGTCAAAGTCCACCTGAGCTGTAGTGTAGCTAGTAAACCATAAGTCCTAGCTCAAATCTGAGAAATTTTTCGCATTGGAAGTTCCATAAGAAATCCAAAGAAAAAAACCCATTGCAATCGGACAAGAAATAAAAAAGTTCGTTTTTTTTTTTTATTTAAGACCACTTTGGCCCCTAATAGCTTGAAAACGGTAAAAGCTATAGTAAATCCATTAAACTCTGCCGGTGCGGAAGTTCATAAGGAATATAATGAAAAAAACAAAACCAAAATAAGACGAGTGATCATTGTAACAGGATGCTGTTACGAAAGTCTCCCAAACAAACCCAAAAATTTCTGGGGAAAAGGTGGACACAAGATTAGTTTTTGACACATTAACATGTTGGACTTATTATCCAAGTTGAATACATTGTAAACAAGAGGCTCTCAAGAGCCTGAATCGCTCACCTTTATTCTTTTGGTTAAATCTCTCATCAATGATTATTTTGGCTTTTCAATTTATTTAAATGTTTTTTGGATCGTCCTATTTTCTTCAAAAGCCAAAAAAAATAATCATTTTCTCCTATGTTCTATTTTAGCCATAGTAGCTATGTTTCTTGACATACAAGGAAATAAAATATAAAATTTATACTAAATACTCTGAAACTCATTTAGCCTAAGTTTGGCTGAAATTGATACAGCAGTTTCAAAGGAGAAGATTTTTTAAAGTAAGTCAACATGATGAACAAATTGCGAAAAAAGTCCTTAAAGGGCAATAACTCCTTAAGGGGTCAATTGACAATTTTGGTCAAATTGACTTAATTGAAGATCTTACTTTGCTGAACATCATTGCTGTTTACAGTTTATTTCTATCTATAATTATATTCAAGATAATAAACAAAAACAGCAAAATTTCCTTAAAATTATCAATTCAGGGGCAGCAACCCAACAACAGGTTGTCTGATTCATCTGAAAATTTCAGGGCAGATACATTGTAGATCTTGACCTGATAAACATTATAACCCCAGGTCAGATTTGCTCTAAATGCTTTGGTTTTTGAGTTATAAGCCAAAAACTGCATTTTACCCCTATGTTCTATTTTTAGCAATGGCGACCATGTTTGTTTATAGATCATAACTTCGGATACAATTTACAAACTAGATACCCTAAGGAACATTCAGTTAAAGTTTGGAAGTATTTGGCCCAGTAGTTTCAGAGGAGAAGAATTTTGTAAAAGATTTTTAAGATTTACGAAAAATGGTTAAAAATTGACTATAAAGGGCAATAACTCCTAAAGGGGTCAACTGACCATTTCCGTCATTTGACTTATTTGTAAATCTTACTTTGCTGAACATTATTGCTGTTTACAGTTTATCTCTATCTATAATAATAAGTAAGATAATAACCAAAAACAGCAAAATTTCCTTAAAATTATCAATTCAGGGGCAGCAACCCAACAACAGGTTGTCTGATTCATCTGAAAATTTCAGGGCAGATAGATCTTGACCTGATAAACAATATAGCACCAGGTCAGATTTGCTCTAAATGCTTTGGTTTTTGAGTTATAAGCCAAAAACTGCATTTGACCCCTATGTTCTATTTTTAGCAATGGCGACCATGTTTGTTGATAGATCATAACTTCAGATACAATTTACAAACTAGATACCCTAAGGAACATTCAGTTAAAGTTTGAAAGTATTTTGCCCAGTAGTTTCAGAGGAGAAGATTTTTGTAAAAGATTACTAAGATTTACGAAAAATGGTTAAAAATTGACTATAAAGGGCAATAACTCCTAAAGGGGTCAACTGACCATTTCCGTCATGTTGACTTATTTGTAAATCTTACTTTGCTGAACATTATTCCTGTTTACAGTTTATCTCTATCTATAATAATATTCAAGATAATAACCAAAAACAGCAAAATTTCCTTAAAATTACCAATTCAGGGGCAGCAACCCAACAACGGGTTGTCTGATTCATCTGAAAATTTCAGGGCAGATAGATCTTGACCTGATAAACAATATTACCCCATGTCAGATTTGCTCTAAATGCTTTGGTTTTTGAGTTATAAGCCAAAAACTGCATTTGACCCCTATGTTCTATTTTTAGCAATGGCGACCATGTTTGTTGATAGATCAAAACTTCGGATACAATTTATAAATTAGATACCCTAAGGAACATTCAGTTAAAGTTTGAAAGTATTTGGCCCAGTAGTTTCAGAGGAGAAGATTCTTGAAATAGTTTACGACGACAGACGACGGACGACAGACGACGACGGACGCCAAGTGATGGCATAAGCTCACTTGTCCCGAAGAGCTAAAAACACATTGATATTTTTGGGCCAATCATATAGATCATTCAATGCGTTTTGTCATGAGGAACAAGAAAATATATGGTTTAAGGGTAGGAATCTCATCGTTTTCAAGTTATTCAATCATTTTCAAAGTAGGCGTGGTTGGGATGACCCGGGGGACACCAACCCTATGTATCATTCAATGTGTGACTGTCTTGTCATGGTGAAAATTCCCTATGTCAGCAATTTTATAAGGAATCCAGAGAAAAAAAAACCCATTGAAATCGGAGGAGAAATAAAAAAGTTCGTTTTGAGGGATTTAGCACCTCTTTGGCCCCTTATAGCTCGGAAACGGTAAAAGCTACGTTAAATCCGTAACGATATCACCAGTGCGGAATTTCATCAGGAACATAATGAAAAAAAACAAAACCAAAATAAGATGAAAAATAAAAATTTGGCGAACAAAAAGGAGAAGTCCTTTTTAGCCCCTTTCAGCCCCTTGTAGCTCGGAAACCGTAAGTCTTAGCTCAAATTGGTGAAAATTCCCTGTTTCAAAAATTTCATAAGGAATCCAAAGAAAAAAACCCAGTTGAAATCAGACAAGAAATAAAAAAGTTTGTTTTTGGGGATTTAGCACCACTTTGGCCGCTAATTACTCGGAAACGGTAAAGGCTACGTTAAATCCGTTGACAAACTGCCAATGCAGAATTTCATAAGGAACATTATGAAAAAAATTTCATTAAAATTGAACAAAAAATAAGTCCTCCACATCAAAATTAATATAAACACTTATTTTTCCTCTTTTGGCCCCTATTTCAGGAATCAGCGGGGCATAACCCCCAAAAACAATCCCAAGCTGTATTTTGTGGATTTATACCTTATGTTAAAATTTCATAGCATTTGCTCAATCAGAACTCAAGTTATCGTCCGAAAACCACAAATCTGGACACCCATGCCGCCGCCGACGACGCCATGGGCGATAACAATATACGACCGCAAATTTTTGCGGTCGTATAAAAATCTTTAAATTTTTGTTTCCATGGTAACGGCAACAATTTTGAAAATTCCTGGTACCAAATGGACATGTATGCATGACAAGACCCATTTATGTAAAGTTTTATAAACATTGTACATATAGCAGATTTTAAATTTTGCATATTTTTGCGGTTTCCATGACAACAATATCCATTTTGAAAATTCCAGGACCAAAGTGCTCAACTAGGCATTGGTCTCTTACTTCATGTCAAACTTCTAATATAAATCAGTTTTGAACAATTTTCAAAAATCTTTAATTATCTGTTTCCATGGTAATGGCAGCCATTTTGGAAATTCCAAGGACCAACTGGACATGTATTCATGACAAGACATATAAGTGTAAAGTTTTATGAAGATTGAAGCATCTTTTAAATTTTGCATATTTTTGCAGGTTCCATGGCAACAGCAGCCATTTTGAAAAATTCCAGACCCCAGGTGCACAACTAGGCATTGGCATCTTACTTCATGCCAACCTCCCATATTCTATGACTTATGGTTCCAGAGAACTGCGATGGACAAAATTTGGTGGAAAAAAAAGGGAAAAAAACTAGAAATAGCTAATGTCAGCCCGGCCTGTTTCCATGGTAATGGCAGCTACTTTAGATTTCCCATACACTGACTTAAAAAATATGAATGAAAAGTAACATTTCTAAAAAGTTTCAGCCAGTCTTGAACATTTTTCAATTTTTTTTTATTTTCGGTTTCCATGGTAACGACAGCCATTTTGAAAATTCCAAGGACCAGTTTGACATGTATGCATGACAATTCACATTTCTGTAAAGTTTTATCAAGATTGGAGCATCTTTCAAAATTTCGAATATTTCTGTGTGGTTTCCATTGCAACCGTAACCATTTTGAAAATTCCAGACCCAGGCATACAACTTGGCATTGGTATCTTGCTTCATGCCAACCTTCTATTATGAATAGTAACATTTCTGCAAAGTTTGAATAAGTTTTGAACATTTTTCAAAAATCTTTTATCTTCGGTTTCCATGTCAATGGCAGCCATGTTGGAAATTCAAAGGACCAACTTGACATGTGTGCATGACGAGACACAATTATATAAAGTTCCATTAAGATTGAAGCATCTTTTGATTTTTTGCATATTTTTTGCGGTTTCCATGGCAACGGTAGCCATTTTGAATATTCCAGACCCAGGCATACAACTAGGCATTGGCATCTTGCTTCATGCCAACCCATTATAGAGTTTGGCTTATGGTTCCAGAGAATTGCTCCGGACAAAATTAGGTGGAAAAAAAAACCAAAAAAAACCCCAGAGAAACGGAAGAATAGCAATATGTCGACCGACTAGATCGTTGGGCCGACATGCTTAAGTTTATTTTGAACATTATCTCCAATGTTGAGGCAGTCTCCTTTCAGAATTATATTTGATGACCTTGACCTGCATCCAAGATGGTAGCTGTCAGCTGACAGACAGTCACTACATGTACCTGTCTTGTGTGACCTTCGAAGGAAAGTTTGATATTAGGTCACATAAGACAGGTGGTCACTTAAAACAGGTTGATCATTTTCCTAGTGTGACATAAATGATAACTGGATATATTTGTATGTAAACTCTGTGCATCTGCAGTACTGCTTTTGGTGCTCATTGTATCAATACAGAGAAAATTTCATTTTTGGGGCATGTTTATTTTACCCCCTCTCCCTAGGGAAGGGGTATATAGTGATCCACATGTCCATCGTCTGTCTGTCTGTCCATGCTTTCGTCTGTCACACTGTTCGTTTCCAGATGATATAAAGAGAACGCCATTACATAGCCAGTGTTCATTCCAGAATTTCAGATTGAAGGGTCAAAGGCCCCTTTGGCAGTTAATCTAGGGGCCATCTACTGATATTGGTGGGTCATGAAATTTGACCAAAATCTCATTAATATCAGTGCAAAAAGCAAACAGTTGTTTCCTTCCTGTAGGCACTTATAAATAGATTTTATATAACAAAATTATACTTTTTATTAGTTGTTTTGTTTGTAAATGTTGCTTTCATTTCTTTATAAAAAAAATCATTTATTGAATCATTGATGTACTTGTAACTTGTCCTGGAATATTGTTCGTCTCGTTAGCGAAAGCATTGCCTTGTTTATCATATAATAATTGCACAATGGTCACATTTCATAAGTTTCGCATCGTAAATCAATCACGTCTGCACTGGTATTCGGTTTAATTTTCTCGTATCACCGCTTTTAGTGTTGTTTATCATTCGAGAGTCTTCTGCCACTTCTTGATCAACAATTTAACCGGTAGCATCCTTTAAACATTAAGGAAAACATAGATTTCAAAGCAACTTTCGTTTTCGTTTATCAGCCATGATTAAATTTAATAGAAAGGTCTCTTGTATAAAAACACTGAGAACAATGACAGGGAAGACCATGAAAAAAATCCGGAAGTTTCCTATTGTGGACTACGGAAAAACGACGCGCCCGACAGGCGCAAGTGGCACGTTTTCTTTGCGCCATGGGTGGAAATTATGCATCAATGGCGCAATGGCGCGGCCTGGAATGAACACTGCATAGCTTTTTAAAATTTTAATGTTATTTCCTACTATATAAATGAAGGTCAAGTTCAATTTTTGTACAAATTAGGGTCCTATGATAAAACTATGTCGGCTGATGTTGACTGCCTTGGTTGGCGGATGGAATCATCAGACACAATTCTGAAAGGGGGCAACCTAACAGGGCTTTTTCTACCTTTTATTAAAATAAGACCCAAACCCTTCAATTTAGAAATTTCCCTCAAACACCCTAACTTGGGAATTTTGCATCTCATGTTCTTACATTTAACCTTTGGGTCAGGTCAGGTGAGCTAAAAATCTAAGAAGGATGTGTCCATGGGATACAGAGGCTCCAACTTCCAACAAATAACTTCTTATTTTCTACTTATGGCAAAACCTTGAAATTAACACTTGAAATCCAGATTTTTCCAAAAATGCACATAACAATAATCGATAGTGTGAGTCAGTTAATTTTTGCCACAATTTTTTACTTCTATATAAGAACATGGGTGAAAGTTATCTGGGTTGGTAAAACCGGAAAAGTATGTCAACGATTTTTTGGATTTTGCCCTACCTATAACTAGAGACTATCAGCACAGCTCATTATGTATACCCCATGCCCCTTCATCTGCCAAGCCCCATTAGTTAGATGACTTACATCAGATATTAAAATACAGCAAGTAGTTCAAATTTCAATGATTTACCCACCTAGGCTCTACAATACAACTATGAAATGAAGAAAACAAGCTTACACATTTAGAGACACGAAGTGGATGACATTTTACTACCATATACTAAAGTAGGTCAAAGATCAAAGTGACCTAAATTTGGTACATGACACATCATATTTGTATAATGCATCCATATATCAAGTTTAATTATCCTAGGTGCTACAGTGGTACTATCATAAGTGTCAAAGTCAAGGTCACAGTGACCTTGATTTAGTACACAACACATCGCCTTTGCATGATGCATCAACACACTAAGTTTGACAATCCTAGGTGCTATGGCACAAAAGTTCTGCACAAGACACGAAGTGGGCAAATTTTACTATCATAAAGGTCAATGGTCAAAGTCAAGGTCATAGTGACCTAGATTTGGTACTTGACACATCGCATTTCTATAAATCGGCCCTTAAAGTTTTCAATGTTGCTCAATGTTGCTAAAAGGAGTTCTGATTGGATGATTATGTAAAATCATCCAATCGCTGAAAAAAAATCTGCACAAGACACGAAGTGGGCAAGGCTTTACTATCATAAAGGTCAAAGGTCAAAGTCAAGGTCACCGTGATCTAAGTTTAGTATGCGACACATCACCTTCCCATGATGCATCCATATACCAAAATTGATAATCCTAGGTGCTATGGTACAAAAGTACTGCTCCGACAGACTAGGCGATTCCTATATACATGGTATACTCATAAATAGTGGTATATATACCTATAAACGCCCGCCCGCCCGCCTGCCTGTCGTACCTTGCCAATCTGATAACCGATTTTTACATTCGTAAAATCCCAGTTAAAAATCCTAGGTGCTACGGTACAAAAGTTCTGCTCAGCTCTGGACACAAAATTGACAAGGTTTTACTATTATAAAGGTCAAAGTCAAGGTCACAATGACCTAAATTTGGTACATGACTCATCGCCTTCCCATGCATATGATGCATCCACATACCAAGTTTGATAATCCTAGGTGCTACGGTACAAAAGTTTTGCCCCCGACATGAAACGGGACAGACGGATGGATGGACGGACGGACAGACAGACAAACTTCATTTGCGGGGGGTATAATAAGGCAAACTACAGATTATACTGATCTGATGGTTTTTTAGAAGTCTTTCTTTTTAATTAACAATTAAGAAAAAAGATAAGGGATTGCAAAGCTCACGTGAATCATCTCAACAAAAATCTTACCTATAGATGTATTCCCAAGATTCAGGTCTTCATGACATGCTGGACATTTTTTCAAATCTGCAGGCCAACTGTGATGGCCATCAATCAAATATTCTGCTGAAGGAGCTAACAGTACAAACAAATGATGGGAAAGGATTGCTTGTATTTCTGCTTCACTCTTTGCACTTTTGACCTTCTTTAAATGTTCGATGTTCTTCTCTAAGAAAACAAAAGAAAACTTTTTATCAAAATATAAATTACATGATATACCAATATACCTATTCACTGTACAATAGACCATATACTAGAGGCTCAGGTTAGCCTGTATCGCTCAACTGATTTAAACAAGCATTCTGTGAGAATTGCTAAAGCAATTTTAAATTTTAATGTCGGAAACACTGGAACCACTAAATGTCAACAAAAGTTTAGCTCATGTGTGCTTCAAGCAATATTCATCTTGTGATTTCACTTCATATTTTAAAAAATATTTAGAATATAAACCAACAGAAAATGTCCTTAATTTATACTTTGAATGTTGCTAAACTTTTTTTGTTGAGTATAATTTTGAAAAGGGACCATCCAAGGGCCATTCTACAAAAGTTTAACCCAAACTGGCCAAGCAGTTTCAGAAGATTTTTAATTGATTTTTTGCTCAATTTCTTTTTTAGTAAGGGCGGCCGTCGCCAGGTGGGGTCATGGGATAAACTGAAGGAAACCGCATTATGGCCACGTTTGGTTCAAAAATGCAAGATTCATACCACATTGTCCGTAATTTTTCACCATCAAAAGTTTTGCAATTACACATCTGACGTCATCAAAGTTACCAGTTCATGGGGCAACTGGATGCCAGTTATACTGTAAACAAAATTTCGTATAGTGGTACATGTATCTTTAAACCAGCTAAATAACTTCTTACTAGTGTTAATGTTGCATTAGAAAGCCATAGAGATACGTCATGTCGCAATGACATAGAAACTGCGGCACAATAACTAATGTCTCAGTGCTTAATTCAGGACATCCTGGGGGCCGTGCGAATGCAAAATAATCAAGTAATTATCAGAAAAATGAATGAAAACTTTAAATCGTCTAAATTAACAAATATCCTGGAAAATGAAAATCTCACTTTACTGTCTCAAGTATGAAAATCTCACTGAACAGTCTCTATTGTGTGAAAATCTCAATGAACAGTCTCTAATATATGAAAATCTCAATGAACAGTCTCTCATAAAAATCACTAACCACTTTATTTAACCAGTCCATTTCTTAATCTTCTCCTTTGCAGCATGGGATCCTATGTTAAAACTATGTTGGCTGCCTTGGTTAGCGGATTGGGTCGTTAATTCATTACATTTATAAAGTAATGGACCCTGGTGCCAAGTTTGGTCCAAATTGTCCCAGTGGTTTCCTAATGGAAGATTAAAATGTAAAAAGCTAACGAAGACAGACAGACCCCAAGTGGTAGTGATAGGCTAGCTCACATGAACCTTCGGGCCAGGTGAGACAATTAAACGATGGGATTTCATGATCTCAACACAATGGGATTCAGGAAAGAGCATTTTATTTCAACGCAAATTCAGGATTATTTGTTAATGGGAAAATGATTATGTTGTTGATAAATTTTTACACTTTTTAACTTGGCACTTGTTAACGTTACATCAGGAATGTAATTATAACGCAAATGTTAGATTTACATCCAGGTAAGGGGCAGCAATTAATTACGGAATAATGCTGATGTAACCGTAACAAAAAAAATAGAATTACATGGATTAAGGTAGAGGCTGACACTGGTCATGTGACTTTTGAAGGAATTTGATATAAAAGCGGTGAAATGTTTTACTTTTTGAATTCTTTACATTTATTTTGTAAAAGTTTATGAAATTAAACTAGAATACATTTATAAATTGATTATGTCAACATTTTACATGGGACATTTTAGCGAAAACAAAAGGACGTTTTAGCAGCTTAGTATAGGACATTTAAGCGCCGATTTTTAGGACAATTTAGCGAAAATAAAAAACATAGTAGGACATTTTAGCGACATTTTTGGGAAAATTAGCAGGAAATAAATATATATTAGAATAAATAATATATAAGAAGCACTGGCACTAAATTTAATGTATTATAATTCAAGTTGTAATGTAGCATATTTACATTGTACTAAAAACACTCGATTTAAAAAAAAAACACTAAAAATACTGGTTAAAACTCTTATTAGTTTAAAATATCAAAATATTGACTTAAACAGTAAAACACAGCACTACGATAAGTGTTATTTTAACTGCAGCTTATAATAATTCGATTGAAATCTGTAACTAAGACTTTCAGTATTCGTCAACTCTGTATCTAAAACAATCACGGACTACAATTCTGTTCCCCCAATACATTTCAGTTACTTAGAATAACGAAGTCATGGTCGTTCTTACAGAAATTATTGATCTCAAATGCTGAGGGACATTTGACGCGTGTAATAAATATATAATAGAAAAATACTTCCATAGCCAACGAAAAAGATAAGAATTAATTGGTACATACATTTCAGTTCAGGATTACACACAACGAACTGGCCAAAACTGGTCAATTAAGTCATGTGTAAAACTAGAAATTATACATATAAATAATAATATGCTTATTTTTTTAAATATGTATTACTAATTTTATACAAATACTTGGATTTGTATCAAAAATGATACTACAGGTAAAATTTCAATGAAATGTCCTTATTAAAACACAGGTAAATTTCGCTAAAATGTCCTATCCAAAATACAGGTAACCAAAATTTTACGTCACTAAAATGTCCTATGAAGTCGGCGCTAAAATGACCCTATGTACTTTTTTTCTTTTTGCTAAAATGTCCCATGCCCCCTCATCTTACCTACAATGAACTTTCCATCAATAGCTATAGGTGCACAAGAACCAAATCCCTATTGATCAGCAATAGATAATCTATATGCACATATCAAAACACACCCTGAGATTGGTATAAGGGTACCTTTATATAATTTAATCGTACCCAGGGTACAGATATACAGGGTTTCCTCTGGGTTGAATTTTTTTTGAGCCAATACTTGAGCCAAAAGCCAAAGGAGTAGGGGCAATAAGGCCCTTATTTGGCCCAAAAATTACTGCAAATTTAAAAGTTATCATACATATTCTTAAACTACTGAAAACTTGACTAAGTAATAAGGTACTAAGAAAAACAAAACAAATTTGACATCGAACAAGTTACCATGGCAACAAATCATGACTTAATTAGCATATTTTGTTAAATTTCGTGATTTTCCTTGTTTTTTCATCAAATTTGAAGTATATTTTAGATTGAAAAAGTATGTGCGCACTCCAGAAACAACTTTATATTTGGTGAGATTATGCCAATAGTTATAATAAAGCTTCTGTTAAATTATTTTTTTGTTTCTCGGCTGCGCACTATGTTTCCTCAACGGAAATAAAGATAGAAAACTGCATAAATTCTGTATTTTCATCGTTTTTGTGAAAATAGTATACATTATGACGTAATTGTGACGTCATCAGATAAAAATCTTAATGTTTTTCATTTATATTTCTTGACCCTATGCATTTCTAAACATTATGTGCCAATTTGAAATAGTTATCAAACATTTTATTTTCTTGGGCCAAAATTGGGCCTTAATGCCCCTACTCCTTTTTGAGCCACTTTGAAATTTTTTGAGCCAAAAATACTTCAAATGTTTAGGCACTAAAATGCACTTAAATATTAACCATCTACTCAGTCCCAATATGTCAATGTTACCCTAAAACATTTAGATTCTAATTAAAAATGTCCAGGCAATTTTATTTTCAGCATTATTAAATTGTTTACTTTTTACCTGTTGCTTTATGTGTTTGCATAACTATTGTTTATGTATTATGTTACCTTTCTTATGTAATATGATTAATCTAATTAGTAAATTAAAAATTACCTGATCAATCCAATGTTTGTTAAAAAATGGTTTCAAGTTACAATGTGTTTAAAACGATAGTAGTTAAATAAATTACAACTTTCTCCAAATTATATAAACAAGAGTGCACACACTGAAATGTCTCGCCTGCTCTCCATTATCACTTTTAATGTGAGAAAATTGACCTAAACATGCAAAAAATACCACATAATCACTGACCTATGATATAAGGTCAAGTTCAGCAGAATTATGTCAGACAGACATGTACACCCTAAGACCAATCTATAAACCAAATATACTTGCCCTATCTTTTGTAGTATTAATTTAGAGAAATGGACTTAATCACGAAAACTTAACGTTGATCGCTGAACCATGAAATGAGGTCAATGACAGGTAAACTGTACCAGACAGACATGTACACACTAAGACCAATCTATACGACCGCAGAGGTCGAACCCTGAACAGTTGGGGCAAGTATGGACAAAACATTCAAGCGTGATACAGCTCTGAATTTGGATTGTGATCAAATTTTTGACAATACATGGTTTTTTTTTACACAAAACAAATGTCAAGATTTTACAAATCAATTAAAGATTTCTTCTTCAAACTTTTTAAATCTAAAATTAAATAGTTGACACAGCATAGGTTTCTGACACAGAATGAATGTGGTCTAATGAACTTAAAAGTTTTTTTTTGCCTTTGAGCAATTCACTATGCTGTTGAATATTAATCCTCTCAAAAAAATGTTTGAAGAAATTTTCTTTTTATTAATTATGAAATCTGAAATGAGAAAAATTTAACCCCCCCCCCCCCTTTTTTTTCACATCCCCGTTTCCCTTTTACCGAAACTGATATCAATTCAAATTTCTAATGGAGTTTGCAACATTAACTACTCTTTTAAATACATCATAAAATATTAAAATGTAAAATAAAGTGCTTGTTATCACTGAATGGTAAAGATTGGTTGGTAGTAAAAGTGAATATACATTGTTTATTGTATAAAACAATAAAAAAAAACTTCATCAGAAACATTTTATATTGGCAAATTTCCAATGAAGTTATTTACATAAAGTTATTGGCAAATAAAAATAGAAAATGACATCATAGTCATGTCTGGCAAATGTCCAACATACACTATCTAAAAACATTTTAGATAAGATAAGGAAAAAAAGCTTCATCAGCAACATTTTATATTGGCAAATTTCCAATGAAGTTATTTACATAAAGTTATTGGCAAATAAAAATAGAAAATGACATCATAGTCATGTCTGGCAAATTTCCAACATATATTATCAACTACTATTCTATACAAAGAAAGATAACTCCAATTGAAAATTAATTGCTATTGCACAATATTGTGCAATTAGATATTTCTTGCTATTGTGCAATACTGTGCAATTGAAAATTTCTTGCTATTGCACAATATTTGATATGGAATCCTGATTTGGACCAACTTGAAAACTGGGCCCATAATCAAAAATCAAAGTACATATTTAGATAAAGCATATCAAATAAGCCCAAGAATTTAATTTTTGTTGAAATCAAACTTAGTTTAATTTTGGACCCTTTGGACCTTAATGTAGACCAATTTGAAAACTGGACCAAAAATTAAGAATCTACATACACAGTTAGATTTGGCATATCAAAGAACCCATTTATTCAATTTTTGATGAAATAACAACAACAACAACAACAACAATACTTTATTTTAAGAGGGTTACACAGTTAGCTATATAACTAATCTTCCCTGAGGCCCTCGTAATGAAAAATCAAACGAAACACAAACATATACTAGTACATTGCATACATACATTAGCATAAAAAGTCAAGTGTGATAATAATGTTCAATACAACTTGATAAAATGTTATGAAAAAATAAACATGATGACATGATCAGTTTTTTATATTATTTATACAGCTAGGTTGATTTCAATAAATGATCTGTTATTTTGTATTTGAAAGAATTAATATTTGTAATATTTCTTAACGGTATTGGCAAATTATTCCACAAGAATGGTCCAGAATACATAAAAGATTTTTTGAATAATTCTGTTTTTGGTTTAGGGAGTATGAGGTTTCCTTGAACAGCATTTCTCAAGGGGTACGGATTTCTGTCTGAAACATAATGAAACTTGTTAGTTAGATATGATGGGGCATCATTATTAATACACTTAAATGTCATCACTAACTTATGATATTTTATTCTCTGTTCAACTGTCATCCAGTTTAAGTGTTTGAATAAGGGTGCAGAAGGAGCGAATGGGTCTGTTTCTAGTATTAATCTAGCAGCCCTCTTTTGTAATTTTAATATCCTTTTTAAACCCTCACTGCTACAACTACTCCACACTATACAACAATAATCAATAAGTGGCAAGATATAACCATTATAGAATAATTTTCTGCAGTCTAGATTTAGAAATTTTTTAATCTTTAATAGTAGATATAGTCTAGATGATATTTTTGAGCAGATCAAGTCAATTTGGGTTGTCCATGTGAGGGAAGGGTCAATTTTAATGCCTAAAAGACTTTCGCATGTGGAAGATTGTATCACTTGATTGTTAATAGTTAAACAACTCTCATTGTAATGTGGCATTGCTCTTTGCTTCGTTCCAATAATCATATATTTTGTTTTATTTTTATTGATGAACATATTGTTATCATTGCACCATGCCTCTACACCATGTAAATCTTCTTGTACCTTTGACTGAAGAGTTTGATAACAATTACCAGAAAGATGTAAGGTTGAATCATCGGCATATAAATCAGTGCAACAATTTTTCATATAAATAGGAAGGTCGTTGATGTATAATATAAACAGAAGGGGGCCTAATATGGAGCCTTGGGGAACACCATACTTGATATGAAGTTTTTCAGAATGAGCATTACCAATTTGTACCTGTTGAGTTCTTTCATTCAAATACGATTGAAAAAAAGAAACAGCAGTATTATCAAATCCATAAATTTCAAGTTTTTTTACAGAGGATATCATGATCTACTACATCAAAAGCTTTCTTAAAATCCAACAGGACTGCTAAGTTGATATTACCATCATTCATATCCTGTATCCATTTATCTATGATATTGATAAGGGCAGTTTGGCAAGAGTGTTCTTGTCGAAACCCAGACTGTGCTGGGTGTAAAAGATCTAATCTTTTAAGATAGTCAAACAAATGTTTTGAAACATGCTTTTCTAAAAGTTTTGATAAAACTGGAAGTACAGAAATTGGTCTATAATTTGTTGCCATGAATTTTTCACCAGCTTTAAAAACAGGGGTTACTCTTGCATTCTTTAAAACACAGGGAAATGTACTTGTGTCTATTATTCTATTAAAAATGTAAGTTAAAGATGAAGTTATGAAAGGAGCACTCAATTTTAAAATTTTTGGTCCTATGTTATCAGATCCGGTGGATTTATTAATGTCAAGTTTGATCATCTCATTAAATAGACCATTTATTGTGACTGGTGGAATTGAAAATTTTACTTGTTCTGACTTAGTAAATTTCTTTTGTACAAAATTATTTAATTTTGCATAATCATTATTTTTGCTCATACATCTGTCAGTCCTCAGGTTTTCAACACAAGATGTAAAAAACTTATTAAAAACATTACAAATGTCCCTGACATTATTAGTTTTAATACCATCTTCATTTAAAAGTTCATATGGCTTTTCTTGTTGGGATGGGTTAAGACTGTGAATACATTTCCACAAATCTTTAGATGCTTTTGAATCTTTTACCATCTTTGAATAAAAATTTCGTTGAAACAAAGTTTAATTTTGGACCCCCATTTGGACCAACTTGAAAACTAGGCTAATAATTAAAAATCTAAGTACATTTTTAAATTCAGCATATCAAAGAACCCCAAGGATTCAATTTTTGTTAAAATCAAACTAAGTTTAATTTTGGACCCTTTGGACCTTAATGTAGACCAATTTGAAAACGGGACCAAAAATTAAGAATCTACATACATAGTTAGATTCGGCATATCAAAGAACCCCAATTATTCAATTTTTGATGAAATCACACAAAGTTCAATTTTGGACCCTTTGGGCCCCTTATTCCTAAACTGTTAGGACCAAAACTCCCAAAATCAAACCCAACCTTCCTTTTATGGTCATAAACCTTGTGTTTAAATTTCATAGATTTCTATTTATTTATGCTAAAGTTATTGTGCGAAAACCAAGAATAATGCTTATTTGGGCCCCTTTTTGGCCCCTAATTCATAAACTGTTGTGACCTCAACTCCAAAAATCAATCCCACCCTTCCTTTTGTGGTCATAAACCTTGTGTTAAAATTTCATTGATTTCTATTTACTTATACTAAAGTTATTGTGCGAAAACCAAGAATAATGCTTATTTAGGCCCTTTTTTTGCCCTTAATTCCTAAACTGTTGGAACCAAAACTCCCAAAATCAATCCCAACCTTCCTTTTGTGGTCATAAACCTTGTGTCAAAATTTCATAGATTTCTATTCGCTTAAACTAAAGTTATAGTGCGAAAACCAAGAAAATGCTTATTTGGGCCCTTTTTGGCCCCTAATTCCTAAAATGTTGGGACCAAAACTCCCAAAATCAATCCCAACCTTCCTTTTGTGGTCATAAACCTTGTGTTAAAATTTCATTGATTTCTATTCACTTTTACTAAAGTTAGAGTGCGAAAACTAAAAGTATTCGGACGACGACGACGACGACGACGACGACGCCAACGTGATAGCAATATACGACCAAAAAATAAAAATTTTTGCGGTCGTATAAAAAGCTGATCATCGATTTCCTGTTACATGCTTAGTTGATGAGTAACATCCGATAACTTCTGAATACCGCAACATGCATGTTCCGAAGTAACGAACTAGAAAATGACATCGATGTTCGCAACAACAGATTAGAATGACCAGAAATCTTTTGCGCCACATTTCTGCGCCAAAGTAAATATTTTTGCGCCAAATTAATAGATTTATCGCCAAATGCGCAAATGGCGCAGGCCAGCGGAAAGCCTGGATATACATTATAGGAATGTTCACAAATCTCATTAGTGATGTCATATTCACTAATTTGCATCTCATTTAGTGTCATTTTGGTTGGCAAGTAAACAGACTAATAAACAATGGCCAATTACTAGATAAAAATCCCAATTTTCAAACTTTAATTGCTTTGTTATTTCTAGATCGATTTTTGGTCTGTAAATTTAATTTTAAATCAGAGTTGGAAATAGCAGCCCGACCGCCAGTCCATGACTGGCTAATTTTTGGCAGGGCTGGCTAATATTTCCCCAAATTTATATAGCCATCTAGTAAATATATTGAAATATTGCATTCAGGGCTGGCTAGAATTTTTTTTTAGAAAGTTTTATTTTCATCGGTGGAAAAATGAATTTATTATTGAATTTTGAAAATTCATCCATGTAGTTTGGAAAAGTTTGAAAATGAACCTACATTTACATACACCAGATAACTGAATATTTATTCCAAAAGTTTACCATTACTAAGAGCTTTCAAAATGATTTTAAGAACCAAAAGAAATTTATAATTATCTTGAATAATAAAAAAGTTACAAATGTATGACGATTTAAAGTTAATACCCGCATCTTTATGCATTTTTTGCCCACCAAAACAAAAACACAGGTGACCTGTGACGTCATGGCGAACATTCCTATAATAGACGTATTTACACTTTCGTCCACCATTGCACAAAATCATACAGGATTCTGCAAAATTTTGCGTCACAAAATAAACCGTTTGACGCCATAATTTAAAAGTGATTGTCGAGTGACATCAAAAGGTTATTCGAAGACAATTCTTGGGGTCATTCGGAGCCGAATTCCAGGTGTAAATTCAACTATAGTACCCTGGGTACGTTTATAACAATTTTAGTTACCCAGGGTACAGTTATACATTCAAATAGTACCCAGGGTACTTAGATATAGTACCCAGGATGACAATGACCCCTTCAGCCTTACTTTTCAATACCATACATCAAGGAAGTAAATTTAAAGTCGGTGAAACATTAAAAAGTCCTTGCATACATGTACATTATTTGACAGTAATAGGAACCCCAGATGACCTTGTTGCCACTAAAATGTTTAAGGCGAGTATTTATTGCGGTGGTTCCGCATTCAATATCAGGTTTACTCTCTGCAGTGGGACCCCTGATTTATTTTGGGTTATTTTGGTTATGCAAGGTACCCCCCCCCCCCCCCCCCCCCGCCCCATAAAAAATTATAGAGTAACTGTACGTGGAGTCGTACACTTAAAAACTGTTAGCAATTGACCCCTTAACTGAGTTGTCAAAGATAAAACTTTTGTATTTGAGCAATAGAGTATTATGAAGAGTTGTAAAGGGTCATAGTTTTATATGTCACGTGTGCCTCGTTTTGAAATTATACAACAAAACATAAATAAGATATGGCCATCTGCAGGCTAAAATCGGCACTTCTCATATAGTAATAATTTTTAAAATCGCCTCATCACAACTGACCAGTTTTTGTCTGCTGGTTTGCTTACTGGTGTCAGAAAAACAAGCCAGATTGCCATTTTTGCATTATTTCCTGGTAAACGAAATCAAACAAACCAGTAAAATAGCACGTGCAAAATCACAATTCTTTATTCAGTAACTACTTAAATTTGTTTGTCTTACAACATTTATCAATTGCATCAAGTTTCTTCAATATAACGTTGCCCTCTTTGTTGTTTTTGGGAGAAAACTGTGTTTTCCTATTTTTCCAATTTAGGTGCATGCGTACTTACTTTTATTTGTGGTTATTTATATTATTTTACCGTAATTATTTACACTATACTGTTAAATCTGAGGCAAAATAAACCTTTTGAAAGGCAAAAATGTTTATTTATCATAGGTTTAATACGTGAAGAGCAATATTTTCCGGGTGTACGACTCAACGCCCTTTTTTTTCAGGATTTCTAGGGTTCAATAAATCAGCTTGCAGTAAGAAATGCCAGTCCCCATATTTAAAAACCAAAACCAAAACCAAATCATAAAATACCCGTCCATTTACCAACACATGATCAAATAAAATCACTGGGCCTATAAATGTCTCAAAAGTGTACGACTCCACGTCCGGTCACTCTACATGTTATATGTATGTCATGATTAACTAGTGTCTTTACTGAAGTTCTATAAAAACTTTCGTGTCTATTAACTTACCATCTCTTAAAAATTCTCGTAAAAGTCCAACTATACGGTCTCTTGAACCATTAAATTTCTTGTTTTCACGGTATAAATTTTCCACAACTTCTACAATGGCGTCGCACCAGAACCATGCAAAAGGCACCCCTAGTCCTACGTCATATTTGATGTCTACGTCTGAAAATGATACCGGATAAGCAGCATCGCAAGTTTTTATTTCTATGCTCGAAAACAGACTTCCTAAAACTGAGCCTGAGGAATTTCGATTTCGGTAATCAAAATGTTTCCGGAGAATGTCTTCCATTGCGTCCATTGTTATCTGATTATGTGCCCCTGATTTTTGGTAAAGGTCAACCTCTACCAAAACAACCAATCATCTTTTGTCATAGAAAAGTAGTCCTTAATAAATAAAATAGTCCCACTTTGACTTTGCATATCTTCTTCTTCTTCCGAATACGGGAGTAGACTCCTAGGTAGGAGTGTAAAACTTCCCGGACGGAGTCAAATTACAGGCCTTAAGATATGACAATCTGGCTATTTTTGCCTTTTTTGGCAATTCTTCATTCATACTTTCAAATTTAACTTGAAATTACAATGTTTGCACAATTTAGCATTTAGATCAGTGGAATAGATAAATTATGACATGCTAAAGGTCAAAAGAACAGTTTTCTATCATTTTTTGGGGTAATGTATCAAGTTTTATAGGTTTGCTTAATGCGGCGAATAATGACTTATGCACTTGGGATATACTTGTATTAAAATTTCAAATTTTAATTTAAATTAGATTTCAACCAGTTTTTAGCAATTTATTTAGCAATGGGAGAAGAGCGAAGAGCGGGCCCTTACTTTATGAAAATTTCTAGATCCGCTAGGAACTATCCATACGAACCCCGAAAAAAAAATCTGTGCCGTATGCTTCAATTTGTGTTATACTAAGCTAAGCATCTGTTTCATGTTCATTCTACATAATTCTACCTTTTAAAATTTGTAAAGTGCGTATGACGAACTTGTTGTAGGAGTTTAGGAAGTGCGTTACAGCTTTTACATTAATGCTAGCAAGACAAATCTTTGTTTGGCTTGCTTGCTTTGTTTGTATCAGTGATTGCTCAAGCATGGTAATTAAGATAGGCGGGGCTTCAGCTTGTATACATCATACTTAGATTTTATTGGACATTATATGTCTGAGGTTAAGGACACTTAATTTTAAAACATCACATGACAAATACACTTTTTTCTTGTATGAGGCTGAGAAACTGGCCTTCAACATTAACTGACTTAAAATTAATATTGTTTTTATAACATATCAATCTATTAGTTCAGTCAGTTATTTCCATGTCTGTCCTTCGATTATGAAACTCCAGAAAATATTCTAAAAAATGGGAAACAATTGTATTGAAAAGAGAAAATCGAGTGCACCTTTTTTTATGTTAGGGTGTGTTTGAGATGAATATTTTGTCTTGAAAATGTACAAAACAAGAGTATATGATACATCATCTCGCTTCAGACTCTATCATTTTATATAGCAAAGCTACAGGTTGACTTTATAACATAAAAAAAATCACAGTACTAAAAGATGAAATATAGGGGTCAAGTGAAATACCATGCGCGTAGCTACGTTTACGTCAAAACGCCCGGGCGTACACTTGAATTTTGAAAAAAAAAAATCGACATAGAATAAGAAAACCTGGTCAAAACCACATCAGCCTTGTGCTTCTTTTTTCAATGGATTGTAATTATGAATAAAAAGGTACTAAATTTACTCAAATAGATCATTTAATATATTTGTTCTAATCTGTTGTAATAGTCTGTATCTACTATGAATTCTACGTTCTTTTCTAATATTTAAAGCAATTCATTATCTGCTCAGATTCGATATAATGTTTGTAATTTTGTCAAGACTGTTATTTATGTCCCAAAAGCGAGACAAAGCGGCGTCAATATTTAGGTTCCGAATGTGGATAAAGTCTTTTGAATGTCTCTCCGTGAAATTTTACGAAAGTTGGACAGAAACTGTTTATGATCGAAAGGGTATTCTGAGCAATATAGTTATGCAATTATATCTTTAATTATCCCGCATTTTTAGGACAACATGAATTTCTTTCTGTAATTACTAAGTCATTATAAGTGGTCGTATTTTGTTATTTCTCAATTACATTAACTACTTGTCGAACCTTCATCGAATTTCATAAAAATGCAGAGGAAGCTTTTTCTGATTAATGTCTAAAGCTAAAATTGTGAAAGCATTTGTTTTTTTCATTTTTTTGTTCTTTTCTGATTGAGATATAGCTGGACTCTTCTTTATGCAATTAATTATTTTACATGGATTACTCAATTTATAAAACCTTCATATATTGTCGTGAAATATTCCAGATCAATTTTAGATTTCTTTTGAAATCCCTTTATGGAATGATAAATTGATTCACTTTTTGTGGGAAGAAATCCTAGGTGTTTCAGAATCTTTTCATATTGCTCCTCTTAGAAATATTTTTTTTCCGTGTTCATTAAAAGGTGCTTTTGTCGATTGTATGCTCACTCACAGCACCCTTTATTTAAAGTTATTTAAACTTATTTAAAAGTAATATTGGTTTGGACGTTTTCTCTAAAACCAATGATCGTTAGGCTAGCTGCCATTTTGTAAAGCTGGGGTCACATATTCACGATTTTTACTGCCGTCCTTGACAGGACCATTCCCGATAACAATTTGTCAAAAGTCTGATCAAGATCCTGTGAATCCTGAATGAAAATTCAAACTTTAATTAAAATTTATAAAACAAATAATTTAATCACGACAACAATCAGATATTGTTCAGGAAGCGTCGATATTCAACCGTTTCCAAGCGAATTTATACCGATAATCCCGTTCTAACTCCGCTTCTTATCAAATTCGTATCTTTCGCCAGGTAAAATTCGACCGAGTATGTAACGACTGCGTCCCGATCCTACCGAATTTAATCCGACAGAGATCAGACAGTGACCAGACAGTGAACCGACACTGACGGAAGTTCGAAAACTGTCGACATAATCGGGATGAGCAGGTACTGTCGGAACGTTATCGTAATAAGGAAGCTACCATTTGATTTTTAGGGGGGGCAAGATTGAAAAATGTTGTCCTGCATTTTTTTTTAGCTGTAATCTCTGTCCTGCCTTTTTTTTTACCCCAATTTCTCCTACCTAAATTGTTGTCTTGACTTTTTTTTTTGCAAGTGTCTCATCCTGCCTTTTTTTACTCAAAACTTCTGTCCTGCCTATTTTTTTCAAATTTCATCCTAGTCCCCCCAGAAAAATCATATGGTAACTCCCTAAGGTCCGCTCTGTTGCATTGCGAACGGCTTGTCTGGTCTCAGTCGTATTGTCGAGACTCTGACGTGGGTATCATTGACGAATTTCGTATTAATAACGGGACTGTTCCGGGACGGTTTCGGCAAAAACGATTCGCACTCTTCACAAGATCTGGATGCAATCTTGATTCAATCGGCAGTTAAACACGCAATGAAAAATTTATCCAGATCATTCCCGTTCCACAGGACACCGTCCAGAATACACAGATTATTGTTAAGATTTTGATCCGATACAGCAGAATTTGTCACGACAAAAGGCACGATTGTAATCCGACTAGACTAAATCGGCTGGGTTCCCCTGAATATTACGGGACGCACCAATTGCAAACTGTCCGGGTACTTTGCCGAACTACTCGGACCCTACCCGACCCGTAGGAATCTGTTACGAAATTAAACGACTGCGTTCAGCCAATGATAGGACATTCAAGATAATTGAGGATAGTAATCCGACTTTTTCACTTTTCGTTTCGTATCGCAGTCTGATCTCAAACGGGAGCAATAATCGGCAATGTGTGAACCCCGCATTACACGATGAATAAGTTAACATATTACAAAATTTAACCAAAAAAACAAACCATATAGATTCAAAAGTATGTTGCTATCAATGAATTTTTTACTGACAGGAATCATTATTGTACATTCTCGATAACTTTCCCGTTCGAACCAACTACCAGCAGGTGCTTTAATATTGAGCAGTTGGGACCTTCATATTCCTCGGCAAGGTTCGGGCGTACACGTAAAAATTACCCAGCTACGCCACTGGAAATATATCGCTACAGTTTAAGTATGCAGGGAAATGCATAGTTAAACCCCGTGCCTACTTTGGTGGTCATTTTTACGCACGAAATGCTGACTTTTACGCCAATAATTGATATATATATATATATATAAGCAACTCACTAAAACCTCAGATTATTTTCGAAAATGAATAAATAAAAAACATTCAATTTGTTCATTTTTGAAAATCTCGAAAATATATAAGCAAATACAGTTTGTACAACTTTTGTGTGTTTGGGGTAATGTTAGAATTTCATTTAAATTAGCATATATTTGAAGGACTTTAATTTCGAGAGAAATAAAAATAACATTCAAAATTGGGCATTAGTAATAAATTTTGTTTGTAATCATCAAAATAAGACCATAGTATATAGGATACAATTACAAAAATAGTATAATGTGATATTAATTTTATTATGCCTTTTTTTACACAGGCGAATTAAACAAATCAATTGATTTAAAAAATCATTATAAATTCTACCTAAAATATTTGACCTCAGTTTTTCTATTTTGACCTCTAACCCTAAAAAACCTATTGTTAATTACCATTACCATACTTTGACGTGTTCATGCGGACGATGTTATTTAAAGTGCTACTTTGCATATATTTCTGGTGTTGTAACATGATTTTTGTCTGTAAAATGAGATCAGAGACGGAATACGGACCATGTAGGAACTAACGTTTGAATAATTCAAACAGGGTGTGTTTCTCTTTACTTCAATCCCTATCAAATATGTATTTATTTTCAAAAACTGAGAATCATGTGGCGTTAACGTATTATATTTGTTAAAGTTAGTAAATTTGCCATTGTGCCCATAAAATTCTGCAGCTGCTGCGTTTCAATAACTACTTGCCTATTTGAAACAATGGCTTTATATACATTATATATTCTAGATTAAATAGTGTTTTATGACAACTTATTCAAATAATATGACACATTATACAATGTTCATTGTATATGTCAAATACATAAAAAAAAAAGTCACCTTACTTACCAAAACAATGTCTTAACAGCCTTTTACATCAATTATATAAATCAATATTTATGTCGTCAGAAAGTACACACACTTCTATAATAATGGAAATACTATCTCAAGTTACTATCAAGTGTTTTAAAGAGTTATTATACATCAACGTGATCAAGTAGATCCCTTCCTTTCCGGAAGGAATGGAAATCTTTTACATGATTCTACACGATGATGATATACAAACAAATATTTTTTTTCTCTTGTGTTTGCTTAAAAGAAATGAAAATAATCAAATTAAAAGTAAATAAAGTTAGAATAAGTAAGGCGCTTCTAGTGAAGTGAAACTGGTATCGTTATTGTTATCATTTTCGACAAAATACGGTTTCGATTCAATTGATACATCATCAATAAATACATGTTATTTTCTTTCAGTTTTTTTCTGGCATTATCAAAGTAGCTACATGAAATCATATAGAGATATTCGTCACAGTATATATCGAGTCACAGAGATTGTCTATCTTTCGATTTTTGGCAAATTGCGCCATCTCCTGGCCTCGACTAAAAATTGGTGACTAATACATGTAAATTTACGAGGGATGTGCATTGTACATAAATTAGAGTGAAAACTCTAGAATATATTTTTCAAAAAGAAAATGAGTTTTGAATAATCTATAGCATAATGCCTTAAAAGATTTGAACATTTCTGAATACAAAAATTGTATAAATTGATCCTCAAGTTTCTGTTCACTTCTGTTCTGTTCTGTTCAACACACTTTAAAATCCATATTGACGAAAAACACAGTTTGGTTTTGCCAAATATTTGACATGCCACAATCATCCAAAATATATATATTGTTTAATTTTTTTTACCCAACTAGATTCATAACCATAAGCTGTGTAGTCAATATGTCTCAATTTATATAAAAATGTGTAAAATTTTGTTTCATTTTCTGTAACTACACCAAACATTTATCATATGTTTCTTTATTTGTAGTGATATAGGAAATATTCATAGCTCACCATATGCAATAAAGTTGGGTGTAGCTTGCTTTAAGTGTAATTTAATTTTACAAAACCGCAACTGTTTACTTTCAAGAACATCTAGGTTTTCAAAACCTCAAATTTATATTAACGTGTGAATGAAGAACAGACGATCTAATTGACCAATCACATTAGAGTATTTGTAGATACGGACATACTTAACTTACATTTTATAATTAAAACTGGTTCCGTGTACAGAAAATGTTATCATGCGTATTATTTTCACTTTAGGCCCAAAGAACGATAACTCAAACTCGTTGTGTCAAATAATATTTAAAATTTAGAATGGAAATGGGGAATGTGCCAAAGAGACAACAACCCGACCATAGAGGAGACAACAGCAGAAGGTCACCAACAGGTCTTCAATGCAACGAGAAATTATCGCACCCGGAGGCGTCTTTCAGCTGGCCCCTAAACAAATATATACTGGTTCAGTGATAATGAACCCCATACTAAACTCCAAATTGTACACAAGAAACTAAAAGTTAAATAATACAAGACTAACAAAGGCCAGAGGCTCCTGACTTGGGACAGGCGCAAAAATGCAGCGGGGTTAAACATGTTTGTGATATCTCAACCCTCCCCCTATACCTCTAGCCAATGCAGAAAAGTAAACGCATAACAATACGCACATTAAAATTCAGAATTTGTATTTCAAAATGCTCTCATTGTTGAGTAATCTATTTTGAATTGATAATTAACGTAGTAAACAATGTATTTCTGTCATCTAAATATAAACTACATGTATGCCTTGAAAATATCCTCGCATATAGATTGTACCAAGACACATGACAAAGGTAAATTGATTATTTAACCTCCATATGAACATGATGAATATGTTTTACATACTCAATCTCAGCCTTTTTTATTTTTTTATTTTGAACTAGTCGTAGGTTCTTTTATGTCAAGTCTGCATGGTGTTGCTGTTGTTGTGTTTCCGTTATGAGAATTTGATGTTGTTGGTAATGCTTTTACAGTGTTTGTTTGTATCACAATAGCAGCGATTTATACAGCTTTAAATATTTGACAGCTACCTGTTTACTGTTGAAGAATGTACAGTAACGATTTCTCCCCTATTACGTACAGTTAAATATGTCAATTGACCTGCGTAATCTTTTAAAAAAGAGGCGAAAGATATCAAAAGGAACATCCAAACTCATAAGTAGAAAATAAATTGACAACGCCATTGCTAAAAAAGAAAAAGACAAACAGACAAACAACAGTACACAAACACAAAACAAAGCATATAACTAATGACTGAGAAACACGAACCCCACCACACCCATTGTATATCTGCTTGATTGTACAGTGTATGGACTTAACACCTGAAGCACAAAATATACAACTGCATCTGATCTAAAGTACCAACAGGTTCAGCAACAAGAAAACAATTAACCCCGAAGGTATGTGATAAATAGATATAAGAAGATGTGGTATGAGTGCCAATGAGACAACTCTCCGTCCAGGTCACAATTTGAAAAACGTAAACCATTATTGGTCAAAGTACGGGCCTTCAACACGGAGCCTTCAATGTTGGATCACACCTTACAGCAAGCTATAAAAGGCCCCAAAAATGACTATTGTAAAACCATTCAAAAAGGCAAACCAACAGTCTAATCTATATAAAAAAGGAGAAACACTTATGAACCACATCAACAAATGACAACTACTGAATAACAGGTTCCTGACTCAGGACAGATGCTAACAAATGTAACGGGTTTAACGTTTCAACAGGTGCCAACCTTCACCTCAACCTGAATGTAACATCACAACATAGCAAGACACGCTATAAAATATCAATTGAAATGGTTTAACTCAGTCAAAAGACATATTTACTAAAACAAGTAAACATACACTGAACGAATAAATGTGATCTTTGACACAATGTAAATACAAAATTAATAAAAAAAGATAGGAGATGTAAAACAATATCAGAAAATATAACTTTGGATAAAATATTGTGCACAGGTAAATATAATTGTTTTGCTGTAAGGAGTACATGGAGTAGCGAGAGGTCTCGTAGTTAAGGTCACTGCATTATGAAAAATATCGACGAATTAGTAAATTCAATAGCAGTACATTTCTAACGACTTTGATAAGATAGCGGATTTTCTGTAACAAGAAAGTTAATGTACACTTTTTTTTATAATAGAGGTACTGTAACAACTTAGCTATTTAAGTAAATAAAACATATTGAATTTTTTTCTTCAATTTGTAGTTTCATATGATTTTAAGAAATCTCGCAAAAACTATCCGAGGGGTCTGTAGATTGCCCGTATCTTTTGTAATCTTTCAACAGATTTTCAACATAATCTGTTCACATAATAACCATGAACATAACAACTAGAAAACATTTTGGAAAAAAAAATCAGGGCAAATGGACCCTGGGCGAACAGGAACTAGGGCGAACGTGAATCAGGACAAACGGCAATCATTCCAAATCTTCCTATTAGGATATTTCAAATATTAAGGTTAAATTAATATTAATAAAATTAAAATTAAAAATTTAACTAAACAGGCTAACTGTAATGACTTCATTCACTGGGACCAGCAACTTTTAAAAAAAGCTATTGGTCACTTACAAAATGTACATGTACATGGAACTCAGTTAACACTTGAACAAATACTAATTTAAAATTGAGTCATTGACTCTCCCCCTTTCCAAAAAATAAAAATATCCTATTTTATGAATGTTCTTTTATTCCACATTTAATAAAAAAAAAATAGAGGCATTAAAGAGCCTGTGTCGCTCACCTTGTTCTATGTAAATATTAAACAAAGGAAGCAGATGGATTCATGACAAAATTGTGTTTTGGTGATGGTGATGTGTTTGTACATTTTACTTTACTGAACATTCTTGCTGCTACAATTATCTCTATCTATGATGAACTTGGCCCAGTAGTTTCTGTGGAAAATGTAAGTAACTATTTACAAATTTTATACAAATTGTTTAAAATTGACTATAAAGGACAATAACTCCTTAGGGGGTCAATTGACCATTTTGGTCATGTTGACTTATTTGTAAATCCTACTTTGCTAAACATTATTGCTGTTTACAGTTTATCTCTATCTATAATAATATTCAAGAAAATGACCAAAAACAGCAAAATTTTCTTAAAATTACCAATTCAGGGGCAGGAACCCAACAACGGGTTCTCTGATTCATCTGAAAATTTCGGGGCAGATAGATCTTGACCTGGTAAAAAATTTCACTGCCTGTCAGATTTGCTTTAAATGCTTTGGTTTTTGAGTTATTAGCCAAAAGCTGCATTTCACCCTTATGTTCGATTTTTAGTAATGGCGGCCATTTTCGTTGGTTTAGCGGGTCACGCCACACATTTTTTTAAACTAAATACCCCAATGATAATTGTGGGCAAGTTTTGAATAATTTGGCCCAGCAGTTTCAGAGGAGAAGATTTTTGTAAAAGATATATAAAATTTACAAAAAATGGATAAAAATTTACTTTAAAGGGCAATAACTCCTAAAGGGGTCAAATGACAATTTTGGTCATGTTGACTTATTTTTAAATCTTACTTTGCTGAACATAATTACTGTTTGCACTTTATCTCTATCTATAATAATATTCAAGATAATAACCAAAAACAGCAAAATTTCCCTAAAATTACCAATTCAGAGACAGCTACCCAACAAAGGGTTGTCCCATTCATCTGCAAATTTCAGGGCATATAGAACTTGACCTGATAATCAATTTAACTCCATGCTTTGGTTTTTGAGTTATAAGCCAAAAACTGCATTTTACCCCTATGTTCTATTTTTAGCCAGGGCGGCCATCTTAGTTGGTTTTGCGGGTCATGCCACACATTTTTTAAACTAGATACCCCAATTATGATTGTGGCTAAGTTTGAATAAGTTTGGCTTAGTAGTTTCAGAGGAGAAGATTTTTGTAAAAGCTAACGAATGACGACGACGACGACGACGACGACGACGGACGACGGACGACAAGTGATGAGAAAAGCTCACTTGGCCCTTTGGGACAGGTGAGCTAAAAAAGGGAATCATGTTGTTAAACCGACCACTTTTAACTGGGAGAAGTATTTTGTATTACTTCAGCTTTGGCTATGAAAAGGCCTCTGACTGTCTGTTTTTTGTCTTCATCCTCATGTCAAGGTTACATTTGTTACTTTTAATTACCCTGCTGAAACTTTATACCAAGTTTGTAACAGTGTGGTGTATAAACTCTGACCTACATATACAATGTAAGTAGTAAACATTCATTCTCTGTGGGATAACACTATAAACAAGTCTGCTTTCTTCAGTTGTTATTTCTTGATTGTAGTAATTTGTACGAAGCGATACTTTTCAGTCAAAACGCTAATTTCAAATGATAGTTTAAATCTCTGTGACACAAACTTAGCTTTAGTTGTGTCTTTAAAGTAACATTAGTAAAGAACACAACCAGAATTTCTTTGATGACCGCTGTATATTGTATGATAAACAACATTGTAAATTTGCCTTCACATGTAGTGAAGCATAACCGGAAGTGATAAATTTCTCAACACTGTTAATTACAGAATACATTATGAAATTATTTTGTTTTACTTGTTGTCTTTCTTGAAATAGTAAGAAAAAGCGGTTAATTTAAAATGAAAATAACTTTTAAATGATAATAGGCTACAAATATAATTTTTGACATGTTGTTTGGTAGATTCCATATTTTCTGAAATGCTAAATGGTTTACTACAACTCGCCTCCTGACGGCAGATTTATGTTATAGCATCCATCATATTTCCGATACTTATATAATGAGAAAAACCATGCCCATCTGAATTTTTATAAGAGTATAAAGACATTAATAGTAAGCATTAACAATTAAGGTTGAAAATATGTTAATTTGTACTCAATGTGTGTCACATAACCAAATATCAAGCATATTGGTTACATAGGGTCAATCACTTTTTCTTTATATTGCATGAGTCATATTTAAGTACGTATTGTTAAGATTGTTGTTTGAAAATGAATCATACAATATAAACATAAACATTATTTTCAACGTGCACGTGTATGTGGCAGTTGCCGCAGTACATTTAGTTATACCTTGTAATATTATCCTGGCTACAAACTACTTATATTTGATTCAACGAGTGTAGCATTGTAAAATATATAACAACAACATTCATACCTTATAGGTTAACACAGTGTTCATTTGCGACACTATGAATTAAGTTTTAATTCCGTATCAATACTTCAAAAAAATATCAATGATATATAATAATGCAATCGATAAAAAATAAAAAGAGCTCGTTACAAACACTCCGAAGCGCATTTGTGGATTTTCATTAACCATAAACGATCAAAAGCGGAATATTTGAAAGCCAATGATTTATAAAAAACAACAATTATAGCTAAATAAAATTAATTATTATTGTTCAAAAATGTACGTTCAATAGTTTCATCTGCCGCCATGATTGCAGCTTATTAGAAGTCTTAAATAAAAAAAAATATAAAAGATAATATGGGGGAACAAACGTGTATCCAACAATATAATGCCTTAACGTACAATACAAACATATTAATACTCAACTATAACATAGTATTTGGCTTAATGCGAGTTGATTAGTTGTCACTGTTCAGTGTCATGATGGTCGTTCGGAATATATAAACAATGAATGTTTGATAATTTTAAAAATTAATTTCTGTGTACCATTATCAGAGTAACAAATTAACTAATATTGTTTTTTGACAACTTTATATAACAACCGAGTTTACTAACATGGTTGCAGGTATGTGCACAGTACTTTTCATTATAATTTGACAAAAGTTCGTCTAAATACTTCAGCTACGGTCATCTCTCAAAGTAACGACCATCTTGTGTCGGTTACGAATATTATTATTAAAAATACTATATTTGTCACTACGACCATCATGCTCGAATTTTTGAATGACTAATCTATGAAATTTGGAATGATTTAATGTGTCAAATTTGGTTTCAATAACAACGCACTCACAATAAGTGTATATGAGACAGGCGGTTTGACTCAAATGAATCTTTGACTGCACGAAAATCGGAAAAGAAAAACTTTTCCCCAGAGTTGTCTCCCATATTCGGAAACCTGCTATCAATTAATTCAGTGTATCTAGTTCATTAGGTATTTTAAGTTATATACTTATAAAAACACCTATTGATATCATATAAACATCTATTGGAATGTTTTTGTTGGCGTTCAATGAATAGGTAACATATGAAATGTGGGCATTCGATGAAGACATTGGCAGTATACATCTTTATAAATCGCACGGTTATTTCAGGTGATCCTGTCGTATGGCACTTCGCTCTTTGATTTACATTTACGGTCTTTTGTTTGACATTGAAATGATTTTAATAAGTCACTTCAAGTCAAATCAAAATAACACTTTATCAATTTGACATCTCGCTCCTTTGGATTCAAGAAACTCTTTGTGGGTCCGTAGATGGCATGTATGAGTAAAAGTTTATTCCTCTATTCAGGAATACTTTTCCTAAGAAGTATACCCTCCTTTTCTCTAACCTGGTTTACTATTTAGCAAAATCTTCCAATCAAATGCATTCTTAAATTGGTCTTGTCCTTAGTATCCATGGAATATTTGCCACTAAACGCAAGCGACAAAATTAGTGGAACTCGTTTTTTGAGATGGAACTAGACAACTAGAGTAGATTTAACTTTTAACGTTAATTTTATACACAATAGACAATATTTATTCGAACAAACATCTTTTCAATTCAAAACCAATATTGAAAGATTAATTGAATGTCTTGTATATATTTTGATATGAAAATCTGGTTTCTCTACATTCATGTTTGAATTAAACGTGATAATTTTTTTTCCGATTTCAAAAAATGTCAATACCGATATGATATATGATATGATAGTTTAATTGACAATGATTCCAAAAAAATATATAGTCCATTTAAATTGCATTAACCAAGGACCTCATACGAAACGATCTTTATTATGTATGGCAAATGAGTCACATCACCATACACATGATACATGTAGTTTTAAATAGTAGAGGGGAGAAAACTTAATGTCAATGTGCAATGTATCCTTTAAACCAAAATGTATGTGTTACGACATTTTGCAACTTACAGTTTCGTAAATGCATGTTGTCTTTATTTTATACAGTTTTGAAAAGAGGTGATGATACACCAAAATCAAAATTTAGACCTTGACTTTATTTGTTCCCTTTCGGTCAAAGGAACTCTGATAAAAAAAAACCTGGATGTTATATGTGTTAGTGATGTCACTGGTTCATACGAATCGATAATCTATTTATTATTAGGGCCCAGGTGGTCGGGTTGTCTAGCGCGTCCGGCACAGTGCACTGCAAATGAGTGCCACGATATATCAGTAGTATAAAATCGAATCTCGGCCAGGGGAGAACAAAATATTTACTTCCATAAATCTACTATTTGATAACTGACATGTACCAAATACAATTAATATGTGATAGTTTCATGGCTATTATCATTACCGACTCAGTTATCCCGTTGCTGTTGGCATTTTTTTATAAATTCATTTTTTTTTTTTGTTCTTATCGTTTTACAAAGTAGAGGTAAAAGATACCAAAATGCAAACAAATACAAAATGTAGATATAAGAACCAGCATATGTAATACAACAAAAATCAAACACAACAAAATACAAACTATCAAATAGAAAAATTCGTAGCTTAATTCGGAAGCACAAAAAGTTAAAAGCAAAAGGAAAAACAAGCCTTAAAACATCAAAAGTCATAAAAAGTTAAATTTCAAATTGAAATGGCCTTATCAGATGTCAAAACTCAATAGCTCGAAAACATCAGGCAAATGGAAAACAACTGTCACATTTCTGACTTGTTTATTATTTCACTATTTATGAAATGGTGCATTACCATAGTTTTATAGATTTGTTAACCTCTCAAATGTACATGTGTGACGATCGCATTATATTGACAACATTATAAATGTTCTCATTTCAATAACATAAATTAAGCCGTGAGTTTTCTCGTTTAATTTTTTTTTAAATCTGTCCCTTCGGGACCTTTTATAGCTGACTATGTGGTATGGGTTTTGCTCATTGTTCAAGGCCATACGGTGAAACATAGTTTTTTTTCTGTGTTATTTGGTTTTTCTTGAGGAGAGTTGTCTCTTTGGCAATCATACAACATCTTCTTTTTTTTATATAAAAAGGAAAAAGGTACAAATCGGGAACAACAGTCAACACTCTCGTTTCCTGGTACATTACTTATTATGTGTCAAATAAGAAAATTATCTCTCAAATGGATCAGGAGATGTGGTATCAAATGTTCTTTGATGTCTTTCTCATTGTTAATTTCTGATCACAAAAATGTTTCCCATTTGGGTGCGGGGTTTCTCGCTACATTGAAGACCAGTTGGTGACCTTCTGTTGTTGTCTTTTCTATGGTCGGGTTGATGTCTTTTTGACATATTCCCCATTTCCATTCTCAGTTTATTCCCATGACAGTTTTTTTTCGTCAATTTCATGCTTCTTCAAAACTTTCATTATCTCTAAATGTTTGTTTTTTTCAGCAATCTCCATAGGTGTAACGTTGTTTACCATGCGTAAATGGGCATTCGCTTTGCAAGTTAACAACTTTAAAACAATTTCCAAATGTCCGTTTTGACAAGCTTTGAATAATGCTGTTTTCCCGTCTGTGTCTGACATATCTAAATTAGCCCCAGCTTCAATCAACTGAAAAACAACATGGGAATGACCGTTTTGTGATGCTAGATAAAGAGACGATACGCCATCAGCTGTGCATCTGTTAATGTTGCATCCATGTTTCAATAGTTTTTCAACGGTCTCAACATCGCCATTTTGGCTAGCAATCATAAGTGGCGATGCACAATTTTCACGATGTACATTTGGGTCTGCATTGTATTGGAAGAGTAGGCACACAGTTTCATAATGACGATGTTGACACGCTATAAAAAGAGGTGATACTCCATCGCTGAGGCATGAATTAACATCTGCCTTATGTTCTATCAATTGTTTTGACATCTTTATGTTACCATTTGCACATGTCATTATTAGTGGTTGCCTCCCAAAATTGACGTCGGCATTGTGTTCCAATAATAGTTCCATGGCTTCAAAATGGCCTTTCGAGCACTGGCACGTTGCATACAAAGGCGAAATGTTTTTGTTATCGAGTATATTAACAGATATGTTATCTTTATCCAATAACATACGTACAACTTCTAAGTGGTTTTTGTAGCATGCAGCATGTAATGGTACCTGGCCAGTATTATTTTGACGATTAATATTAGCCCCATAACTCAACAGATTTTTCACAATTGATAAGTAGCCTTTTTCACATGCGATAAACAATGGCGAAACATCTAATTTGGTACATAAATTGATATTGGCTTTGTGAATTAATAAATTCTGCACGATTTGAGCATGTCCATTTTGACAAGCAAAATACAGCGGTGAATATCCGTTCTTATTTTGATAGTCTTTGTCTACATCGGTGATCCTGAGGATTTCATTAACAATAGTTGTATGCCCATTTTCACATGCCACTGAGAGAGGCGAATCATCAGTATTTTTCTTTATAGTAGCATCAGCTCCATATCTTAAAAGCATTTTTAAAAGTTCAAGATGACCATTTTCGCAAGCAATGTATAATGACGTTGTTCCATTTTCCCTTTGCATATTTATGTGTGGGTGTAAATAGTTGTTTCTATTCACACGCGATACGACTTCCCTCAAGTTTTTACTTTTGGCAGGAATTCCTGTGTTCTCTAGTAACCATTTTGTAAGCGAAACGTTTCCAATGAAACTGCTGAGCAACAACGGACTATCCCTGCTTTCATTGTCTGTTTTTTGTGCCAATCTTTTCTTTTCTGATGCATCTAAGTTGTTTAAGGCTTTCATTAATTTGTCGATAAATTCATGATTTTTCATGTTTATATTACAAAAAACACTGGCAGTGAGACCTTTGGTCCAATCTTGTATCAACCTATGTATATAGATATAAACATGCGTGTCAAACAATGTAATTGAGAGGTTTGTGTTATCTTGGGAGGTAAAGACTGGATTCCAAATGAATCGCTCACGTATAAAATCACTACTACAATTTGAAATACACAAATCTACATTATTGCGTACAACAATCTGGGCAAGAAAATCAAATAGTTTGTCGTGAATTGTTCTGTAGGTTCCATCTACTTTAGTAAGTAATGTATCTTCAAGTGTTTTAAATGAGTCTTTTAAACATTCAACCGATGTGCCTTTGTTTAATTTGCACTCGATGAATGTTTTTTCCATTAGATCCTGTGTGTGTATGTCTTGACTTTGTAGTTGTTTTTCAGCGATTCTGTTGTTGAATAATACACAAAGGACAAGGCAGCAATACTTAAGCTTCCCACCTTCTCCTTCAATTCGCAAGCTCTCAATTTCGTTTCTGTAAAATTCGAAGGGGTTATGAAAGAACTGTTTGATTTCCTTACAATTGCTTTTCTGATATAACTTGCATAATAAGGGGAAAAAGTCAAACTGATCAGAAAGACCTTTTACTTCATCAGCATGTTCTTTGAAGTACATTTCGGCTAATTTCGATAATTCCTCTTTTGTAAACTTAATTGTCTCCGAATTCAGATTACATTCGCTTGAATTGAAAAGGGATAAGACTTTGAATTTTGCATCTTTGAATACCTGCAACCTACATGTAGCAATGATCTTGCACGGATTCTGTTCCAAAAATGGTTGTACAATTGCTAATATTTCTTCCCACTTGTCTACCTGATTGTCGTTCAGAGTAAAATGACCGCATATGTCATCAATAACAAAAAGTGTCTTGACCCCTTTTTGTGAAAAACGTCTCAAATCTTTGGGAGTACATGTAGGAATAATACGATATCCTTCTTTTTTTAACAATAAAGCTACATGTCTCATAGTAGCTGTCTTACCAACCCCTGAATTTCCAGATACGATAACGCTAATATTATTCCTAATACGTTTCAAAACTTCGTCTGCTGCTCTGGTGCAAACAAATGAATCGTCTTCATTTCTCCACTGCTCTATAAGGACATTGTGCTGATCTGAAAGATGATGTACTAACTATTATGCATGTTGAATCAAATTAAAATATCCTGCCCCTTTTATGTTATCATTTTTTTGTAATATAACACAGTTTCAAATTTACATTAACTCAAAAGTATGTTTTCATCATAGCCAGTAAATGACAATTATAAGAAATATGTGAAAACTTCAAACTTTATATTGTTTTCCTCGATAAGAGTAAGTCCGAAAATATTATGTTCGTTGTGAATAAAATAAAGTTTTTTAGATTGTTAACTTTGAATGTATGAAAATTGTTTCATAGAAAACTGAGTGTTACAAAATCTGAAAAGAATATTTTTCAGTAAAACATTTTTTTTTAAAATGGGTTTAGCATGTTTGCTTTCCAAATTTACTATTGAAATCTTATTTCCCCAGTATTTTCAATTTTCGTGCCGAAGATCTAGCTGTGGTTCTCTCCGGTCATGTTAAAAATATTTACGATGTGAAAAAAATTAATTGCAATATTTTGCTAGACAAACTAACTTCACTGAGCATGTATTTGTATATACATTATGTACACAGCCATGTATCACCATCATTGATGGCGATCCGATGGATAAATCTGTTGTGGAGATGTCACTGACTCAGACGTATCTATATTTATATTCACGTTGCCATTGATTAAAAACAAAATTCGTCATTAAATGTATAATCTTGAACTTTGAGTTATTTACAACGCAGCAAAATCCAATGTAGATTGAGCTGCAAAAATTTCTTATCTAGGTGAAGTCGGAAGTAAATAAGAAATTTTACAGCTCAATCTATATTGGATTTTGCTGCGTTGTAAATAACTCAAAGTTTAAGCTCAATACAACCCCAGTAGTGAAAACCTTAATAGTTTGGAAAAGAAAAATTAAGAATGGAATGGGGAATGTGTCAAAAAAAAACCAACCCGACCAACGAAAAAACAACAGCAAAAGTTCACCAATAGGTCTCCAATGTCGCGAGAAATACCTGCCCCCGGAGGCGTCCTTCAGCAGGCCCCTTAACACTTATATATACTAGTTCAGTGATAATGAACGCCATACTAAACTCAATATTGTACACAAGAAACTAAAATTAAAAATAATACAAGACTAACAAAGGCCAGAGGATCCTGAAATGCGGAGTTAAACATGTTTATGAGATCTCAACCCTCCCACTATACCTCTAGCAGAAAAGTAAACGTATAGCAATACGCCCATTAAAATTCAGTTCAAGAGAAGTACGAGTCTGATGTCAGAAGAATAAACAAAATGATACATAAAAAACAACAGACTGCTAGACGTTTACTGACATGACAGTTCCAGACTTCAATTAAACTGAATATACGATTATTTTATCATCATATGAATATTAGGCACAATCCTTCCCGTTAGGGGTTTAGTAATATACCATTATAGCATCTATGAGAAGAATATAACCGTGTCATGCCAATAACTGTTTTTTTTAATAAATGTGTTTAGTTCGGATGCCCTATAAGTGAATCAATATTAACGCCAAAATATGCAATCTGTTATGACCTGACAACAGTATCGTAAATATATCCCTTCTTAATAAGTATATCTTAAGGTTTAGTTAGCTTCTGAGGTGAATACTGACACTTCAATCAGATTGATACAGGGATATGATTTATTATTGAATATTTGACACATCATAGGTTTCTGACACAGATAAATGGGGTCTACAGCGTAAAGAAATCAAATTGTACATTTAACTTTTATTGTCCAATATCATTAATATAAATACATAGATTAAGCATATCGAACAATCGAATACTTAGTTATTCTAATTTTATTGAAATTATACTGAGTCTACCTTGTGACATTAATTTGGACCGTATTTAAGAGTTGTTTGGTTTTTTTTTAATGTTTCAAGATTGTACATGGTTTTGGTTATCTTCGTTAAAAGTTATGACATGACTATACATGATATTCAAACGTTACCTTAAAATGTTAATATAAAAAAGTTAAATCAAAATCAATCTTGAACTCGAGTGTCACTGGGTCACATCTCTTTTGGATATAAGAACCACTATATATCTTGAATGTCTATTTGACTTGACAGGGTATTTACGTTTCAACACTTGTAATATAGTGAAATGCTTGTTTCGTATATAATATTAAGAAAATCGAACAACTGCTATTTTTGTTCGTACTAAAAACTTTTTAAAAGCATTTATAGACTCAGTCCTTAATTTTTACCCATCATTAGATTGTAGATACGGGTCGACCTCAACAACTAAAGTCTTCCAATGCTGTTAGGAACCAGTTATGATTACAAGTACATTGAATAAGCTTTTAAGATTGATCATACAAATATTTATGCTATAAAAAAAAGTAAAATCACACAAGTACTGATCTCAGAGAAAAATCCAATCGGAAAGTCCATAATCACATGGCAAAATTAAATGCCAAAACACATCAAAAACGAATGGACAAGAACTGTAATATTCCTGTCTTGGTACAAGCATTTTCAAATGTAATAAATGGTAGATTAAACCTGCTTTATAGCTCCAAAACCTCTCCATTTGATGACAGTTTCATCAGATTCCGTTATATTTACAATGATGAGTGAACTAAACAGACATAATAAATAAAATAGTCAAAATACGGGTACAACAGTCATCATCGTGTTACAATTTTAAAAGGAACAATTTAACAGAACACAAAAACATCTATCTATAAACACATTCATTGATTCGCGAGTCTGACGTCAGCAAAGTTTATACGTCACATATATTTGTCGTTCTATGTATATACAAACAATTTTAAAATTTCACACGGGCAATGTGAGCGTACAGCGTAAAAATATTCAATAGTATGTAAGATTAAATTTCGGAAATAGACCGAGATTTAAAATAGTCCAAAAGTTATATAATTTATAAGAATCCACAAATAGTTCATGCCACTACGCGATTACATAATTTTGACGTTTGTGGTTTAACGTATTTTCTAATTCAGAATAGATATATTACCTTGTATATTCCTTGGTATTACATTTTCAGTTTGCTCACGTTTGTGTATATCTAAAAATCGAACAAAATTATGTAGAAAAATTACTTCATGAATATGATATAAACAGATACCAATAAGGTAAAATAGTTATCAAAGGTAAAAAGGTCTTGCACGATGGGTTAGACTAAATAAATATAAACAATTGCGTTGTCATCTACAATCTCACCACGTGATTCGTGGTACACTTGTCCTATATCCGATAACAATGAAAAAAAGAAATAGTTGCACTTATAATACATTCAAAAGATAGTCCTACTGTATTTTATTTATTCAATTTTTACAGGTTTTATGCAAAGCAGTCCTATATTTGGTAGCAAAGAACTGTAACCACTAAATAGCGGTACAATGTAATGATGGTTTGGTGATTCACGTACATGTATATTATTCACAATTAATAAAAACAAAAACAATGAAGTTTGTCTAAAATAGTCGTTGAATAAAAGTACATGATAAACAAACTTGTATAACAATACATTGTGATAGTTTAACAATGCGTAAGGATTGTTTATTATCATTGGTCTTAAATTTTACATACTATATTGTATGACAAAATTCAGCATGGTGTTTTAAAAATACTTATAGTTAATGCCGGTTCATAATTTTGATTTTTAATGATGAGGAATGTTGGATCCTCAATGCTCTTCAACTTCGTACTTGTTTGGCTTTATAAATATTTTGATATGAGCGTCCCTGATGAGTCTTTTGTAGACGAAACGCGCTTCTGGCATACTAAATTATAAAATCCTGGTACCTTTGATAACTATTAATTAAGAATTAATTAGATTCTCAATTAATACAAACACTCATTTTTCTTTCATGTGTAGGCTGCATTATTCAGCCTGTCATAAGTCAGGAGCCTCTTACCTTTGTTAGTCTTGTACATGTTGTATGATTTGTGTATTTAATTTTAGCTCATTTATATGTTTTATAGTTTTGTGTGACGTTCATTTTCACTTAACTACTACACAATTTCATAAGGGGAAATCTACGCAAAGATGAGTAATAGTTATGTCGCTTTTACCGGATATTCTTAAAAAATAACCGTTTAAATAATTTCTCTAATTTATGTGTACCTCTTGTGTGTTTTTCTTTATTTTCTTTTGCTGTTATTCTCCCTTTAGAATACAAAATTGATAAACGTCCTAACTGCATAGTAATTCTTTTATCTCATGATAAATACGGATCGTAAAGAATGCACATTTTAATTACATAATCATACATTTAGGATTTTTATGCATTCTAAAACAAGTTGTGCAGAAAAAACAACAATTCTATCATTTCATTCTGTTTTGATCCGTGTTTATGGTGTATTTTAATTTACTAAAGACAAATGCCGTTTTCATTTTGTATCATTGTTCGAGTTCTTTTCATTGACTATACAATGTAGTTTATCTTACCTTCTATACATTTCTAGGAATATGATTGGTTAAAAGCGACCTCGTGGAGACTGTGTGTATTCAATATTAGGTTAGTAGGAAGGCGGGGCTTAATTCAATAAACGGTTACTGGTGAATTTATGACTTTGGCACTGTTGATATTGTTATATCAAGGTTGTTGAACACTTGAACACTTTAATATAGAAATAAGAAGATGTGTTATGATAGCAAATGAGACAACTCCAGTCTTATTTCAACAAATAAAGATAGTCGGTAAGATAAATTCTTTACATATGGAATTTACTAAGCCCGTATATATCATATTAGGTCACTAATACATTATGTAACTAATAATATTCCCCTTTCCGTCGTTAAACAACATTAAGCTATAGGTCAGCAGTTTGCTAACTTTTTCTTGATGTACATGCACCCTCACCAGAAATGCCAAAACGTAAACCTTTTGAATTCAGTGGATATTTGAGACCTTTTAGAAGAGCTTCCTTATACAAAAGAGGGAACAAATAGGAAAAACTTTAAGGCAACTTTTCCAATGTTCTTTAATTGAGGCAACGACTCTTCAACCCTGATTTGAAAGAGAAAAAGCTCCAGATTATCTTCAAATAGTGCTGTTTTGTCGTCAGTACATGAGATATAGCTTTTTAACCACGACAGAACTTAAAAAAAAACAAAGCCCGTGTCTGTATTCTATCAACCGTAATCTACGATTACGTTATATAGGGGTTTTCTGGATTAAAATTTACATGTTTGTGTTGTTTTCGTTAATTCAACAAAATGTAGTTTATATCGTGCTTTTTTTTAAAAAAATGAAGAAAAGGGTATGCTTTATAGAGATTTTTTGTCAAACTGCAGATTGTGCAAAAGTATCAGAGTTTTTCGAGGTTTCACTCGAAAAACCAAAATTTGTTTCAAAGAAATATTTAAGATTACACATAAGATAAAATAATAAAAGTAAAAAGAGATCACAAATTACCAATGTGTATCTTTATCTTGTCCTCATCGGTAACTTCAGTGTTCTTTATACGTTTTGAAAGTTCTTCATAACAAGTATCCTCTTCTAAAGCTGAAAGGAAATGTGTATATGCATCAGCGTTCTTGTACATCAGCTTAGTTAAAAGTAGTCTATTGCTTTGTTCCTTGGTGTTACCTTGGGCACACACCTCAGCCTGGTCTTCTAAGCATAATACTTCGTCACTAATGAGATGATCTACTATCGTGTTTGTAGTGGCTAATTCATTGACCAATATTTTGAAATTCTTTTGTAGTTTGATGGTATGACTGCTTAAATTCATTACTGAAATTACAAATAAATTACAAAAGATCGAATATCAAATTAAATCAAGTATAATTTTGCTTTTTACAATTAAAAATGTTTTGCAACATGATGTTTAATTTAGAAACTTGAGAAAGCCAAAAAAAGAAAGAAAATGTAAATGTTGAACGCGTTTATGTATTGATCAACATGAACACTTTTAACCTGAGATCACCCCCAGTTTTTTGTAGTGTTCGTGTTGCTTAGTCTTTAGTTTTCTATGTTGTGTTTTCTGTACTATTATTTGTCTATTTGTCTTTTTATTTTTAGTCATGGCGTTGTAAGTTTATTTTCTATCTATGGGTTTGACTCTCCCTCTGGTATCTTATTCCCTTCATCGTCTTTTAAGAAATGTATTTATTTGGGCAGAAATGGACTGCCGGCAATTGACTGTCATTTAGTAGAGTGACGTATTTGTATATTTTTGCGTTCACCGTTGCAAATGTTGAGGTAATAAAAAACTAGTAGGAACACAGGTTCCCTTTCTGGATAACTCTACACTATAACCGCTAGAGAAGAAAGTTACGACAGGCTCACATCAAAACATGACTGCGTGCTACCTGTAACTAGAAAAAAATCCGACAACAGCAAAATGAGTTTATATTTCTTGTCCATCATTAGGTTGCTACGTATTTAAAACATAAGTCATTTCTAATTATTTAATTTAGCTTCAGTTTGAAATGAATGAACCTCTTGAACAATTTGTGTTTGAAAATACCCTCTAAATAGCTCTGAATGTTTACAATGAAGATGTATGCAATTGGATTGTAATAATTGAAATAGTCTTCAAAAAAGACTAGATATAACACTTTCATACATACAAGGGCTAATGTTTGAGATTTCCGTTATGTTACTTGTTTGGCATCAATGAATATTGCTTCTCTTATTTTGTTAAAATTGCGACAACACGCTATATAAACACGCTGAAGTTTTAAAAATAACCATAATCTATTTTTGATATTATCATGATTATATACATGATCGAGGATTAAACTGTCGACTTCAAAGGACAAGTACATGTATTCGAAACAATGGCATTTATGACAATTAGGCACTTGAATGAGTATACTAAAATTGATAGCAAAGTTATACATTTATATAATCAATTTTGAAATGAGGCTTCTAGAAAAAGCTATCAATACAACTTTCCCTATCCCCACTGAAACCAGCTCACCATACTAGCTCATTAAAAAGCCAACCAAAAAAAAGGCAATAACTAGAACTGAGAAATCCGAGAAAAATATTACAAAGATAAGTTTTCGCAGAGCAACAACGACAACCAACAACACTATGTAAAATAGAATTAACTTCAAGTAATAATGTAGCCACCTACCTTCAAATACAGCTAAATTGTATTCGCCTTCACAATCGTAGTTCTTCATTTTGGACACAAGATCTATTTTACTTCGGTCAAATTCTAAAAGTTCTTCTGAAAAGGTTTGAAAGGTACCGTACGGTCTGGCCATAAGAATGTTCAGGATCATCCTATTTCGTTCTGACAAGCGTCGTTCATTCATTATATCTTCGCTGTCTTCATTCGTCAGGCAGCACTTAGATATTAGTCCATCCAAAACAGTTGTGTCAAGCGTGACATTGTGTACAAACTCATCATAATTTTGACCTGTGTCATGGGAATTAAAATCGTCAGACAGTTAACTAAGTAATATGTATTACCAATTTCGGGCTTATATCTTTAAAAGTAGTTACAGATACTTAACTTTCCATATGTTCTTTTACATGAATATTGAAAATACTTCCCTTAAAAGCGTTAGAATGAATAACATGAATAAGGCATTTATTCAGTTTTTGTCCATGAAAAGAACAGATGAGAAAATCCTTTCTATTAGAGCCTACGTATCACTATAACGAGTTTTCTTTTTTTACGAGTTTCCCTTATTGTTTTGTATACATAAATTATAAAGAACCCATACGAAACCCCATAATAAATATCGGCTTGATGTTCCACTACACCATTATCCCATGTTTCTTAAACTATCCTGATTACAAATATACATAGTAAAAACCCTATTGAAAACAGGAATAGACCAATTGTGTCTTTTTACACTGTTAGAATACTTGGTGTTTAACTTTAAAAAAAAGTTTTACAAATGAAATGTTATATGATTGATTCGTTTATACCCCTCCCCACCCACACTACTCCTTAATGCATGTACCAACTATTACACATATAATGTATGAATAAATTCCGTCTATAGGTAACGTAAAATTGCTAGAGCCCCGATCAGCAATGAAAACGGCGGAGACTTACAGCGCTGTTTTGTTTTTCTAAGTCAAATCTAATTATTTGATTAATTTTTTTTTTCAGCTACATGTATTTGTTAGACATGTTAGAGGTACATGTAAGAAGAAATAAGAAAGTTCAGGTTTTAAACAACACTGTTGCCTATCAAAATGACTTACATATGTTCAATGCTATACCAAATCACTTTAAATTACATATTTCGCTTAAGCGATTAAAGAATAAAACTGTCGGTGTTAAGGTTCATTTTTAGTTACCCATGATCTGATATTTTCAATATTGTTAACTCCATAACATTAAATATGTTGATATTGTGAGGTGAAAGTAGTTGACGTTTTTAACCTTATTCCGAAACTTAAAAAAAAGGAAAATAATTGCATGCTTTTTTTAATTTTCTCCCCTCATTTCCGAGCCTTATAATGAGACACGTACAATGTGTGATACTGATATACTAGTATGGCCTAACAATGACATACCAGTAAGTGTATCGATATTGATTAAACGACTGAATACGAATCATTTAATTTTTTAAGTAAACATAAATACATTTTCTATATGTTACTTACGCTATAAAGCTGCTTGTATTAACATACTTACAAGATACTGTTTCAGTTTTTCTAAAAGTAACAAATACTCAAACTTAATAACACTGGACAGATCATTTTTCTCATTTTTGTGAATGAATTACAATCTTTAAGACAGTTAACAGTTATTGGCAGTTACAGAACAAATGTGGTTCCGAATCCAAAACAATAACACAATGTTAAATGCTTTCTTGATTGTAAGCCAAATCCGAACTACATGTAACCGATACTCAACGGTATGACGTTTACTAATTTACTGTCGTGCTGTGTTTCGCGTCAGATGTATTTTTCCACTGAAAAATCATAAGCTCTTATGACATCATTTCACGGTTATTTCATTTAGATATACCTTTTTTCGTAATAAAAACGGTACATATTGGTTTCACGTACAACCTCGAGTCAGAAAATGTAAAATCTAAAGCATGTAGAGGTACTTTAACAATCGCCAGTAAGATACTATAGGATTATACACCGCACGTTCGTCCGTCTGTTAGTCATGCAGATCCTCAATCAGTGTGATAGATATTTTTTTAAACATTGTTTTTGAAATATTTTATCTATTGGTTTGCAGTTCAGTTTGCGACAAAGTTTAAGACTGCAAACGCTACATAAGGTCATTGTTACATCGATATCTATAAATTGAAGATACGGTTGCCGATTGTTATCTAAATTGACAATAATCGCAAAGGTCTGTGATTTTATCAGTATATTTTGGCTTCCTATACAAATAAAAACAGGCCGTCCTGATTTGGCGAAAGGTGGTGAAGGTGGCATTAAACGACGCTAACAATCAAACAAAAATAGGAAGCCATACTGCTGAAAAACGACTAACATATACTTTTGTGAAACCATAAATAAAGTTTTTAAAACTCGATTTTACTAACGTAATGCATTTTGAAATATACTTTAACAGTGTACCTGTCAAGTACCTGAAAATACAGGACAAATGTTTGCATACTATTTTTGGATTTCCTTCGACATACTAGTACTTGAATTGAAACACAATTATCATTTGAAAGTGTGACTGATTCATATATGACATTTAATTTGTCAACATTTACTAGTATTGAATTAATATGAAACATAACAGTTGTTTTTCTAGTCAGATTTATCATTAAAACATTTTTTCCTTTATTTTGTTTGTTCCTTGTTTGGATAGGATAGACAACTAAAATAAACAAAGACGACATAACACAAACAAAACAAAGGAAAATAACGCTGTATTGATGCAGATACAAACAAATTATGATTAAGCAAATGATTTACTTACTCCTGTTGTTCAACCATCTCAATGATATCTGTACTAACGTCGTGATTCATATGAACAGACACAATCACATCTTTCTTCTGAGACTCCATTCTATATTGCTAAACTGTGTTCTAAATAGACAAGAAGAACACAGATGGTTAAAAAGAGATTTTCACATTCGTATTGTCTTTGCATATATAATTAAAACAAAATGCAAGACGAGCATGTCGTCCTCATTTTTGTAATGAAGATTTATTCATTTTCGAATTCAGATGGTCTCATTTAGTAATTGTGAGTATCATACCCAGTTGTGATGATTAAAATGTCAATTAATGTGAGGCTAGAGGAATCATGCAGATTAAAAGTACAGTTTCAACAAAGTTTGCTCCACATCTTTACTTGCGTTTCTCTAATAACGATATTGAACAACACGGTATTTTCATATCAGCAAATCTATTATCGCATTTAGCAAATGTTTAGTGTCACAAGTATTGCAGTACATTCATTTATACCTAAATTTACATTTAAATCGTTTGATTTAGCTACGGATCATATTACATGTCTTGTATTTTATAGTAGAGGCAAATAACTGTATTATGGGATTTCGTTATTGGAAATTGATTGAAATGAATAAGATAAAAAAATATTATCATTTCAATGACTTTTCGGGTGTTTTTTAGCCCATGACTAATTTTGGGAAATTTTTAGAAAACAAAAATCATTTCTGATTGACGTTTATACCAGGGCATGAACAGCTGCATACCTTATTTCTCTTTTAGAAATCCTGAACAATCCAGTTCATTCAGTTAATATCTAGCACCCATACTCGTAGTTTACTACCTTTGATTAGTGTTTAGTATGACGATAAATGTTTGCATTTGTTCTTGTAGTAGTTACAACAAAATTGATTTGTAAAACTATTTCCGTTCTGCATGCATACATGTACCTTACAACAACATTGTTTTTATTTAACTGTACGTTATTTTATTTGGCGCCATTGTGTCCGAGGGATGGTTGTCTTTTTGACGTTGTTTTAAATCTAACGCCCTGGTTTTGTTGATTTTGTATTTACATTGTTTCATAGATCAAAGGTATTCGTTCAGTTCACTTGTTTTTGTTAACATGTCTTTTGATTGATATTTTATAGTGTGTCTTCTATCTTTTGATATTACTCGATTGTTTCAGGTAGGGGGAACGTTTAAACCCGCTGCATGTGTTTGCACCAGTCCTAAGTTTTTCATATAGATAAGACCGTTTGTTGGTTTTCTGTTTGATTGGCTTTACACTTGTCATTTGGGGCCCTTTGTAGCTTGTTGTTCAGTGTCGGACAAGGGTCGGTGTTGAAGGCCGTACGTTGACATTTAATGGTTAATTTTTATAAATTGTGACTTCCGATGGAAACGTGTCTCATTGGCACGCATACCACACCTTATATATCTATAAAAGCCGTTTAAAATGAATAACGACTTAGTTTAAGATTAAATCTAACCTTATGTCAGTTGTCATGTTGAAACAATAATAGAATACATGTACATGTTAATGAAAACATTAATAAAATAACAAATAAAATATTATCTCACAATTTTTATATAATATGTAACGATGTATTGTTTCACTAGATCAATGACAAATAACAACTAAAAACAACTATAATCTTATTTCTGTTCCCAATTTTTTAAAGTGTCACGATATCCAGCAATACTCATTCTTCAATTCTCTTTATAAAACTATCCTACAATTCGACATTCTGCAGTTGCGTTTGGAAAACTACTTGAGCGACAACTTGTTTCTTTAAAATCAATCTCAAACAAGATTTACATGTATATAGAACTTTTTTATATCCCATGAACAAAATTATATTTTTTTGATATCCCATGAACAAAATTATAACTTTTTTTATATCCTATGAACAAAATTATAACTGTTTTATATCCCTTGAACACAATTATAACTTTTAGTTTGCAGATGTCTTAACCATATTGGTGACATCCCATTTGTCCGACAACCATTATTCCGACAGCCCACTACTCCGACAGCTTACTATTCAGACAGCCCATTACTCCGACAGCCTACTGTTCCGACAGCCCATTACTCCGACAGCTCATTATTCCGACAGCTGATAACTCCACAATGCATCTGTCTTATGTGAATGGGAAAATTTTCTCTAAAAAGACAAACTCCGTTCTCTTTAATATTTGTGGTTGTCCGTTTTGATCCCAATTATTCGTTTCATGAGGAATATTTGTCGCAGTATATTGGGGATACACAAAATAGATTCAGTATTTTATAAAGCAAATCATATGCTGACCCCGCCGGATTTGTTGAAAATAGTTTGATGAGAATATGTACAAATAATTCCCTGTATAACGTAATTCGAAATCTTCATATACATGTACACGTAATTGAAATTGTGTATAGTTCACATGTATTTGTGTATGCGGTATGCAAATAATTGTTACGTCATGATTCCGGGTTTTTTTTACGGAATTCGAAGTCTATCCAAACAGAAATAACTTTTTATGCCCCACCTACAATAGTAGAGGGGCATTATGTTTTCTGGTCTGTGCCTCCGTTCGTCCGTTTGTTCGTCCGTTCGTTCGTCCCGCTTCAGGTTAAAGTTTTTGGTCGAGGTAGTTTTTGATGAAGTTGAAGTCCAATCAATTTGAAACTTAGTACACATGTTCCCTATGATATTATCTTTCTAATTTAAATGTCAAATTAAAGTATTGTACCCAATTGCATGGTCTACTGAACAAAGAAGAAGATAGTGTGAAGCTCAGGTTAAAGTTTTTGGTCAAGGTAGTTTTTGATGAAGGTGAAGTCCAATCAACTTGAAACTTAGTACACATGTTAACTATGATATGATCTTTCTATTTTAATGCCAAATTAAAGTATTGACCCCAATTTCACGGTCCAGTGAACATGTAAAATGATAGTGCGAGTGGGGCATCCGTGTACTATGGACACATTCTTGTTTTATCCGTTTCGTTTCTTAATTCTATGAATACATATTAAACGATTTCTGATATACGAAAAGGCGCGAAAAATAATTACTCTATAAAACACAAATTGTAAATGCGAATACAGCTGTAGTAGATTTCCTTACTTTACGGTTAACTTATCAATGTTAAATATTGATCGACTAAGTCTAGCAGGTTTGAAATATTGAATATGATGCCTATAAGTTTAACAAACAGGAAGATGAGTTCTATATTTATTTCTATGGTCAGTATATGTTTTTCCAGTATAGAATTTCTACAAAAAGAGATTAAATTATCTAATTTTAATAAAAAAATAAGTAAAATATGTGTTTTGATTAAATATGCATATTGAAGTCATCTATTAAAAGTATCGACCAATGAACACCGACAAAGGGAAACTTGACACATATTTCATTTAAAGACAGTTTTCAAAAATATTTAGATATTATTGATTTTGTGACGGTAGTCATTTTACTGTTACAAATGTAGTCCTTAAATATTTACTGTTCTTTAATAAGAAATAAACAATAAAAGAAAAAAATATGGGGTCAGCCACTTCCCAACCTATTGACTCGGCAGTTCGGTACTGATGGGGGTTATTGACTCTGCCCTTAACAAATATAGAAAAATGAAAAAACTACAGATCGAACCGAATTTTTTTTTTGGTATGCATTCTAAAAGGCCGAAAACATGGAAACTAAGCCAAACTCGATAATTTTGGGACATCCACTTTCCGACCCATTGTCTTAGTAGTTTTTTTTTATGGCTAGGAATTATAAACGCTGCCCTAATATAAACTATTGGATAGTACTACAACGCAAATGTTATGAATCTCTGGGGGTATGCAATTGGAAAGGCCAAACAAATTTCGTCCGCAACATGGAAAAAAAGTGAAATTTGATAAAGTACTAATTGGAGTCAACCACTTCCTACCTCATGCCTCGGCAGTTCTGTATGGCAGGGATAAAAGACTTTGCTCTAATAATTTTTTTTCTGTGTTTTTTTTCTTCTGAAGATGGCGGTGCATTCACAACCAGAGAATGATCAATAGTTATCAAAGGTACCAGGATTATAATTTAGTACGCCAGACGCGCGTTTCGTCAACATAAGACCCATCAGTGACGCTCATATCAAAATAGATGTAAAGTTTTTAAACTGATACCCCGATTCCAGATTTTACAACTCTTCTTGGTATGAAAATTCTAATCTAATCGATATAAACACTTTATTATGTGTACGTGACAGATGCTTTTCAAACTTTGATAAAACATTATTTTTTTGGGGTATAGAAACAAAAATACTTATGAAGATTTAAATATGTGTAAGGGTTAAATTGTTACCCTCGGTAAATAATAAGGGAAAGGATGTTTGGATTGCAAATGCAACAACTATCAATTAAAGACGGAAGGACACAAGTGTGATTAATGATAAGTCGTCAAGAAGGGTTCCCAAACCGTATAGGAAGTAATGTAAGACTTGAAACAATGTGAATCAACAAAACACCAACGGCTTATAAATTATAATAACGATAGAATAATAACAGTTATGACAGACAGCATCGCTGGACTGCAGTACCATGACTAAGAAGGCACACTTCGAATGTGGCAATGATTAATTTGTTAATGAGAATTTCAGCTTAACTGTGTATCGATCTTTCAAAGAATTCAATTAACAACTACCTTGTGAAAACGAAAAACACGCTTCATATGAGCATGCCATTCATTGATTACGTACTATGAATTATTGAATGTTATTTCAGGCACGGCCAAAATAAAGAGCTTTGCAAATATGCACACCATAACATAGGGGCAAAAACATTGATGGCTACTTAAACAGAAAATAGCATGAACGCCTACATTTACCACAAAGCAAATGACATATTCAAATGATGAAAAGCGCAGGTGCATTATGTTCTCGAAACAGTTGTTCATCTTGATTTTAGGAGGTCATGTATTATATTTCCTAACGAATGAATAAAGAGATTTTAAACTCGTTTTATCTGCTTCTTTAACAAGCACATGGCCATCTCGAATAAAATTACGTCAAAGCGGTTTTACTATTTACTTTTTTTTATTGATGAGTTGTGAACTTCTTTTTAGTACAAACACCGTTGAATATATCTATACTCTTTGTTGACAAAATTGTTTATCTGAAACTACACGATTGTCTAAGCTTTTGTGAAGCTTTCATAAACATTCCCTCTTGCTTTTAATTTAAGTGAAATACATATTACCTTTATTGTTTATCATTTAACTGCTGGATGTTCAGTAAAACACATTGTATAAGACAAACAATATTATAAAAAGAGAGATAAAAACTCGACTTACTTGAAGGTAAAGCTTTTTTAACAACCTTTAAATAAGAAAATATGATTAGTACGTTATAAATCCTTTCAATTACATCCCATTTTTAATTTTAAAGTCCAATCTACATAGCAGAGAGTTGCATTACCTGGCAATCGGTGACACCTTATTTTCTTATTTAAAAGAATTATCGCTTGAAAAAGCATAAACGCCTCTTTGTTACATTCTATTAAAATCATCTAAAAGAAGTTTATCATATGTAAAAAAAACATTTTTTCTTTTAAATTACATAAATTGCCATACTATAAAGGATACATTTTATTTTGTTCCGTATTTCCTAATTATATGCTTACAAATGCAACTTTAAAAATTTCAGGAGCTTACAATGTACGTCTCAACCTTTGCCCGCAATCTTTTGGTGAATAAGATTTGATTGAGTAGGATAGTACAAGATTTGCCCCGCTTTATGTTGTTCGAATATATTAGATTTGCAAAATATCTAGTTTTTATTTTAACGCAAATTTTAACGACGTTAAATGCGATAAGGGTTGTTCTTGCTTGACGGGCGTCAAATATATATTAACTGATGCTAAAAGAAAATCGCATATTTCAAATGGAAGCCTTTGGATATTCAAATTTAGTTCGCCAAAACAAAAAACATCAAGAAATTTATGATGAGAAGCAACTTTCTTAATTATTTTAACATTTTAATCATTGCTAATATTTATCATAACGTTTTGCTTATTAAATATTAATTAGTTGTGGTACGAGTGTTAATCAGACAACTATTTATTCAAGTCACAATGTGTAAAAGGTAAACACATATAGGTCAAAATGCGGTCTTCTTACTGACTCTCACTGAACAACAAGCTATGGAGGGCTTCAAAATTACTAGTGTAAAACAATGCAAACAAGACAGCCTATGGAACGCCAAAACTGTCTTATAATGGCCATTTGACATTATATGATGTGATTTTACCCTTATGTGATGTGCATTTGTCAATATATGATGTGTACAAACCTTTATATGATGTCCAGTTGACATTATATGCTGTCCAAACATCCTTATATGATGTGCATTAACACTTTTATGATGTGCATATATACTTATATGATGTCCAAATATCATTATATGCTGTGCAAATATCCCTATATGATGTGCATATGTACTTATATGGTGTACAAATATACTTATATGATGTGCATATTTACCTATATAATGTGCATATATACTTACATGATGTGCATATATACTTATATGATGTGCATGTATACTTATATGTTGTGCTTACATCCTTATGTGATGTGCATTTATACTTATATGTCGTGCATGTATCCTTATATGATGTTCAAATATCATTATATGATGTGATTGTGTCCTTATATTATGTACAAATTACATTATATGATGTGCAATTGTCTTTATATTATGTGCATTTACCCTTATATTATATGCAAAGATCTTTATATGATGTAATTTTATCATTATATTATGTGGTTCTATTCACTTTATTATATGATGTGCAAATCTACTTATATAATGTGTTAATATACTTATATGATGTGCAAACATCCTTATATGGTGTGATTTTGTCCTTATATTATGCACGAATGATTGTATATGCTGTGCACATGTCTGTATATCATGTGCTTTTTTCCTTATATTATGTGCTAACATCTTTATATTATGTGATGTTTCACTTATATTATGTACAAACATCTTTATATTATGTACAAATATCTTTATATTATGTACAAATATCTTTATATTATGTACAAATATCCTTATATTATGTACAAATATCTTTATATTATGTGCGTTTTCCATTATATTGTGTGCAAACATCTTTATATGATGTGGTTAGACTTACTTCATTATATGATGCCAGAACGTCATTATATGATGTGCTTTCATCGTTGTTATGGTCAATGAACATGATTATGATTAGAATGATTATACCACGTGGATCATACGGTCTACGTCAAAACTGATTCCGATCCGATGTTTAAATAATTTTTACTTAAGATGGCGTCGACGCTAACAAACGTGGAAGCAGTGCTGACAAAAATTAATTTAAATGACTTGTTAAACAATTTCATTGAAAGTAAAGTTGACAATTTAGAAACGTGTCGTGCCTTAACAGATGCAGACTTGTCGCGACTGGGAATTACGACAATTGGAGACCGAACACGGTTCAGGTCAGAGGTAAATAAAGGTAAGAGCCAACATATAATTATATATATTTATTCATAAACATTTGCGGATACAGAACTTTTTGTTAGGGGAGAGAATGGGCTCCAGCAGTGGCGGATCTAGAAATTTTCATAAGTGGGGCCCCACTTACTGACCTAAGAGGGGGCCCGCTCCAGTCACGCTTCAGTAACCAATTTTTTTTCCCAAAAGTGGGGGGGGGCACACCCCTAAATCCGCCTCTGTCCAGTCATGCGAAAGTGATTCCCTATATAACCAACCAATTTTTTTCAACTTAAAGGTTCCGGGACCTCTAAGGCTCCCCCTAGTCCAAATAATTATGACGTCTTGAAAGGTTTTTCTTTTTTTTTCTTTGACGCCCTACATCGACGTCTTGAAAGGCTATTATATTTTTTTTCTTTGACGCCTTTTGACGTCTTTGGTTTAGGCGTCAAAGAAAAAAATATAATATGTAAGGCGTCAAAGAAAAAAAATATAATAGCCTTTCAAGACGTCATTATTATTTGGACTAGGCTCCCCCTAAATCCGTCCTTGGGCTATATGTTAGCACAGGAGTTTGAAATCCTAAAAATAAGGGGGTAAACATATACCAAAGTCGACTATCAAACGAGAGAAGCTCTACTGTGATAGCCCCCTTATTGATAGGATTTCAAACTCCTGTGATGTTAGTCCAAATATTTCTGTCGTCTTGAAAGGCTATTTTATTTCGACTAGAGTATATGACTTGTATAAAAGTGAAGTTTTCCTTTGCCACAAGTTTGAAAAAGTCAAAGCCTGCATTAACCGTTAAAGTAACTGTTTTAGCATAGGTCCGTTTGGGACCCGCCCCTCCCTGCCCCTCCCTGACTCCTTCTCTAACAAGGGCTTTGTTTTTATCCAATCTGGATCATAAAAAAACGTAGGTAAAAAAGCAGTAAAAATATGTGCAAGTTGGGTGCTCTCACGTAATAAACTATAAAAAAATCAACGTCAAAGAAAAAATATAGGTGATGAGTGTCAATATAGTTACTATATAGAGAAAAAAATAAATGAATAAAGAGAAGTGGACGATCTAGAAGTATTCATAAAAGGGGGAGGGGGAGCAACTCACTGTAAAAAATTCTTTATTTTGTCTGGAATCCGGTAAAAGTAGTACATAATTTTTAATTTGTAATTTAAAAATGAAATAAAATAAAGCACATGTTTGCTTGCACTAATGGAACAAATTTTTCCACAGTTTTCTTTAATATTGAATTTGTAAGTGGAAAATAGGAGCCATGAACATAAATCAAACGGATTTCATTAAAAGTATATCAGTTATTCAACGTTTTACTGAAAAACTGCAATTATCAGCTTATTGCATGGCATTTTTCATATCGTATAAATTATCAGTCCTAGGTACAATATCAGCTCAAGGGTCGCATGACTCAAAGGCTGATATTGACCGAGGGCTGATAAATCATGCGATATGAAAAATGATTTATTATATATGCTCCAACAATGGCGAAAAAACCCCAGATTAATGGAAAAATAGAAGTTCAAAGAGTGAAAAGTTCACAGACGTCTGACCCAAAAGGAAATACATTCAAAATGAGAGATGTCTATCAAATGCCTCAACAGAGAAATGAAACAACAGTATGACTTATTCTTATGAGAACGATTGAAAAAAAACAATTCAACAAAATACATAATGAATACGGTATGGAAAAATCATCCAAGTAATTTTCTGAGATATGTTGCATTCTTTTTAGAATGCGTTTTTTTATCATTTGTTAGTTCGTTTATCTAATTGATTGCTTGATATTCTTTTTATTGAATTTTACACAATATACTTTCCTGTATCCAAAAAATTCTTTTGTACCCTACTTTTTAATGTTTTTTCACTGAAAAGTATCATTGATGTGATGTGTATCACCCGAATGTCCAACGATAACGTTACTACGGAAAGGCACGTGCTAATATTTGAAGCATATGATAAATATTTCATATAAGCCCACTAAGCACCAATTCGAAATTTATGGAATTTACGATAATTTCAGTCTATTATCATACGGTTATAATCATACTAATCATATATTTAGTAGTATTAAATACAGTAGTTTGATAAATAGCCTGCTCGGCTGCTGTAAGACAAAAGAAGAAATGAAGGTAACCCAGGTGCTAGGGATCAGAAAGCAGTTCACATATATACTCTCCTGTTGAAATATATGATACAGAGTATAAATCATTACCAGGCTCAAGCTAGCAGCCACTCGCTAGCAGTCACTACGCTAGCAGCCACTTTTCGGGTATGTCTATGAACCCAAAAATTGAATAAGATTTAAACGTACTCAAAATTCTTTTATCTATATATAACCAATGTTTAATATATAAACAAGTTGCTTTTTTTTTTAAAAAGAAATGCAATCGTAAACCCAAATGCTTGTTTGACATTATATATTAGATAGTTGTTTAATAAAGATGTATTGTTTTATATTACTTTTGTTGTGCATAAGAATTAGAAACTGACATTGCCTGCTTACTTAATGTAATACCGGCTTCACACATCAACATATAGCTCCGACGTACGTCGGCCATGGTAAAAAAAATCATGCACGCTACCAATACGTTAGTAATGTTGATGCATTCAGCCTGTCAATCATATCTGTATCGTGTGCACAACGAGCTTAAAGCGTGTATTGGGTGTGCGTGAAGCGTACCTATGCGTTTCTCCTAGTCTTTCTACATTCCCAACTGCAGGTCTGTCTATATGTGAATGTATGTCAATAAGTCGGTCACATTCATCCGTCTGTTTACATGTTTACCAGTCCGTCTATGTCCACTGGTTCGTCTACTTTTTCACTAGCTTTGGAATAGCTTTCGGTAAGTGCAAGTACTTTTATTCCAGTGATTTGTTTCTATTGTTTTATGTAAGTGATTATTGTGCACCGTACCCATATCTTTAGGGACGCGAATTGCAACTGATATTTTACAGTTTTTTATTGCGATGTGCTGTCCTAGGTTTGGTTCATATGGGAGGGTTGAGTTTATGGCCACCACATTGTTTATGTGCCAATGCCCATTCTTAAGCTAGGAACATGAGTACAGTGGTTGTTGTTCATAGTTCATGTCGGTCAAGTTTTATTTCGTTAATTATTTCGTTATCAATAAGGCTGTTTAGTTTTGTTTGATTTTTGTTTTTAAATCTTAATGGTCGGGGCATTTAATAGCCGACTAATTATAAATAGTTTTTTTTTTTATTGTTGGAGGCCGCTCGGTGGCCTTTGAATACTTACTCCCACGTCATTGTAACTCTGATTGATACTTGTATCATTAGTGCTGGACCATGGTCGATCCTATGCACCTTTGAGGCAGGTGGGATATTTTAGTAGATCTTGTACAGCTCAAAATAATGGGAGCATTCCAGTGCTTCTATGTCTTGTCCCATTCTGCATGGTTGGAGAGGGTGTAATATCTTCTGTAGGTTTGATGAAGTTTCACCCGTATCATACTTCTCCTGAATGAAGGCTTTAAGGAGACGAGTATTTTTGTATGCAATGTGCCCTTAACGTGTCTCAAACTTATCTGTAGCGTTTTCAACGCTCTTGTAGCGTGTATATTATGTGCGTGCAGTTTACAGGTATACGCTTGACAAATGCTTCAGCTGAATGATTTTTTTTTTATGTTCCAATAATTGCATTTGATGTATGTTTCATTATAATACGTTATTCTGATTGGCTAACTAGCAACCTCGTGATATTCCTGAATCAATTGCATTACACAATGCAACTTTTCATTTATGATGACACGAGGTCCCACAATAAAGTGCACAGAAAAATGAAATAAAAACTTGATAAAAGGCGTGTTTTCATGATCCTATAGGTAAAAATGTAATTATAAGTATTGAATGTTTTTTTTTTGTACCTTTATAGGGTTGTAAAAGCGTTGACCGTGCGCACATTTTTAGTATGAAGCGCTTCCGCGCTTCATATTAAATGTACTTGGTCAACGCTTTTACACCCCAATAAATTTACAAAAAAAAGCATTCAATTCTTAATTAAAATTTCCTGAGGTAAAAGCGTTCACCAAGCGTATACCTTTGCATTTCGGCGTACTTCAAACTTATGCAACGCGCGTTTAAACGCTTGCGTAGTGTTCCTCTGGTGAGCAACTAAGTTACGCATACGATGATACGGACTTTGTTAATTTTCTGTTTTGACTATTTGTTTTACATTATCATTTCGGGTCCTTTTATAGCCGACTATGCGAAATAGGCTTTGCCTGTTGTTGAAGGCCGTACGGCGACCCATAGTTTGTAAATCTTGGTTTCTTGCAGATAGTTGTCTCATTGGCACCAAACCATATCTTCTATGGGTGCCCGACCCCAACTTTGGACCAAATTAAAAAAAAAGCCGAACCACACCCTTGATTTTTTCTCAAGTAGACCTTAGCTATTCAGCTTCACATTGCACCTAGTGGCAAAAAAAGTATTGCCGTAGAACATTTTTTATTTATATTTCCGTAAGGGTGGGGTAGGGTGCCCGACCCCAACTTTGGACCAAATTTTAAAAAAAATCTAAGCCGAACTACACCCTTGATTTTTTCTCAAGTAGACCTTAGCTATTCAGCATCACATCGCACCTAGTGGCGAAAAAATTATTGCCGTAGAACATTTTTTATTTACATTTCCGTAAGGGTTGGGTAGGGTGCCCGACCCCAACTTTGGACCAGATTTAAAAAAAAATCTAAGCCGAACAACACCCTGGATTTTTCTCAAGTAGACCTTAGCTATTCAGCTTCACATTGCACCTAGTTGTGAAAAAGTATTACCGTAGAACATTTTTTATTTATATTTCCGTAAGGATGGGGTAGGGTGCCCGACCCCAACTTTGGACCAAATTAAAAAAAATCTAAGCCGAACTACACCATTGAAATTTTCTCAAGTAGACCTTAACTATTCATCTTCACATTGCACCTAGTGGCGAAAAAAGTATTGCCGTAGAACATTTTTTATTTACATTTCCGTAAGGGTGGGATAGGGTGCCCGACCCCAACTTTGGACCAAATTAAAAAAAAAATCTAAGCCGAACCACATCCTTGATTTTTTCTCAAGTAACCTTAGCTATTCAGCTTCACATTGCATCTAGTGGCGAAAAAAGTATTGCCGTAAAACATTTTTTATTCACATTTCCGTAAGGGTGGGGTAGGGTGCCCGACCCCAACTTTGGACCAGATTAAAAAAAAAAACTAAGCTGAACAACACCCTGGATTTTTCTCAAGTAGACCTTAGCTATTCAGCTTCACATCGCACCTAGTGGCGAAAAAAGTATTGCCGTAGATCATTTTTATTTACATTTCCGTTAGGGTGGGTTAGGGTGCCCGACCCCAACTTTGAACCAAAATAAAAAAATCTAAGCCGAACCACACCCTTGATTTTTTCTCAAGTAGACCTTAGCTATTCAGCTTCACATCTCACCTAGTGGCGAAAAAAGTATTGCCGTAGAACATGTTTTATTTATATTTCCGTAAGGGTGGGATAGGGTGCCCGACCCCAACTTTGGACCAAATTAAAAAAAAAATCTAAGCCGAACCACACCCTTGATTTTTTCTCAAGTAGACCTTAGCTATTCAGCTTCACATCGCACCTAGTGGCAAAAAAAGTATTACCGTAGAACATTCTTTATTTATATTTCCGTAAGGGAGGAGTAGGGTGCCGACCCCAACTTTGGACCAGTTTAAAAAAAAATCTAAGCCGAACAACACCCTGGATTTTTCTCAAGTAGACCTTAACTATTCAACTTCACATTGCACCTAGTGGCAAAAAAAGTATTGCCGTAGAACATTTTTTATTTATATTTCCGTAAGGGTGGGGTAGGGTGCCCGACCCCAACTTTGGACCAAATTTAAAAAAAAATCGAAGCCGAACTACACCCTTGATTTTTCTCAAGTAGACCTTAGCTATTCAGCTTCACATTGCACCTAGTGGCGAAAAAATTATTGCCGTAGAACATTTTTTATTCACATTTCCGTAAGGATGGGGTAGGGTGCCCGACCCCAACTTTGGACAAGATTTAAAAAAAATCTAAACTGAACAACACCCTGGACTTCTCTTGAACTGAATTTTAATGTGCGTATTGTTATGCGTTTACTTTTCTACATTGGTTAGAGGTATAGGGGAGGGTTGAGATCTCACAAACATGTTTAACCCCGCCGCATTTTTGCGCCTGTCCCAAGTCAGGAGCCTCTGGCCTTTGTCAGTCTTGTATTATTTGAATTTAAGTTTCTTGTGTACAATTTGGAAATTAGTATGGCGTTCATTACCACTGAACTAGTATATATTTGTTTAGGTACCAGCTGAAGGACACCTCCGGGTGCGGGAATTTATCGTTAGATTGAAGACCCGTTGGTGACCTACCGCTGTTGTTTTTTCTATGGTCGAGTTGTTGTCTCTTTGATACATTCCCCATTCCCATTCTCAATTTTATTCATAATTTTCGATTTTGTTCTAAAGTAACTAAATTATACAATTATGTTGTTTTTTATTTGGTCGAGTTGTTGTCTCTTTGACACATTCCCCATTTCCATTCTCAATTTTATACATATATTCAAAATAAGAAAAACAGCATCCCATTTGAATTTGTTCGATACTATATGGCTTATTGACAATTTAAAAAAAAATCAATATAAAACAAGAGTGCACACACTGAAATGTCTCGCCTTCTTTACTAATCCTTGATACTATCTTGATAGACCTAAATATAAAGCTTTATTACAACTGTCACATAAACTCAACATTAACCAAGAAAATGAAACATTGATCAATGAACCATGAAAATGAGGTCAAGGTCAGATGAACCATGCCAGGCAGACATGTACAGCTAACAATTTTTCAATACAACTATTGCTTATAAATAAAGAAAAACAGACCAAAACACAAACACTTAAAACTTAGCAATGGACCGTGAAAATGAGGTCAAGGTCAAATAAAACCTGCGTAACTGACATATAGATCATAAAATATTTCCATACACCAAATATGGTTGACCTAATGCATAAAGTATTAGAAAAATAGACCAAAACTAAAAAATTTAACTTTGACCACTGAACCATGAAAATGAGGTCAAAGTCAAATGACACCTGTCAGCTAGACATGTACACCTTACAATCATTCCATACACCAATTATAGTAGACCTATTGCATATAGTTTAAGAAAAACAGACCAAAACACAAAAACTTAACTATAACCACTGAACCATGAAATTGAGGTCAAGGTCATATGTCACCTGCCAGTTGGACATGTACACCTTACGGTCCTTCCATACACCGAATATACAAGACCCATTGCTTATAGTATCTGAGATATGGACTTGACCACGAAAACTTAACCTTGTTCACTGATCCATGAAATGAGGTCGAGGTCAAGTGAAAACTATCTGACGGTCATGAGGACCTTGCAAAGTACGCACTTACCAAATATAGTTATCCAGTTACTTATAATAAGAGAGAATTTAACATTACAAAAAAATTGAACTTTTTTTTTAAGTAGTTACTGAACCATGAAAATGAGGTCAAGAACATTGGACAGTTGACTGACGGAAAGTTCGTAACATGAGGCATCTATATACAAAGTATGAAGCATCCAGGTCTTCTACCTTCTAAAATATTAAGCTTTTAAGAAGTGAGCTAACACCGCCGCCGCCGCCGGATCACTATCCCTATGTCGAGCTTTCTGCAACAAAAGTTGCAGGCTCGACAAAAAACAATAGCCTTGGCCTTGTTTTTTATAGGAATACCTGTTCAAGGTATAAAAATAGATAATGTGACGTAATTTCATGTACTATAATGAGCATCTACCGGGTTCTTTAAAACATGATTAGCCTATCTAATCGAATGAAAAGAATCAAGGGGAAATTGGTCATGGCTTCGGAATAGCAATGCAAATAATTCCGTATTGTACAAAACAAACAAACCAAATATTAACATCAACAATTCTTTATTTGAATTTTAATTTTAAGAAATGTGTTGCTAGATTGCCTCCAAATTTGCGTCATTTCTTCAGAGAGCTCGAACGACTGTGTTTTGCTGTTTTCCAGAAAAGAAAAAAAAAAAAGACGCAACCCCAAATCGACCTCATCGTTTGTTAATTTTATTGTGACTTATTTCATACTGTAGGTAAGAAAAAAATGCCATAGGTATCACTGTGAGATATTTAATTATTTTTTAGCACATACTCGCCCACAGAGAGGTGAAAATAGAATTGCACAGAATCTTGAAGAAAGAATTTCATTGTTTAGACCATCTAGGTCCAGATTTACTGCTACCACTAGTAGCAGACAGAAGAATAAAAAACCCAGGACATGGACTTGTGAGTTCGTCTGTCTGTCCAACAGAGACGCCATTAAAACGCCTACCGGAGAAGAAAAGGTGGTGCTGAAAAGAGCAGGCTTGGGAAACAAGAAAATACAATTTTGCTTAGATGATAGTGAAGAGCTCTTCACAAAAAAACTATTTAGCGAGGAAGGATTCAACAAGTTGCGAGATTGTGGTGGGTTTGAGCTTCTACGATGCCAAAGCAATTGCAGATTACTAGAAATCATATCTAGTAAATATACACCAGAAAGTTTGAGGTCAATAATTGGTGGTCAATCTAAAATTTACATTCGACCAATTCAAGCAAACTTATCAATGAGTGCAAGTCCCGTTGTCCAGATTGCAAATACATCGGAAATAAAAGAAAAATGCAGATTTTGCGAAAAAGATATTCTGATAACAGATCTTAGAGATCATTTGAAGGATTGTGATGATAATGTACAAAATGTACAGTCAACAGAACCTTTTGCAGAAATACAAAGCACATCTAGTTTTAACCTTCCAACAGAATTTGATTCGGTTGACAATTCAGATGAAGATCTTCCACCTTTGCATTTAGCTAGAAATAATAATGAAACCACTACTGAAATGACGGGACAGACTGAAGATCTATTGAAGCGAACAATAAACTCTTGCATAGATTTCTGTACCGAACATAAGGTAACAGATCCTGTTGACATTCTTCGGCACATACAAGAGAAAATTGTTTGTGGCCGAGACCTGGATCTTTCAGATGATGCCACAACTAATGATGGTGAAACCAATTTTATTTTGGTTGATAGGGATACTTTGTTGCAATCGGCTTTTGAAGAGATAACTGCCCTTACAGATCTTAGATTGACTTTGCAAGTACAGTTTTATGAGGAGGTATAGTTTTATACTTGTATCATTAATTTCAATTACTAGTATACCATATGCAATGTAGCCCATGCAAAATGTTTATGACAAGATGAGGCAATATATTAAACAAAGCCTATAAATTATACCATTGTTAATTTTGAAACACAAAAGAAAAGTATTTAGTCTGAGATTTATCCCCAGCTATTGATAAAGTTCATCCTAGGTTCTTCCCCGAACGGAGTATGAACCCACTCTTCTGTAGCAGTGAAATTATTCAAAATTTACTTGATATGAATATTCCATGTACAATGTTTTAACCAAAATATGTCGTTTAAACTTCTTAACTTATTTTTGGCATTTACGTCACAACGTTTACCATTAAAGACGGTGGCATTGACCGCCAGATCAAATTTGTCCAAATCATCAATATACCAGGATAAATAATGGTTTACATTAATGTTACTTAGTCATGTACCGATGTAGTCCCTTCCTACTCCAGCAGGAGCTGGGCTTTCAATTGTTCACTTTCACTTATATATATAACCTACTATGTATTACATCTGTCGTCGTTATTAAATCTTTTATATTCATCTTCTTCTGTTTTTCACTTTCTTTCTAAGAACTATACAACATAAATTTTTTTACAGTTAGTTAAAAATGATTTGTGCACATTAAATGTTTTGAAACGTTATAAAAATGATGTCGATAAAGTGGTAAAGATGGCAGATATCCATGGAAATCCTATGCGAGGAAAACACATATGCATCTGCTTCTATGAAAATGATTAGCAAATACTAACCTGTAGCTCTTTTTCAGGCCAGACACTTTACCCTTTGGCGACATTTTGAGAAACAAACCAAAACCAGTTAAGCCTCGGTCACACCTTACCGGATAGCTCGAACGAACGCCTAACGGATAACTTTTTTTCAATCCGTTCATGTCCGTTAGACGTCCGTTTTTATCCGTTAGACGTCCGACCATATCCGTTGCATGTCCGTTAAGCGTACGTTTTATCCGTCGACGTCCGTTCTGTCCGTTGGAATTTTTTTAGCATGTTCAAAACTTTGAACGGACGTCCAACGGATAAAATGTCCGTTGAACATCCGTTATGCGTTCGTTTTATACGATACTCGTCCGTTTCGTTTCCGTTTTGTAACCGTTACGTGTCCGTGGGACGTCTGGAAGATTAATTCACCAACGGACTTCTACCGGACGTTTAACGGACGTCGAACGGATGAGAAACGGACTTCTACCGGACGTTTAACGGATAAAACGGATATGAAACGGATAAATGCAAATTAAAAATTTCGCGTCTGAAATGCCAATTATTGGTATGTCAGATTTCTTAAGGTTCATGAATTCTTATCATTCATAATCGATCTTAGAGTAAAGTCACGTCTTCACAATCAAGCAGTTCTTATTCAGGCCAGACACTGCATTTTGGCGGAATTTTAAAGAATAAACCATAACCAGAAACATTTGAATATTTATGCGATTTACATTTATTATCATTGTCGCCTTTGGTTTTTCCGGATATCTTGTTCATTCATTTTATCCGGTACGCTTCCGTTAGGTGTCCGTTTTATGCGTTACTCGTCCGTTGGATGTATGTTCGACATCCGTTCAGTCCGGAACGTGTCCGTTTCTCGTACGTTGCATATCCGGTGTGTGTCCGTTATGCATGATCCGTTACACGTCCGTTTTATTCGGTCAGTCCATTAACGGACTCTCTACGGATAACTTTTTTGTCAACGGACAACTTTTATTTTCATCCGTTAGGCGTCCGTTCGTGCTATCCGGTAAGGTGTGACCGTCGCTATAGATGTGACCATATCTTAACATTTGGTTAGATAGTAACATTTAATGTTTTCAATGTCGGGCTCTTCCAATGCAATATTTACAAAAAAAAATCTCTATTTTAGGGTGCAGTTGATTTGGGTGGACCACGAAAGGAATTTTTTGCAATTCTAATGAGAGATATCAAACAGAAGTATTTTGATCCAGTTAAGGAGTGGTCAAAAGATTATGAGGTTATTGGGAAGATATTTGGTAATTATTTCTCACTAGATTATGCATATGTTCTTCTCGCTATATCTATTATCTAGATTACTTAGCTCGTAATTAGTTTCGGATCAATTTTTTTTGCTGACTGATTAAATTTATTGTGGGAGGAAGAGCGGTCTTCTCATTCATTCGTATAGATATTTATATATTTCTCGACAAAACATTTTTATATGATCTACTTACATTGTATAAATGTTTTTTGAAAACATATTTTCATAAGTAAGTAATGTTATTTTGCACTCGATAATATTTGCGTATCTATACGTAATAAGTTCGGATATCAGTCACACGCAGAATGTACGTGTCCAGAAATCTCTGCGGCAACTACACCTGTATGACATCTCATGGTAACACCCAATATATCTCTTACTTAATTCTTGGGTATTATTTTAAAGGGTATAAACACACTTATCATGTATTATATTTAAGCTTGGAACATAAAGCAAGATAACGAAATAATTGAAAAATGTTATTTTTAAATAACAGTCTCAACTACTCTGTATTTTAATATACAATGTATCCTATATTTATCTTTCTGCTTCTGTTCTAGCTCTCAGCATCCTTCAGAATGGAGCTCTACCACGAATCATGACAACAGATCTGATAGAAGAACTTTTTGAAACGGAGGAACCAAGGCAATTTGTAAAAGACCTTCGCAGGGGTCTTGATTCTTTGGGATTTTATCAGGTACAGCTATAAAATTGAGAATTGAAATGGGGAATGTGTCAAAGAGACAGCAACCCGACCATAGAGCAGACAACACTGAGCAGAAGGTCACCAACTGGTCTTCAATACAGCGAGAAATTCCCGCTCCCGGAGGTGTCCTTTAACTGGCCTCTTAGCAAATATATATTCTAGTATAAGACTTAGTAATAAGTTCTTGATATTTTGTTCATAGATGTGCCTTAAAAAACAAGAGATACTGATAAAAATAGGGTAGTCTTGACCTACATTTCACAAATGAGTGACTGATTAAAGGTTTATGATAGGGTTCATATCTGAGATACAACTCGTAAAGAAAGAATGATATTTTATCAGGAGATGAGTCTTTAATAGTCAGAATCGAGGGTCCTAAAAATATGTTGTCTTTCACATAATGTTCATGGATGAACAAATGAGATGAAAGGCTGCGTTTAAATCCATATCTGAGATGAGGAATACAAATATTTTGTCAGTATATGCATTTTTGATAGTGCTGAGTTTCGAAATCAACTCGTGAAAATGAATTCGATGATATTCCTTTTCATTAGCTTCAATTAAAATATATTCGATTTCATCAACTGCACAATATAAAATAACATCTTATAGCATTATCAAATAACTACTAGTTATTCGAATGAACCAGTTCTGGCAATTTAAGATTTGAGTCATCTCAATATACAGATGATACTATGCACTTTTTTTTATACCAAAAACCTCCATATTACCGGCCCAAAAATGTGGTGCGTGCACCAATTTACTCTCTTGTTTTTTTTCTTTTCAGTTGGTCAGAAGTTTACCCTCATTAATCCACTTGTTCACACCAATTCAACCAACCCCGATCACTTTCAAGAAAATAACAACTTTATTGAAGCCTGAGTTTGCTGCAGAGGGGTCAAATCGAATGAAAGCCGAAAAAAAAGTCTATTCTAAATTTCTTAAATATTTAAGAGAAGCTGCTAGTAAGTATTAGATTTAATAATACCCGATTTATGACTTATAGTAAACGTAATGGAATACTCATTTGGTACGAGTCCAAGTCTTTTCGTCGCTTCAGTAGTTTTTAAACTCCTATAATTGACATAGGTACTTAGGTACAGGACCTATTCACGTCGATCACTAATAAACCAATATACTTGTTTAAAGTTATCAGAACCCGCTGTTGATAGTGAAATAGGATTTGATAGCACAGAGAAAATACATGTTACAATGTACATCTGGTATATTTACATTAATATGACACAGAAAAACGCGAAATTTACTGTGAAAAACAAAATAATATCAGATTATAAAAAAATGAGAGGAGCTAAACAAATAGATTGTCCAGTCCATAAGACATACTAATGAAGTTTTTATACCATGCAAAAAGAATAATCCAGTGGTTATTCTACTTCATCAAAACCCTTTGACTGCTATGTAACACATGCACAAAGGCGTATCAATTCAATCTTTTCAAAGTGTCTGTAACATCAATTTTCGAATCATCCCATATATATTTTGAGCAATGTACGAATCAAAATATGTAGGGCCCAAAAAAGCACGGTTTAAGTTCATCTGTTGCCGAGTATCAACCACTTTTGCTATCGAAGAACAATTTTTAAATGAATCCTATGGAGGTACTGTGCATCTAGTATAGGCTTGTATGAACCTTACTATATTTCAGATTTTCGATTCACATCTCCCATAATATGAATTTATTTTGTTTTAGGTGGAAGAAGGGGCGATGTTAACTTAGCCAAAGTTCTGAAATTTGCAACCAGTGTGGAAGAGGAACCAATATTAGGGTTTACATTGCACCCAAGTCTACATTTTTCAGAGCGTAAATCACATCTACCCACAGGCAATACGTGCATCAACCGACTAATGCTAACAGTTCCAGAGAATGGAGGGAAGCTTCCTGAAGAAGATGTCTTGTTTAACTTTTTCGATTACGCTTTCTGCAATGCTTACTATGGATTACAGTAGTCAGATCTTGAGTTCAATTACATTATGTGTATTTTGTTAATTACTAGCAGAAATAGAAAACACTGCTCCTCGTATAGAACATGTGTTTATACTATTAGAAAGATATTAAGACAGATTTTAAAAATTTATGTACTTCAAATATGATTTGAGTGTTTGTAATTTCCCTTAGCTTGATTGAACAGGAGTCAATACATTCCAGTATTGTATATTATATATATGTCAAAAATGACAGTTCCTTGAATCAGTTCTTAACAGCAGTAAATGAAAAACTGTTCTATCTAAGACATTTATCTTAAGCATGGAAGTGTTCATATATTATAATTGTATCAGGACTATAATTATGGTTAGAAATTTGTTAATGACGTCTAAGATTGTATGAAGTCTTGTGTTTTACTTTGACGATTGAACAATTAGTTTCATTATTTTGTAACTCATGTATGAAGCTTGTTCCCATGCTTATATTTTGTTAAACTATAGAGCCATTGCTCTTGACTCTAAAATTTCAGGCATATGATTGTTTTTACTTAACACTGTAGAGAGAAAAGAATTATTTCTTCTGAATCTTCACGTGGACCGAGTTTTATTAAACTTTTAAGATGGGGTTTCATTGAAATCTATGTTCTTGTTTTACCTCACATATCAAAAAGAAGATGTGGTATGATTGCCAATAAGACAACTCTCCACGAGAGAACAAAATGACACAGAAATTAACAAATATAGGTCATCGTACGCGGGCCTTCAACCATGAGCAAAACCCATACACCGCATAGTCAGCCATAAAAGGCCCGGATCTGACAATGTAAAACATTTCAAACGAAAAAAACTATTGCCTTATATAAATAAATAAATGTACATAAAACAAATATGTAACACATAAACAAACGACAACCACTGAATTAAAGGCTCCTGACTTGGGACAGACAGGCACATGCATACATTTTGTCAAACTTTCAATCTACAGTGAATATTCTACTTAGAATACTTTTTAAAGCAATTTAGTATCTCCTGTGATATAATATGTGTTGCTTTTATTTCGTATGTCACATGCACCTGTGCATCTATGCAAATAAGTTATGTCATGCGTCCAATATCGAAATGTTCTCGTATGAAGGTGTGAAAATTATATGAAGTTAAAATACTTGTTAAAGAACTTGCTTTTTCACTATTTTTATAAGGTTTGGATTAATTTTTTTATGATAGATTGATTTACCATGATATCATCTCCATTTAACCATATTCTAAAGTATCTGGTTTCGGACATTATTCTCTATATCAAAAGACAATTAAATTCTAAATCAGGACAATGAAATCACCTTGAAAAAAGAAATTTAATGAGAGACTGAAAATCTCAAAGTTGTATACAAACTCATCACTTGAAAAACAAGAATGTGTCCACAGTACACGGATGCCCCACTGGCACTATCAAATTGGAATAAATTCTCTAATTTGGCATTAAAATTAGAATGATGTTATCAAAGGGAACATGTACACTAAGTTTCAAGTTGATTGGACTTCTACTTTATCAAAAAATACCTTGACCAAAAACTTTAACCTGAACTTTGCACTATCATTTTCTATGTTCAGTGAACCGTAAAATTTGGGTCAAAACTCTAATTTGGCATTTAAATTAAAAAGATCATATTATCATAGGGCACATGTTTACTAAGTTTCAAGTTGATTGGACTTCAACTTCATCGAAAACTACCTTGACCAAAAACTTTAACCTAAATGGGGACGGACGGACCAACGAACGGAGGCACAGACCAGAAAACATAATGCCCCTCTACTATCGTAGGTGGGGCATAAAAAGACAACCCATTTCAAAAGAAGAAAATGGTCGAAACTATAAAACAGTACATGAAAGGCTTCATAGATAACTACAGAAGGCAATTTTAACCCCATCTGAAAACGAAGGCGAAAAGCGAACCCTGGTCTACAGAATAGTAAGCATTTAACATTCCGCATGTGACATCCGTCGTGTATGAGTAGAAAGAAACCAACTAACTCGTGATGACTATAGGAAATTTGCTTGAAAAGGGATGATTTCAATTTCACCGCTTTGAACTCTTGGTCCCTTGTAAGTAGCGACTTCATTCAAGGAAATCATGATGGAAAAAAATGATTATATCACATCAACTAGGAGATATACTCATATGAAGGTTTTATAAGAATTTTGCTACATAGCAATGAAAAATTCACCACTGGGAAGCTGCAATCATCGCGTGATCTTTCGGGGATTTCGCCTCCTACCCAGAGGTCCTCTGCCCTGGGGTGGCTGAGACTCGGTGGGGCATTGGCTTCAAAACTTGGTCCTACCCAGAGGTCCTCTGCCCTGGGGTGGCTGAGACTCGGTGGGGGTCATTGGCTTCAAACTCGGTGAGAGTTTTGAAGCCAATGCCCCCGCCGAGTCTCAGCCACCCCAGGGCAGAGGACCTCTGGGTAGGAGGCGAAATCCCCGTAAGCTCAAAACCATCACAAAGTTTGAAGCCCTGCTGTAAACTATATCTGTAGGTGTTACACCACTAATTCGGCCCCGGCCATAAAGCACATACCAGAAAGTAGTACATATTTAACACAAAGATAGTTCCTACGCATGAGTGTACTAAGTTTTGAAATATGTAGAATATTTAGGTATTTTTGTTATCACATGACAGCTTGAGGACTGGTGATCATTGTAGAACACTTTTGGACTTTTAATTTTAAATATTAAAAAAACTGCACTAAATTTAAAAAAGAGGGTAAATGTTGTCTGTTTATCAGATCTAAAGTACCTGTTTTTGGTACATCCGAAGTTCCGGGAACCAGTTCTTTCTTATATGCCATTATGTTGATTTTTTTCAGTACAAGACACCATAAAGTATGCAATTGCTTTGAAATGCAATGATTGCCACTTCATTTTAACTTAAAACAAAGGAGATGTGCCTGCTTGAAACAGAGGAATTTAACATAGAAAGCAATGGGACCATGAATTAGTGGTGTACTTTGTATTCTCCTACCTTATTCTATCGCAAGTCACTCTCGTCAAAACTATGTTAACACTATTCTATCGAAAAATTTCGACATTTTGAGATTTAAAAACACGCTGAGAGTTAGACATTGAACTCGGAAATATTTCACAAAAACACACTGCGATTAAAAAGAATGTTTGTGAAGTAAGCAGCCGGTTCGTTATTTGATATTCGATGTCAATATCCAACCGGATGCTAGCAGTCGGTTCAGTACTAGTATTCAAATTTCATAGAAAATGTCAATACTTTATAACATTTAAAGCATGATTGTTTTGTTAAGAGGAGTAAAAAGATGTAGACAAATATGCAACCTACATAAGGGTTTATATGCGAGGACAACGAAAATTTACGACAGCTTAAAGGGGAAACTTAAACATTTCCTACGTAACGTTTCACTCCTCATAACTCTCAACACTATGCTAAAGGAGTAGGTCCGGTAAGGGCCGGTTTTGGCCTCAAATTTCAATTTCATCTAACAAAAGGTTTTGGACACTTTTTAAACACTTAAATATCTATTTCAATTGATTCGATTATTTTTTGTGAAAGTTTCTAACTGATTTAGTCATTAAAAACGCTCTGATGCAAGCTTGAATATAAAAAATCTAGCAAATATACCAAAAAACGTCACTTTTCAGATGGTTTTGGTCTAAAATGAAAGTGGCCGCATCCATGTTCATTATCAACCTTTATATAATTATGTTATGTATTATCATCAAATACAACTTACATTTCAATATTATGAATGAACACGAATGCGGCCACTTTCATTTCAGACGGAGACCGTCTAGAATTTAACGCAAATGCAAAAATTGTGAAGATTTCAGTAGTTCAGCATGACTTAATGATGCTTTTACCCGATATATGTACATTGTATTGTCAAAAACAGCCTATATTTATGAAGCAGAAGCATACTACTTTCCAATAAATAGATAGCAATTTCATAATTTAGTAAAACTACTATATTTTGGACCAAAAAGGGGTCTTACTGAACCTACTCCTCTGAATATCGAACCGACTGCTAGCAGCCGGCCGTTGGATGTTGAATATTGAATAACGAACCGGCTGCTACCTCCACATACATAGCGTTTACCAATGTGAAGTCTTTTGTTTGACTCTTAATTGAATCGAACTTAAAGAACCCTAACACTCTAAGTGGGGATGCTAAAAAGACACTAAGTCACATCAAATAAACGAAAACCCCGGTGTGATCGTATGTGCATCTGAAGTTTATACAAAGCATGTCTTGCACAAGTTGACAAATGTTTTCAAATTTTTTCCAAATATACTGCAAGCGATGAATTTAAATATATAATGCTAATGTTAAGGAGATATATGCAAACTTTTTATTTTATTGATAAGAGTGGTTTTTTTAATCAGGTATAATAGCCAACAACGTAATTGCAATTTTTATGACTATGATTCTTCCCTGAATCTGACTCTGTACTTAAACTTCTTCAAGGCATAAGTATCCTTGCATAATTCCACATACCTACTAAATCAGTTCTTAAATGTTTTTAATTTAATAGCGTATCAATAAATCTTGCACGATACCAACAAGTGGTTTTAAACGTTGCACATTTCATAAAAAAATGTCACTTTTTTCAATCAATGGGCTTCTAGAAAACTAATGATGTATATTTTGTCGTTTTACTTACTTAGTAACGAAACGACAAGAGACAGTAATCGATAGAAATATGTTATCTATTTTAATTGTAACTGAAATATAAACAACCTATTGGAAATTTTAATTCGAGACCAAATGGCAATCGTAGTTGTTCTCTTTGCTAGTCTTATTTTCAATAAAAAAAAATCAATTATTTGCTTAAGGATGTTAGGTACATGTTCAATGCAAGAATGTTTCCAGCTTCATTACTACAGAATTTTTTTTCACATTTAGGACATACTGCCTCTTTTAAGGACCCTGAGAATTCTGTCACTAGTGAATTTACTGCACATTCCGGACATTTGTACGTGGCTTTTTGCAAACCTGTAAAATTTTTCATAATTTTCTCTGCATCTTTGGCCCCATGTTCTTTAAAATAGTCAATTTCACGTTTCGACAGATCATTCAATGTCCAGAAAACATCAATGAATTGAAAGTCTAACACTTTTGAGTTTTGTACTTTGAAGAAACCCATGTCTGCCCAGTTATCACCCCACGAATTCATAAAGCGAAAGCATTCACTATTGAAGCTAGTAAGAACAACGGCATGTCCACTTAATTTATCATCAGGGTATCGTTTGTCTAAATCAATTTCAGCTTTAGTAAGAATACCGCAAGGGTCTCTTCTAAAAAACTTGTCAAACTGTGTCCATTCAATATCGGTTAGACGGAACGTAGCAACAACAGGACGTTTGGCAGCAATCGCTTTCATTGCATCTTTCGCGTCAACAATCTTGCAGTGCAAACGGTATTCTGGAGTAATTCCTTCAAGAACGTTTAGTGTATTAGCACCCTTCTCTCCATGCAGTTTGACAATTTTTTCTCGCAGATCGTTAAAATCCGGGTACCCTTCGTCTCGACCAAGAATGCGCTTCATCGCTAAATGAAGAACTGCTGCCGAGGCGTTTGCGTAACAAGTGTCACCTTCTTGCTCTCTTGCTGTAAATTGATTTGTGCTCTGATTGATATAGATATCAAGGGAGACAGACACCAACAAATCTGAAAGTGAATCTTGACAGCAAACAACATTTCTTGCTAAATTGCATGCTTCGTGTATGTGGTCAGGATGGTTAATCTGTAAAAATAACTTTGTTTCGTTATTGCTTATATCAATATCCCATCCTCTCTTGATGAAAATTGTACGTGGAAGTAACTGTGAAGGTATGGTTGAACTTAATTTGAATAAGAATTTTGCTCCCTCGTCCCATTCTTCTTTTTCAACACTGTATAACTTCCGTGGTTCAACATTGGAATATCCAGAGATAAAACAACCGACAACGATTACATTGAGATGTTTCAAGCTTTCAGAAACCACATGGACATCTCCTGAATCTGTAGGAAGCCCATCAGAAAGGATAAATAAAACCTTTGTATGTTCTGAAAACTCATCTTTCAAAAAAATTGGCAATGTTATATTCAATGCCTCGAACAATGGTGTTCTACCATAAATAAAAGGACTGATTACTTTCATGATTTCATCGGTTTTCCTCTCAGCTGAAATGTCATCATCTCGGCAATCATGAAAAATATCCCAGGCTGTCATAACTGAAAATACAGAGCCGACATTTTTCATCATTGTCTCATCAAAATATTCGGTAAAATGTCTACTTTGTACCACTTCTTTATATTCTACCTTTGCTTTTTCAAAAACCATTGAAATATTTTTTACTACTTCATCTATGTTAACCAATACTCTACTGGCAATTCTACAATTAAGCATTTGAAAACGATTGACCAATTTTCCTATTATGTTTTCACCCCCAATGTCTCTGCATGCTGGTGGTAAACACTTTTGAATAAACACCTTTAAGAATTCTTCGTCTGTTTTAAGTTTATCCAAAATGTAGACAGCCAAAGAATAACAGACAACGCTCTGTATCTCATCTTTTGGTGCCCATATTCGTGTCGTTTGTGCACCATTCTTTTCAACAAGTTGGTAAAACTCTTCCAATACGTCGTCATAAGGCGTTATATTGTCCATACGTTTATACAGACGATGAGACAGAGAGTGCGGGTTCTTTTCAACGCCGTCGTGAACATACATTTCGTTATACTTCCACTCTACTAGAGGATATTCATGATATTTGTGTCTTCGTTTCCTTCCAATGTCTAAAATCTTTTCCCATTGCTTATCCATGTCAGCATTCTTTCCCCATTGCTCTTCCATGTATATAGTATTTTTCCGTGCTAGTTTTTCGTAAAAAAACTTTCCATATTGCATTCCCGTTTCTCGATTAACTTCCTGTAGCATATCTTTTACTGAAATCATTCCCCATTGCATTCCCATGTGCAATATCTTTTCACGTTCCATTTCTACTTCTAAAGTCGTATCACGTCCCATTTCTATATCTACGGTCTTTTCACGTTCAATTTCTATGCCAAAAGTATTTTCCCATTGCAAATTCAAGTTAACACACTTTTCCTGCTGGATTTTCTTGTATAAAATCTCTGTCCACTGCGTTTCCATGTCTATCATTTTTCTCGGTTGCATTTCCATGTTTATAGTATACATGGTACATGTATATTCCCATTGCCTTATCTTGTTTTTCAACTTTTCCTCTTCCATTTCTATGTATATTCTCTTTTTGCTTTGCACATATTGCATATGTTCCATATTAAAATTTAAAACCTTTTCTAATTGCATTTCCATATATAAAATTTTTTCCTCTTGTTCTTCCATTTGTATACTCTTCAAACATTTTTCCCATTGCACTTCTATGTTTGGACACTTTTCCCGTTTCATTTTCCTGTAGAAATTCTGTTTTTTCTGTTCAGATATTCCTTTTACATTTTTTAACAATTCAATGTATAAACTGTTGTCGCGTTTTATTTCTACGTCTAAAGTCTTCTCCCATATAAATAGATTCTTTTCACGTTGCAATTCCATGTATAAACTCATTTCTCGTTGTATTTCCGTGTCTAAACTCTTTAAACTCTTGTCCTCTTTTATTTTTATGTATAAATTCATTTCCCGATCTTTTTCCATGTCTATCTTCTCTTTTCGTTGCATATCCATGAATGCATTCTTTTCTCGGTGCATTTTATTGTATCTATGTTGTACTTCCTTAACTGTTTCGATGACGTCAAAAAAAGGTCTTCTTCCATTCACCAACAGAGAAAATATAATTGTCATTCGAAACGTCATGTTTTTTAAATTGTCAATTACATCAAATATTGAACGCGCCCATTCACCACCTTTCTCTTTTATTTTACCACCTGCATTTATTTTCATTGAACCAGACACATCAAGGAGTACACCGGTCAAGGTTGCCATGCTGATGTGATCTACAAAACATATAAGATTTGATTGCAGGAATATAAACAGATACATTTATGATAAACACATATAAATGTGAAACTACATACAGGCAATTATAAAGACATTTAAACTCAGAGATCCATGTTGGGAGCAGATCAAGCACTCCAAACGCCATACGAACACGCATAAATTTATTTAGGGCTTGAAAACATGACATCGGATGCATATTTAAGGGAATTTCTAACTTCTCTCAAACATCAACGTGTAGTCGCACATTGTTTGCTCTGCAAAAGTAAACATATTAGACGAAATGTGCAAACAATACTCAATGTACGGCAGTTTTAAATTATGCAGAGGTTTTGATGTTGTGATTGATGTTGATATTACTTCTCTTAGAAGTTAGTAGCAGATAAATGTTGAAAATGTGCAGCACATGCCTATATTTTGACCTTAAAAACTGGAGGTGCATATCAGCTTTCAAGTCATAAGATATATTTTTTTTTCCGAAATTTCATAGTTAAAGTTGTACAGTTTTGGTCGTAAAAAGAGTTCCTATGGAAAGTTGTATTGTCTATATTTAAAAAATAATATTTTGAAAGCGTACAAGAGTGTGATTTACAGTATAACATAGGATGAAAATGTCAAAATCAATTTCTTAAAACTAAAAGAAGCGCAGGTAACATCTGGCATATGTTAACTATATGAGAAGTTAAAGTTCATTTCACAAGATGCCTAAAGTTTCTAGGGATTTTAATCCTTATCCCGACAACAGGATAGCACACAAGATCCATAACATTATTGAAACATACACTCGAGCGGAGTTGTTTTAAAATTGGTATCAATGCAAGGGAATATTAGGTTATCAAAATGCATTTCTGTGATGTAACAAAACTACTCTCCTGGTTTTAAACTATTTTACCCAGCGTTCAATACACAACAACAACAAAATGTTGATGATACCCACATTTTAGTTTGAAAATTTGAAAGAACATTTTCTAGAAGTCTTTAAAAAAAGTTAAAGAAATATATATTGAAGAACATTTAGACACTCCGGCTACCTGAATTAAAATATGAACTGTTTTCTTTTATTTCTAATTTCGTATCAAATATACTTACTGCAAAATAAAGGTTGCTTATCTATCAGGTTTGGCTCGACTTAACGTTTTCTTTAAATCCAGGTGTATATGGGAACAATTTCACGCCTTTATAGTCCTAATCTACCATCAAATCTAAAAATAACCTTTTAATCTCAACAATTGTAGTCTTCCTTGATATCAAAGTGAAAATAAATAGTTTAGTGGCTAAACAAATAGTGTTTTATCAATTTCGATATGGTAAGAGGGTACTGTAAATAAACTCATCATAGATACCAGGACTAAATTTTATATATACGCCAGAACTTGTTAACATCCCATTGCTGCTTATGATATTAAAGCGCAGCCTAAAACCCAAATTACTGAAAAACAAAGGGTTCATTGATGGTAAAAATATGCTGAATGTAAAAAAATATGTAGATAATTTGAGAGGTACATGTATGCTATTGTGAGGTTTTTCAACAATTTACAACGATAACACATGCTGGAGCCGAAAATCTTATATTGCAATGTTTTATTTGAAAATAATTGCAAATAACTAGATATACACAGATTGTAAAGGTCGATACGTGTACTTTCAAATTTGCATACTATGAATTATTTAAAATGAGAAACAAAATGAATATAAGATCTGACCACCTATATGCCACTTTGAATAAAACAAATAATGCAGTCAAAAAAGAGAGGAAAAACTCAATTTATTATTCATAATATATTTGTTGTATAAAGTTTGCGATATATATTTTGTATACTAAAATATACACTACGACTTCTAATTTCTTCAATCCATTGAGGGAAAACTGCCAAATCACATAAATCAGTAGTGTACTTATTAAGAATTAATTTTACTTATACTTTTAGTATTGATATATTGTCACAAAAACTAATGGCTAACGATCATTCAACGTTAATAATACAAATAAGGTAATGTGAAAATACATTTTTGAGTAGAGAAGTTTCTTGTTTTTTTAAATTTCTATTTGAAAGTGAAGTGTCAAATGGCACTGAGGTGAAAGGTAAACGTAAACCGTGAAAAATATTGTTAAGCAAAGCAATACTGCAATCACAATTTGTGGGCCTCGGTGACCAAGTGATCTCAAAAGTTACCTCTGTAAGCACTAGCCAGTCAACACTGAGGTGGTGAATTTGAACCCTACTCGTGTGGGTGTACTCGACGCCTATGTTTATTGACAATAATTGTCAGTTTCCTTTCAAAAGTCAGGTGATTTTCTTCGGGCACTCCGACGTCCTTCACCGATACAAACTGGTCGCAATGACACAGCCTGAAAGGGGTGCTTAAAAATTGTGTTAAAACACCGGAAATCAATAATGAAGTCATTAACAATATGAAGTGCAAAATGGCGTATACAATAAAAACAATACAATTTCAGTACACAACGTAAATTAAAGATAACATAAAGGAACTTGTATATTAAATGATGGAGGGAAGTTTTGAATCATTATACTAACATACATGTGTTTATATCATCACAGACATTTGATATGGCCAAATGTTTGCATTTTATCTCATTATTCATATACATATGCATATCAAATTTTCACATGACATCAATGACATATGTATATATTCATCCTTATTGATTACTCTGTAATCACTGTATTTATATTCGTACCACTTGTGTACATTATTTAACATGTTGACAAGATAATTAAATATACAAATAAAGAAAATTAAGATATTTTCTTTGCTACAAATTGGACCACTTTACTTAAAATATTAGTTGGTCGCTTGCAGTCTAAGACATACATGCTATTTTGAATGTTTGGATATTTTTCAGAGAAACTGCTTCAATTTTCAAGTTTTCATAAATATAAATATGTTACATCGAAGCAGTGTTAATTTAGTAAAATTGCATCGTCGACTCCTATCAAAAAGATTTCTGTCTAGTTACATGCTCTCTGCGTGAAAATTTGCATGTGGCATCATTGTACTCGACAACGCTTATCAACTTACTAAAAGTTTGATACCTGGTTTTTTATCTTTGTATATATAATTATATAATACTATTACAAATGTATATATATATGTATTTTTAATATTTATGTAATATAATCATTAAAGAAATGTGGTATGATTGCCAAAGAGACACATACCCACTAGGGTTCAAAAGAAGTAAATGCAAGCAATTCCTTTTTCTAAAAATATATTCTTTTTTTCAAATAGAGACAAGAGATGTATAAAATGGTGTCAATGTCAAATATAGGTAGAAGATAACGCGTTTCTGTTGCATCACGTACATTTAAGTCTGACCGATTTATCAAATTTTATCTAGTCGTTATATCAAATGTAAACATGTCACTATCAAAGACGACTTGTACGTTTTGTATACTTCCTTGATGATATCTAATTTTGAATTACTAGGAACAATGTATTTATTAAATTTCAGTACTTCATTGGAATTTGAATGACGAGATTCATGAAATAAATAGATAAGAATCATGGTCATTTTTATAAATGTGCTCTCAATTAATAGACCTACACAATTAATGAATAATAGTTAATGGATAAAATGATTTCATGCAGTAATCGAAGGACATTCGTGCTTTTTATCCTGAAAGCTTTCATAAAATTTGTAATTTCGAAAATGACACATTGATAGTACAACATATACAATGAGCTAAAAGGCTGTTACTCTTAATTCAATAATATAAAGTTTGTTTAATCTCGATGTAAGTGTACAGATGATACAGATTGTATTTGAATAACCAAATATTATTAGGGACCTCAGTGGCCGAGTGGTCTAAGAGGTGACAACTGTAATCACTAGCTAGTCAACACTGAGGTTGTGAGTTCGATCCCGCTCGTAGGGGTGAACTCGACTCAATCTAAATTTACCAGAACTGTCAGTTTTCCTATCGAATGTTGGTGGTTTTCTCCGGGTGCTCCGGCTTTTTTTACGCCAAATCTGGCCGACAAAAAATAGCCCGAAAGCGCTGATTAAAAGTGGCGTTAAAACACACAAAATTTCAAGAAATTAACACTAATTCGTTGCACTTACGAATTCACAGCTAATATAAACCGGTAAGATATGCACTGCACAATTGCAATTCATTGTCAAAATTATGTTTTCTGTTCGATTTGAATTATCAGATTATATGTAAAGTTAAAACATCTTTGTCTTTTTAAATGATTTTCTATTCCAGCGTCACTGATGAGTTTTTGTTCAGACGACGAAGTGTGCATTAAAACATTTTTATACTAGTATCTTTGATGAAAGATTAACAACGTGGCATTAATGAAACATAAGGAAATTTGGTATGAATCTTGTGGATTATTCAAGCATAAGTCAATCATATGAGTTACTTTGTAGGCTCGAGCAACTTTTGTATTGATAACTGATTTTTACTCAGTGAAAAAATTTAACGATCAAAACTTCAAAAGTGAGTCACTCTAACATTTATTTAGCAGAGTTTTGATCTAAGATACCAATGAACGTTCAGAATTTTTGTATATATTAAGTCATAGGTGTCTGCAGCAAATTCTTACCAGCTATTTTATTTGTTCTACTGTCTTGCCACTTGTCAAATCCTCGAAATTTTGTGCTTGCTTGACTTACAATGTAAATAAAAAAAAATATCAGGCATTGGCTATAGTAAGTGAATGGTTATTTATAACATAATGACTAAATGAAATGGGCATTATTGCAAATAAAACATAGGTCAAGGTTTTAGCCCATTTTCGTTTTAATTCTGGTAGATTTAATATTTCACCTGGTTAGCACATACATGTATATTTTGTTATACTGCAACTAGTTATGTTTATTTCCTAAATATAGTAAATTAGCTATATTTGTATAATGTCAATTTCATCAATCGCCACTCTCTCCACAATCAGGGGTTCCTTAAGGGATCAAAATAAGTTTCACATTTTTGCTACGATTGAAAAGGCGATTAATGTGTTAGTTTAAGTTGCAGTATAAAAACAATATAAGGTCAATGTCATAAAAATATAATCTTTTTTTTACTCGGCGCAACACTGCGGAAGGGCTCGGTAGAATCTCCTTCTTCCCCAGTTTCTAAGCCTCATACTAAAAACGTTTATATTTTTCTTTCATTGACCTAATAGTGTATATGTATTTTAAAACCAGGTGTATGAATTCAATTGGAAATGTCTCATGTGTCTACACAGGTTTTTTTATAGTATTCCTTTGGGTTTTCCTTTTAAAAAATATATATTTCTAAGACCTTGTTAACTTGTATGAAACATTTCGTTTGGTTTTTTGAGATATCAATTGTCAAAACGCGCTTCAAAAGGGATTTACAGGGACGTAGCTCTGAGTGTATTTTTTTTAGCACAATTCAAAACAATTTTGCATCTGACCTATCACGTCGTATAGCGTCTTAAATTCAGTGTTTCTCTTCCTGCTAACAAATAACTCGTAACATTTGCATCAGTATAGTGACTCAATATATCATTGATATTGTCTTCATCTAAAAGCTCTTTATCGGATAGGATAAACAACATTTTTGACAGTTTTCTTATACTTGGTCTGGATAAATAACATTAAAGACTCTTACAGAATCTATCCATATGAGTGATGTCATTAAATAACTGTATGACCATCCGAATAAAATATTTGTCTCTGCCATTCGTCAAAATTAATTTACAAAAAATATTGTACTTGACACAGTTGTAAAAATAGATAGGTCTAATAAATTATCTGAATTAATGAAATATATTGGAATACCCTTTAACAAGCATTGTAATAGTAATTTCAAACTGAAACTAGAAGATTTCTACAAAAATAAAATTGAATTTGAACTATCTAAGATAAAAGATGGAAACTGTGGTTAACTTTAGCAATAGAAACTGGTAGGTATGCAAGACCAACAATACTCTCTAATGAGAGATTTTGTAAATTTTGTACAGGAAAAACTGAAATTGAGATTCATTTCTTGAGTGAATGTCCGCAATATAACAAAATTAGGTCTAAATATAAAATTAATGATATTAATTCAAATAATTTGGATGAACATTTTTCCAAAATGTTAAATCCTATGTCTGAAAAAGGATAAAATATATTTGTATGTATATTGAAGAAGCTCTTCATATGAGAGACCACGGTACCGTTTCATCAGAGAATAATCTTTTACAGTAATTCGTGCATATACACCTAATTCTTATATCTTATATAGGTGATTGTGTATTTTAAGTAAATTTATGAAAATTTGAGTAACTTAATGATGTATAAGTTTATGGTATCAATATCAGTTTATAATGTAATGTCTTTCCTACTGTTATGAAAGATTGTATCAGAGTTGAGCCGTCCTTTGATAATGCATGCTGTTAAATTGTATAGTATACATCATTGTTTGCAATACGAGCAGTCGAGCCAACTGCATAGCTTGTGTCAGGTTTGACGACTGTTTATCTTAAATAGCAACCAAAGAACAGTTATCTATGTAAAACATAACTTGTTTGTCCCTCAATTTGAACTTAAATAATATAACTATGGCCAGTATTGGAACAAGTTATAAAAACAAACAAAAATATCATACCTTTCATAAATTACCCATTCGTGAACCAGCCTCATATTGAGGGACCCTACAATTTATGGCATGATGGGGACCATTGCATCTCAAACATTTATGAATGTATCGACATTGTGGTAACATACATGCACCTATGTTATTGAACTCGTAAAACATTTCTGTTAGTGTTAACCATATTAACCCCATAACTAGGTGCATTTTGCTGCACTGTATGAATATATAACATCCAAAGTTCTTGGTCAACAGTAGCCCATGACATATCTGAATTTCTAACTTTCTTTAAACGAAACTGTTGATTATGGTCCTTCGAACCTGGCCCAATATTGAACGACTTGCACCCAACTTAACCGAATACATACATGTTAAAATATCTTGTGTATCTTCTAAATGTACACCAACATAAATACTTATGTAAATAAGGAAAGCATCTATCCATGTGTAAAAATCAGTAATCTTTTTACTTGGTTTAGTTTGGATAATCAGCTGTCCATTTGTATCTACAGTTAGAGAATTTGATTGCTCTGTGCCTGAATTTGTATTAAAGCAATCACTAAACCTACATATTCATCCTTAAATATTTTGTTCTGAAGTTTTTGTGAAACATTTAAACATAGATTATCATTTACACTAGTTATTGGCAAAATATTAGAACTTTGTGTTATACCTGTATTTGATTATTGCCTTTCATTGACTGAGTCGGGAGATGTAACAGTAGCTGGAGAGTGCATAAGGGCATTGACAATCTGAACAACTTCATTTTTAAGTTCTGGAGTGATCATACATGTAGCTGAAACTTGCGTGGAAGTATGCTGTCCAACGACATTGCTAGATCTGTTTCCCAACGGTGTCGATTACGTCCCTCTTTTGTAACCTTTGGCTGCATTTATAACTTTTAGAGGGCCTTTTTGACATACGTACAGTTTTCCCCATTTCCATAAGATGTTTGATTTTTAAAACTGAAAAATTACTACAATAATATCAGTGAAACGACCGCTGAAAAGTTATAATAGATATACAATTCGTCCAATCATCGACCCAACAATGTTAGATCTGTAAATTTGCTTTCGCAAATTATAAATAGATATATTTTAATTTTTATAAACTTCATACATTTATTCATTATTGGTTTCTCTTTAAATTGCTTGCTGTGTAGCAGATGAAACATTTCATATAACGATAGTTTTAAAATCGCAGACGTCCATGCGACACGTGTCTTTAAAACCATGTGCCCAGTTTTTATCAGAAATTACTGGTCTGTTCAAAAATTCTATTTTTGGAAATATAATTCATGATTTCCACTGAATTAAACCAACAATTAAAATTTAACATGAAATATTTAGAAACTCTTCACAGAAGAAACAACAAAATATATAAAATCTTCAACACTATTTTATACTGGATCAAAACCATGTGCTTTTCTATCTTTCAAACTTTCCGAACCTTTTCAGTAAAATAATATTTTTTGAAAGACATCCATTTCATATACCAAATCAAAGAAATAAAATTCAATATTCAACCAAATTTGTTATAATTTGAATAACTTTGAAACAAACATTAGTTCATTCATACGGAACCCAATTTTTTACGTCTTCCCTCTGCTGTATCGTACGTGGTAAAGAAAGAATGATGACGTCACAGTTATCAAGGTTAAAATAATTAACGTGACTCATAATACATAACAAGTTCCACCACGCGTGCAAAGCGGGACAACTCCCAAAACGTAAGCCCACTTTCCTCCGATAACCGGATTTATTCTTCATAGGAATAAATCTTATTATGTCTATGTACTTTATGTTGTTTCCTTACCATTTTCAAATGTCTGGAACTCGGAAACTAGATCGGTTACCATATCAAATTTTTCGATTTTTCATTATCTTTTTAAAAGTTCTACGTGCATACAATTTCTTTTTAAAAATCGCAGATCAAGCCATTTACGTACCTGTTACCTTAATGTATGCAATCTTATCTACAGTATAATCTGCCATCCATGCTGGTTTTCGCCTTATACGGCGCCCTTCGTAACTACTTTCTTGTGTATCTTCATCAGGCAACGTTGAGTCATGAAGAGCAATGTCTTGAAAATAAGGTGTCTCTACTTGAGCATCTTCAGCACTATTATTTTCAGAGTCCACGAGACTAAAAGTGTTATTCTCCAGTTCTCTCCTTAGTTTCTGTTTGGTCTTTTTCTTAAGTCTATCGACATGTTTAACGTTTGGTTTTTCTCTATATTCACAGTCAAATCTATATGTAAGGTCACCATACTTGTTGAGAAATTTTAAAGAACCTTTCCAGAAACTAGTCAGTTTTGAAGACATCCCAGGTTTCTTCACTGGAAAATAAACGTATACCTCGTCATTTTCTCTGAAATGTAGGTATCAAAATTTGAGGTCTTTTTCATCTTCGCTAGCCCAAGGTTGAGATCCACTTTCTTCCACTTCACCCTTGACAGATTGAGATAGAATTTCGGAGACACAAGGTAATGGTTTTCATTGTTGCAGTCGAAACGCGCTACATACAATCAAAAAACGCCTATAAAATGATCACGTGTAAAGGTAGAAAGTGTTTGTAAACAATTTCCACGTGCTTATTGTGTAACAAGTCTTTACATCCCTAAACATAGTGATACGACTATATTTTTAGTGACAATTTGAATGTTTCTAATCAACTAATATAAGTTTCTGTGTATGTTTCTTGCACAAATGCATGTATGCCACATATATTTTCGTTTCCTGTTTTACCAAGTGTGTATACAATGTAATCTAGACGCTACTGTGTTTATACCTCCAAATTGTAAAGTTCAAGTGCTACCATTGGTCACGAATAATGTATTCGAAATGAGCTTGACTTAAATCTACCGATAGATGGCGCAACATTTTATCACAAATGTTGGCTTTAATCTTCCAAGGGTGGAGAGGAGAGAAGTGATTTTAGTCATAAAATGTAACGCAGTACAATACAGAAACAGGTCCACAATAAGTGGTGACAGTAAGCCCCCATTAGAAATCCGATAACTTGAAGATATACGGAATCTCCTTCGCATTTTTCTAGTAAAAAGTCAAGTGCAGTTATCGTATCAAAGCAAGTCCAATTGGCATAGTTATTTTGTTTGGTGTTACTTAAAAAAACGCCTAAACATATATTTCGACATTCTCATTTTTTAAACGTCCATTCAACTAAGTGTGCAATTTTTCTTTTTCTTAATGAGATTATTGGAAGAGTGGTATATAGTGTAAAACATAAAAACTTTGAACAGATTCGAGATTACAAATAAAAGTATGCAATTTACAAAATCTGAACAAATTGTTACATTGTTTATGGTACAGCATTCGACAATCGATTGATTCGACACATTTTCTTTTGTAGTATAACTATTTTGTCAACTGTACTCGATCGTATCAGTTTGTCGATTAAATCAATTGATGTACCAAATTAACATACTTCATGCAAAAGTGGCACCTAAAAAAACGTTGTGTTTTGTTTATAATCAGGATACTTAGTGTGAATGTGTATGTGTATTCATGTTTTTTTGTTCTCTTATCATTCTAATCATTGTCTTTATTGTGTAATTCATTTGATTGTTTTGCTCAAAATTTGGGCACCAGGATTGGTTAATAAAATCTATCTATATGTATATTTCAACTCAGTCAACTGTGCTATTATTATAATCAATTCAGTCAAATGTTTCTTTATATTGCGGTCGGATCACGATCGTATCGATCGAAGTCAGTCGTTACGATTGTGCAACAGTTGAACAATATAATCAACTCAAAATTCATCTTTTAAACGTTGCACGATCGTATCGATCGTATTCAATCGTTACTATTGTGCCACAGTTGATCAATATAATCACCTCAGTCAACTCTATTCTTATGTCAAACACTGCACGATCGTATCGATCGAATTCAATCGTTACGATTGTGCCACATTTGAATAATATAATCAACTCAGTCAACTCTTTTATTATTTCAAACCCTGCACAATCATATTTAATCGTTACGATTGTGCAACAGTTTAATAATATTATGAAATCAGTCAACTCTATTTTCATATTTTAAACGTTGCACGATCGTATCGATCGTATTCGATAGTTACGATTGTGCCACAGTTGAACAATATAATCAACTCAGTCAACTCTATTCTTATTTCAAACCCTGCTCAATCGTATCGATCGTATTCAATCGTTACGATTGTGCAACAACTGATCAATATAATCAAATCAGTCAATTCAATAATAATCTTTTAAACGTTGCACGATCTTATCAATCGTATTCAATCGATATGATCGTGCCTCAGTAGATCAATATAATCAACTCAGTCAACTCTATTTTCACATTAAAAACTTTTCACTATCGCATCGTTTGTATTCAATGGTTACGATTGTGTCACAGTTGATAAATATACTCAACGCAGTCAACTCTATTTTTATATTTTAAACGTTGCACGATCGTATATCGATTGTATTCAATTGTGACGATTTGGCCATAGTTGATCAATATTATCAACTCTATATTCATATTTCAAACGTTGCACGATCGTATCGATCTTTCTGCTGTTTCTTTATATTAGAAATATTTTATAAGATTAATCAACTCAGTAAATTGTTTACGGCGCTAGATGGCACTTAGATACAGACTACGGTGCTTAATGGCACATTATCACGGCCAAAGGAACTAGATGGGACACATTGCCCGATGGCACGCTGACACATTTACCGGTACTAGATTGCACATTTAATAGAGTATAACCCTAACTCTAACTCTAGTTTTAACTCTAGCCCTAACCTATACCATTAACTCAAGCACACAACAATGAGCATACAACGCTTTACCTTTGAGGTATATTGACACAATTAACGGATCATGCAATTTGGTGATTTTTATTATATGTTTACAGCCTTCACTCTTTTACTAACCCCTAACCTAACACTGTCACAAGAACAAAGCCTACTGCGCTAGGTTGCATATTGACATAGACTACGGCGCTAGAAGGCACATCAACCCAGTTAACGGCGATAAATTTCATATTTATAATAGTCTTAATGTTGCTCTAATTCTTACCCAAACCTGAGTCGGCCACAATCACATAGTCTACGGCGCTAGATGATATATAGACACAATCTCCGTCGCTAGAAGGCACATCAACACAGTCTACAGTGCTAGATTACTTATTTGATATAGTCTTGATATTACACTAACTCTCTCCCTTGGCTAACTTAAGTATTACACAATTAAATAGCCTACGGCGCTAGGTGGCATAATGACACACCCTTCAAAATCGGCGCTAGTAGGCATATTTATTACAGTCTAACTATTACCCTAAATCTAACCCTAACCTAAGTTTAACACCATAACATAGCCTATGGCGCCTCTAGGCGGCTTATAAACACAGTCTATAGCTACGGCACTAGAAGGCACATCAACACAGTCTACGGCGCTAGATGGCATACTTATTACATTCTTACTATTACCCTAACTCTAATTTTAACCTAAGTGAAATACAATAACATAGCATACGGCGCTAGACGGCATACACATACAGCCTATGGCGTTAGAAGGCACCTCAACACAGGCTTCGGCGGTAGATTACATTCATGTATGTATTACAGTCTTACTGTTATCCTAATTCTAACCCTAATCTGGGTTACCAATTACATAGCCTATGGTGCTAGGTGGCACATCAACACAGTCAACGGCGCTTGATTGCATGTTTATTACAGTCTTACTATTAGCCTAACTCTGACCCTAACCTAAGCTTGATACAATAATATAGCATACGGCGCTATGGCCTGAAAGGGCATAATCAATACTAGACTTACTATTACCCTATATCTATCCATAATCTTAGTTTAAAAATAACAAACGCATACGGCGCTAGGCGGCATATGGACACAGCCTACGGCGTTAGAAGGAATATTTAATACAGTCTTACTATTACCCTATATCTAACCTTTAACATAAATCTGATACAATATATAACATCGACTACGGCGCTAGGCTGCATATTGACACAGACTACGGCGCTAGAAGCTGCATTTATTACAGTCATACGGTCACCTAACTCTAAAAGAGGGACGAAAGATACCAAAGGGACATTCAAAACTCATAAATCGAAAAAGAAACTGACAACGCCATGGCTAAAAATGAAAAGGACAAACAGACAAACAATAGTACATATGAAATAACATAGAAAACTAAAGAATAATCAACGCAATACAATACAATACAATATTTCTATTGTCAATGAAGAACGCCCTAAACGAGCACAATTTATTACAATGATTATCATTAATTCTTTATGATATATAATGACAAAATATAGAATAGAGAAAATAAACAAAAGAGCAGAATTGAAACCGCAGATATTTATATGTATTCAACATATACAAATGTTATTCAACTGTTTGTGGATACCATTAGTGCCATTAAATTTAAATTTGGTCTATGAATGAATTACTGATCAGAGACTGATTATTAAATTACATAGGTGTTTTAGAAGATCTTGATTCTGATAACCCATTAGCCATACAAACATATTTTCATAGATAAGGATAAGAAATACCAAGTTCTTTAATATATGTTACTCTATATGTTTCTTATTTTTAGCATCGTAAGAGAATGTTGATCTCATCTTCCACCTCCCTCTCACAAAGTTTACAAATACGCCCATGAGCTTGGATGTTTTTGTGCTTGCCTATTTCAATTGCAAGTTAAAAAAAATAATGATCCTTCCGCAGGTACCCCACCAAAAAATAGGGGTGATCTCCGGTGCTCCGTAGGGGTAAACAGATCCTGCTCCACATGTGGCACCCGTCGTGTTGCTTAATTATGTCATAACAAATCCGGTAAATAGTATAATTCGGTAGGTGACATTCATTAAAGGGAAAGAGAAGGGGATTGTAGTTACGACGTAAGGAACATATCCGATATATATCATTTGTTCCATAAAGCCTCGGTCACACCATAACGAATAGCTCGAACGGACGCCTAACGGATAACATTTTTTCAATCCGTTCATGTCCGTTAGACGTCCGTTCTTATCCGTTGTATGTCCGTTCAGCGTACGTTTTATCCGTCGACGTCCGTTCTGTCAGATGGAAAATTTTGAGCATATTCAAAACTTTGAACGGACGTCCAACGGATGAAATGTCCGTTGAACGTCCGGTAGGCGTCCGTTTTGTACGGTACTCGTCCGTTTCGTATACGTTTTGTATCCGTTACGTGTCCGTTATACATCCGTTGGAGGTCTGGAAGATATTAATCTCACCAACGGTCTTCTACCGGACGTTCAACGGAAAAAACGGATGTTGAACGAATGAGAAACAGACTTCTACCGGACGTATAACGGATAAAACGGACGATGAACGGATCTGAAACGGATAAATGTCAAGATTTCGCGTCAGAAATGCCAATTATGGTTATGTCAGATTTCTTAAGGTTCATGAATTCTTATTATTCATATTCAATCTTAGAGTAAGGGCACGTCTTCACAACCAAACAGCTCTTATTCAGGCCAGACACTGCCCTTTAGTGGCATTTTAAAGAAAAACACAAAACCAGTTACACAGAAACATTTTGAACATTTTTGCGATGTACATGCACTATTATTATCGCCTTTAATTTTTCCGTATATCAAGTTCATCCGTTTTATCCGGTACGCTTCCGTTAGGTGTCCGTTTTATACGGCACTCATCCGTTGAATGTACGTTCGACATCCGTTCTTTTGGGTACGATTCCGTTGTAAGTACATCAACGGACTCCTAACGGATAAAAATGTTGTCAACGGACAACTTTTATTTTCATCCGTTAGTCGTCCGTTCGTGCTATCCGGTAAGGTATGACCGATGCTTAACGGTCAACTAACTCGTGATGAAGTCCTTAAAATTTACGAAGAGATGATGTCAACTTCCCATTTGGAAATCTTGATTTAATAGCTTCCTTGTGAGCATTAACCCTCTATCAAGAAAAACATTATAGGAAATGCAAGCACGGGAATATCGTATCAATTGGGAGATATATATACACCGTATGCAGGTGCTGCTGGAATGTTGCTACTTAAATTTGAAAGTTCACAATTGGAAAATAAGCTGACATCATCTCTTTTTGTTTTGTTTCCATAGACCCTCAATGTCAATGTCTAGAGGTAAGTCAAGATATAAGGCCGACTTCACTGTATCTGTTGTATCCTTTATCTCTAGTTCAATGGGATAGATGCATTCGACATAGTAATCAAATTTAGAATTATTTAGTGAAAGAACATAACCTATATAGCGGAAAGTAGAGTTAAAGGATAGTGCTAACTTCTTATCTTTCTTCCTAAGAAGTCCCTGTATGACTTCAGACTCATAATAATAAAGAAACAAGTCGGCAAGAACACGGCCAAAATTCGTTCCCATTTGAAATCCGAAAGTCTGTTGAAAAACACGTCCTCCTTACGTAACAAATATGTTGTCAATCAAGAAATCAAGCATCTTGATAATGTCAGTTTCAGATAATTTTTTGTTTAAATCAGAGTGATCCTTTACAAAGTTAGATTTATCCCTTCCCAAGACAAGATACTTGTATCTTCGTTGGCCTTTCTGTTTTATTAAACAAAGCAATACCAACTCTTTCAATTTGTCTTTTAGTTTGGAATGTGGAATACTTTGAAGTGTAGAAAAGTCAAATGATTTTTAATACTATTACAAGATGAAAGAAAGTTAGATTGTATGTACATAACCGTCACGAAGTCTGACACAAAAACATAGACTACGGCGTTATGCAATAAATTGACACAGCCTACGGCGCTAGAAGGCACATCACCACAGTCTACGATGGCTTATATTTAATACAGATATATTTTTGTTTAGCATAATGCGCAATTAAGCCGGCATATCTTTATATTTTTCATACAACAGCACACGCATGCGCATCGGATATCTCATTCCTATAATATTCATTTGATGATAATTTTCATGCTGGTTTGCTCATTTCAGTGTCTTCATTTTAATGTTCTATGTATACTGCTGTCATAAATTTAGGTGTAATACTACCAAATCATGGTACGTCACATCCGGTTGTATACGAAAGTAGGTCTAAAAAAATATTCCCTTGAATTTGACCGTTGTAGGTAATTAATCCTACATTTTATTGCAGTAAAACTATTTCTGTGTCATAAACATATGTCTTGGGTATTTCAAAACACCATTATTTTTTATTTGTGATTTCTATACATTTTTTTGTAATCTTGAGGTTACATGGTGACTAAACCTTGTACACAGATAGAATAAGGGGAGAAATTTGATTGGTTAACTTCCAATGATGGTTACTTTCTTATATGCAATGAAATGTTATGTGAAATTTTTTCTATAGAACTGGACAGGATAAAACTTTACTCATGCCAAGTATTTCTTTATTTGAAACAAAGATAAATTCTGCACGATTTTTTGAAAAGTGCAAATTTAACAAAGACTAATAGGGGAAAATCAATGGTGGTATTACACCTAAACTGTCTACTACAATACACATTTTTGTCACATACATACATTTCTCTCCCGAAACTGGTGCTTTGAACCTTCTTCAAACTGGAATTAATGTAAGAAATGTTTATTAGTGTTAAAAGTCTTTGAAACAGCCAATTCCTATGCTTCAAATTTGTATATTTTTCAATTGTGTGTACTTATTGTGTTCACTATATACATATACTAATATCTCTGTACCCTTTCTGACATATATAATTATTTTCATAGAGTTTATCTCCACCACTGCTTATGTGTGAAATACAGTACTATAATTTATTTTGTTCAATCTTTATCAATAATACTAGAACACACCCGTGATATCGCGGGTCCGTGACTGAACTTAAGTACATAACTATGCACAAGCCTTATTTTAGTATTAGTATTGTCATCTGATAAAGTTATGCCGATTATAATTAAGATACACAGTTTTCTCTGCTTTCAAATCTTTCTGTTTGAACCCGTCGAACTGAAACTTATCAATTATTGGTAATATACTGACCGGCTTTAGAAACGCAACACTAGATTATTTTTGTGTTTTTTCTGAATGAATGTGTCACCGTCAAAAGCGATGACTGCCTGTTACAAACGCCAAAATGATTGTCAGAAAGGTCAACAAATACTGTCTGACATGTTTTAGGTTCTGTTTTACACCTTCTGATTTTGCATTTGCTCGACCCATTAATTGCTTTTGGCAATTATGCGGTTGGAACTTGAGGGCTTTAAAGGTTTTCCTTCAGTCGGTTCTTTGGTAATTCAGTTTATGGCAAACATTTATGGCATGAATCTGTACTCAATGACACTCGGCAATTTGATTAGCAGTTGAAGTGGCGGCCGTAAACATGTCTTGCAAATGACGTTGCGTATTCAAATTCTGTTGACGTTTCATTGTCACTACACTTTGATCTGTTCATTGATGGTTAGAAACAAACCTGGTCTACTTGTTTCGTTGTCGGAAGGACAAAAAGACGAGTTTCTGAAGTCATAAAGTATGGTTGCAGCACGTTTATGATTTCATGTTTGCAGTATTCTTAAGGGATTATTCATTTTTTTTATTTCTCAGTCTTGGCAAAATGGGATGCAACATTTTTAAACTGAATTAAGCGAAACAACGGGTTAAAAGAACTGTTTCACAAAGCAAAAAAACCTGAAACAATCTTTCATGGGTCCAAACAAATTTCGCTTTAAGAAATTCGTGCGACTTCAAAAATGCGGTATGTTCATTAACCACAGGTAAGTCAGATTTTCATTTTTTGTAAGGAGAAAGAAGTATGATAAGTATGGACAGAAGTTATAAGAGAATCAAACAAGATTTGGTAAAAAAAATCAACAAAACGAGTGTTGCGTTTCTAAAGCCGTTCAGTATATTAATTATTTGGAAAACAAAAGGTCCTGGAATGGAGTATTTTTCAATCAACAGCATTGTCCTATTGTACATATATTATAAATAAAGTTGAATTCTTTGATTCGCTGTTTTATGTCATGCCCGCTAACAAATTGAAAACTGTACCTATACGCCTTATTTTTAGTCCAGATTTTTAGTATTCGTATTGGTACCTTAGAAAGTCTTACTGATTAAAATACTACAATAGGTAACAATTTGACGATTTAGTAGTGTCAACCCTGTGCTTATGACCTGTGTATATAGCATATTAATCCTGAATACACCGTTTGGTGGTGCGCCTGTCAGATGTGGTATCGATATCGGAATCGCCCCGGAACTTCTTAATTATTGTCAATATTAATTACGTGGAAAACAAAAGGGCCTAGAGTGATGTAACTTTTAATCTACACCTTTGTACTATATTAGTTATATATAAAGTTGAATTCTTTGATGCGTCGTATTTACGTGATGACGGCTGACAAATTGGACCTCGTAATTTTAGTATTATAGATTTATTAGATAGTGACGCATAAAAATTATAAGGCGTGTTGTTTGCATTTTTTTCACAATTAACAAGTTGAGTTGATTGATTCTATATATGACGTTCATGCAATCGTTATCGATCGTTACGATCAAGTCGTCATCATTACACATACATGATCATACATTGAGTTTATTGAATCGACAAACAATGTTCAATCGTTATCTATCGTATCAATCGTTACAATCGTTACAATCGAGTCTCCATCATAAATAAATTGAGTTGATTGAATCGATAAACAATTTTCAATCGTTGTTGATCATATCTATCGTGGAATAAATCGATCGTTATAATGTGTCTATAGATTCAATTCATTCTTTTTAATTGAATTGAATTAAAATCTGAAGGTAAAATCAACTCTTGTGGAATTAATGGATTGTCGAATACTGTACCTTAATGTTTTATTGTACCAAGTGTTCTAGTAAATAGAGAGTTTATAAGTGTCGAAATGGCTTGAAGACCGTCGAAATAAATCTATATTTGTATAGTGTTTTGTGCAGCTTCGGAAGCCAGTCCATAGCCAGAACTTTTATGGTGTGTGCTTGTGCTTGTAAAGACAAATCTTAATTAAAGTGTAAGTACGTTTCAAATGTCTTTTTCCGAAAATGAAGTCAGGTGTAATGCATTTTATAATTCTTGGTTTTTCTTTTATTTTTAAACTCAAATAAAAAAAATGTAGGTCAACAATAAAGATATAAGGGACAGTCTTATCGGCTGGGACAAAAACCAATTCCGTTGCGGGATCTTTTAACCGAGTTAATAATATGTTTGATACGATAAATTTGAGTTATTATGCATGGTTGTTGTTAGGAGTATAATGTTCTTTGAAATGTTTAATACAAATATCAACTATGTTCATGATCATTACTGAATAAAAAAAAAAAGATTTGTTTGTATTTTTTTCTCGTTTTATTCATTTCGTGCATGGAAGTTCAGACGGTGAGTCGTGTATAATAACACTCGTTCAAATATTAGGGCGAAGAGGGCAAAATATTAATACCTGACGGGGCGATATTTAGGTCCTTTGATTTAAAACTCTAGGTCACGAAAGATGTTAAGTCACATTTTAAAACAATAGAACTGGGGGCATCAATGTTATTGGAATCGCTGCAATTTCATGACGTATGTGTATTGTGTTTAATAACATCTTAGACACTTTACTCGAATTGGACCGGTGTTTGAATAAAGAATCAGTGGCAGATCATCCAGAACCCCAACCCGAACCCAGGCCCCACATGTTCAGCCCCCACACCCTGGTCCGCCTATGAGATTACTACTAGGAAGTTGCAGGCTGATTCTGATGAAGTAGAACATGACTGTTGGATGGCTTATTCATTGCAATATTAAAGACTTAAAGAATAAAGTCATAATGATTATGGTAGATAAGAGGGGGTGGTCAATACCTTTTTGCGTTTACCTGTTATGGCCCTTTTCAAGGTGTTGTTACCTGTTATCTGAGATCAATTTAAGCTGTTAGTTGTTTTCAACCCACTTTGTAAACTGTTATCAACATTTTTGCATTTTTTATTAACTTTTTTGGCCAAAATCGAGTTGTTGTTAACATTTTAACGGCCCCCGTATTGCACCCCCTCAGATAAGGGTACATGGTTTTAAGATGTAAAATGCCTTGTTCTTAGAAGGAAAAGTGTTAATTTTTATTTCATATATAAATATAAATAAATTTGGTGTATTTACTGTCTTCTGATTGGTTAAAGGAATTAGCTGTATTTTCAATGTTATCAATTTGTATGGCGACACGCCCACTCTTACGTTGTGTATTCATACGCATACATCTGTGTACGTTGTTATTCGTATTAATATATTATATCTTTGAGTCTTATTTTTGATAGAAATTTATTTATAATGAATGGCAATAATTTATTTTGAATTTATTGAACCATAAAATTAATTTTTGACTCTTATCGGATTATTCAATGTGAAGAGTCAACAATTAGTTTTATGGTTCAATAAATTCAAAATAAATAACAGCCATTCATTAAGTAAAACAGAGATATAATATATTTATATTATATGTCATATATCTCTGGCAAAAACTGATGAACAATAACATAAGGAACGGACTTTTTAAATTTAAAATAAATCGAATAATTTATCTTATAGCTATAATAGATAAATTAAAACTCTGGCAAAAATAAACTCCCATCCCACAATTAAACTAAACAAGATCGTGTTGATATTCCAAGCTATTAAGGATTTGTTTATTACGATCTCCTTAGATCTGGGAACTATAATATATATACATGATATATGTTCCTGTTTGGATAAACCAAGGAATTGTATATTTAAATATTATACAATTCCTTGGATAAACTACAAAAAAATATATTTAAAAATCCCGCGTAATGAAGTTAAATGTTTGGTTCCCTGTTCATTACAATTGCAAGAAACCAGTTACTTACAAGGTAAAACGTCGAGGTATTCCGAAAAGGTGTTTACATGTCGCCAACCAACGAACACACACTGTTTTGAACAGCAGGCCACCATTATTTGTTAAACGATCCATTGCAACAGTTAAACTTCATGGTTATCTGAATATATACACTCAAGGAAGATGACAGAGACAAAGATGTGTGTGTTTCTACCAGTGTTTATCCTTTTGGTGGCTACAACTTTATGTGTTCAAGGAGATAACGCGAGTAAGACACATTTTTCACAGGGGATCTTATGACAAGTTTAAAGTTATGTCATTTAACGAACGATGTTTGCTTTCTACGGTAAATTCTACCCAAATAGACATATTTAGAAAACAGTTTCCAAGTGTTTTAAATGACTGAAAAGGCCATTTTCCAATGAAGTACTGTAGTCTTTTCTGGTTTATACTGAAAAGTTTTAAATTAAAGTATCTATTTTATATTTGATTACTTTGTAGCGCTTTGTAGATACAGTTTAATAAAGTATTATACATTTATGGGTTCACAACATTATATCTCTTCTAAATCAACATGAGAAACGACTAGATCCTAAAAAGCTTTTCTAAAGAGATAAGCCATATTATAATTATTGAAACATCCATTATAATACTAGTCCAAATAATTATGACGTCTTGAAAGGCTATTATAATTTTTTTTAAGGCGTCAATGAAAAAAATTATAATAGCCTTTCAAGACGTCATAATTATTTGGACTATAATTATCTAGAGTCTAAAATTAGATTCTAGACTACATGTATTTCTATAAGGCAGTGTCTGCGCGTACCCGCATGCGGGTACGAATAGTCAAATTGCCGTTCTAGGCTGCGCGTACCCACATACGGTTTTCTAATAAAATGCCATTGGATCGCGTATAAAACCTGAAATATCTACGAAAATTGTCGATAATATGGAGATATCGTGTTTGAGAATCTTTTCCGGTGTCAGAAAGACATGATTCCAGAAATGACCGATAGCTGCATGGTGTATGAATAAAAAAAAATCTTTTTTTTAAAGGGAGTAACACATTTAGATGTCATTATTATAATATTAAAATTTAAATGTTTTATTTGTAGCTGAAATTGCTGAAAACAAAGTTGAAATAAAATTCTACAGGCTTCAAGTCAGTGAGGTAAAAAAACTTATTTTAAATAACTTATACATGTATTGGCTTATAAATTTTCCAGTCATGACACATTATTTATATCCTGTTCTAAAGATTTTAAGCGTAATTGTTTTATAAAAAGTTTTCTGTACAGGTTAGAGCAGACAAATTTTTAAGGTTTTTTGGGTTGTTTTTTTGTGATTTAAAAATTCCCCACTTCTATAAAGAATTCAATCAGCAGGGATACATGTGATTGGCACATTTTTTTTCAAATTTTCAGTTACAATTTAATGACCCAAAGTTATCTGTAGCTTACATCATTGAACATGTATTAATTTTCTAATGTACCTTGATCATGTTGATCCTTAAACTATTAATTGATAATACTCTGAGCTCTGTTTATTTACTGTTGCTTCAAAATATGCAATTGTTTCTTTTTCTTTATATTGTTGAATGGTAGACCATTTATATTAATATTCATTATAAAATAAGAAAATGTGATATGATTGTCAATGAGACAACTCTTCACAAGGGATTTAATGACACAGAAATTAACAACAATAGGTCACCTGTAGTACAGCCTTCAACAATGAGTAAAGCACATTCTGCATATCAATCAGCTATAAAAGACCCTTAAATAACAGATGTAAAATAATTCAACCTTGTTCAAAGAGAAAACTAATCTCCTAATATATTTACAAAAATTAACAAAAAACAATTATGTAACACAGCAACAAACAACAACTGCTAAATAACAGATGTTTCCTGACTTAGGGAGAGGCACAAATTACAAATGAATGTGGTCGGGTTAAACATGTTAACAAATACCAACCCTCCCTAACATGGCACAGTGGTCCAGCTCTAGCTAACAGTGGTAAATGAGTGAAATCAAACACATATGATATAATACAATTGTATTACAAAATGTACATGTATATGTATGATATTTTTTTTATTTTAACAGTGGGATAGTGGCCTGATGGAATCAAAGTTCCATGCATTGTTAGCATCTGAAACTAATACATACTGTGCAAGTAACCTAGCAGCTTGTGGTCTCATTGGACTTCAATCAGAGTAAGCTTATTTATCTATATGTGTGTGAATTCTAAAGAATATCAATAATTAAGGGTGATAAGTTGATAACATGTGTATTTTAGTTAGAGATATTTCTATCATGGGAGATGACTCTTTTTTTACTGGTGGACTGTGATTTTATCAGTGATGATCATTTAGTAGACTCATTTGTACTGCCCTTTAGTATTTAAATTTAATCTTTATATTATTTCACATATGCAATTTATTCCAATGAATTTAATGACTTTCATACTTACTTACATTAATTTTAACACTGGGTACATAAAAAAAAATGTTTACAAAGTCAAGCATTTATATGGTCCATAATCATGAATTAATTGTAAAAACATTTTTGATAAGCACTCTGTGCATACACGTACATATGACAAATCAATTTTAGAAAATAACATATCTCTTTGTTTTATCTGCAGTTGAAAAGTGAAGATATCATTTCAATTTCCAACAAACTCAACAAAATTGTTACAGGTTATTTATTAAGTTGGTTTAAAATCTGTAATTAATATAAGGTTTACATGCATTATCTGCCTGCCAAGTGTATAGTTGTCATAAGTCATTTTACCATCAGATACTGACAAATAAACACTAAAGCCTTTAATTAATAACACAAAATAATCAATAAATACAACCAAAAAATTGCAATAGCTGAGTGTTCTCAAAATGTTTCATGATGTACACATCAATTGTTCTTTCAGATTCAAAGACAGCCATATTGGAAAGGTAGATAACTCTCCATTAAATGATGACAAGGACATGTTATATGAATTTTACATCATGTATCCAGAGAATTCAAATAAGAGTTCCCCTAGTGTACTAACATATGTTTTGTCTGAATCTGTGGTCAAGAGTAAGTACTGTAACAAATGAATGTTATCACAAAATATTAGTGTATTTAAACCAATTTTATGAAAAAGTAAATGACAATAATAATCTTTTACTGGAAATATAAAAAAGAAGATGTGGTATGATTGTAAATGAGACAACTCTCCACAAGAGACCAAATGACACAGAAATTAACATGTTATTTTTCTCAAGTGATTGTTGTGTGCCGATCCAACAATATAGAATCTTGATTAAAACAAATATACTATGGATTCATTATTTTGTTGGATACTAATTTTTCCTGGATTTCGTGGGTACCAGTTAACCCTGAAATTAAATGTTCAGCGAATAGCAAACTTTCTGTAGGCCTGTATGCATATGAGTAAATCCATAAACAATCAAGTTTTCTTTCATTCAGGAAAATTGGTAGCCACGAAAATAAATGAATCCACAGTCATTGGCAGTACACAATGTAATTATACCCCCGCTTTAAAAAAGGGGGGATATACTGTTTTACCTCTGTCTGTCCGTCAGTCCGTCCGTCAGTCCTTCAGTCCGTCCATCAGTCCTTCAGTCCGTCCGTCAGTCAGTCCGTCCCATGAAACTTTCGTCACATTTTTCTCAGGAACTACAATACAAGGATTTCTGAAATTTGGTTTCATGGTTTATCTAAGTCAGCTATACCGTGTGATGCGTTTTCAGATTGATCACTTGACAACTTCCTGTTTACCGAACACTTGTATGATTTTACACATGATAGCCAAGTTGAAAATTTTCGTCACATTTTTCTCAGGAACTACAATACAAGGATTTCTGAAATTTGGTTTCAGGGTTTATCTAAGTCAGCTATATCGTGTGATGCGTTTTCAGATTGATCACTTGACTACTTCCTGTTTACCGAACACTTGTATGATTTTACACATGATAGCCAAGTTGAAAATTTTCGTCACATTTTCCTCAGGAACTACAATACAAGGAATTTTGTTTAAGGATTTATATAAGTCAGCTATACCGTGTGATGCGTTTTCAGATTGATCACTTGACAACTTCCTGTTTACCGAACACTTGCATATTTTTACACTATTAATATTATCCACTTGCGGCGGGGGTATCATCAGTGAGCAGTAGCTCGCAATTTACTTGTTATATTTAAAAAAAAATGTCAAATACTTTTGATAAAAAAGTTTGTTTTTTTTTCTTTTCTAGCTATTATACTACAACTGAGAACCAATACAGATTATATTAGTTCTCTAGGCTGTGACAAATGTTATATAACATACATTGGTTCAGATTTCTACGGTATCCCGCCATCAGCGCTAGAAAACAAGATAATTATACCATTAGCTTTTCTTGTACTGCTCATCGTCATCATCATTGCTATTAGTTTAACCCTGTGGGAGTAAGTATATGTCCATGTCCGTCTTTTCTAGACAATCATCCTTTCTGTAATGAGTTTTATGGTATTTTGACTTATAATTGTTTACTTTTTCACATTGAGTTGTCTGATTGGCATTCATACCACACATTCTTATTTCTATTAAGTCTAGAAATGGACCTTTAAATATTTTAGATTTAAGCTTTTAATAAGCCAAACATACAACAAACTTTAAATTAGGTAAGTTTTTTCCTCTGAGAAAAAATTCTTGAACTGATATAAAGTTAATTCAGAAATAGCACTGTACTGATTTTATCTTTTAGTGAAGAAAGGGAGATAACTCAAATTAATAAAATATCTTAATTATAGGAATTTTTAAAAATATGATACAATTTAAGTATCATTAGTTATTTCTATTTCTTTGTTACTTATACAGTTTAGCAGTGATTCGTGTATGGAGTAGAGTTTTGCTAATGCCCAAAAAGAATATAATTTAGAAAATATACACTTCCATACCAAAAGTTAAAATTTAAGGGACAAAAGTAAAAATATTTTTCAGTCAGAAAATTAATTCTTTGAAATGCTTCAGTTTTTTTTCAATTTTTAATGAAGTAATAGGTGAAAGCATAAACACGAAAGGAACTAGCTTCAGCATAGACGTGGTGACTTTTAATTGATATGTTGATAAATGTCCAGTTGCAAAATTTCAAACATGTTCAGGATGATAGAAAAAACTTTAAAATATTAAATTATAAGACCAGTAATTATAATGGTTTGAAATGGTAAATTATTCTTTTGTAGAATAAATTTTAAAATGTTAAATTATGACACCAGTAGTTATAATGGTTTGAAATTGTAAATTATTCTTTTGTAGAAAAAAACTTTAAAATGTTAAATTATAATGCCAGTAGTTATAATGGTTTGAAATGGTAAATTATTCTTTTGTAGAAAAAAACTTTAAAATGTTAAATTATAATGCCAGTAGTTATAATGGTTTGAAATGGTAAATTATTCTTTTGTAGAAAAACACTTTAAAATGTTAAATAATAATGCCAGTAGTTATAATGGTTTGAAATGGTAAATTATTCTTTTGTAGCAAGAGGAGGGAGAAAGAAGCAAGATTCCAAAAGATGCATAAGCCAAAACCAAAAGGATCACAATACCCTACTAAACCAGCACCAACAAAAACAACAGAACTTCCAGATGAAAAAGTGTAAGTATTTTGAGTCAAATCTATTATTAGAATGAATGTGAAAGGGCAGGAAAGGTCATCAAGAACCCCCAAAATCAAACCTGCCATCTAATTAGAATATTCCAAAGTTAAGGACCCCGATCGCAACAAACCCAGGTCCAACAAAAAAACTTCTGACCTACCCAGTCACATTCATTTTAGTCCTTTTTATAGTTAGCGATTAATTACGTTTGCTGTAGGTAACACGCACCACCATGCTTGTTGAAAGTGAAGATAAATTTATCACAATTTTTCCCAAAATTTACAATCCTAAACTTAGATGTATGCAGTTTAGGGTTGTAATTGTTTGCTGCAGATAACATCACCAGTCTTGTATAATATCTAAATGTTTTTTAGTTGTTTACCGTAAATTTTTCAATATTTTGGAAGTAGCAGCTGTTTAGTCATTTTAGTTTTCATTTTGTATTTGGATTGCTGTCAAATTCAGTGTTTTGTATAATTTTTTTATTTATTTTTCCAAAATTATCTCCCTTTTTAATGTTTGCATTGGTTATGTTTTCTGAAACAAACCTTTGTTAAGCTTTGCATTCAATTTGAAATTATATACTCACCTGTAGAAATAAAAGATTGAAATAGCTATCACTTATCACATAATATTTTTTCATTCAATATAATTTTTTCTTAGTTGATTTAAAAGCATTCATTAGTATAGTCAGACAACAGCACATAATTTCCCAACACATGTCTATTTAGATTAAAACTTGAGTCAAATTTAAAAGGAAGATCTTTGATTTTTATTTTCAGTTTAGCATAAATAACATTTCTGTAGAAAAATATTGTGAAGAATCTTGAATATTCAAAAATATTAAGTGTATAAATCTTTCTATTGCAGGTAAAATGCCTGGAAAAATATGTAAAATTTGACTGTCTCACTTTTGGAGTTTATATTCTTCACCGTCATTATAAAAAACTGTCTATGTGTATTCAAATTCTACTTTATTTTGTACAAATCCTTTGAAATAATCTTGTATTTTATATGCATGATTTGTAATCTGATTGCTGTGAATAAATCAATTTTGGATGTAACAAGTCTTCTGATTGGCTGTAAGGTTTTTGTCTTTCATCTGCTCATAGAGATAATTTTGTCATGTGATTGTGACATCCTCAATGATTTCCATGATTCACAGCTTAAATCAAGGATTTGATTTAAAATTCAAAATTCAAAAATTTTTGTGAAGTTTTTAATAAGCAAATATTGTGACTGAATGATTTTCCTAAATATATACTATCATGGATCTCTTAATTTTAGTCCATTCTTCAAATTCCCAATAATAAATGCACAAATTATTTCTAACATTGTATTTCTAGCATAATTTCTGAAATCCTATACTAGAACAAATAACATTAAAAGATCTGTATACATGCATATATGATTAATATGAAAATATTTAGAAGCCTATGGATAACTGTATTTGGAAAAAAAAGTTGTCTTTCTTTGGTTTTAAATCTATGGAGTATACTATAAATTCAGAAAATTTAGCTCTCATTATTGAGATTGTCAAAACAACAGACAAAAATGTGAGAAAAAATATTGCAATTTTAGGAAATTTGGCATTTATAAAATTGTCTGAATTTTTTAATCTTCCTCTTCCTTTGCAAATTCTTGAATAATAAAAATTAAAAAAAAACATTCTAAAAGTAGTTTGAATTAACAGTATACAAATCATGAATTTGAGCTAACAGTCCTTATATATATAACAATTTTACTTATATGGAAATATTTAAAACTGTACTCAGATATATTTGATATCTGTTCCTAAATGTATTTGACCTTTTACCTTTAGTATGTATAATATAACCATGGTAACATTGCTTTAAGAAGACATAATTTCAGATTCTTATTCATCACATTACCCAGAATTCACAATGTTTTTCCCCTGTTGTGGTCCTTAAAAATAATTTGCCGTTCCTGAATCCTCACTAATGCAAAATACTGTAAATTCAGAAATAATGCAGTGCATTTATTTATATTGCAATTTTGTCATTTTAGACTAAAATGTTATTTAAAGTTTTGCAAGATTAAGACAAATCTTGTTAAATTCGTTTAAAAATACCAAAATGAGAGTTTAAATCAATGCGATTATAACCCTGTTTCATTTTTAACAAAATAAAAACAAATTGAGTGCAATGATTTCTGAATTGACAGTACCCAAATTGTGTCAGTCCTTACATAATCTTGGTTGTCAAACCCTTTTGATAATAAATTAGACTCAACTCTTCAAGATTTCTAATAATCTTTGAAACAGAAATGGGAAATTATATGGCTTGATTTGTATCAGAAAGGTAAATTCATACTGTTTAATTTTTGACTGGATTATCAAAATCTCAGCGCATACAGGGAGATAGCCCTTTTAGATGTGCCTTGTTATTTAACATGTACATTTGGGTCACCGTGGTCAATTAAAAATCACCATTTAGATCAAAAAAGATTTTAAATTTTGATCTGTTGATGAATTTATTTTTGAAGGTTTAAATTTTTTCGCATTGTATTTTCATGTATATTTGATTTCTTCATTTAGTTAAAGGTTGCCTCTCATATTGATGAGGGGCTTCGAACTTCTTTTATCTTTATTATTTAGCTGATTATTATCGCAATATTTTTTTATTCTCAATATATGGTTCTTTAGTGACTTCATCAAGCAAATAAAGTGATTACCAAAAAATCCTTGAAATTCTTTCATAAATGAAGCTTTTTGCCTCATTCACAACAATTCTTCAGTGTGTTGTTTTGTGTTGCACATTCATTAATATCACACTTTTTCTTGAAACAGGCCAGAGAAAAAAGCCAGGTAAGATATGTTTAATAGTATTGTAGAATTTTGTAGTCCTTTATTAATAAAACATTTTTTTAGATTTTAACATGGAGTATGAGGTTGGTTATTTTCTTTATGTACTGGAGAACCATTAGGTTAACATAACTAACTGATACACATTCTATGTGAGTTATAAAAATCATTGTGTCGAATAATATAACTAAACACACCATACAATTCAATTCGCCTCATCACAATCTAAAGGACTATGGGTAATCTCATTGTTCGTACACCAAAATGAAAATAACATTACGTCATTGGTTAAATTTCCATTATTTAGTAAGTTTAAACTAATCACAACATTTTGGTTTTTGCTTTTGAAAATGTTACCTAGAATTCTGATTCTGAAACAGGGTATTTATAATCATCAATACCCAGAGGACAAATATTGCTTTCCAAAAATTTGTATTGTATATTTTTTATTTTATATGCTGCTCAAAAACCCTTCCAATAACTCTTAACGGTCCAGCTGATCTGTTGCAATGCCAATTTGCAAGTATCTGTCATTATCTAAACATTCTCTCTTTTTGCAGTGGCAGGCGTATTTTAAACCCTTTGTCATTTTAGCATTGTTTAGTGCCACTCTGCAATAATGGTCATCTTATTTGATGCCATGATCAGTTAGTTCTCCTACGTTTGTAGATGTGCATAAATTTAAAATATTTGCCACTGGATTTCAAACAAACAATCAAACAATTAGTTACTCTCAGTGATACCTTGGTTTGTTTGTCTAGTTTGAATTCATTCCATTTTTATTTAGTGTTTGCTTACTTTTTTTGGTCAAATTTGGATTATCAAAAGTTTTATGTACAAATGTATATATATTAATAGACTAGGCCTGAAATCCAATATCGAAGTGTAAGTTACATTGTTGTTGCTGTGACACTTGTATACACATTCCGTTTAATGTATGGTTTGTGGTGTAAGGAATATTGACTGTTGATAAATATATTGTCATCTATGCCATTTTTTATGGGTGGAGGTAAAATTGTAATTCTTTGAATATATGTTTTCTTAAATAGCCAAACTAGCATTCAAGCATATAGACATGATAGAGATTAGTATTGCCTTTAACATTTAAATTGGTGGTTGACTTTTACCAGTAAAAAATCTATAAAATAGGTATCCCACAAATTATAGTAAATCCATAGTACCTGTAGTCACTGATAAGGTCTTTGCGTCGGAACTAAACACATTTATTCTAAAAACAGTTGTTGGCATGACACGGGTTATGTTCTTCTCATATATGTTATGATGGTATGATACTAAACCCCTTACAGGAAGGATTGTGCCTGATGTTCATATGATGAAATCATAATCTTTCAGTCAGTTTAATTGAAGTCTGGAGCTGGCATGTCAGTTAACTGCTAGTAGTCTGTTGTTATTTATGTATTATTGTCATTTTGTTTATTTTCTTTGGTTACATCTTCTGACATCAGACTCGGACTTCTCTTTGAACTGAATTTTAATGTGCGTATTGTTATGCTTTTGCTTTTCTGCACTGGTTGGAGGTATAGGGGGAGGGTTGAGATCTCACAAACATGTTTAACCCCGCCGCATTTTTGCGCCTGTCCCAAGTCAGGAGCCTCTGGCCTTTGTTAGTCTTGTATTATTTAAATTTTAGTTTCTTGTGTACAATTTGGAAATAAGTATGGCGTTCATTATCACTGAACTAGTATATATTTGTTTAGGGGCAAGCTGAAGGACGCCTCCGGGTGCGGGAATTTCTCGCTACATTGAAGACCTGTTGGTGACCTTCTGCTGTTGTGTTTTTTTATTTTGGTCGGGTTGTTGTCTCTTTGACACATTCCCCATTTCCATTCTCAATTTTATTGACTTTGCTCAAAAGTATTTGTTTCTGTTTGTTGTTTCAAAATGTCTACCAAATATTTACTCTGTGGAATGGAACAGAAATGATTTAATGTATTAATTCATGACACAAAATTTCTCACACACTTAAAACAAGAATGTGTCCATACTACATGGATGCCCCACTTGCACTATCATTTTCTATGTTTAGTGGACCGTGCAATTGGGGTAAAAACTCTAATTTGGAATTTAAATTAGAAAGATCATATCATATGGAACATGTATACTAAGTTCCAAGTGGATTGGACTTCAACTTCATCAAAAACTACATGTACCTTGACCAAAACCTTTAACATAAATTTGCACTATCATTTTCTATGTTCAGTGAACCGTGAAATTGGGGTCAAAACTCTAATTTTGCATTGAAATTAGAAAGATCATATCATAGGGCACATGTGTACTTAGTTTAAAGTTGATTGGACTTCAACTTCATCAAAAACTACATTGACAAAAAATCTTTAACCTGAAGCTGGACAGACGGACAGAAGAACGGATGCACAGACCAGAAAACATAATGCCCCTCTACTATCGTAGGTGGACAAAAACTACCTCGACCAAAAACTTTAAACTGAAGCGGGACAGACAGACGAACGAACGAACAGACGGACGAACAGATGCACAGACCAGAAAACATAATGCCCCACCTACAATAGTTTAAAAACAAAAAACAAAAATTCAGCACTTTTATTGCTGTTCATCATCTTAAAATACAGAAAGACCTTCAATATGAATCAAAAGCTAATACACTACAATTTTAAAGTGGCACTTAGCTCTGAGTTTCGATTATTTAGCCAAAACTTTATATAATAGAAATTTGCTATAGGTCAAACTATTACAATGTATATGAAATCAAAATAACAACAAGGAAGTCAGATATAAGAAATTTATATCAAAAGAGCAAAATTACCTTCATTGAGGAGGAAATGCCTTGATATAAAAATAAAATCCATATAGATGAAAAAAACCTGAAGAAAAAACCCTTAACACGCAAGATATATTATTAGATTGTCCATGAAAAATGAACAAGTTAGACTTGATGTGAAATATTATATAATATATTGTTTCTGTGTAGTGCACATGGTGTAGTTCTGAAACCGCACAGGTAGGTGTTGGACATGATTATCTTTCCTTGAATTGCTTGTTTCTATATCACGATTATCTCCCTTTATATTTGATAAGACTTGTGCCATGATGCATGCAGTAGATTATACTAGAGTAGAAATTTTACCTGATGGTCACAAAGCAATTACAATAAGTCTATATATAGGCAGAGCATACTATTTCTTTAGTGAGCACTAAAATGTTTACCTATTTGTCAGATGTTGTACACAACTAAACGGATGTATTTTTTAGACTGACTAAGACATGAAAAATGAAATCGTATTTGAAACTTTGATTTTTTACAAATATACCTTTACGTCACAACTTTCACAAGGTTAGGGATATGTACTTTTTGAGATCCAAAAGATGGTAGACAATATTGAATTTAAAGAGGGGAAAATATTTCTTATATTATGAGTTTCAGTGAATAGGCTGCGATCAAACTTTTTTCTAGATAAGTTTTCATAGAAATCAGAACTTTTTTCTTCAATGCAGTGAATGCACATAGGCTTATGAAAGACTTCATAGAAATTAGAAATTTTATTTTACAATGCTACTCAGCTTATTGAAGACTCCATAGAAATCAAAATAGATCTTATTCTATAACACCTCTAGGCTTATGCATGACATTTTTTTTTATTACAAACATGAAAGATAATTTATTACTCAATGTATTCTTAATATTTGTACCATTTTTTTGAGAGGTTTATATTGTCTTTGATTACCTGGTTGAGAAACTGAAAAGTATATTGTGGTAATATTATCAAATTGAATGTGAAAAAATCTTAAAAAATCTTACAATGACCATTTTACCTCTTCTCAATCATATTTTAAGATCTTTATTTGAATCTAAATTAAAATATTCCTGACAAATCCTTTAGTTATTAATGAATCCCATTTATTATATTGCAATGTGTTCAAAATTAAAATTAACAAAAATGTTTATCATATTACTCATTTCTGTAATGGAAAAAAAACATGAGAATTATCTCCCCTCTGGAAATCACTTGAACTGGATCCTGTGTTTTAACATATGAACTACAAAATCATCACTTCCAAATGATGTCTGTGAAGAATTTGCAATTTTAATGACATTATATTTTTCCCTTTTTTTTTAAACATGTGAAATTTTTATTTTCACAGGAAGGAAAAGATGTATGAAGGATCAGGTACCACTCCAAAGAAAGCATTTGACAGAACAGGCGGTGCCAGTAATGATAGCGGTCTAGATGTTGATACTCTAGACAGCAGGACCAACAGCAAACCATATTCCCTCCAACCACTGGCACAGGGAGAACAGGAAACAGAGAGAAAGAAGAGGAAGAAGGAAAAGAAGAAGCGTTCAAGAAAATCAAAAGTAGATGGCGCCGAGAATCAAGGATATATGGCAGAAGATGAAGGATTTGAGAAAGTAGAAATGAAAACAGAATTGTAAAAAATCAATTGGCAATTATTGAATTTTAATGAATTAGAAATGTGTTATTATGGTGTTATTATGTTAGGTTTTTGTTATGATCTTTATGAAAATGTTAAAGAACTATTGTTACTGTTCAGCAGATTGTTCAAATTTCCAATTATTTTCCCTAATCATTTTGTGATATTAAAGCTTTCATGGGTAGTGGCTAATTAAGTAAGTTCTTCAATGGTATTCATATCTTAATTGAAATTCGTAAGTCTATCATCGAGTTTAGTAAATGAAATTATAATGACTTAGTTTGTTTGATTTTAATGCAGTTATAAACAGAGAGAGACAACTCTTTTATAAAACTATGATCACTGAAAAAATTGAAATGACTATTTTGATACATTCCTGTTTATAAGGGAACATGTTTTTTTTTAAATTAACCAAACTGCTGACAGGCTGTACTTATGTACAAAATACAAGCCAAATAATCTCATTGATTGGTATGTACAAGAAAATGTAAGACCTTTGTATTTCTTGTACAGTCAGGGGTTGAAGTCATAAAACTTAGCTCAGTACTTGGAGCACAAAAGTCATGCTCGAAACATGAAATCTAGCATTTTGATTGGTTGATTTTTCGAGTTTGAGTACAAAAAACTGACTTGAAAGTTTTATGACCGCAATGCCTTATTTATGTTTTATTGTTAAACCAGTTGAGATTGGCCAGAGGGATATTAAATCTGTTTACAATAATTTGAACAAAGGTTTGAGAGAATTTTGTTATGTTGATATAGTGTTGTCATATTTTGTATGAACTGCTTGTGTTGGATGAAATTGTTTTTTATGGTGTTTTTTTTAAAGTATGACTTAACTGTGATAGATTATATGCTCATGTCTTATTAACGTAATGTCTTTCAGTTCTAGAAAGAATGAAAAGTGTAAAATGTAATTTATTGTAAAATGATTTTATTCAAATGACTTACTGTAAAAAAAAATTGAAGAATTGATTTTAATCTATTTTACCCATATGTAATTTAAGATCTAGATTGACTTCACCACCATTAATAGTCTATACATATATTTACATATAAAATAGTATTTTGAAAATTATGTACATATTCAAATTTTGAAAAATCAAATATTTCTGATTCTTAGGGTAATATATTTTTCACAGCCTAAAACAAGATTTAAAAAAAAAATATTCTATATTATCCGTACTTGGCTTTTATGTACAAACACTAGTCACTTATTCTGACCCCAAAATTAACATAACAATATGATATAAACATTATCATTATTTTGAATAAAGTAATAGAAACCATGTTCCATCATCAAAAATATTCTTAACATAGCCAAAAGTTATAGATTTGACAGATAATGTTTATTTGTAAAATAATTTGCAATATTCTGTGTCATTTATAGTTAATTTGGATAACAATTTATATTTATTATTTGCGATCAAAGATTAAAGAAAAAACTAGTATTTCTTATAATCAGTGACCTTTTTAAGTCACTAAGTTTAATTGAAAATATACATAGAAATTGAAAGTTATACCTTTTTTTCACTGTTTATCTATGCGTTGTTGTAGATAATTGTTGGGTTTAATCTTCATGACTTTTGGATATATATACAATATAAAGTAAGATTTACAATATTTTTGGATTACAGAAATATCGAAACCAGCGTATGTGACAGCAGTTGGTTATGATTTAATGTAAATAATAAATGATTGATAATTTTTACTAAAACTAGGGTTCTTTGCATAGCATAATAAAGAATATTGCAATAAGACAATTAGACTTTTGTTAGTAAGAAAAAATGTTAATATATATACAATGTATGTAAATCTTTGTTGTAATGAACTTTATCTATACATAAATATGTTTTATGTTTCACTACTTTTATATATATGTTTACATGTAAATCATAGAAATTTCAGAAATAAATTTTTTACCAACGATATTTTACCTCACATTCCATCCACATATTTTTACATAATTATTTTAATTTGTTATTTATATTATGCAGATGAAAAGAGGGTATGATAAGTGCCATTTTTGACTCACTTTGATAAAGAAATTATCTTCACAAAAATATATTATATATCATGTAAAATGGGTATATAATTATACTGACCAATCATGTACAATATAATAATGTCAACATAGATGGTCTAAAAATCTAAATTCCAATTGTTTTATATTTTTTTTTACAGTAATTGGAATCTTCTATTAAATTTTATATTAGCACCTACATATAAGGTTTCTTAAAATTAAAAAAAAAAATTAAAAAAATGCATTCTTTACAAAATTTCATGCTGAGTAAAACTGATGAATGTTTGCAATTTTGGTATAAATAAAGAATTATCTGTAAACTATAAATTTAGCAGTTTAGATTTTTTTTTAATGATACTATCCATGTACACATTTAACATCTTTTGTCAGTTTAACTGTCTTTTTTTTTATAGTTTTTGTTGTAATTATAAACGTCCTATTATACATTTCTGTTATAAGAATTCTATGTGTTACCTCAAAATCGGGTAGCTTTGTTTTCCTTTCAATTTTGTTAACACCATGTTAAATTTGCAGACTTACCAGGGAAGCAAAGTTACTAGCAAGAATCATATACATCAATGTTAGTTATACAAAATGAAAGATGTCTTTAGAATTAATTAGAAAAATTGATACTTATATTTTCAATAATCATGATAATTGCATTTGGAAACATGCTATTTTAAAGGTCCGTTGTAAAATTGAATGGTAAAATTATACATATTTTTAATATAGAATATACTCTGTTTCATTTAAACGTGTGGGTTGTTCGTGTAGTGGAGGACAAACCTTGCAAACTCTATAAAAACATACATTTGAAAAGACAAGGTTCACCATTCTGCCATTTGTGAAAAATTATATTCATCCTCTATAAGTAAAAGGCAGTGGCTATTCGACTGCTATTTGTTATATGTTTTTTTGAACCCCATGGTAAATTTACCCCTATGGCAAAGTAAAATTTTCAAATTATCTTTTTAAGCAAGTAAAGACCTTTAATTTCAAAAAGTCTAGCTACTGTAACTCCTTTACTTAGTTATTATACTTCCATTAGTAGTTTGTATGTACTTAATTTGCTTGAAGAATGTTTTGAAAATATTACTTTGCCATGGTATTTTGACCCCCTACCAATGGCTTCCATGGTATATTGAACCCCCTTCTATGGACCTTGAATTTCAAAAATTCTTGCAATTCTAACTCCTAAACCTAGTCATAATACTCCAAAAAGTAGATTGTATGTATTTTTAATCATGCTCGAATAGATGTTTTGAAAATTTTACTTGGCCATGGTATTTTGACCCCCCTGCGGTATATAATTGAACCCCCTACTATAAACGATTCATTTCAAAATACTGATATTCTTCCCATTAACCTATTAATAATACTCCAATAAGTAGTTTGTTTGTATTTAACATGATGGGAAAAGGTGTTTTGAAAATTTTACTTAGCCATGGTATTTTGACCCCACCCCCCTGCGGTAAATTGAACCCCCTACTATAGACCTTGGTTTTCAAAAATCTAGCTGTTATAACTCTTTTACATAGTTATTATACTGCAATAAGTAGTGTGTATGTATTTTACTTTCTTGAATAAATGTTTTGAAAATTTACTTTGCCATGGTATTTTGACCCCCCTTCTATAGACCTTTAATTTAAAAAATTCTAGCTACTGTAACTCCTTTTCATAGTTATAATACTTATATTTTTTTTATAATTTTGCCGTTCAATGTTTTTTCCAAAAAATTAAATATTCACAAGGGGAATGGTGGTATACAGGGTTAAACAATCAAAAGTATGTTAGAACTAATTTCAGAAACAGACCGAAATTTAAAATTATCCAGAAGTTCTTTAAGAATCCACAAATGGTTAACACCCCTACGTGTGTAAAATAATTTTGACGTTCAAAGTATTTTTAACTTTATAATAGACCAATGACATATAATAGAACAATAACACATTGGCAAGATCTTCAAAAGTACAGAGTCACGTCATATGAACCAAAGAAACACAAAAAGTCGCACATACAACCACACCAGCAAAAATGAAAGATAATACAAGCACATTCACGAGATGTATAAGTACCTAGCCACGTCAAATGGATATCACAGGGGAAAAACCAGTAAAATTAATATTAATAACAATAAAAAGACAAACGAAAGAACAATACAACACTTTGTTAAGATGATACACAACGTCAGTACGCATAATCTATACATTAAGACCATCATGTAATGTGAAGTTGATACGGAATATTTATCAATAAGGTCTTGTTACCTTTTTTAGAAAAAGGACTGAGGCTTTCTATGACATACCTGTAGTTCATCAACTTTCTGCTCAGACACTGGGGATGTTTTACAAATTCTGAGTATGAGCTGCAAGATAAGAATAAGATGGGAAATGTCCCATATGCAAGTGAAGTTTGTATATTGATTTCTTAGGTGGGGGAAATTGAAAATTTCAGAATTCAAATCGTCTCGTTTGTCATAGATTCTGGTACTGAGATGACTGGTATAAGTCTAAAAATGAGGCAGAGGAAGCCGTGTCTGCATTTTCTTTAATTTCAAGTTATGGTGGATATATGAATGGAACCTAATCAGAAAAGTTTGGATTGTTAATGAAAAGAACATCATTAATATATATATATCTGACAGTGAAATCAAATAATCTGGCTTCTTTGGTCTTCTTGTTTTTGACAAGTGTCTGAAGGAACTCCGATTCATATGAAAATATGAGGAGGTCGGCAAGGAGATGCGCGCAGTTCGTTCCAATAGGAATGCCGAAAAACTGTTGAAAAGGTCTACCTCCAAATTCAACAAATATGTTGTCGTTAAGAAACTCCAGCATAATGATCACTTGTTCCTCTGTGTTGCATGTTTTACCCTTTTGTTCACATTTTTTACAAAATATGCCTTATGATATCCCAAGGTAGTAAATTTATATCGTATGCTACCATTTCGTGTTGAAAGGCATTGTGGATTGCGGACAGAATTTTAGTCAATCTAATGAACAATTATTTAGTGGAACATGCAGGTGAGCCGACAATGTACCGTTGTTTGTACGGAATTCTGTAAAGTTTAGGTACCCAATACGAACAGGGTAAGTCCTCCGACATGTTCCATTAAATAATTGTCCTTTATATTAGTTGTATCAATCTAATGGACAATTCTTTAGGGGAACATGCAGATGAGCCGGCAATGTACTATTGTTTGTACGAAATTCTGTTAAGTTTAGGTACCCAACACGAAAAAGGTAAGTCCTCCGATTTGTTCAATGTATATTCATTGAAGCCATGAAGGACTTATGCTTTGCAAAAAATCTCATCCTTGTCAAATGATATGTCTTTGTATGTGGGACTACCTGAGTGCTCATGTATTCCTTATTCTGTTACAAGACATTCGTAATTATACGATTTACATACAAAGCACATATTATTTGAAGCTTTGTCCGCAGGGACAACAACATACTTAGCATGAATAGATGAAAGACTTACACTGCCTTTTTGTCTCTGAAAACACAGTTTTCTACTTAAGATAATTTATCAATAAACTCATCATAGATACCAGGACTAACTTTAGTATATACGCTAGACGCGCGTTTCGTCTACAAAAGACTCAGCAGTGACGCTCGCTCGAATCCAAAAAAGTTAAAAAGGCTAAATAAAGTACGAAGTTGAAGAGCATTGAGAACCAAAATTCCTAAAAGTTTTGCCAAATACAGCTAAGGTGATCTATGCCTGAGGTAGAAAAGCCTTAGTATTTCAAAAAATTCAAAAATTTGTAAACAGTAAATTTATAAATATAACCACATCAATGACAATTCAATTTTCGGCATATGAAAACTAGTTCATCTTGATTTGACATTTCAATTTATAATATGACATTACAAAATATACTCAAAATTCTGGCTTTGACCCCGGAATCTAGTCTCTCTAAATGTAACCATAATTATGATAGTGTGAAATTGTCAGGTTTTCCTGATGTTTTGAGGTTAATCGTGTTAATGTGTCCATCCGTTCATTAGTTTGTACCGTCTCATATAGTTCAGCATATTTCAAACACATTTGAAACTATAAATGCCAGGATATGTGGTATGATTGCCAACGATTAATATACCAACCAAAGTTGAAATGAAGTTGATGTAAGCAATTTTAGGCAACGTACGGCTTTAAACGGCGAGAAAAAACAACATCATATAGTTGGCTTCAAAATGCAACGAAATGAAAGATTATGACAAAATCAATTTGGAAAGCTAACAGCTTTATGCATAACAACATTATTTATGAAAAAAATAAATATGACAGACAATCATTGAACAATAGTTTCCTTTGGGCAGGCACATTAAGTATGTGGCGGGGATAAACATGTTGGGTGCCACACCTGCCCATAACCTTGAACAGTGGTGTAACAGTACAACATACATATTATTACAAACTATAAAAATCAGTTGAACTTACAACTTTCAGAAACACAGACCGGTCGTTACAGGGCATTTATTATACCTCCAGTACAACAAAAAAGACACTAAATGCATACTCGCAGCTACTGACAGCTAGTTCAAAGCCAACAACAAAACATGATAAATCATGTATCTAAGGCTAATATATCAATCAATACCAATCCAACATCCAATAGAGTTTGAGTAAAGACGTCACTACAAGTCAGAGAATCTGAAAAACACGACCTCTGGAGGCAAAATATAGGTATCGACTGATCATAGGATTGTGAATGTGCATATATGTATAACAATAATATTTAGTAGGGTTTTGCATTACTGATAACACGAAACACTGACATTTATTGTTGTTTGACGAAGAATGTGTAAAAGTATTCAATATTGTACCAATAGATGTATAAAGCAAGCATATAAATGTGAGAGTAATCCTTGCAAGATCAAAGTTAAAGACATTAACCTAAAATTGACACTTGGAACCCTGATGATGGTAGATCGGTAATAATATATTGATCTTTTGATGAAGATCAACATACAAATATATTAATTTATACATAAATAATTATCATATTTGATTACATTAAAGTAATGCATCTTATGCTAACTTTCCAAAGCTTTAACTACCGAAACAGTAAAGTATAGTCGGGCCCAATTAGGCAATATTAGATGCGTGGTTGCATATATACCAATAAAAACAATAATTAAAGATGTACTTACGGAATTGGTAACATGTTATAATATTAAATTCATTAAAAGGATCGTCTCTAAATTTGCGGGCTCGGTTAACAACATCACCTTAAAAATATGATGTGCTTTCCCGTTTGAAATAAGTTTTCTTCAGTTACAGCCACACTTCAAATCAAATGTTTGTATCTATGGAAGAATTTAGTAAAGGTTTAAAGTAATTTGTTGTAACGAAATCCCTAACTTAACAACTTATCAGTAAAACATACAAAACATGCACTCATTGAAATCCCAAACGTCAGAACAGACACAGACATAACGAACCAGTTAGAATATATAAATACTTTTAGAATGTACCAAAATACATCACCATCTTAAAAAGAAATGTAACAATAGCGAATTCAAAATCAGTCGTTTCGTCATAAATTTTTGTGCAGTTTCTCGTGTAAAATTGTAATATTTTACTCCAGGATTGGACAGTTATTGCTGTTAATACTTGGTTTATATCAGGATAGTTCCTTTGTGTAAATGTTGGCAGTATATTAAGAGAACGCTTGATTATATAACAAAACATATCACCACGATTACTGAAGGATAATAGAATGTATCTATTGAATAAATTCAAGACGGATTTTTTACTGATTTTGACCATCACCTTTGATTCATCACATCACAGGAAAAATTCTGCTATGAAAAGGCACAATTCATGCCTATATATATATATGAATACCTGTTAATAAATGTTATTGCCAGAACGTACGTAAATGGTGTAAATGAAATTGTTTACAACTTAAATCATCTCATCACACCTCCAGGAAGTATATTTAGCATATTTGCCGTCCTATTAGGAGTAACAGAGTATATATGAATTGCAGCAAATAAATTTGCAATCAGGTTTTTTTCAAACGACCATTAATTAGAAAAATTTTGTTTGATGAGACCGTCTTGGAGTGGAAAACTCAAAAATGTCAACCAAAAGCACAACAACACGTTATGTATCTAATACCGCAGTCCCACTAGGCCACAATCGCAGTACGATCTGTGATAAAAATTAAACTTTTGACGATCGTAGTGCGATTGTTTTTTGCTTTTCTGCTTTTAGGTACCACACTTGTAATGATAACAACAATAATTTGTCCTTTTAAGTTTTAAGTTCACGCAACATTATTTTTTACAACCAAAAATAACAACAATCCGTTGTTTCGTCTCGGCTTGCTTTACTTTCGGCAACCTGAACTCCAAGGCAATAGTGTCAAATCAAATGCACAAAAAATTGTTTTTTGATTGGTAAAACTGTTTTATCTTCTGCTAAAGGGATCCCCTAATTTGTGGCATACATTTAATGTTTGTAATGAATTGGCAAACTAGTTTGTGCCTGCTTTTCCGGCGGAAAAAATCATCTCAGTAATGCAAAATATTTTGGACTTGCTGCACTTTGACGTATACCAATTTAAAGCCGTTGAAATATTTTCGAATATAAAGTAACAATTGAGACCTGCTCCGCGAGGCAAATTACGGTCATAATAAAACTCGTTATCAATTTCAAAATTCAACTGGTCGAAATCGCCTGGCCAAATATTCAATAATCTGATAGAGGACATAATGTCTGCTTTTGAAAATAACACTTGTGTTCCTAATTTTTGTATCATCTCGACCGCATCATCAATACTCACATAAAATACTGAACAACATTCTCGATCAATAAAATCATTAGCAGGATAGTAAGAAGATTCATCACTTGTCGACATTACCCTTCGGTATTTTCTGGAATACGATTGAGAGTGAAATAGCGAAATGTAGGAAATGGTGGATACGAAAATGGACCTGCAATACGCCTGATCTCGATTTCTTTATTTCAATTATTTAAAGTGTTCTCTGTATTCTTTAAAATTACGGGATAATCCAACAAACATTTGTTTTTACTCTGAAACGTTGATAGGGGAATTTCCTAATTTATATAGACGTGTCACGGTACTTATCTATCCCAAATTCATGTGTTTGGTTTTGATTTTATATTTGTTATTCTCATAGGATTTTGTATAATGCTTAGTCCGTTTCTGTGTGTGTTACATTTTAATGTTGTGTCGTTGTTCTCCTCTAATATGTTATGCGTTTCCCTCAGTTTTAGTTTGTTTCCCCGATTTAGTTTTTTCCATGGATTTATGAGTTTTGAACAGCGGTATACTACTGTTGCCTTTATTTATATAGATCTGCCAAGTCACAATGTTTAACCTTTTTAATTTCTACGTCTTGAAAATAAGTGTACCCCGTTACATTTTTAGAATTTGCGATCAAATTTGTCAAACGTACAGTGGAGGTCTTTTGACCATATTGAAAACAGGCTCCGCTGTAGCCACGACAATAACTCTGATTATGAGGACTCTTCCTTGAATTCTACTAAAATTGAAAAAGGAAATGGGGAATGTTCCAAAGCGATAACAACCCGACCATAGAGCAGACAACAGCCGAAGGCCACCAATGGGTCTTCAATGTAGCGAGAAACTCCCGCACCCGGAGGCGTCCTTCAGCTGGCCCCTAAAAAATATGTATACTATTTCAGTGATAATGGAATTGATATCCGAAACCTGACGAGATTGGTAATTGGAGAGATGAAAATTGTTGCTCATGACTACACACGATGACTGAATGACATTCCCTGTCACTACCCACAAAACCCACAATTCCTGATCAATGACACCCCAAGAAGATGCTTGATAGCGCTTATTTTTTGAGTTGGTACTGTTCATCGTACACGGTCCCACCATAATTAGTACCCCTTTACTATGCTATAAGAATGCTTTGCATATATTTCAAATACTCTTAGGCTTTTGAAGGCCATTTTTATTATAACTGCCATGTAAATCATGAAGGCAGAAGTCCAATTTTTAAAAGTTTCTATATTGCTCAAAGAATACGGTTTCTTATTAACCATTGTGAGGGTAACTTCTTTCAAAATATCTAAAAGTCGAATCGGAGCCGATTTTAACAATATTCCAAAATGAATAAACTCACCCGCCAAATGTTTTCTTTAATCTTTAATGAGATATGAGCCCCAATCGGATCAAATATGCTACGGATGCTTTCCGGAACGTGAATAACTAGATTTTCCTCATTGACAAAATGCGACCCTGTGTTTTGCGACTGGGACCTCCTACTATGATAAGGGGGGGGGGGGTGAATTTTTGTACCTGTATGTTTATACGTACAATGACTTTCCTGATTCGATGGGACCATCTTGTCTTGGGAATCATTATTTGATGCTCTTCTGTGGATTGCTGTGGTGAAATCGTGTAATTTTTTGGCGCTGAGAGTTTGTACTCGACATCAGAACTCTCGATGGCAACGTGAAGGCTACTGTCACAGGTTCCAACTCCGAAGTTTTTTGTGGTTGGAGGCAATAAAGTCGTCACTGCTTGTATTTGCTATAACTTTTTTGTTTAACTTTTGTTTGTTTTTGTTCTTACTTAGATTGTAACACGGTGATAACTGCTGTACCCCTATTATGACAACTTTACCTATAATGTCTGTTTTGTTTACACACCGTTGTAAATATAATGGAATTTGATGCCACTTTCCGGTTTGAATTGATGCCCCTCAACGTTTTAGACATCATGATATATTTAAGCCCCCATGCCTCATTTCGATTCTAATAGGACAAATACGACAATTCTTTTGGAGCGACGCGCTCTCGTTGGAGGCAAACATTTGCCGTTACCATAAATAAATGAACTTTTAATTTTGCGTAAAAGAACGGAGCAAACTGAATTAGTGACGTGCTTAAACTATTAATAATAACGTATTTAGATAGTTTTAGATGCATTTAAATGATAATTCTGATATGTCTTATAATAATGAAAAAGACTTATACCACAGTTTAGCATCGTTTGTGTGCGTTCCCTTTGTGTGATGATGTTTGGCTTCACAAGCGTGTATTTTCCCGTAAAATGTTTATATTCTTATGTCATCGTTCATAAAAAAAGAATATAACGTGGGAATTCGATCGGAACAGTCCAGGCAATATATTCATTTTTATCACAGGTGTGTACGGAAAGCGCTTGAAGAACGTCATGTTAGAATACAAGATAATTGGAGCTTGTTTTTCATTTTATGCCAAAACACGGGAATAATTGTAGATATACCATTATCTTTATTACTTATTTTGTTTTACCTTTTTTTATTAATTTGTTTCACCTTTTTTAATATTTTGCTTAATGTTTTGTAAAAGGTCCCCTAAATTCTAATATTTTGTAATTTCTTCTGAATAAAGATTTTTTATTCAATGTATTTTCCTATTGTTGAGAGGTTTTAGAATATCTAAACCATACATCTTATGCTATTTAGTATGCGTGAATAAACGGCTATACTTCAACAAGACAGTCTAACAATAACTAAAATATTTAAATATACAATCTGCCACAACAAATTATCTTATAAATATAAAAAAAAAGAAGTGGTATGATTGCCATAGACAACTGTCCACAAAGAGACCAACATGACACATACATTAACAACTATAGGTCACAGTACGGCCTTCAACAATGAGCAAAGCCCATACCGCATAGTCAGCTATAAAAGGCCCCGGTATGACAATGTAAAAAATTCAAACGAGAAGACTAACGGCCGTATTTATTATGTATAACGAAAAACAAATATGTAACACATAAACAAACGACAACTACTGAATAAAAGGCTCCTGACTTGGGACAGGCACATACATACATAATGTGGCGGGGTTAAGCTTGTTAGCGGGATCCCAACTCTCCCCTAACCTGGGACAGTGGTATAACAGTACAACATAATAACGAACTATAAAAAATCAGTTGAAAAAGGCTTAAATCATCAGATGGACAAAAAATTTGATAAGTTCACTAAATAAGTCACACATTCATTTTCAGATAAGGTCAAACTTTGCTTCCACCTTATTATCCGAGTCGGCTTCATTTACCCTTATGCTGAGTTCAGTATTTCCAAATATTAATTCAACATCATATTGGTGTTCAACAGATGAATCGGAAATATTGATTAGCATGTTCCCTAATAAAGTAGACTGATCCTCAACTGTGTACATTGGACAGTCTTTTTCAGAAACAAATACTTTAAAACTGATAAATACTCGACGGTTATCGTTATAAATCGACGACACATACCGCTTTTTAACAACTGTACCCGCAGGTACATGTGCATCTTTCTTCATTACTACATCAAATATGTTACGGCAGCATTCTTTGCCATTTTTTACGCTTTTATACTTTTCATCGTGTAAACTTATATCAAAAGGTATATTAGCTTCAATACCATATGTAAACCTGCTTATTCGAGATGCAATGAAATTGGGCTTATGTCCGAACAAAACTGCACCTTGGAGAACAGCCAAGCCACATTCTTTTGGTACGACCACTCTGCATTTTGTGAATACTTTCTTAATAGCTTCTTGCATTAGCAAACATTCTGAAAAACCACCAACAAGGATAATTTGGACGACAGATTGCGCTTCTTTCTGTTCAAGTACTTCTTTGACTAGTTCTATCAAACTTTGTATGGGTTTCTCAAAAAAAGATCTGAACAAATCTGCATCTATTCTTATTTTATCTCCTCGCATAGTTAAGGATTTTGCATAAGGCGACGACGATATGGAATGAAGTAAATCTTCGTCTAGATGCTTTTTGCAGAGAGAATCAAGTGTAGCATAAGGTATAGCCATATTTATCTTTCCAGATTTAAAAGATGTCACTGTTCGTTTTACTGTTTCGAATTCTCTAATAAGATCTAAATAGGCAGCAGGTTCCTCTTGTTTCAAAGAATTTATAAGAGGAGCACCAAATATTTTTGCAAGCATTTGTATAAATGCTCCATCAACGGATGTTCCACCACAGTCCCCACCGGATGCCCTGCATATTTCTTTTAAATTGTCACCCATCTGTTTTTCGTGAATAGTAATGTCTGCTGTTCCACCTGGAAGTTACAACACATACATAAATTACTTCTATTCGCATGTTTTGAATAATGTAGCAAATTGTATTTTTGTTTTGATTTGTAAGATTGGTGCTTCGCTTTCGCCCCATATGGAATCTACTGACCTCATTTATATCGTATTAGGTCACTAACACACTTATTAAAGTTACTTATAATATTGCATGCGCTTAACTAAGAAGAGGCTTATATTACATATTACAATGATTGGCTCTTCGTCAACATTAAATATGAACAACGTTTATTGAGTCAGTAATGCAATATTTTTTTTCAAAACAGTTAGCAGTTTTTAGGGAAAATACTTTTTAAACTATCCTACAATCTAAGAAAACCACCAGGGGCGGATCCAGCCATTTAAAAAAGGGGGTTCTCAATCCAGGTCAAATTAAGGGGGGAATTAGGGTTCCAACTATATGTCCCCATTCAAATGTATTTATCGTCCACAAAATGTGGGTCCAACCCTCGGAACCTCCCGCTGCATCTCCATTTACCACTGGTCATGGTTTTAATCTTAATGAAGTATTATATTTAGAGGTTTAAAGACATGAACTCTTCGCACGGTTGTCTATACATGTAATAGTCGGAACATAGCGCGCAAATACATTAGAAGAACTGTGTAAAAGTTCAAATTTATAACATATTCAATTAGATCTTTCAAAATAAACAAAATTTAATCACTGATTGACGCGTTAAATATTTGTATCTGATTAGATCTTTTATATTTAAGTTTATTATCAAAATGAATATATTCTACATATATACATTTATTACTTTTAAAAATAAAAATCCAACTAGACACAGTAATTCTAATACGGTTTAGTATATAATAAGTATCTAATAGACAGTGTGGATGGGTATTAGAAGATGTGGTATGAGTGCAAATGAGACAACTCTCCATCCAAGTCACAATTTATAAAAGTAAAACATTACAGGTCAAAGTACGGTCTTCTACAGAAAGCATTGGCTCACATCAAACAGCATGAGGGTCCCAAAATTACTAGCTTAAAACTATTCAAACGGGAAAACCAAATATCCGTTTTAATAGGAACCAACCATCCCCCTTATCTGAAACAATAGTGTTACATCACAACATAGAAATTCACACTATAAAATACCAATTGAAATGACTTAACTCAATCAAAAGAAATAAGTAAACCTGCAAATAACTGTTTGGTTTTTTTTTGTTGTGTTTTTTGTGGGTTTTTGTTGTTGTTGTTGGGGTTACTTTGCAATGAATGCACAATGCGAAATGAGAAAATTACACAACTTTTATCAGAACAATAGAAATTAGCTTTTGATTAAGCAATTTACTTCTTCGGTTATTGTTTGTCGCATTAAGGTACACAATGCATTTCCATTATCAATTTTTATAGTTCGGCACTCAGCAAATTAAACATATATTTTGTGGCGAAGGCAAGAACGTCTGGTATGGTACAGGCAGCAATAAATCAATCTATATGTATCAAGACAATTTTATTCTTTAAAACCACTGTATACACATTGGTACAAAGAATGAAATAATAATACATAGTATACAAATTACATGCATCAGATCATTTGATGTCTTCCTCGTTTTTCGATGAGGTTACCCAGTTATGAAAATAAATTATACCGTTTTCTTCACTGTAGTAATCGCCCAAAATACTTATTATCAAGAAAAAAAAACCAATTCGCTAACTCGCAATATTTTATGGAGTAGTTGTCCTTAGAACTAGACATCAAATTGATGTGGCCTCTAAAAATTATTTGCGACTAGATTTTTATAATAAAAGAAGAAATCATTAATTGCCTGTTGTGAATCGATATTTTGTTAAACCAATTGCCTTTAGACTTTATTAATTTATAAGTAACAACTGATATAAATGTTACAATTCTTTAATGTAATTTTTCGCCAACACAGATTTTCATCAATCCCTTCATATAACGGGATTATCATATAACGGGATTATCATTACTATATATTTCCATTATTCTCTTATTATCTAAAATAATGCATGCAACGAACTCTTGAGACTCAGCGACTCATTTCAGAAAAATCTTGCGAGAAAAATAAGTTGTCCGTCATTAACATTTCAGTATAACTTAAGATAAGTTTTAGTCGTCAGTTTTTTGTGAGTTGCTGGTCTATTTCAGATTCCAACTACCTTCATGTATTTCACAAATAAATTTTATATTTGTAAGTATGAATATACAGTATTGTTACTTATATATCTTGTATTTTTCCAATCCACATAATTTAATGTATTTAAAGCATTTACCTCCTAGATCTACAACCATGTATGTTGTTCCCACGCTGGCCATTGTGAATCCAGACTCGATACCACTTAATTTTTCTGTAGGTAAATATTGGCAGTAGATTGATGCAGCTTCGGGTTCAAGAGATATCATAAGACAATTCTTAGGGATACCAGCCTGTAAATTTATCCGTTATCAATTCATTAAAATATTAAACAGACTTTAACTAAAACACTTGAAGTTAAAATGCTGTGTTTTGTGAACTATTGTTTGTCTGTTGATCTTTTTCTTTTTTAACCATGACGTTGTCAATTTATTTTCGACATATGAGTTTGAATGTCTTTTTGGTACCGTTTGGCTATCTTTTATGTTCATGAAAAAGCATTATTAGAGATTGTTCAAATTCAATGAACTTTATTGATATATTACTACCAAATTCCTTAATTGGGTATTATTCGAGATTTTTTAAAATTCAATGAACGTTATTGATATATTACTAGCAAATTGCTTAATTAAGTTAAAACAAGTTACTTAAAACTTTTACTAAATGACATCTGTTATAGATACATAGATTGATTTGAAAGTATAGATTTACCTTTCAAAACCTTTAATACCACATCCTTTTTCTTATGATAATGATGTCAAAACTTTATCGAGCCCATAACTTAAAATAGACTAATTAATAACTCACTGATCTTCTGAATACACAATCGCTTAAACGTGAGCAATTTAAAACTGCCTGAGTATCTTTGAATATTGACTATATCGGTCGTAATATTTATACCATATACTTTGTACCATTGCAAAAGTACGAATGTCAAGTTGGTTCAATATTCAACATTCAACATTTAACATTCAAATTTAATAAAAAAAATAAAAAAATAACCATTCATTTTCAACTTTCAATATTCATTTCCAACATTCAACATTCGTTTTCAACATTCAAAATTCGTTTTAACATTCATCATTTGTTTTCAACTTTTAAAAATGAACATTCGTTTTCAACACTCAACATTCGTTTTCAACATTCAAACATTCGTTTTCAACATTCAAACATTCGTTTTCAACATTCAATTTTCAACTTTCAATATTCGTTTTAACATTCAAAAAGTTGAAAATTGAATGTTGAAAACGAATGTTCGAATGTTAAATGTTAAAAAATGAATGTTGAAAGTTAAAAATTGAATGTTGAAAACGAATATTGAATGTTGAAACGAATGTTGAATTTTGAAAACGAATGTTGAAAGTTGAAAATTGAACGTTGAAAACAAATGTTGAAATCGAATGTTGTAATCGAATGTTGAAAATGAATGTTGAATGTTGAAAACAAATGTTGAAAGCTGAAAATTGAATGTTGAACATTGTTGAATGTTGAATGTTGAAAACGAATGTACTTCTATAGCTTACTATATATACGGTATTGGATTTGCTTATTGTTGCTTTTAATCAATGACTTTTAGTTGCTTAAATCCCAGTCTCTTGGTTGATAATTGTTTCATTTGTAACCAAACCACATCTTCTTATTTCTATATATTTCCAAATTCAATCTGCACAACCTATTGTTTGGAGTACTTGAAACCATATATAAAACGATTTAAGAAACTCAAATCTAAGATATTCCTTATGCAACGTACATTTTTAATTTTAGCGACTTAGTTTTCATACATTTAACTGGACATTTATTTCATTAACAGAGAATTGATATTTCAAATATACAAATTGTATAAATCATGACTTTGGTCCAGTAATCAGCCCTTCGGTGTTGACATGAATATCAATTATATGGTCATATTATAAATATCCTGTTACAAAGCTTTGAATTTGACGTGAAACTGAGGATTTTCTTTTACCCAGGAATAAATTACCTTAGCAGTATTTGGCACAACTTTTTGGGTCCTCAATGCTCTTCAACTTTGTACTTGTCTGGCTTTATAAACTATTGTAATCTGAGCGTCACTGAGGAGTCTTATGTAGACGAAACGCGTGTCTGACGTAATAAATTATGATCCTGGTAGCTTTAGTACTATTTGTTATGCGAAACATAATTCAGAACGACTTTTTCAGCACTTTTTATAAATAAAATTATACTTTAGTCCCCTTTAGTTTTAAATTTTTTAATATACTTTTGACACTTAAAACTAATCTTATGGAATGTATACACCAATGGTTTGATTAATATTTATGCAACTTGTGAACAAATGTAAATACGCAATAAGTCTTACCATTTCTGCACTTTTCCTCATAAATTGTTTGGCATTGTCTGACCAGATTGCAGGAACTGTAAGTACCCACTGTATTTCTGAAGGTTTAACTCCCGTACCTTGTGTCTCCAGTGCTGCCATTAAATGATTTTTCAGTGCTTCGATTGACAAGGCAAACACATCTATAGCCTTTACTGATTTACCAGTTATATCTTCAAGTATCATGTCTTCTTTCACATTCTTAGCATATATAAGAACACCACAATTAAAATTACAAATTTAATAATAAAACTAAATGTATGTACAGCGTAACCTGTCTTATCCGACATAAAATGTCGGTTAAAGCAGGATGTTGGAATACTCCGGTGTCGGATAAGGCATGTTGCACTGTATCAGCAAAATAATGAAATATAATTATTTTTATGATAAAAAATAAAGCATTTGTTGGACAAGTATTTTAAACTTCATTCAATGATTTTTGTTTGATCTTTAATAATAATTACAAACAATGACAATTCCGTTCAATGCAAATAAGAAAGTGTGATACTAAGGGGTATTAGAGTTTTCCTACATTTGGACGAACGATACAAACGTACGTAAAGGGAGCATATATTACAGTACCATGATAACATTGAAAATCGAGGCTTTATCCATACGTTAAACGGTTTCTTTCAATTTAGATGCATCTTAAATAATGTAGGTATATCGTAAATAAAACACGCACTTAATATCTAGAAGGTAAAACAAATAGTTTGAATACAATTACGTCCGAAACGTGTTCTATGTCAAACACGATAACTCATACTTGCGATGGATTTTTCAAAACAAGCTCTTTTTAAATGTTTAAACTATACACATTTCGATGAAATTCTTGAAGAATGAGTACTGTAGATTTAACGACAAAAATTCACAAATTTATATTATGACTATGAAGATATCAAAATAACGTGTGGTTCGTCAAGACTTTCGAAAAATGTAACAATTTAGAGGATATTTATAAAAATAAATCGTGGATAGGAAAATAGGGAGGAAATGATACAAATGTGAAACAGAGTATAAACTATCCTGGGATGTATTTCAGTTGATTTAAGTCTCTGATGCACGATTTTTATTATTAATTGTTTTTCACTGTCAGTAACTGCGAGTACTCTCAAATTGTAGTTTCTTGTTAATTTGACTGTAACAGTTGATACTTTTTGTAATGTGTTTTTTTAATTATTTTATGTTTACTTATTCAGGGTTATATCTTGTATATATACCAGCTTTAATAAGTGTTTAGTATTACTATCACTTCTTCTTACTATGACTATCAAATTTATTTATTTTGCAAAAATGTTCCCTTTCTCAATTTGGACTGTACACATAGCAACCAAATTATTTTCATTTACCTGTGTGTAATGTATTGTATGTGGCGGATTTTTTTCCAAGCCTATTGTGGTTTTTCTGGAATTGTTTATTATTTTTCTTTTTGTATTTTGTGATATTGTTCCTGATAGGCAAACATTAATGCAAAACATGCACTTATCTTTTTTCGTTTTATTTATAGGTGCACTGAGATAGAAATTTTTTTATAGAAACAGTGTCTTAAATCATCATATCTTCAGTTTTACTCCTCAGAAATATCTTACAAAACTATCTTGAAATATTTGCTACAAGCACAGCTTTTCAAACATCATATGAATACTATGTGAAAATTTGTGTCTTCTGAGGTTTACCTTATTATTATGTAGACTCATCTTGAATCTGTGAAAATAGTAGTAATCTTCATGTTCTTCATCAATCACTAAATCTGCGTATTTATTTTCCGCCTCATAACCAAAAGAATCAAACTGTTTGTCTGAATTTAACAGGATACAGGTAGGTGTTTTGAGCGACAGCAATTGTTTTCCACCAGCATTCCAAGCTTGGTTAGCATATATCTTAAGAGGATCCGTCTTGAAAGTATCATTCATCGAAAATGCATATCCAGAGTAAGTTGTTCCAAAGTCGATAGCTGCCACTAACAGATGGTCTTGACTTTGTGTCATTCTTCAATGTATTCCTGTAAATAAAATCAGTTATGTTGCACGTTTGAATAATAACTGAGCTAAACTTGAACGTATAATGCCTTAGATTCAACTAACAGCATTAGAATAGAACAGATGTGAGTGCATTATTTACACTGGCTTTTTGCCGGTACAGTAGAAACGTTTGACTACTGCAAAGCGAGATAATACCACGCGGTAAAGTTTGATGATGTTTTTGTTTATCGTTATAATATATATTCTTCTCGAAATATGATTATCTTAATTATTGTTTACCTAGACTCAACCTGTTTTTTTTTTAACATAAACATATTTATTTTATTTTGTTAACATATTCAAAAACATAAAATATCGCAAATGAAAATTCCAAAGAGGGATTCAGTAAATGTGATACCGTCTGTGAAACCGATATCAACCAACACTCGATACGTTATATTTTTGGAAACCGAGTTGAAATAAACTAAAGAAATGGAAATCTTTGGTAGAGAAGTTAAACAAGCAAAATTGGTATATTTGAATTGTTTACATCTGTATTATGGGCTTTAAAAGTGTAATAAAGCTGCATAAATGAGGATTGTATGCATCTTATAGACGTATTTTAATTCAAATTATAGTATGGAGCCTCGAAATATTTGTAAACTGTTAAAATTATTGACAAATTTTCAAAAACTAGTCGATTGTAGCAGACTCAAATTCAAGTGGATCTTTCTGTGCATAAGCATGAATTTCGACGTAAAACAATCCACTGAAATATGATAGATTAATCATTCTAAGGCATAAAATTGAATCTCTGCCCAGCTATTGTTCGTTGGGAAAATACCAAAAATGGGCAATAATTGCATCGAAAAAAATCATTAGAGTGCACATTTGTATGTTCGGATGACTTGTGATTGAGTCGACTTTTCGGTCTTGAAACGTATAATGCAAAAATATACATCATCTCGTTTCAGATTTAATTAATTTTATATATTTAGGCTACATGTTGTTTTAATGCTTGTAACATAAAAAAAAATAACAGGACTTAAAATGAAATAATTGGGTCAAATAAAATACCTTTCTCATGATTCATAACTACAGAACAGGTGTGTTCGATTAACGAATTTTTACTAAAAAGTACTTGACGACATAGTTTACAACTGGATTTTTTTAAATGCATAACATTCAAAAAACACATCATATTTTTTGTGTGCTATCTAGGGTTATTAGAATTCAGCCTTTGAAAGTTTTTAGTGTGTGCTTCGACGAAATATTAAATTATATTTTTATTTTAAATATTTTGAACTTTCGTACATTCCGTTCAGACAATGGTTTCAAGTTAAAGTACATTAAATGATGTTCAATGGCTAGTATATACATTTTTGTTTCAATTATACAACTGGCATTAAAGGATCGTTATTGAGCTATGTATATGAATGCATCGGTTTTCAAGAGCTAAATTGGGGGTCTCTTCAATGGCTTTCATTTTTATAATTTTAAAATTGACCGGCGTAATGGGGATATAATGTTGACACTGCAATACACTTGCATATTCGTTGAATGTAGAAACATTTAGTAAGGGCTTGCCGTAGTAACTGTACTCATTGTGTGTAGAAATCTTGAATTTGTTTGATTGGCTGTTATTTTTATTACTGATCAATAATATAAAAAAGCATGTTAAAAACTATACATCGAACTCGACGTGTTTACTAATTTCCAAATGATGCGCTATATATAATGATTAATGATTAATTTCATAATCAGTGCTAAAAACGTTTGTTTTTGAAAGTTTGGCATTGAAAATGATAGTTACCAGCACCACTGTTGAGTCTTATGTAGACGAAATGCGTGTGTTGTACCAAATTATATGCTTTGTATATTTTATGGTATTTGCATACCTGGCATGTCGTTAGCTTATTTTACAATGCAATTTATATAGAATGCAGGGTTAAAGTATAAAATACTCCACAAGTCTTTATTTTTTGCTGACAATGGACATGGAGGGATTTATCGACAAACGTTAATAACACGCGAAATTTCAACTTTAAAGAAACATCAACTTGAAAGTTTTAGTTGAAATAAGAATCCATGTTGTGACTTGCAGAATAGATCTCGGTCATTATATTGAAAGTAAAAAAAAGAAAAGGTATGGTAAGTCGTGGTGACCTATAGCTGTTAACTTCTATGTCATTTGGTCTCTTAGAAGAAAAAAAAGTCTTTTATTCTTATGGTTTTGACAAATACCAAAATAATATTAACTATACTTAAAAATTAATTGAACATGAGGAATTTAAACATGTGTTTGCAAAGTTAACATTAATATTACCGACATGTTGCAGTCTACAGAGGGCATACGTTTTATTTGTCGATACAAAAAAGAGAACAAAGATGCACACATATGTAGCAGTTATAAAAATTCCCATCATATCCATATGCACTTAGTATTTGTTCATTAAATCGCTAGCGAAACAAATTCGAACTACTTCTTCGGTTGTTATCTACTTTCGCTGGCTTACCAAGTGGATGCAGAATATCAGTGTAGATAGATATAAGTGTAACAATGTTACTTGGATCATCAATATATGCGTCAGCACATTCTTAATCTGTCCAGTGATTAATATATATTTATATAGACTTATACTTACATCGAGGATGTCAGTCGAACAATGGAACAATGATTTATCTACTGACCTCGTGATCTTACAAATGACCAATACATTGTGTTAAGAAACAATAGAACGCAACACATGTTGCTGATGTCAGCCGAATGTTTAGATATATAAACTGTGTTGTTTTCTAACCAGGGAGCGACTTGAAGCGACTTGGAGCGACTTCTTCGATGACACTATACGCACGGTGTCTCTCACATACATTGTAAAGTAATGTAATAAAGTTTGTCAAATTATCTAGTGTTAGTGTTACACTAGTAATTTTTGGTGCCGCGTGATCAGGATAGAATTGGATTCAAGCTTTAACAATGCAAAGGAACATAAAACGTAAGAACTAAGTTACTTTCATTTTTCTTGATGGACAATCAAGATATTTCTTGTATGTCAGTACAAAGAGTAGAAATGGCTTTTCAAGGGATGGCACACATATTAGTTAAAAGTTTTTAGTTTCAAAGGGAGTGAGGCCGTAAGTTTAAAAGGCTTAAAATCAGAAGTTTGTTCGCGAGATGTGGTTGGCACGAATATTTGTATTATGTACTTGTAGGTATTATAGGTCAATTTAAAACATTATGAATACACATTTTTTTATTATTAGAATGAAGGGTTATTTGAGTTATTTTTTTAGTGTTATTTTATGCTGCTATTGAATGGATAGGATTATCATATATTCTTAAAAAAGAAAGAAAAAAACTAAAATGTCTGATACTATATATCATTTTTCCCCCTGTATTTTAATGGTGGGTTTTGGTCATATTAGAAATTTCCAATAAAATGACATACGTACCTAACTCGACGTACGCACGTAACAGGACCGGTAATTGCTTACAAATTAATTTTGTTAAATGCGTTGCTCAAGTTTTAACTAAGTATTCCTTAACTATGAAACCCATTCATAATAAATTTTATCAACATCAAATATTTCTAAGATGATGAAAAACGAAAGAAATCATGATTTTTATATATCACGTGATTATTGAGATTCCCGCCTTAAACTTCACTGTCATAAGATCACGTATATATACGTATCTTTACCTATCATACGATTCATTGGAGTTGTCTTTCTTGGAATAAGCTGCATTGACCACTGTGGATGTTAAACTATCAACTTATTATAGTAATTGGCTAAAAATATCCTGTCCCCAAGTATTTCTAATTAAAAGTGGATGAGAATGTCAATTTACATAGTTGTTACATTTTTTAGAAAACAATTATGTAACTTCAGTCTTTACGAGAATTTTCCTTTACTCGTATTTATTCAATTTTAAGTAGATTCTAAGGCATACATTGATTGAGTTAGCGAAAATTTCAAGTTTCAACTTTTGTCTCGCTTTGGAGGTATATATACATATATATATATATAAAAGTGACAGCTATGCGACATATCCAACGACAGGATTACCAGTGAAGGTGTTACACGACTGAAAAAAAAAAATTATATTCATAATTATATACTTGTACATGGGATTGACTGGTAGTAGGCTAGCCTCGAATACAAATTCAATTATTCTGTTGGACCCCCTGATCGAATGACTTCAAGACTGTATTTTTCGGCTTCTCCACCAAGCATGATGCATTCACGAGCAAGAGCAGGTATGGGTTTACTGGTAGAAAGAGAAGTGTTTCTGTATAGTGGTTACGCTCTCTTGTTAGCTAGCATATGAAAATGCGACTCTTAATTGTCGGGCATGTTTAAAAAGGTATATGTTTTTTTCAATATAATTAAATTAAATTCTCATCATCCTTAATATATATGTAATATTTGTCGCTGGATATAAGACATACATCAGTATCATCATCATCATAAGTGCTATAGCTTGAGGTATAATCTTCGTCGTAAGTGCATGTATTATATATAGCTTCAGGCTTCTTCGTCTTAAGTATAACGTGAGGTTTAAAACTTTTTTTTATATTGTAGCCAGTTTATGTCGAGAACTTATTTTACGCATGCCTATCTATGACACATAGTTTTTATAAATATCCAAGTTATAGCCAATGGAGATTATAGAAGCATGTTTATTAAATAATCATGATCACAATTAAACAGATAGAAAGGGATTGACTCGTGAGACTGAAACGAAGCATAAAAACAGCTAGCCATTTCTAGTATTTCCAAATAAGCTCCATGTACCGAAATGATAGTATCCACAGCTGCTGAACACTATCTTTAAAACAACTACAACTAATAAATTAAGAATAATAATCCCGTTTATAATATTGAATTCGTACTGTTACACCATTGTCCTAGTACGGATGTGACTGTCCCAAGTCATAAGCTTCTAATTCAGTGCTTATCGTTTGTTGTTGTGTTTTCGTTGATTTATTTTACATTAATTTGGCTGTTATTGTTTTCTGTTTTACATTTGTCATTTTGAAACCTCTTATAGCTGACTATGCTGTATAGGCTTTGCTCATTGTTGAAACCCCTGCGTTGGACTATATTTGTTAAAATTTCTGTGTCATTTGTTCTCTTGTGAAGAGTTGTCTCATTGAAAATCATACTACACCTTGATTTTTGTATATATCACAAATTAAGAATAAAAAAATCATAGAGAGTCTAGAAAAGCGAGACCTTTTGTCATGTCAAAAGTACAGAGTATCTGTAGAACTATAGGTGGTCATAATTGTATAGCAGATTTAATGTAGTGCCCATGTGTCCATTAGATTACACGTCAGTATCACATTTCTGTATTCAGCGAGCTACTAAATCAAGGGAAAAAATCTAATTCAGTTTGTAGTCTTACACTTTTAAATCACATGCGAGATGCCTAATGTTCAGACATTGTTGTTTTTAAAAAGTATTTATCAAAGTCAAACGAAAATCATTTAAGGTTTTTTTTCGTGCAATACAGTTCGTGATTATGGCTGGATCCAAGATATTTGAAAGAGGGTGTAGTTTTCAATAATTGAATTTATACTGACGAGCGAAGCGATGCAAACAACAATTTGGACAATTAAACGCAAAAAAATGATATTGTGGAAAACATGAAATTTTAAAACTTATTTAGCGATCGAAAAGGGGAAGTACGCCCTCTACCCCTGTATCCTCGGATGCAATTTTAGGTTTACTTAAACAAAAACCTCGCCCCATAATTTGGTATAGGTAAAGACGAGAAAGTACTTTTGAAAAATATATCATTGATATGAATTTCTGCCCACATCAAATTATCTTCATTTAAATTATATAAAAATATTATTTTGTTTTAAAGTCGAGTACACCTCTTACATTCAGGTGTGTTGGAATTTACTTTAAACGTTAAATCTTTTTAAAACAATAAAAAGGCAACCTTCTCGCTTCGGAATTATTTATTTTAATATTTGAATGCTAAATGTCGTCTTGGTAGTTTTTAAAATTCATAATGTGAGATGAACTAAAATATGGGACAAGTGAAATGACAAGAAATGATGGGTGTGTTTGATTACAAGTTGCTAATTTACTTGTTTCATTATAGTATTTATGTCAATACAATCATTTAAAGTTTAATGACAAAATATTTAAAGAGTAAAAAAATAGTTGGGGTTGATTTTTACTGAAGGCATATTCCAGCAACAATGCGTGTTCAAAGAGCAAAACATGCATGCAGTGTATGCTCCCCTCAGTCAAGCATTAATGCAGTCGGACGAAATACGTTGAGTTAGGTCGGTTGTGTCGATTAAAGTCATTTTATTGGAAATCTCTATTTAAACTCTAGTATGGGTTATTTTTGAAGATACATTCAATTATTCTAGATATTATATGTTTACGTTAAATTTGTAGAGCACCGGTAAACATTGTATATAAAGTTTGAATTGGAACCTTTGCTTGATGAAGTTAAGGGTACATTGAAGATTAATATGTTTGCGTATTATAGCCATTGGTGATTATGGTTTACGCAGTTGGGAAGTGTTTACACACGTTTGTTTAGAGAAAACAAATAGTCTATGATTTTAGATTCCAACCCCTTCTTAAGAGAATTATTATTAGTGATGATAATTAATTTACATAATGTTAATAGATAAAGAAAAGTGTCTTAAAAAAAAATAATGAATTAAAGAAAAACATTGATATGTTTTGCCCTAAGGGATTTACAGAATTTTTGTAGTAGATTGATATTTGAAAAAAAATCTCCGTGGGGTTAGGTGCGATCGTCATTGGAATAGCCATATTTTTGTACTGTTAATTTATTATCTAGTGTTAGTGTTACATAAGCAGAAGTGGTAGGAGTGCCAATGAGATAACTCTCTAATTCAATTCATAATGTGTTAAAAATAAATCATTATAGGTCAAAGTACGGCCTTCAACACGGAGCATCTGCTCACAATAAACAGCAGCTAGTATTAAGGGCCACACAAATGACATGTTTAAACCATTTCTAAAGGGAAAGCAAACGATATAATCTAAATATATATATACATATAAACGAGAAACGAGAAACACTTACGAATCATATCATCAAACGACAACTACTGAATCAGATTCTACATGTATCTGACTCGTTTTAAAAATCTTTACAAAATTGTATGCATTCTTATTGATTCTATATTTAGATACAAGGTAAGGTATGAAATACAATCGATAATGATAATTTTTCATAGTCTTCTCAAATTGAATACCTTACTTTTAAACGGATATGCAATTTATGAATAATATATAATTTGCTACCTTTAAGTGTTGTATTGAGTTATCATTATAATGTATCCGTGGGATAATAGCATGGGTATATATAATTTTCATCAATCAATGTAAGAAAAAAAAAAACTACAAGACAGTTAATATTTTCTGTGTTACTTAGATTTTGAGTAACGTTTCTTACCTATACAGTGATATCACGCGACACCTATAAAATGCCTTCTCTATTTGATTGTGATAAGAACACGAATACGGTAAAAGTATTATCTAAAGGAGAAAAAAGGGGGATTGTGTTTTTAATAACTTAATTCAACAATGAATATTATAAAGTTCAAACTTAATTGGTCGTACTATGGTACTTCTGCCTATACTAATGCAACCGGTATTGTTTAAGATTACCTTATTAAGCTTCATCATTTCATTGTTACTACTTTCGATTTTGAGGCATTCCTTTTAAGTATTCAGTTTTTTCAAAATGGTGTTATATATCCTGTTTCAGTTTAATGTGTATATGTTTATCAGAAGCCACATTAAGGTAAACATAATATTCAAAACAAATTTAACATACCCAAATGCCAATATGTCCGTAGAGCAGCACCTTAATATTGTGACACTGCGATCAAGGAAGTTAAAACACACGTCACTAGATTTATCGACTTTGATTGGATAACCATTTAAACATACTGTGTGTGTCTATACATGTCTTTGCCTCAAATTAATCTTTTCGTGATGAATTGTTTATTATTTTTCTTCATGTGTACGACCAAATATTTTTTGCAGGACTAATGCTATTTTATGAATAATGCAACATTTTCTTCATTCAATACTATTGTTCGCACTCTAGTTAGTTCATGAATAGAATTGAATGTGAAATTAACCAAACCTTCAACAAAATGTGATCTTCCTCGAATTGCTATCCATATATGTTGTCAAATTTTAAATCAACTATTTTGGCTTTGATATTATATTTCTTACATCCTAATGACTAAACAGCACAAGTGAAATGTTAATTTTCTATTAAATACTTGTATTTTCTATGTCAGGAGTGTATTACGTATGTGTATTTGTCAACAACTTTCGGTAATATTTGGTCCTCAGTCCTCTTCATCTTTTAATATTTGATCATTTTTAGTTGTTTCATTCCAGCGAACACATAGAAACAATTATCAAGTCATAGACTCGTTACAAAGTATAAGGAATTCGTGCGTATTTTAGTTTAGAAGCCATATAATTGTTCATCGAGATGAACTCTGACGACTGCTGAAAAGATGATATTTCATCCAAATATAACATAACCATACATTAATATAACAATAAGCAGTGAGTCAAATGAAGCACATGCAATCGTCTGATAACAATTTGTCTATGTCTGTTTGACGTCATGCTAAGGATAAAAGACATAATTTTATGTAAATCATCGTTTTAAAGGTATAAGAATGACTTTATATGGGCCGGATCAGTCAAGAAAATGACTCCCTTGTTTAACCTTTTCAATGTGATGACATCATTTTCTTTTCAATGAATGAACACTTTTGCTTTAAGCTGAACAAATGACTTGTTTGTTTTCATTATAGTTCAAAGTAAAGGTTGCATGATTACGAACTCAATTGAGTTTGCATTATTGACTTGCAAGTCAGTAGTATATAAGGGATGGTTGATAGATTATTTTGACGAATGTGATCCAAACTGACTGCTAATAGCTAAATTTAATTTCTATACTCTGCTTTTATAAATATTTGAATCAAAACAATCATATAATTGTTTTTGCCTTATTCGTACCTAATGCTTTCTTAAGCTTTGTAGTTGTTTCGATTTTATCGTAAAAGTGCACCGCATGCTTTAATTTTTATGACAAAAATACAACGACAATTATCCTTGCAGTTGCAGATGTAATTTTGAAATGTTTACAAATGCATTGTTATTTTGAGGAAAACGGTTTGAAGGATACAATCTTAATAGTTACCGAAACGTTTATAAACAAGTTTCGGAGATAAAAATTGATTTACCTAAATTCAATAGCTCTCGTCAAAGTGCTTACCTAACAGTTGACACATTCTGAGTTAGCTGCCCTGGTATACATCTATTTTGTATATAAATTCTGCATTTTCACCAATTTGTGTTGTTTCATACAAAAAAATAACTATTAGGCTTGTTTTAAAAGAATAAAGACCAAATATTTTTTTTAATTGACAATGAACATTCGAACATAAGAAGAAGTTAAACAGCGGGTGGAATTATCCTACATGCCAACAAATTGCTGATAAGACAAATAAAAGGGATTTTATTAATAAGATAATTTCTTAATGCTTCATTAAACTGCGAAAGGAAATGGGGAATGTGCCAAAGTGACAATACCTCGACCATAGAGCAGAAAACAGCCTACGTCCCGTTTCCAGGTTTTGATGGTTGAATGATTCAACACTAGGGTGTGGCGTCCGCATCCCGGTTAAAGGATAAATGTGTCCAACACAAAAGTGTTGCGTCCGCGTCACACTTTCCGGTTCGACTAGTCAAACACTAAGGTATGGTGTCCGCGTCCATGTTTAAGGTTCGACATGCATATTCATGCAGGTATAATCATACATGTATATATTAAATGACTTTCGTCAAAATAAAGTCATGATATGGACCCTTAATATTAGACATACAAAGTAAGACAGCCGTATTGCTTAAGCAAACATTTTCATAAATAAAATCGAAGCACAAAAAAGTAAAGCAATAAACTAGATTATAAGCACATGCAAAGCAGACGAAATAAATAAAGCAACACTAGTTCTAAAAGTTGCATGAAAACCATAAAAATCAAAAGCTTCCAGATCTACAGGAGCTACATCTGCATGAGTTGCCATTCCAGTTGTTGATCATACTTTTAAGCTGATTCAGTTTCGACTGCGCTCGGATAGCGTCAGGCAGCTCAGTCAAGATGTATCTCAATCATACCTTAATGAATGAAGTGCAAAATGTGTGTTTCTCACCTGTGGTTCTTCAACAGTCTGCTTTTTAAACAAGTTCTTGACAATTCAACCCTTACTTCACTGTGTTACTTAGCGGGCAAAGGAAGTGGTGTATGGCAACTCGCGAGGTTGGTGTACAAATAATTCCTTTTTCAGAATTACAACAGACTAAAGGTTAAGGGTTAGGTTTAAAGGGTTCGCTTTTACCGAAGAAGAATTATCATCCGTTTTCGATGGTGCACCATCCACTTTCAAGGGCTCGCGTCCCGTTTCCAGGTTTTGAGAGTTGAATGATTCAACACTTGGGTGTGGCGTCCGCATACCGGTTTAAGGGTAGACTTGTCCAACACAAAAGTGTTGCATCCGCGTCACACTTTTAGGTTCGACTTGTCAAACACTAGGGTGTGGCGTCCGCGTCCCATTTTAAGGCTTGTATGGTCCGACACTAGGATATGACGTCGGCTTCCGTTTCCAATGGTTTAGGGATCGAACAGGGCATCTATCACTACTCAAAAACGCTTCATTTCTGGTCCAGGGGAGTTTGGGTTCCACGTTCACAAGGTTTTGCATGCTACTTTTCAGTATACACAAATTATAGTATCTGAGTCTAAATGATTATGACGTTTTTAAACTAACGGCTATTCTACTATATCATGTGCTGTCCCAATAAGAAGATTATTTTGTTTTTTATTTTGTTTTTAGGTTTGCTGTCTCATAGATGTAACTCCATTTGTTCGTATGTGTACATCTATCATATACACAAACATCATTAATTCATTAGTTTAACAGTATATATTGTTGAAAAATAAAACAATAAAATAATAATAATTTTATATTGCAGTCAGGCATAAGATTTTTTCTTTTCTTGAGAGACAGTCAACGTCAAACCACTCATTACATATTTCCGATTGCAGTCGATTGAATGTTCACAAGGTTTACTTTCAAAACGATTTGTCTTGTGTGTCTAAACCTTCGACCATGCCTGGTCACGCTAGTAAGTTTTATTCAACCTACTTCAGTATCTTCATCTCTAAACATGTCCGCAAAGTTACCGAAAGAAACTGAACATAATAGAAAAATGACTGACCGAAACATAATTTGTATGAAGGTATTTCACGATCAATGCTTTTCCACCCCGGTTAAATTTAAAATTTTATAAAGGAATTTTCTGCTACAAATTAAAAATAACCAGTTAATTTCATTTTTTCTTCCATTCATCATTGTGTCGTTGTCAAAGAAAACACGCCCTGTCAGGAATGTTGCGCCATATCAGGAAATAAAATAAAATTTTAAAATGCCTGGCGTTGTTGTTTTCTAACCAAAAATACAATGTACATGTTGGTGTGAACCATTCATGTATCGTACATGTAATTAATCAAACAAAAAGCGCGTCTAACTTACTAGGGCGTTTTTCAATAAAAGTGTGAATTTCAGACCTAACAAAAATGGAAAAATGTACTTGCCTAAAATTTTATTTCTACCTTTTTGTACAATATTTTAGAGTATGAATGTTTAACAGGAGTCTAGGCACATGCCTTTTTTTTTTTTTCTTTTTTTTTAACCATTCAGGAATCAATACCATAGTAATCCCTCTAAAAATAGTATGTTTCTTGGCTTACAAATGTTAAATCAAAATTAAATATACTGACTGCAGTGACAAAAAAAATACTTGTAAAGATCAAAAACATTTTTTTATAAGTGGCTGGGACAAAAAAAAAAGGTTTTTATTGAAAAACGCCCATTTACATCACTTGCCAAGTTTCTTTCTTTTTTTTTATAACTGGCAGGTATTTTCTTATTTTATCTCAGTTTAAATAATTTTTCAAATATCATTGATCTACGACATTTCGTTAATAGTTCTAAGCAACACCGGAAGCAACTTCACCCTTCAGTTCAAATGTATTAAATTACAGAGCGTTCGAATGAAAAATAACGGCAACTAGTGATACATTTATTGAATATTACCACATCTACAATAAGGGGCCTACAGCTATCCATAGACAAAATAAGATGACGGACACACTATAATTCGATTGGACGCTAACATAAAAATAAAGATACATACACATTTACTGTACATTACAGGAAGCCGTTCAGTTGACCCTTCGTAATGTTCTGAATAGCCGAAAGTCTAACAAAATAATTTCAAGATATTTTGTTAACATATATAAACCTCAATGAATTAGAGAGAAATTATGGTAAACGGAAAATAGGAAACTGCATTTTATCATAAGATTTCATTTTTAGTTGTTTTTTTATACATATTTAAACGAACAATGCGACTGGGTGAGTTTCGCAAAATATGATTGGTTTCTGATAACTGATACATATATATTTATGAAGCTATTAGTGAAATCGAAATAATATCGAGTTGTTGATGGTCATGTCAAAATCGCGACTACAATATATGCTCGTAATAATTTCTGAATTTACATTAACAAAAATCAAAGAGGAAAAAGATAACAAAAGAGGCAATAAAACATCAGGGCGAAGGAGAAGAGCCAATCCCATGACAACAAAAATAAAAATAATAGTTCACAAAGCAATACACAGAAAGTGTAAGTTTGAACAACATAAATCCTAAGAAAAACTGCTGCTTTCCTTAATATAGTACTAGTACACACCCGCGGGTCCGTCACCGAATTAAAGTACCAACGCCTTACTTTTAGCCATTCGTATTGTCATCTGACTATAAGGTGCACAGTTTTCTTTGCCTTTAATCTCCCTTTTTTTTTTTTTTTATCCATTTCGGATTTTCTTCCTACAATTTTATCCCTTTTGTTGTATATAATTGTTTTTATATTTTTCAATTTCTATATTTTAAGGATGAGCGAATCAAACGAAAGTGGTTATGTTCATACTGTATGGTAAATTGCCTTGTACTTTTTGTTTTTGGGAGAAGGTTAACTTTCTTGTAGTTTTAAATCTGTCACTGGTCTGCCAGGCTGGGAAATGGTAAGGAAAATGCTCACATTAAAGCTGTACTGATACAGTGTGTTAAATGTCTTCCTTGACACCATGGTGATGCTCCTATCTACAGAACATACATACAGCCAGAAACTACATGTGACATATACTATTGGTATCGGTAGTGGATTCGACCAGGAACTTGTTAATTATGGGCTCTGTTAATTATGTGGATAAAAACGGTTCTGGACTGGTAAATTATTCATCAGCGCCATTAATAATCAGCGGCAGTTTCCTATATATATATGAGTTAGATATAAAGTTAAATTATTTCATTCGTCGTTTTAACGGCATACCGGCAAACAAATTGGACTTCGTTATTTTAGTATTACTTACTTATAGTTACTTACTTACTTATAGTTGAATTCCAGTACAGGATCCCTCAAGGTTCCTCTTCACCAGGGGCCTGTTTATCGAAACTCTCTCAGGATTAGGACGTGTCCTAAGACCAACTTAGGACACATCTTAGTCCTAAGTGGGTTTATCAAACATGTCCTAACTAGGATATATTTAGGATGGTCAATTTATTATAAACAAACATGGCCGCCGCATATATACGTTTTCATTTCTCATTGTAAAAAGGGGGAGGTTGTTAGCATTCCCATATTCATGTGCATGTTCCAAGTAAGAAAACTTGAAATAAGTGCATACACATGTTTGTTCTTTTTTCTTTTTCTTTCCAATCAGTATTTTGTAGAGATATGTTCTGCAAACACATTTGATGTAAGGAAAAGTGGTTAAACGGAGCATGCATATAACATATATCTGTTTTTTGTGCTTTTTTGTTTAGGGAGCTACCATTTGATTTTTATGGAGGAAGGGGCTAGGATGAAATCTTAAAAAAAAGGCTGGACAGGAGTTTTGAGTAAATAGAAAAGGCAGATTGAGACACTTTGTCAAAAAATAGGAAGGATGACAATCTATAATGTAAAACAAAGGTCAGGAAGAGGGAGCTTCCATTTAATTTTTATGGGGGGGACAGGATTTTGAGTAAAAAAAAGGCAGATTGAGTAACGTGGCAAAAAAGGCAGGGTGACAATTGTTGTAAAAAAGTCAGAATAAGCTAAGAAAAAAAAGGCAGGACCGAATAGACTGAAAAATAAAAAGACAGGACAGATATTACAATTAAAAAAAAAAAGGCAGGACACAACTTTCCATCCTAGCCCCCCTCCCCCCCCCCCCCATAAAAATCAAATTGTAGCTCCCTAAACTAAAATAAGAGTTTCCTGGATTCTCTGCGTATTCGGGCAACCTGCTTTTTGACATTCCTCGCGTACGTACTCCGCTACTTTCTAATTTCATCTACTGTTCTTTTGTGGTCTGTGTTGGTTGCATTTACTTTACTGCAGATGAAATCCCAGTCCCGCTTTTAAGTACCATTGGTTGAAACAATCGAAATATAAAAAAAAAAATAGAAGATGTGGTATGATTGCCAATGAAGCAACTCTCCACAATTGACCAAAATGACACAGAAATTAACAATTATAGGTCATTGTACGGCCTTCAACAATGAACAAAGCCCATACCGCATAGAAACCTTATTAAACAGCAACGTGTTATTCTTTTCGACATCGTCCAGAAGAGTCTGTAGTTCAGCATCTGTAATATTCGAATTTCGTCTCATGCTACTTTTTAAGCAGTAATAAAATAGTTGAAGTACTCCGTATTGATATAAAAGATGCACGAGATTTGCCTTAGAACGTTTTAAAGTATGAAACCGTGACACTTCGAATTCAACTCACTCAAAACATAGAATGAGTTTTACCGATTATTTATCTAGTTTACAATTAGTTTGTTAATTTTTTATATAACACGTAGTTATTATTTTTGTCTTATGTGATGTTTATTACAGTTTAAAGGCGCACTAGCTGTCAAATTCATGGTGACCGATTTGACTCAAATTCTCATATTTGATTTATAACAATGTAAAACATTTCTCCAAACTACCAAAAGTCTAAAATAAACAGTATACAGAGCATGGTATTAGATAATATGTAGGTTCGTTTCGTGTGTATGTTAGTCCAGACGCCATCTAATTAACTATTTATTTGACCTCAGATGACCATATAAGCAATGTAAACATAAATAATGATATGAATAGATCAAACTAACACGTGGAATTGAATTTTTATAAGTCTGTTTGATTTTATATTATAGATTAAAAATTTAGATTTATCATTGTTTTTAACCGTATATTAAGAATGATTTTATATAGATCGATTCAGTAATCAAATGATTTACCGTAGTTTCACTTGAATTGTTGACATTCTTTTTCTTTAAATAGCATGTACACGTATAATGCATGCGTTGTCAATCTCTAGCGAGAGGTTAAATTGAAGTTATCATGAATACGAATTTAATGAGGTCGGCTATTTCACTTGCAAGTGAAACAGTAATTATCAATGTTTCATCGCTTAATTTGACAATATTAAACCATTTTGGCTACTAAAAGCGAATTATTATTTCACTATTTCACTTTCATTATTGATTGAACAAACAAAAATCGTACTTAAGATTTTTTATATATCTCGTAGCTAGTGCCCCTTTAAATGCACATTTTTTACATACACATTATGTAATACCTTTAATTCAAAACTAATAATTAATCTAATTAATCATATTTTAATAATTATCATTATTGGTTGAATTTGATAACCTATTTATCTTTTTTTATTTTTAATTTGTTATTTTTTGACGCCAATATTTAGGACATTGGTAATTAGGACGTCCTACCTAAGATAAATTAAATCCTTAGATAGCTTCGATGTGCATGCTGAGACGTGTCGTAAATCGGTCCTAATTTAATCCGAATTTCTGTCTGACAGTTTCGATAAACAGGCTCCAGGGGCCGGTTTCACGAAGCTATCCTAAGACATGTCATAAGACATATCTTAGGACATGTCTTATGATCCTCTTATGACTATCCTAGGACATATCTCAGACCTCGTCTCGAAGCTGTCTTAGGATGATCTTAACTAAGACATCCTAAACCTGTCTCAAGTTCTTTAAATTTTCAAATATGAATATGATTTACGGAAAAAATCATGTAAATGTAGTATGTCTTACCATAAATTATTCTAAACGTATTGATCAATATAAATGACATAATTTGCAAAATAAATATAAAAAAAGTAAAAGTCATTTATTTATAAATTATCTTCAAACAATACATCAATATAAATATGAAATTTTTAATTAAGAAAACAAGAATATAAAATGATATTTTTTTTGGTACAAGTGAGTTGAATTCAATTTCGACTTTATTGGTTATAAAAGGTTAAGGGATAAAATTGTGCAATCTTGATATCAATTATACATCGAATTTACATTGTTGACAAGTCATGATAATCCGTCAATCTAGAAAAATTACGTTAAAAGCAGGAACAGGAGAATAGATAATAAGATGATAAGATATTTTTTTCAAAATTAATATAAAAAATAAGTGTAATTTGTATAAATAAACGTATAACTATCCTAAGACCATCATACGACACCTCTCGCGTTGTCCTAACTTTATGACCAAATTTAAGAGATGTCCTAATTTAGGACCACTTTGTGAAACCCACTTAGGACTAAGATATGTCGTAAAACCATCCTAAGACATGCCTTAGTCCTAAGACAGCTTCGTGAAACTGGGCCCAGACTCGTAATTTAATGTTTTTCTGTTAGTATTATAAAATGTTAAAATGTTAAAGTATAATTAATGACGTTTGACAAATAAATTGTCAATTGATTATACAGCATAACATACTGAATATACATGTATATAAAAATTGATCGCAAAATTTTATATTAAAGCAACTATATGTTTTTCTTAGAAATAAATATATTATGCTAGATATCATAAAATACCAGAAAATCGACAATTTAAACAAAAAGGATTTCATTAAAAATAAAAATCATAAATATACATAAGCTATATCATTTGAATTGTTTCCTCGCATTTTTTACGTGAAGCAGTGTCTCTTATTTTAACACTTATTTCAGTTCCTCCGAAAATCAATTCAACTTTAATTTTATCTGAAGGGGATGGACTCGGCAGTTGAGCGTGTATTGTTCCTAGTAAGGAACACCCATCTTCGTCGGTGTAAATAGGATTTTCGCTCTCTGTCTGATAAATACATAGCGTAAATAATCCGTCGTCATCTGGTTTGCATTTTGCCGTGGATGTGATTTTTTTGCCAACTGGTACTATTTCATCTCGTTTAATAATCGGTTCAAATACACGACTGCACCTTTCTTTTCCGTCAACTATTTCTAAATGGCTGCTATCATGCTTTTGTTGGTCGAAGATTTTTCTTTTGCTGAATCCATACGTATATTTAGAAATTCTCTCAGATATGATGTTCGGTTGATGACCAAATATTACCGCACCTTTCAGAACCGACACGTCACTATCATACGGCACGATTATATTGTGGGCGGGAAATGTAGCCTTGATAGCCCTTTGAACCAAATTGCAACCCGAAAATCCCCCAACAAGCAGTATTTGGGTATCACTGTCGGCATTTGATCTTTTCATTATTTCAGCAATAAGTCCTACAATTCCAATAATTGTTGGTTCAAAAATAGCCCGGAAAGTTTCAACCTCAATACGGAGTTTGTCATTTAAAATTGTCGTTACTGATCCGTATTCCGAGTCATCCAACGCCTTCTTAAAATTCAAATTTAAATGTTTATTGCACACCAAATCGAGAACTGTCAAAGGTATTAGCAAAGTAACATAGCCAGTGTTATCTGGCTGGAAATTTCTCTTTTTAATTTCGAATTCTCTAGAAAGATCAATATACGAATCAAGATTGTCTTGTTTGAATGCCTTGAAAGTTTCTGGTCCTATGATAGTCTCCATCATTTTATAGAATTGGACGTCGACGCACGTTCCGCCACAGTTATTACCAGAAGCACGGCATATTTCTTTAAGACGCCCATCGTTCATTTTTTCATGGACTGTTATGTCTAGTGTCCCACCTAAAATGTAATTATACCAGTCCGATTAAAATAAAGATCATGTGCCATCGCTTCACTTTCAATTATCCGACAACATACCATTCTACTTTCTTCGGGATGTCGTTATGATATAAACACTTTCAAAAATTTGAAGGCCCACATTTAATTGGTTGATTTAAAAGTAGAACTCGGAGTGCTGTCAGAACATTGTAAACGAATCGTGGACGTATATATAACAAAGGAAGATGTGGTATGATTGTAAATGGGACTCTCTCAACAAGATACCATATGACAAAGAAATTAACAACTATAAGTCACCATACGGCCTTCAACAATGAGCACAGCCCATACCGCATACTAGTCAGTTATTAAAGGCCTCGAAATTACAATGTTAAAACAATTCAAACGAGAAAACTAAAGGCCTCATTTATGTATACAAAAAAATAGCGAAAAACAAATATGTAACACATATATTAAAACTTAACTGTCACGGTTTATTAAATTCGATTTAAAATTATACAACAATGCTCGGTTATTTTTGTTGTTGTCAATAATATTTAAAAGCATCTCTCGCCCCACGCCGACTCAATAAAAAAGACCACAAACACTAGTATTAGAAAGACCACCGACCCAACAAAACAAAAAACCTGTAGATGTACCTCCTAAATCAGCAATTATACATCTAGTGCCAGCTACTGTTGCTGATAATCTTTTTCCTGCTCCTTTCAGGTTTTCTATGGGCAAGTGTTGGCAATATATAGAAGCTGCTTCTGGTTCCAAAGATATCTGTAACTTATCTGATGGAATTCCTGCCTGAAAATTAAAAAAAAAATATATTAAATTATTATATAAATATTCAAATGCAATGTTTGAAAATATAATTTATATTGGTTTTTTTTCCATATGTTGAAAAGAAAAAAAAAGTGTCAATGTTAAATTAATTTTAAAAGATACTTAAGTGATAATAATTCCCGCCTAATTGTCTAATTTCTTTTATCTCAAAAACAAATACACGAAATTCAGGTTCTTTTTTTTTCTGCAAATCAAGTTTCATTCTTTATGTACTTCAGCGTATCGAACATCATTAACAGCTCAATTTTGTCAAAATATCAGTTTTATGGAAATATTTTTACCTTTTCAGCACTTCTGCGCATGAATTGTTTAGCACTGTCTGTCCAAATTGCTGGTACAGTCAGTACCCAACGAATGTCATCTATATTCATGTTGATAAACTGTTTGCTAATGGATTCCAGTAAATGATCTTTCAAAGCTTTAATTGATAAACAACATACATCAAAAGCTGAAAATTGCTTTCCGGTCATGTCCTCAACAACCAGATCTTTATTTAAATTCTGAAAAAAAGAAAATTTCACGAATAATTTACACCGCCCCGAATTGAAAGAATATGTCTTGAATGAGTTGTGTTCGTTTTTCTGCATGTGTTTAAAACTGCAATATACGAAAACATCATATGTGTTTATAGTATACCACACTCCGCTCACATTATCACATTTCTATATTCACAGAATCATGGACAAACCTTTATTTGCCATACTAATTTTTTTTTTTTAAATATTAAACATGTTAACTCAGTTTGTAGTCATAACGTCATATTAAAGTTCATGGTCCGGAACCACATTTCGTTGTCTACGAAGATAGTGTCTAGTGTGGACGGTGTGTTACTTGCCATTTTTTGTATACCCTTTCCATTTTTTTTCTCTTCATGTTTTATGACTCAAATATAGCAAGAAGGGGGATAAAACTACACTGTAAAAAATGATTTATGAATTTTAAAGTTGAGTAATGATTTGGTCCAGCTGATAAAGGTTAAACATTAGCATTGGGAAGCTGTCAAAAGAATTCAAGAACCCTTAACATAAAATGGTCAATATTTTGAGTTAGATCCGTTGAAATTTTCTATAATTTTTATACAACTTTTCCAAAAAGCAGTACACCACACTTTAAAAAATAGTATTAAGAAAGCGCAGTTGTGATTTTTTAAAATTGTCATGTAATATCTAAAAGTCGTGTACTACGAAATAATTGTTTTCTCGGACCGAGACATCCATTTAAACCGGGGGTTTAATACGGAAAAGACGGATAATGGAGCAAAAAGACAACTGCAAACTTTCAAGAATAATGATAAATTTCCCCTTCCGCCCTTGTCCAGCATAGCCTTTTACCCTTGCAAACGATAGGTCCTATCTTAATAGTGGCTAACTCTCTCTGTATTTTTTGCTTATATGTACCTGTGTCTGATAAAGACTCATCTTGAACCTTTGAAAATAGTAGTAACTCTTGTGATCTTTTAACAATGCTAGTTCTGAATACTTGTCTTCAGCATCATATCCAAAAGCAACATAGTTTTTGTCAGCATCGAGGAGAAGACATGTTGGAGTTTTCAGTGACAATAGCTGTCTTGTTCCGGCAGCCCATGGAGGGTTAACCTGTATCTGTAAGGGGTCTTTTTCAAAGTCATTCCTGGTCGAAAATGCATAACCGGAATATGATGTTCCGAAGTCAATGGCAGCAACCAAAATACAGTTGTCCGTTGTCTGTGTCATGATTGCCGATGCTACATGTATATATATAATACTGTACAATTACAGGTCTGTAGTTGCTATTGGTAAGTTCATTGTTGAAATAATTTGCTGGAAAGAAAATAGTACATATAACGAAGATCTTGTTTGGTTAACTGGATAGAGAATTAAAAAATAAGTAAAGAATAGAGAATAATGAGCCAAAACATAAAGAATAGATATATGTTGGCTTATTTTTCTTTATTTTCTTTCTTTTATTTATCCTAATTTTAGTTCATATTTATTATATAAGTTTATTTTTATCGGAGGCAAACATCAAGCAAAGTTTAGCTATAAATTCTCACAATCGACTTTGTAATGTCATACAATATACACAAACAACACATTAATTCACAACGTTTTGCCATTTTGATACGGTCCCTCTATTTTTATTCGGCGAAATTGATAAATTTCTATACATAGACGACTTTCCGAAAATGTTTATTATAACAAATAGTAAGTTACATGTTACATGTTACAACTTAGGTTTGAGCAGCATTTCATTATGTACTAACTGAAGAAAAACAATTTTGTAACCAACAATCGATCTATATATTAAGTAATTAAAACTAGATTAACACAAAACAACAAAAAACCTCAAGTTTCCGATTTGTGTTTTCCTCATCCCCAAAATTAACCATGGCAGATTATATTCAAAAATGTTATAAATGTTTATTGAATAAATGCACAGTTATACCCCAATGGGGTTGAAGGCATTTTTAAATGAACACAGTACATCATACAAAAATAACAACAAAAGAACAAACATTATATACATTAATTATCTATCATGCAGTTGTTGAGTCCACTCTCCTCAGTGACCATGACTTTTTAACAAATGGAGCCGTATACTGCATAATTGACGGACAGGAAAGACATAAAACCAATTTATCCACATTATCCATATTATCTATATCAGAATAGGTATTTCTAACTTTCTGTAAAAATTCAAGTCTCAAATCTTTATTTTTAATACATGTAAATAAAAAATGTTCTTCATCATCTATTTTATTTAGACAACAATGTTGACATAAACGTTCTTCCCTTTTTATATTTTTGTATCTACCCCTTTCAATTTCCAAAATATGGTCACTTACCCTTAATTTAGTAAATTTTTTCCTTATTTCAAAGTTATTCTCTTTAAGTAAATAAGGCTCAGTTTCATATTTCTTTTTTATTTTACTATAGATAAATAATTTATTATTTTCTGTTAAAGAATTTAATTTTTTAAAGAACAGCTTTTTATAGTTTTCTTGCATAATATCTTTCATGTGTTTATTCATTTTATATTTTTCTTTTATGAAGTCAGTATTTTGTATATCAGATATATTTAAATTATTTTCATGAGTTATATTTTTTACAAAAGTATACCAAGAATAGGTTCCTGATTCATCCAACAGTTTAGTTGTGCAGTATGCATCATATAACAACGGATTAATTTCTGTGTTAGATACTCTTGCCATATATTTTAGTGCTTGAACCTTTACATATACATCTATTGGATATTGTCCTAACTCTGCCCTTGATGCAATGTTAACTGCTTTTTTACTTAAACCTAGAATTATTTTGCAAAATTTTAAATTCACCTTTTCAATAAAGCTATTATCAATTGATGTAAGTAAATCAAAATCTTTATCATTATTTACTGCTCTACTCTGAGACCTCAGTACTTTTTCATAGTAGTCCATATACCAAATTTCTGAGTTATACATTAAAATTGGTTTTATTAAAGATTCAAATAGTTTTTTATGTATATTTATAGGTATATTTTCTATATTATTCATATATTTAAACAAACTGAATAGAACTTTTGTGCCCTTTTTTGATAGTTCCATATGTGATGTATGGAATTTACCAGAAGCCTCTATAATATTACCTAGATATTTATATTTTAATACTTTTTCTAATTTATAACCATCCAAAGTAAACTCTGCTTTAGTGTACGGTATGTTTTTTTGTTGAAATACTATCACTTTAGTTTTATTTATGTTAATTGATAACTGCCATTTTTTACAATAGTTGCTTAATTTCTCTAATGACTTCTGTAAACCCTCTGCACTTTCAGACAATAAAAGTAAATCATCGGCAAACATAAGACAGCTAAATGACATGTTATTAAGATTTACTGGTTTACAGTCACTATCAAAAATTTCAGGAAGGTCATTTATATAAATTTTAAAAAGATTAGGACTGAGGCTGTCACCCTGTTTCAAGCCTCTATCTATAAATACTGAATCAGATATGTTTTCTTTATATTTTACTGAAGCTTCAGTGCATTCATACATATTTTTTAACACTTTATATAATTTAGGTCTAATATTATCAGTCTTAATCAATTTATATAGAAGGCCTAGTCTCCAAACTGAGTCAAATGCCTTCTTCAAATCTACAAAACATCCAAATAATTTTTGGTTTTTATTATTTATATATTTATTAATAACTGTTTTTAAAATAAACAAACTATCTGAAGTTCTATTATTCTTTCGGAATCCAAACTGTGATGGATTCATGTTATCTTCAAAAATTATTATCAACCTGTTATTTATGACAGAATTAAATATCTTACTTAAACAATTCATTAGGGAAATACCCCTATAATTAGCTAGATCGAGTAAGTATAAACGAGTGTCCAGACGACACTGCTCCTCATGAATCTAGTTTCTGAAAAAATAATACCCTTTTGAGAAAAGGCCATGTTTTTTCTCTTTAGCTACATTGGCTCTTGATATAGTCAGTGGGAGGGTTTGGATCTACAAAAACATGTTTACTTTTATAAATTGTGACTTGGATGGAGAGATGTATCATTTGCACTCAAAACCACATCTTATTATATCTAGCAACCCGCTGCATTTATGCGCCTTTCAAATCTGAAATCTGTTTTTGCATTATTGTTGAAGGACCAACTGAAGCCCGCAGCCCGTAGCTGGATCTTTTTGCTGCGTTAAAGACCCATTGATGGCCTTGGGTTGTTTCTGTTCTGTTGTCGGGTTATGGTCTCTTTGACACAATCCCTGTTTCCATTCTCAATTCTAATAGCACTCTCATTCAGAGTATGCCGAATGGTTTAACTCACTTTCACTAAAATCACTCTGCGAACTTTTAATCTTAAACTGAATAGTTGCGGTTCGGATATATGCATATACCGCCATGTCCAGACGTAACGGTGATGCTTAATCTGATACTTCTAGTAGGTAGGGAGAATGTCACGCTGTCTAAAACTGCATGAACCATAAAGTCTATAAGTGAACTTAACACGAAACAATCCTCCCTTCCAATATACCCTCTTTTATCGGCATGCTTGGGTTTTCTTCCTGCATCCCAAACAATTAACTATAAAGAAAACATCATGCACTTGGACCAATTTGAATTTTTGATAATAATTATTTTCTCATGTTGTTGTATGTACATATTGAGTACTAGTATATTAAATAAAATTGAGAAAGGAAATGGGAAATGTGTCAAAGCGACAACAAGACGACCATAGAGCAGACAACAGCCGAAGGACACCAATGGGTCTTCAAAGTAGCGAAAAACTCCCGCACCCGTAGGTGTCCTTCAGCTGGCCCCTTAAAAATATGTATACTAGTACAGTGATAATGGACGTCATACTAAACTCCGAATTATACACATGAAACTAAAATTAAAAATCATTCAAGACTAACAAAGGCCAGAAGCTCCTGGCTTGGGACAGGCGCAAAATTGCGGCGGGGTTAAAACTTTACCTCTAGCCAATGTAGAAAAGTAAGCGCATAAAACACACTTGTCGTTGACACCATAGATATAATACAGCCATGGCCATTATATCTATGTTGACACTAAATTTCGTGATACACGTTTACTTTTCTGTTTGCATTACTAGCACATAAATCAATGGACAACCGGACCAAATTGTGTTTCTAAGGAAAAGATTTTCAAATTACGTCATTTATATAAATTAACTCACCTCTGTCGAAAGGTCAACAATGAATTTGGATAGACACTAGATTTTATCCTTATACATGTGATATTTAATTATTTGTGAAAATTTACAACAATGTGACTATTATTGTTAATATATTACATCCGTCAACGGAAATAACTTTTTGTTTCGATTGTTATAAATGAGATTTTAATATTTTACGTAGAAAAAAGAATATCCTTATCATGCTTATTAAAAATACAAAATTTTTTTTCACTGTTCTGGTAAAGTTTAATAACTTACCTTTTTAACACAAGAATGATAAGAAATAGAAAAAAAACCAATGACATATTAAATATTAATTGCATAAACCTAAGGTTTCGATCGCATATGATAAGCTATATATATATATATATATATATACCCTATGTGTGATCATAAAAACATACAGACTTATTTCCTCTGTTTGTATCGACGACAATCGACGCCTATCTTTACACATCAAACATGTGAACACTATAATTCTAAATCTTAGTTTTGTATTAGAAATGAGTAAGAATAATTATCAAGGAGAAATACTGTAGAAACAATTCTTATCCACGATACAGCAATACATATTTAACTTTCCAAAAAAAATAAATGGCGCAAATGCAATGCGCCCGTTTCTATATGTTGACCTAGCTCTGTTTTGTTATTTGTGTCGCTAGGTTTTGATGTCTTAGAGAAGTATACTCCACGTCTCATTTAATTAGATTGATATGGTTGGTACAATGTTAAATGATTTTTTTCTACAAATGATAGATGTATCTCAATTTTTATCAATCTCTGACTGTTAATGACACTTGATCCTTTTGATGTTGGATACGTACTGATTAATACTTTAGTCTTAGATACATGATTCCTTCATTAGTTTTTATTGACTTTGACCTAGCTATCGGTAACTGAGAGAACTTTCAGATATGTATTATGTGTCTTTTGTTATTGTGGGAATGTAATATTCATACCCTGCCACGTCTGGTCTATGTATTTGTTTCTTTTTTTTTCTGCTATGTGTCGATCTGGTTAGCTGAGCCCTTTTATGCTATTTTTGTTCTGCTGTTACTCCACTGTTCCAAGTTAGGGGAGTGTATGGCGCCGTAATAATGTTTAACCACACCACATTCTGGATGTGCCTGTCTCGAATTAGGAATTTGGTAGTTGTCGTTTGTTGCTTTTAACGTCATATTTGTTTTTAGTGCATTGTTTTGTACATAAATCAGGCCGTTAGTTTTGTCTTTTGAATTGTTTAATATTTGTCATTTCGGGTCCTTTGTCTCTTGACACAGACACATCAGATAATTGTTGAAAGGATTCTTTATCATTCAGATCTGGTCACCGATATGTTACAATTCCACGTTCTCATAACGACTGGACTTGGATGCTTATTTATGCTTCAAAAACGAACGCCCCGCATTGGTAGAGATCACTGTCGTCCGGCAGATAACTCAATATAGAGCTAGTTCCAAATGTTCTACATAAACATTCAACAAGGGCTAAGATGTATGTGTGGATTTGTTTCTGTGAACTATTGGACTTGTTTCTATGAACTATTGGACTTGTTTCTATGAACTATTGGACTTGTTTCTGTGAACTATATAATCTGTTTTAACATTTGTGTAATAACATGCATTTGGAAAATTAATTCTCATCTATCAAAAGTTGCCGTAAGCCTTACAATAACATGAACTCGAAATAAGTATGTTGTAAGCAAAATTTGGTATGTTTTACTTCATCTATTACATGCTAGTATCAGATCCAATGTTCTTTGGGACTTCTCAAGTCACCAATGGTTAAATCAAGTAAGTGATCTTCTGAATCATTACTGGGTGCTTAACATCCAGAGTCAGGAGATCTTTATAATGCATAGTTATTATCCCTTTTTCTTCATTAGGCATCGAATTTATGTCCGCATTTCTGATGTATGTGTACATCCCGCATGACAAAAAACGAAGTCCGCCATTAGTTTGGATATTTTTTTAGGTTGGGAGAAATCAAGATGACCCATTTCTTTATCAGAAGCAATCGTAGGGCGATTCGTGGCAGAAATATGTTTTGTTTGTTCTTTTTTTTTAGTGAATACGTTTTTTTTCCTTCAGTTAGAATCAACCCGTAGACTACACTACAGCATGTTGTTAATTTATTTGGTTTCACCCCTATTGCTTTTTAATCTCGATCTGTAAATTAGCCAAGAGTCGATAAAATAGCATGCAATACTGACCAGAGCAGGTACGCTTAGTGTACTTGCTGATCTATAACTTAAATAATTTGTATAAAGAGTAATTTATACTTTAAGTTCTAACAATACTTATTAAGATATAATATGTTTGGGCTTATTTCTTCTATACTACAATGTAAAAATTCGATAAAACTTATTTAAAAAATATTCTGGTAAGCAATGGTCCTATATTTCCAGTTTCATTAAACTTATTTGTAATTTATTCATTATGACAGTGCCATTAGTGATTTTACATTGGAATCTCCGGACAACGCACACCATACAAGGTTATGAGAAGACACTCATATACTCAAAGACAGATATTTTCGATTTTTACTTGCAACGAGTGTGGACACAGATCAGTGTGGATAGCACATGTAGCATGTTTGGAAGTTTGAAAGTGTTTATCTCACAGACAAAGTGTTCTATTTTTTCAAACGATTCTAATATGTTGAACTGTGTTCCACGCTGACAGCAATCCTGAATATAAGATCTGTACCAATCACTAAAAAAAGAAGTGTTGTTTATTCCATATTTACTTTCGATATCCAAGACTGTCTTGGAGGAACATTGTTGTATGAATTACTGTAACCAAGTAATTCTGTTCAAATTTGATCCACAACTTTGATTTTGGATAGCAACAATGTTCAAATTAGGAGAGAACACTTAGTTCCATCAGGGGACTTCGGTGGCCAAGTGTATAAGTAGTTCAACGTGGCATCTGACTTAGGTTTTTCATTACATAAACAAAACAATTATCATAACTTAATAATTCCTTTGAACAATTTTGCGGCTTAACATTTTCTGTGTGGTGTTCTATAATTGCTTACCACTACTTCAATAAAACACTGTTGTAAAGTACATAAATATTGCACTCGACTCCAATCTCAATTGACCAGGATTATCAGTTTTTCTATCGAAGGTCAGTGTTTTTCTCCGGGCATTCGTCTTCCTCCACCAAGAAAAACTGGCCGCCATGAAAAAGCCCAAAAGTGGCGCTTGAAAGTAGCGCTAAACCACCAACAATCAATCATTAGGTGCATGATGTGTTGATGATATGTGAGACAGTTTATAAGATCCTGCCTCATGTATGAGAAGGAAGTGTTTAACGACCTTGGCTGGCTTAGCTGCCCTCGCACGGTTGGTTTTGGTGCCCGAAGGCGTTTCGAAAGCGATTAAATATTTTAATGCGCGACGATGGAAAGTTGGAACAGGACGGCCGCCATTTTGTTTTTAATATCGTTTGGTTTGTTGACTATTTTTGTATTATTTACTGCCTTCTTAACAGCTGCTTTCAGGGCCAGATTGGTCAGCTTGGCAGCCCGCTTACCACGATGACGGAGTACTGATCGACGAGTCTCGAACGAAGTAATAACGATGAAAGGAAGCATTATCAGGACCAAAGTCGTGAGACAGTGAAATTGCGGTCCATTATCTTACTCCTATAATACAGCCCTCGGACATTCAGTCGGCATATAACACTCCACTATCCATAATGGATTTTGGAGTGTATGCTGACGCGGGTTATTACGTGGATAAAGCATAACGTAGTCTGTACAGCATGAAATTGGTTTCTGTCATCGAAAGTAGTAAGTTGTTGATCCATCAATCAGTAAAGGAGAGCTGACCCAGCACGTCCGTTCAGCTGTTATGACTGAGACGTGGCTGAGATGCATGTACTTCTTGTATGTTTCTATTTACTTACTTGCAAATTCTTCTAGACTGTACGGCTATGTGCACACCCCTCCCCTAACGGCGGTTACAGATCTAGGATAGAGGGTATGCACCACTTCATCGCAAAAACAAATGATCACGCTTCTCATGATTTATATGATTCAGATTTGAGCACGAAATTGTCCCAAAAAGTTTTCTGGAATAACGCCCCTTTCTTTTTCAAATTCAAGACCAATCCTTTCAGTCAAGGTCTTCATCAATATAAATGATAAAATAATGAAAATCGAACTCCTTTGGGACAATCAAATTGTGTGATACATCTTATTTATGTATATATGCTAATTAGCCATAAGCAGAACCTAGCGACAAGTATAGTTATTTCCCCTTGAACGTGTCGATTCGTTATTAGTTTTTCGGCACTGATATATTTTTGTTTGCAATAAGTGTGGACACAGATCAGTGTGGATACCATGTTTTGACAACCAGAGTGTTCTATTTGTTTTTTTGTGTGTCATACAGTGCTATGTTAAACTGTGTTCCAAAGTGACGGCCATTCTGAACATCGGATCTGTACCAAACACTAAAAAATAGAAGTGTTGTTTATTCCATATTTGGTTTTAATATCCAAGACTCATGGAGCAGACAGTTTTGTATGGATAACCAAGTGATTTTGTTCAAATTTTACTTTGAGTTGGACTATCCCTTTAGTGTCTTCTGCCTTTCTTTTACATAGAAATTTATATATATATATATTATAGTATACTGTAAAATCCACAGCTTCAGGGACAAAAAGTCACTTGTACATAAAAGTAACATCCCATATTAACAGCACAATGCATTAAGTGTGAATTAAGGTTACATATTTGACTAGCTTGATTGCTAGCTAAACCGTGACACAATATCACACACCTATAACCCCCCCCCCCCACAAAAAAAAATTATCTTCAATTTTTGACCCCCCATTTTAAAGAAAAAAAACCCTTTTTACATCCAAAATAAAAATTTTACCAACATTTTTGTGTGATTTTTAACTTCAAAATTAAGAAGAAAAAAAACACACTTTGCATTTATACCCCCCATAAAAAAAATAAAAAATTGTTTTTGTAAAGAGCACACCAAAACCTTAATCCTGGGGCTTTTTATAAAACTCATTTTTCCCCTAAGGGGAGTAGTATAGTACTTGAACGACTCCAGCGCACCCCCTCCAAAAAAAAAAAAAAATTTGACCCCCAAAAAATTACCCTCATTTCAAGTAAAAGAGCCCTAAATTTTTATAAAAAAGCAAAAAAACACCCCAAAAAACACCAAATTTTCTTACTCCCAAAAAAAATTTTTTTTTACTTTGGGAAAAAAACGTTATTAAAAACACCCAAAAAACAACAAAAAAATTCCAAAAAAAAATAAATAAAAAAACCGGGAGAACTGACAGAGAAAGAATTCTGTGGGATTTAAGAGAAAAATAAAAAAATCAATTTTTACTTTAAAAAATGAAACAACCTACAGCTCCTAATTTATATCCAGAATTACCTATAGAAGATGGACAAAACTATAGATTACAAAAAATTTCAGAAATAGAAAATTCTTTAAAAAATGAAAGAGACAAAAGAAATTCTTTATATAAAAAATATAAAAGAGGAGTAAACTTTACAGATGGAATAGATACAACTTTAATTTCAGCATCAGTTATTTCTGCAGGTATAGGTATTGCTATTCCTATTTTATTACCATTACAGATTACAGCAGTCGCATGCGGTAGTGTTGGGGGTGTAATAAAATTAATAAGAAGAAAGCTTACTTCAAAAGCTAAAAAACATTATGAAATAAAAACTTTAGCAGAGTGTAAATTAAATAGTATTAAAGATTTAATTTCTAGATCTTTAACTGACAATAAAATAAGTGAAGAAGAATTTAAACTTATTTTAGAAGAACTAGAAAAATTTAATGAGATGAAAAAAAATTTAAAAATGGCAAATTTAAAAACTTCAAAAAGTTTACCAGAAGATGAAAGAAGAAAAATTATAGAAGAAACAGAAAATAGAGTAAGAAATGAAATAAAAAAAAAAATGGAAAATCTATAATTTTTATAAACAAAATAACTTTAGTTGAAAATCACCACTATGTGAACGTGGGAAATCCACCAAACTATGAATCAATTTTTAATTAAATAAATGGATGAAGAAACAAAAGAAAAATTAGTAAAAAATGTAAAAATAATGTTAAATAAAAAATTTAATTATTTTTATCTTAAGTTGTTTTTAACAGGTTCTTTTTATTGTTTATTATCTAATATTTTAGATGAATAAAATGGCTGAAGGAGGTTATGAGTTTGATAATGATTATGATAAAGAAGAAGAAGAAACGTCTGTTCAAAATGATGAAGAGTTTCAAAAGTATATAAATAAAGAAATTGAAGTAACAAGAGATTTATCAGAAAATGATGCTAAAATTCGTAAAAAAGAAACTACAAAAAAAATGATTAAACAATTTTATAAAAAAAATGGTGAAACTACACGTAATGAAGTAGGTTTTTTTGTTAGGGAAGATCATAATGAAAGACAAATCTTATATGTAAAAGATGAAAAAGGTAATGATATTGCATTAACATATTACCAAAAAGGAGTATTAAAGTTTTATAAATTTAGCACTCTTCAAAGAGAATACGGTGTTAATTTTGTCAGGGATGTTTTAGGTGTAGATGATTATAAAATATCTGATAATTTAAGAGAAGCTAGAGCAGATTTTCAAGATTTTCAAAGAACGATAAAATCACCAATTCGTGAACTCGATAATATAGAAATTCCATTACAAGAAATATCTACACAAGAAGAAGGACAAGAATTATTAGAAACAGCAAGTAATGCAGAAACATATGTGAAAGAAATAGAAACTTCATTTATTGAACAAGGAACATCTTTAGTAGATAATGAAACACAAACAGAAATGACAAAAAGAGAGATGGATGGAATAATCAGTGCAATGACATCAGTAAAGGAAGAGATTGCAAATGAATTAGCAAAACTGAATGAAACAAATAAAAACTTAGCAAAAGAAAATGCCAAATTAAAACAAGCTAAAGAAGACAATTTAAAATTTCAAATAAAAAGAATAAGTAGTCGAATGAGAGAGTTGGAATCTGAGAGAAGTGCAAGAATAGAAGTAATTAATATTAATAGAGAAAAACTACGTAGTCAATTAGATAGATTTAAACAAACAATACATAAAATTTTAAACGAAGACAGAACATTAGGTGAAAAAATAAGAACATTATTCAGAGAACAAGGAATAACAATAGTTAGTGTTTTAACTGCTTTTGGAATGATTATTGGTGTTATTGTTGAAGCATTTACTGGTTCTCCTTCTCCTTCTCCTTTTCCTCCATCAAAAGGTGGTGGTGTACAAGACTGGATAAAAAAACAATTAAAAAATCTTGGAAAATTATTATCTTTTCTTGCAGGAAAATTAGCAGCTGCATTACCAGGTATTATAGGTTCTATTGTTTCTTGGTTATTGTCTGCAACAAAAGACGTAGTAAATTGGTTTGCAAACAACTTATGGGCATTGCTTATTTTAGTTGTTAGTTTATTGTTTACTGCTGCTAGAGATTATTTGAAAAAATAAAGTGCTGTAAATCCTATTACAATACTTACAAATATTATTGCTTGTTTATTATCTTCATGATCTTCATGTTCAGTTTTTTTTATTGGATCTATTTTTGGTTCTTTAGGCTTTTCAGGTTTTATAGGTTCTTGTGGTTTTACAGGTTCTTTTGGTTTAAAATCAACATGATCAAAATTTTTATTATTTAAATCATCATTTAACCCAAGTGTTTGATTTTCTGTTGCAATTATAATTTTATTATTATAACCAACAATACTTCCAATTTGTAAAACCATATCACTGGGAGACATATATAAACCAAGACCATAAGCATAATCAACTTTACTTCTTGCATATTTTAAAACATTTTCATAATTCGATATCTGGGTGGGTAAATCGATAGGACTATTTATTACATCTTGTACATTTGCTAAGAATTGTTTTTGTGCATCAAATCCTGTTCCTACTTTTAAAATTTCTGTTTTTGTTTGTGATTGTGCACCTAACAAAGCCCATACATAAATTTTAATACTTTCATTAATACGTTCAACACCAGATTGTGTAAATCCATTCCCATTATCTAAAATAAAAGTAGTCCAAGCCATACTTATATCTTTTTCATGATAAATTGTATCATGAATATTAAAGAATGGACCATCCTTTTTATGATTTTGTCTATATTCACCACTTGGTTTATAATATTGCTCAAAACTTCCTAATCCTTGACATGATGATTCTAGTTTTTGTCTCCAATTTGTATTTGGAGAAATATTAAATTCATCACATAATTTCTGATATGCAGCTTTGTCATATGGGTTCTTGTAATAACAGAAAGAAGAATCTGTTGGTAAAGGTGATTTAAGTTCTTTTAAAATTCTTGCAATGCAATAATATAAATGAAACATATAAAAAGACTTTGTAAGATTTGAAGTATTTTGTATATGATCATTATAAGAAACACCACATCCTGTACTTGCACACCAAACTGCAAAATTTAACTGACATTGCCACCAATCAAATGAAGAATGAATCCAGGCATTCCATGGTTCGTTAGTGTGTATTGATGGGTTTTGATAGTTTTGAAATAAATCAGGAAAAGATGTTTTAAAGTTCTCTTTTTGATTTACAAATATTGTTTGATTTACAAGATTTGTTTTTAATTGATGATCTTTTTCAGAATATTTAATACCTGGATTATATGAAACATTAGGATTATATTTAAATTCTTTTGTTATCATTTTTTTATATTAAAAATGTTTCATACTATTTCAAATATTGATAATACAATAAACTTAGAACAATACATAAATAACAGAAATGGAAATAAACGTATTGGTTTGAAATTTATAAGATACAGCATAGGTTGGTATAATGTTTATCATGGGTTTATAACAAAAACCGGAGAGGAACAACAAAGGATTATGAATGGTTATTATAGTTTTCAACAAATAGTGGATGAATTTCAAAAAGAAAATATTGTATTATCCGTAAATGAAGCAAATGGTATCGCTTCATTAAACACTACTACTGAGTTAAAGATAAGTAAGGGTTTGGGAAATATGTTAGGATTTAATAATAAACGTAAATTCGAACCTAATGAATTACATTATGGAAACAAATTTGTGGATTTTGCTATCCATAAATCATTATATATCCATTTGGAACAAGTTAGCACTTCTCATAATTATCTTGATGGTAAGCCAAGTACATTATTGGCTGTTATTCCAGTCGAGAATAAAGAGTTTGGTGAAGTTATAACAGCGAGATTTGAGCATCCGGAATATAAGTGTTTAGTAAATGATGTTATAACAGAATTGAAATTAGAAATAAGAGATGAAAATAATAACAAGATAATTAATCATTTACCAATTAATTGTGTTTTAGAAGTTATATAATTTATTTAATAAAATGAGCATACTTGGTGTCAAAAAAAAAAACGTAGATACATCAGAAATAAAAAAGGAAATATTAAATATGAAGAGTGAGCTTCAAACAATGGATACTAAGGATAGAGATTTACGCCGGAGTGTCGCTGCCCTAACCATCAGAGTTTTAAATGTTGAAAATATAGTTAGTAATATTAAAAATAAACCAGACAAAAAATTAATAAGTATAAATGCTGGAATTGATGGTTCAATACATGCAAGACAAAAGTTTAATTTTGGTGATGGTGGTGGTGGTTATTATGTAATGAACTTTCCAGGACAAATATTGGGTATTAGTTTAGTAAGTTTAAGAACAAACTCAGATAATATAGATGTTATGATAACTGTTAATAATTATAAGACATATAGTTACGGAATAAGTTTAAGTAATGGTGACACACACAGTTATCATAACTTTAATATACCTTTTAAAGTTAAGGCTGGAGATATTATAGGGTTTGTTAGTGAGAGTGATAATTCTACATGTATCAATACTCTAGTATCAGTGGTAATTGAATTATTTTTATAACAAATTTAATCCTTAAAAATGTCGGCATACGGAAACAAATTAAATCCTTACAGAAAAATAAGAGAACCCCGTGGTGTGAAAGGTATTCGTCAAAGTGTATCAATAACAAATAATCCTTCAACTATTGATCAAAATCAACAGCTATTAGTGAGATTCCCCAATCTAAGCAATAATGATGTTATTGTTCCTGGAACAACCAGATTGGCATTTGAAATAGAACTCACATCTACAGACGACAATGCAACTATATATCAAAACATAGGAAGAACAATAGTTAAAAAAACAACAATTCGTATAAGTGGAAATGAAATTATGTCAATTGATGATAGTGATATTTATCATTGTTATGTTGATTTATGGAAATCTACATCTGAACGTTTAAATATGGCATACCAAGGAATTGGTGAAACAAACATGTTAAAACACAGAGTTGGTGCGGATGATAAAGCATCAAACATAGGTGATGAAGCAATTGCAACTGCATATGGTGCAAGATTTTGTATCCCACTTGATTTTGAACTATTAGAAACTCATATGCCTTTTTATCAAGCAGGTCTTGGTGATAGACTTGAATATGAACTTACATTTAATAATTATAGCAATGTTATTAAATCAACAGATACATCTGCAAGTTATACAATCAAAAACATTTGTTTAGAATTTGATATGGTTACTGATGCAGAATTAGCAAGACAGATAAGACAACAAGTTAATGGTAAGATGGTTATTTTGTACGATAGAATACTAAGACATAGAAAAATAACCAAAAACAAATCTGATACATTGTGGAATATAAATTTAAATGTTCCAGCTAGAAGTATGAAAGGAATTCTAATGTTGTTCGAAGATCCTGAAAGAACAAGTACCGAAACTTATTATAATCCTAACATAACAAAAGTAGAAATGACAATAGAAGGTGTTCCAAATCAACTATACAGTCAAGGAATGAAAGCATATCAACAATGGGATGAAATAAATAAATTCTTTGCTTTAAATTCAAAAAGAAATAAAACAACAGAAGAAGTTTTAAAGGATTTAAATTTATCCTATACAACATTAGAAAAATATCTTACAACTAATTATGCATTATGGTTAGATTTACGTTCAACAGATGACAACTCATTACACGGTTCAGGTAGAAGAATTGAAAATGCTTCTGAAGGTATTACTATCCAAATAACTAAAACAGCAGGAGCAAATAAATTAATAAATGTTTATCTGTTTGTTATACAAGATGCACAAATTAATTTTGAAGATGGAAGATTTAAAGAAGTTAATTACTAGCGGTTCCCCTTAAAAAATGGAAACAAACGAGCGGAGCGAGATACACTCCGATTCCCTTTATGAATTACCAAAATATCCCCATTGTGCTATTATATGTGGACAAACAGGATGTGGAAAAACAGAGTTTGTTCTTGATTTATTAGAAGGAGAATATAGTGGAGTTTTCAAATATATAGTCATACTTTGTCCAACCATCCAATGGAACAAAGCATACAAAAATCGTGAATGGATTGGTGATGTTAGAAAACCAAAAACAAAAAATCTAATAATTGTTAATCCTATTGTTGAAGTGAGAGAAGCGAACGGTTCCCTTTATGAAGAAGAGAAGCTACAAGAACTACTAAAAATGTTCTTTAAAAAATATGCTGGTCATTCAACATTATATATCATTGATGACTGCAGTGCAACAAAAGAACTAACAAAGAAAAAAGATATGCTGTCCGAGCTTGCATTTTCAGGAAGACATGCGGAACAATCAGTGTGGGTCATTTCACAGAGATACAACTCTGTTTTAAAAGATTTAAGAGAACAAACAAAATGGTTATGCATGTTCTACACAAAAGATAGAGATAGTTTTGATAATTGCCTAAGAGAAAATGATGTTATTCCTACTTTGGAAGAAAGACAAAGAATAAAGGAAGAACTTAAAAAAAAGAAACATCGTAAATTAATATTAAAGACAGATCAACCTACTGATTATTGGTTACTTAATTGATTTTTTTAGCAATTCTCAAGTAATGCTTAAGTAATGCTTAAGTAATGCTTAAGTAATGCTTAAGTAATTTAACCAAAATAAGCAATAAAAAAAAGCAATGCTGTTGGAAATACTAACAATTGCAACAAACACTGCAGTCTTATCATTGGTTGGATATGTTGTATTTATTTTTTTTAAAGTTAAAAATAAATTATATCCGTTTTTTGAAACGTATAAAATGAATGCTGAAGAATTATTAAGCGAGCAAATTGTGGAAAACATAAATATTGATGATGAAGCGAGCGAAGTGAACGGTTCCCTTCAAGAAAAAAAACGCGAACGATTATCATCCGTTGTTGCTGGTGGGAGTAGTAAACAATATCTGGGTAAAGAATTACAACTGTCAGATATTGATAAAATGACAACAGAACAAATAAACAAACTATACTGTAAATATGAAGCAAGATTGGGAGCTAGTATGACCAAGACATTAGGAAACTCTTTTATAAATTTATATGTCATGGGTGTATCAAAGTTTTTCAAAGTTGTTAATCCACCAATTTTAATACAAGACTTAGAGGAAGATCCTTTTATCAATAATGCTTTAACTAATACATGTTGTGAACTGTACTATAGATATGGAATGTATCTTGCTCCTTTTACTGCAATATTAACAACAGCAAGACATATTGAACCACTCGCTTCGCTCGATTTCCGAAAAAAAGATGAAAATAATGACATAAAAAATGATGAATGAAAATCCTGAACAAAAAGAAAACAAAGAAGAAAAAAAAGAAGTATTTAAAAAACCCAAACCAAAAGACCCAAAAAGAGTAGCTGCTGGTAAGAAAGGTGCAGAAGTAAGAATAAGAAATGCAGAATTGAGAAAAAAAGAAGTGGAAAAATTAAAAAAAGAAAATTCAAAAATCAAACAAATAACAAAAGATTCTGATACAGAAACAGATTATGAATCAAACGAACATATCCCTTCTGTCAAGAAACACTCCAGTTCCCTAGTTGATTACAAATTTGTACTTTTTCCTATAAGTATTGTTGGATTGGGATTGTTTTTTTACAACCAAAGTAAGAAACCAGAAAGAATGATTAAAGAAATAACAAAACCAGAAAAACAAAAGAAAGAAATTGATCCTTTTGAATTTAATTAAATTTAGTACATTAAAATGACAACTCAAAAAGACGGAAAACAAATAGCAAATATGTTATATCATGCTGGAGTGGAAACATTGTTAACAGTTGGATATGCAGAAATAGGTAAAAAGGTATTAAGGAGGCCAGCACCAAAAGTGGATTTTAATATGAATGATGTTGTAATGTTATCCATTGATATATTACTTGCGATAGCAACAAAAGATATGTTGATTAAGCAAGGTATTATACCTGCTGATATTATGAAGTAATTTTTGTTTTTATAAAATGGCAAGTGCTTTAACAATGATGCTTGGTGGGGCAATAACAAATGCTTTTGCATTTTCAGGGAGTAATTATTTATTTTCACATATGGGTAGTAATGCAAATGAAGAGAAAATAAGACATGATAAAGCTATAGAAAAATTAGAAAAAGCACAAGCAGAATGGAATAAAAAAAGAATACAAAGATTAGATTTTATAAATGAACAATTACAAAAGGAACATCATGCGGTTCAGACTTTTGATGATGTTGACCAGGCAATGAAACTATACTATCGTGTCACGAATAAAAAATTAACTTCATTATCACCTAAACCTACATTAAGTGATTTTTATACTCCATCAGAAGACCAGAAAAATAGAGAGATTGCATTTGTTGTTGGTGGTATGACATTAACTGGTTTTATTGTTTGGAAATTAAAATAAAAAATAAATACAATTTACGTTTGTATGAAAAATTGGAAAAATAAGAAAAAATTGATAAAAATTAGAGTCCCTAATTCCTGTACTTTTTCTGTTTTTAGGGGTATAGAGAAATAATAAAATAAAATAAAAAATTAAATTTCAGGACATGGTTTTTCAAAAACATATTCATAAACTTTATCTGGTCTAATAAAAGCATCCCAACCAGGAGGAAACTTAGATAACTTTTTACCATCAAACTTTTCCATTACTTCCATTTGTTTTGGAGTCAAAGGACATTCTCCATCATCTCTTAAACAACATATCTGATAATCTGATAACATTATTCTTCCTAATATAACTTTAGCGTCAGGATCATCTTTCTCAGTATAAGCTTCAATCATTTTTTAGTCTTTTATTTTTTAAAATAAAAATTTAAATTATATATTTTTTAATATCCATAAGGAAAACTTCTAATTAAATTTTCATTTTTACAATATACCAATCTTTTATCAAACATATAATCATAAGCTTTAACTTGTTTAACTGTTTTAAGTTGATGATCTTTTCCTATTTTTATATTATTATATTTAACAGTTTCATATTTTTCATTTTCATCAGTAACTATTTTTATTTTTTTATCTAATGTAATCTTTTTTTCTACTTCAGCATTTAATCTAAAACCTTTACAACAGCTAACTAGTTTTTCTGTATCTAGTTTCATAGAATAATCTTTTGGACCAGCAGATATAAATTGTTTTATATGATTAGCGTTATGTTTTGAAACAATTTCATCTGTTAAATCTCCTAATTTATTTCCCATCATACTTTCTATTTTTTTACAAGCTTCAGAACCATCATCATTATAAATACAAGAATCTGTATCCATGTATAAAACTCTTTCTTGAAGAATATCCAATAGTTCGTATAATTTTAATCTAGCATGTGCTGTTGTAAACAAAGCTATATAAACATTTACACTTGGATTAGGTTTAGAGTATTCTTCTTTATTTTTATATTCTGTTAAAACAATATCTTCATCTAATATCATAGTACTTATATCTTTATATTTTTCATTAAATACTATTTTAGTTATATGTTCTAAAGTAAAACAATATTCTTTTTGTGTAAAATTATCTCTCATACCAAAATGTCCCCATAAATTATTTAAACATATTTTAGCTATAAATCTTAATCCTGAATTGTACTTAACTTTGTCAATATCTAGATCATAAGCAGTATTATCTATAATGTATTGTATTTTTGTTTTACATTCTTTATCGTTTTTACAATCATTTTTACAATATTTAGGATCACATTTGCATCCTGAAGCTTCTTGTTTATATTTCATAAACGTATCTACATAAAGTTTAAATATATCTGTAGATGTTTTTTCAAAATGTTCTAGTTCATATATTTTTTGTAATTCATAACCTTTTTCTATTGCTTTATCTATTTCTATTGTAGACCATGTACCTACTATAACTCTTTCCTCATCAGAATGTATACATTTTTCATTTTTAATATTTTTACATTCTTTACATCTTTTTATTTCATGTATTTTATCATGTTTATTTAAAGTAGGATCATCTATGTGTTTACATTTAAAAGATATTTTATTCATACATGTTCTACATAATCCAAAAAGTAATTTATGTGTATTATCACTAGTTACTTGTTTATAAGGTAAAACAGGGTGATACAATCCTTTAGGTGGTAATATTTTACATTTCATTATTCCGAAATAATTATTTTTTATATAATCATCTACAGATATTTCTGTAGATGTAATAGGATGCCCTATAGGATATTTACAATATTTATTTACTGATGGATACAGAGAACAAAAATCTACATATCTACCTTTTAAATCAGAAAGATTATTGTATAATTGAATAGTTTCTGTTCTTCCTCCATAAAATGCATCTCTTTTATCAATAGGTTTTAAATGTGGATCAACTTCAGGATATTTTTGTTGATCAAACTCACATTCCCATATTGTATGAATTTTTACATTTGGTTTTAGATAATCTTCAATAGTTTTAAGTCTTTCTTTAGTTTGGTCATATAACTCTTTCATAGTTTTTTTATTTCTATCTTTTTTACATATTTCTTCAGGACTATAACATTTTGTGCATCCATGCCAATAACATCCAAAAAATTCATAAACATTACGCATTTTATTTTCTCTATCATAATAATAACCATCGACTTTATAACATTTATTATTAATGAATAATTTCTTTTCACCTCCCCTTTTAGCATGTTGAATCATTATATTATATTCTAAAGAAATATACTCTAACCATTGTATTGATTTTTGTGAATGTACTTCTTTAATTGTCATCTTTTTGTGAATTCCAATTGTTTCATTTGTCAACATTAATGTTTTAAATATTTTTGTACAACATTGAGCAATTGTAATATATTGAAATGGATCGATACAATTATTGGTTATATTTAAAAATAATTTTCTATATAAGGTACAACCTTTGGCAAGAATTAAAACATCCAATAGACAATAATAAAATATTTCTTTATAAAATTTAAATTCTTTTTCTTTAACTTTATTATACCATTCATCAAATAATTCTTTATTTTTAATTGTCATAGTATTATAACCAAAATATTCTTTATCAGGATAAATTCCCTCATATTTTTGATTCTCTGTTGTATTAAAATAATGTGGAAAATAACCTTTGTTACCCACAAATCCAAATGTTTTTGGGAAAGCAGCTAATCCACATAATGTAAAATTTATAGAATCTATGAATCTTAAATTTATTCCTTTAATAAATATAGCTGTTAATTTTAGTCCAGAAGAAATTATGTTATGTTCAATTTTATTTTTTACAATGTATCCTAAAATCGGTTGCATATCATAACCTTTTCCATAATGTGAAATAAAAGTGTAGTCTTTAAATTTATCTCTTATGAAATATTTACAAAAGTTGTCTATTACAGAATTTGTTTCATATTTAATTTTTTCTACATCACTTAAACAATCATCTATGTCTAATTCTAACAAGTTTAAATTATCAATATTGAAATCACATTTAAATACTTTTACATAGTTATTTTTAAAACAATAAATATTTTCTAAATCGTAAGCTATACAAAAATTCATTATATGTATTCCTGTTTCTTGATTTGCTTCAAAATCAAAATATATATATTTATTATTTTTTACTTGTTTTGGTACTGATGGTTTCATATAACATAAGTGTTCTTCATTACTTTCCGTGTATTTTTCATAACATATTAAACATATTTTTTCACCACATTTGTGATTTTTACCTGTATATGTTTTGTTACATTTATCACAAATATGTTGTTTTCTGATAGTTGTTACTGTATTATCTTTGCATGTATGTTGTTCAGTATAACCAATTAAACATACTTTACAAAACCTACGTTTAGCTAAAAATCCTGTTATATTTGTTATAGTGTCAAAGTGTTCATCATGATAATATAAATATATTTGTTCATTATATTCTTCATTACCATCATATACAATATATTCTGTACTATTTGATGTAAAAACAATTATCCTAATATCAAGATAATTTTCAAAAGCTTTTAAATCATCTAAATTATTACCTTCTTCTTTTATTTCTACTCCTGATTGTTCATGCAAATCTTTAGCTAATCTTTTTTGTAATGGTCTACTTTCATTGATATGTTTTAATTGAGAATCTGTAAAATCTTTTAATAACTTATTTGAAGCTAAAGAAGTTACAATTGCCCTTGATAAACATATTGTATCATCATTTTTTATTTTGATAATACTTCTTTTATTTATGACATCTAATATTTTTAAAGCTTTACCTTTTCCTCTTTTATTGGGTATAATAGTAACTTCAAAAATAACTTCTTCTAAATTTAATTCTTCAGCACTATTTAATAATCTTTCCATTTGATCCATGAATAACTTTTTAACTGTATTATATGTTCTTATAGGCCAGCTTTTATGTTTAGTAATTATGATTTCATGAATAGGTACTATTTTAATTCTTCCATTAGGGTAATCTTTTATGGAATAGTCTACCATGTGGTCAAAAGCATTTGTAAATGTTTCTTGTTTTTCATCCTTTAGACTAATTTTATAATTAAATACATAAATACTTGCTTTATGTTTATATTCTTTTGTCAAAACAAGTTTATATGAATCTCCTCGCTTGGATAAAATTTTATCCTTTTTTGCCTCCATTTTTTAAGAAAACATTTTAGTTACTTAAAAATGTCTAAAACAAATCTAACAAATAAATTAGCAGATGAATTACATCATAGAGTTATAAAATCTTTTCCTAAAAGACGTGTTTATGTTAATTCAATAGATCAAACATGGGCAGTTGATTTGATAGATATACAACAATATTCAAAACAAAATAAACACTATAAATATTTATTAGCAGTTATAGATGTTTTTAGTAAATATGGTTGGTTGATTCCATTGAAAAATAAAACAGGAGTAGCAGTGAGTGAAGCATTTAAAACATTATTTAAAGAAAGAAAACCAATATATATTTGGTCAGATAAAGGATCCGAATTTTATAATCGACAAGTAAAAGAATTGTTAAAAGATAATAACATAAAGTTATATTCAACTGAGAATGAAGAAAAATCCAGTGTAGTGGAACGATGGATAGGAACAATGAAACAACATATGTATAAATACTTTACTGCTAATGAAACTTTAAAATATTATGATATATTAGATAAATTAGTTAAAAATTATAATAATACAGTACATTCTTCAATTAAAATGACACCTGTTGAAGCAAGTAAATTAAAAAATGAATTAACAGTGTATAAAAATTTATATCCAGAAAAAGAAGAGAAAATTAAAAAAGCTAAATTCAAAGTCGGAGATAGAGTAAGAATAACAAAAAAAAAGGGTAAATTTGAAAAGGGTTATACTACTCGTTGGACCAAAGAAATATTTGTAATTGAAAAAGTTTTAAATACAATTCCTTTTACTTATAAAATAATTGATTTAAAAGGCGAAGAAATAACAGGTTCTTTCTATGAACAAGAATTAATGATGACTAAGTTTTAAATCTTTCTAAATGAAAGGTACCACATGTGGAACAGGGTCCGCTTACCCTTCCAGAGCACCTGAGATCACCCCCGGTTTTTGGTGGGGTTCGTGTTTCTCAGTCTTTAGGTTTTTTTTTCTGTGTTGTATTTTGTGTTCTGTTGTTTGTCTGTTTGTCTGTTTCTTTTTTAGCCATGGCTTTGTCGATTTACTTTTTACTTATGAGATATAACGTCCCTTTGGTTTTTCGCTCCTCCTTTACTTACGGTTAATTTATTACCAAAACAATAATCAGTTTCAAAATTTTAATTTGAAAACAAAAGTGCAATGAATACATACAAAACAAACACTATAAACATAATATCACTGTTCAAAGTTAGAACTGTCACATCCACTAAAAGTTACCCGGTTATGCACAACCGTTTCTAAATATAGCATTGAGAAATAGTCATTCCTTATACGGAATATATACAAAGTTGTCCCAGCCACTGATCATGTATGATTACTCCTTATATGGAATAAGAAAATCAATATCACATATTCTATATTAAAAAACACAATTACAGATTGAGAAAGTTCTAAGTTTCTAAATATAGCATTTAAAAAAGTCACTCGGAAGCAGTCAGTGTAAGTGTATCGTCTTGCGATGATTGAAGAGCATTGGTGGTTGGTAGAGCCACAGGTCCTCTCCAGAATACATTGTAATCTGGAATTTGTAGCATGATTTCAATTTCTTTTAGTTTTCCCAAAATGAAATTTAGAGGTAATCCCACATAAAAAAATTGTTGGTATCCGTGAAGAACCTTTGCGAGAGCACGTAGCTTCCTCGCGTGGTCATCGGAATATCCTGTCTTCTCTTTTAACCATACAGACCAAGATTGTTGAATTCTTCCTTCTTTCCTTTCATTTTCCAGCCAGGCTTTGGCAAGATTTAAAAACTGTCCAAAATTAATATGAATTAAAAGTGTTTGAGCATCCTGCCGTTTTAGATTTCGTATCCCTTTATTTAATTTTTCCACAATGATCGTCTCACTCTCATTGTCAAAAAGCAAATAAACGTCGGTGAATATTTCTCTAGAAATTGTGCGGTTAACATCAGCAATGTTGTCTGCTAGATATTGGTGCAGTTCTTGGGGGGTCATTTTTTTCTTATTCACTTTTCCATAAACGTCACTAAGCCGATGTTTAGGTTTTTTAGGAAGCTTCGGCATCTTTCCGGTTGGTCCATTTGAATCAATTTCGTCAACCAACAATCCCATATTGTGATAGTAAATTCTATAATCATTAATAAATTGTTTTTGGGTATCAGTCCATTGTTGTTCTGATTCCATATCTGCTTCACGTTCACACTGATTTGAAGGTAAAATTAATGTCTCACCACTGTTAATTTGAAACGAAAGACCGCACCAGTCTGCTATATGTTTACATGTGATGACAACATTGTCTAGGCAACATGTAAACATACTCTTGACAACCATGTAAATATTTCTAATGATCGATTTAGTTTATTTAAAAGTCATGTCCTATCTATTCATTTGTCAATAATGTTTTATACAGAATCGATCGTTGCTATTGAATTAACTATAGAAAGTTGTGAAAAGATCCTTTGATCATCGGTTTAATGTAATGCTATTGATTTGTATGCTTAGTTTCAATAATCAGCTGCTTAGCTAACCAAAACACTTACTTGGATACAGTAAACACTTGCTTAGATTCACATAGCTTTCCTAGAAAAGTAAACAACTCCTTAGATGCAGTAAATACTCACTTGGAGACAATAAACACTTCATTGATAGTATTTTTTATTTTAGGAGTGTGCACTTGGGGAAATTTTTTTTGGGAGTAAGAAAATTTGGTGTTTTTTGGGGTGTTTTTTTGTTTTTTTATGAAAATTTAGGGCTCTTTTACTTGAAATGAGGGTAATTTTTTGGGGGTCAAATTTTTTTTTTTTTTTGGAGGGGGTGCGCTGGAGTCGTTCAAGTACTATACTACTCCCCTTAGGGGAAAAATGAGTTTTATAAAAAGCCCCAGGATTAAGGTTTTGGTGTGCTCTTTACAAAAACAATTTTTTATTTTTTTTATGGGGGGTATAAATGCAAAGTGTGTTTTTTTTCTTCTTAATTTTGAAGTTAAAAATCACACAAAAATGTTGGTAAAATTTTTATTTTGGATGTAAAAAGGGTTTTTTTTCTTTAAAATGGGGGGTCAAAAATTGAAGATAATTTTTTTTTGTGGGGGGGGGGTTATAGGTGTGTGATATTGTGTACCGTGAAATCATTATTAGGTTAGGTATACTACCTCTTTTCAGAGTAGTCTAGTCCTAATGACATATACTAGTTGATCAGTTATCTGTAGTTTTCTCTTAAAGGAGGGTAGTATTCTGTGCGTTGCTGTGTGTCTGTTTATTCTTCACTGGCTAGATGTATAGTGGGAGGGGGAGATATAAAAAACAATGTTTTATTTCGTCGCATTTTTGCGCCTGTTCCAAGTCAGGAGCCTCTTGAATTTGTTAGTTTCTATGTATGTTTTTTTTTTTAACTTTGGTTCGTTCATATGTTTTGGAGTTTAGTTTGACGTCAATTTTATCTGAACCAACACACTTTTTGGTTAAGCTGAAGCCCGCCTCCGGGTTATAGATTTTCTCACTTTGCTGAAGACCGATTGGTGGCCTTGGGCTGTTTTTTGCTTTTTGTTTGGGTTGTGTCTTTGACACATGAATACTAACCTGTAAGGGAAGTAACAAATATAAATCAACTTTCTGTGATAAAACTTTCATCATCATGATTTTTAACAGCCTGACTGAAAATGATTTTTTGACTGACAGTAAAATTGGGAATAGAAATGGGAAATGTGTCAATCCGACCATGAGCAGATTACAATCAAAGGCCACCAAAAGGCCTTCAACACAGCGAGATAATCCCACAACAGTGCTTTTGTGATGTTTCTTGTAAGTACAGGACAGTAATGTTGAAATAAATTGTATATCTTTCTTGAGAAATAGTATTGTCACCATGTCTATTTACTGCATGACCTAAGATGCAATATAACAGTCGCAGAGAATAGTTTCAGTAGCCACATCGAAATTCTGCAATAGAACCATCACTAAATGAAATCAATGTAACCATAAGATCGTGTATTATGCACTAGCAAGGTGGTAATTATAAGCAATATGGATTGAAAACCGAAACTGATTGACGCGCAGTGGATATTGAACATCGTGTCTACTTTTTGTACAAGGGATACTAGTAATTTGTTTTTATGCCCCAATTATGGGCATTATATTTTCTGGTCTGTGAGTCCGTTCGTCCGTCCGTCTGTCCCGCTTCAGGTTAAAGCTTTTGGTCGAGGAAGTTTTTAATGAAGTTGAAGTCCAATCAACTTGAAACTTAGTAAACATGTTCGCTATGATATGATCTTTCTAATTTTATTGCCAAATTAAAGATTTTATCCTATTTCCACGGTCCACTGAACATAGAAAACGATAGTGCAGATGCATGGGGCATCCGTGTACTTCTATTGTTTCAGTTAAATTGTGCCTGTAAAATCAAAGCTGTCATGAAAAATTGTCGATGTTTCTACAGAAAAGAGTATCGCATTGGGAAAAATGTTTTGCATAATACAACCATATTGTTTTTCTTTTAGAAAAACGTCGCACTTACATAATAAAAATTAAGCATTATTATAATAATTCTACAAATTTAAACAGTGATTATGGCGTAGAATGACATCGAATAACAATTTCACTGTCTTTGGTATATGGTTGTCAAAGAATTTTGACACCTTACAATTATAGATCGTGCAAATGGTGTAGTATTTAAAGAGGATGCAGATTTACTCGAAGTATAAATACTGGGATGCAATGTTCAAAAAGTATTGCTAGTTATAATTCAGGAGTAGAATTTAAGCTTTTTTTTGTGTACTGGTCAGCCGAACCAGTGGCTGTTAAAATGTACTGGTCCGGCTGATAATCTACTGGTCCTGCAAAAATGACATTCATTAGACAAACACTGATATAAATGATACAATTTTACTTTTATTTTCATGCTTTCTTTTACATATGTTAGACAAGAAAAAGAGAGACTCTCGATCATGCTTTTGATAAAGGCTTTGATAATCTCAATTATTTTCTTTATAAAAATCAGGATCGAGGACAGAAAAATGTCAGCATTGTCTTCCAAATCATCACAATCCTCACAACGACCATAAGGTTCCTGACTGGGTCGTCTGGAGCGCTGCCCCGAAATGTTTAACATTTCAATAGACGGGACATTTTTTTTTACTTGTTATGAAATTCACTACATTGCGATCGACTATTTAACAATTCGCGATCTTTTCCCCAATGTTTTTGATATTTACATTTCCTTTGGTCAATTATATAAACTTTATTCCGATCTTCCTCTTGAATGACATTTATTTATTGTTTTTGTCTGGTGGCCCCTTCAAAAATTTACATATTTTGTGTTGTTGTGAAGAACGCCCGAGATATGAATTAACTTGATCATTTGTAATACCGAAAACTTAGTACCCCCAGTACCGTGTAATTGATTTTTCATGTCATTTGTTTGCAAACAAACCGATATTGTGATGTAATTAGTGAGTTTTATCGACAAACTTCCACTGGTCCGCCGAACAACCAGCTGACAAAATCTACTGGTCCGACACAAATTCTACTGGTCTCGGACCACCGGACCAGCGCCAATTTCTACCCCTGAGTTGTATAAACGTTTGTACTGTTAAAAACGCATATGCTTTAAAGAGAATAATGAAGTACTGTAACATATCGATGGATTTTCGCATCTTGGTTTAAAAAGAAAATATGGCTACTCCACATGAGAAATGGTTTATCTCGATTCGCACTTTCCATAAACTGCCCATTATTATTAACGAAGTTATTGCAAATAGTTCAATCAACGCAACAGCAATCAATGAAATTAATTAACCACTGGGTCGATGCCACTGCTCGTGGATTTTTCATTCCCCGAGCATTGCCGATGGTATTACCAACTCAGTAGTCAGCAGTGCTGACTGACATGAATTATCATTGATATGATCATAATTATAAATTAACTGGCGTAAATACAAAATGTTATCCTGGTATCTAAGATGAGTTTATTTAGGTTAATAATTGATCACACACGATTTAAAACGAGAGAAGACCCATGAATTCGACAAATGAATTAATGATAACTTCCGTAACAAAACATTATGTTACTGTTAGAAATATGCATACTAGTAGTTTACTTATAACGGTTTACTTTTACAAATTATGACTTGGATGGAGAATTGTCTCATTGGCACTCAAACTACATCTTCTTATATCTATGTGCATATGGATGCAGTTTCTGCATTAAAAGGATTTTTTGTACCAGTGTTTCTGCCATATTCTTTTTCTAAATATCGCTGAGCATGCGTACTATCATACTACATATAGAGAAAATCAGCAATATATGTCCATGGGCAATCACTTTGTAATACATGACTTTTTTTTGTATATAAAAATGTTCACATCTTTCGAGATTCAATAATTCAATAATTCAGACAAAATTACTCCCTTAAGGTAAACGACAACAGTGTGTTCATTGATTTGGTTTCAACCCTGTTTCTTTAAATCTCGATCTGTTTATTAGCTAAAATTCGATCAAATATCATGCATTAATGACCAGAGCAGGTTAGCCTAATGTTCTTACCGATGTATAACTAAAATTAATTGTATAAAAAAGAATTCATACTTATAAAAATACTGATTATAATACAATATATTTGGGGTTATCTCTGCTATTTTACAATTATTTAAAACAAATTCATGTGAGCAATGATCCTACTTTTATTTCCAATTTCAATGGAATTATTTGTTATTTACACACTATGACAGTGACAATTGGTGAGTTTACAATGTAAACCCCGAACAACGCACATCATGCAAGGTTATGAGAAGATACTCATAAAAATTATACTCCAAGACAGTATCTAGCGATAGTTGTAGTAACTGTTATTCCCTCTTGAACGGTTCGAACTGTAGTTTTTTTTTTAATAAAAAACATGTGTTTTCTAACAAACAGAGTGTTCTATTAGTTTTTTTCTATACAATTCTGTGTTAAAATGTGTTCCTCAGTGACAGCCGTCCTGAATATCGGATCTGTATCAAACACTAAAAAAATAGAAGTGTGATTTTTTCCATATTCGGTTTTAATATCCAAGACTGTCATGGAGAAGACACTTTTGTATGGATTACCAAGGGATTCTGTTCAAATTTGAAAATTTTGTGTGTTTTTTTGATGGCATCAAAATTCAAAATTAGGAGAATCCCATAGGTGCATTTCTGCATGATGTAATTTTAATATACGAGACGGTTTCTGGGAACCTGCATATATGTACTGGTTGTATGATTCTATTGGTGTGATATTGTCAGTGGTAGCAATTTCTGCCTTGGGTTCCACATACACTGAAAATTATTTAAGATCCGGTTAAATGTTTAAAATTGTTTCATGGAGGATGTTTAACAGTATTGAGTGATGGCAATACATGGCCTGACGCTAAGGGCTAGATAATATAGAATCTGAACGAAGAGCAGAAATCAGTCGAAGGCCAACAATTGGTCTTCAATACAGTGTGGAAATCCCGTACCGGAGGCGTGCTTCAGTTGGTTCCTAACCAAATATGTATACTAGTTCAGTGATATTGGACGTAATACTAAACCCCAAAATATATAAAAGAACCAAAAATAAAAAAATCATACAAGACTATCAAAGGCCAGAGGCCCCTGGCTTGGGACAAAAATGAAGAGGGTTTAATCATGTTTTTTGATATCTCAACCCTCCACTATACCTTTAGCCAATGTAGAATAAAACAAACACACAACAATACGCACAGTAAAATTGGGTTAAACACAAATTCAGTTTCAAAGAAGTCTGAGTATTATGTCAGATAATGTCAGTGTATAAAAAGCTATCATTTGATGCTGACTTTGACATTTCAAACAGAATTTTCATAGTTCTGTATGAAAATTGATCTTTATGAGTTGAAAAACCTTCAATTGTTCTCTGAATTGGGTTTAAATCATTATTATTTTTTTTTCCGCAAGATGTTGCCAAGAAATTTCTTTTATTGTATCCTACAGTTTATGCGCTTTTAAATTTCACCCTGCTTAGACGAACAATTTTCTTTGTAAAAGTTATCTCCATATTTACTGTTTATAAAATATGTGCATCTTCTTCGTAACAAAAACAAAAATATCGACAATACTCCTTTCACAAATTGTTTGTTACCTGTACATCGTCAGGAATTTTTGGCGAATTTGGATCAAAGCCATTCGGTGAAATAAATTAGTCGGTATGTTTTTTTTTAACTCACAAACCGTCAACCGTATTACCATGGAATATTTTTTTTTATGTATCTAGGTCCTAACTTAGAAAAAGAGGTCAAAGGTCAAGATCAAGTTCCCAATTTTGGCAATTCCTAATGTTCCTTGTTTTAGCATTTTCCCCATCAGTTTTAAAGATATATATATAAGAACAAGTGTAAAATATTTGTTTTATTGTAATGAAGATATGTTACATTTGGGCTGAAACAATCTATTGTAATCTTATAGGAGTTAGTGCCCCTGCAATGTCTTATTATAAGATATAAGGTAAATTGATTATAGATTATACATGGTTCTTTATAAAGCCATATGTCCTTTTACAAAAGGTTGGGTGACATATGACCGTGAAAAATTACAACCGGAAGTGACATTGAGAAACCATAAAGTAGCTTTTTTCCACTTTTTTCATGCAAAAGTAAACCGGAAGTTGCTAACTATCGACTGGTTAACCAAAAAAGTGTAAGAAACTTTATTGGAATCATTGTGAAAGAAGCTATCATATGAGACCGGAAATGACATTTACTTCACCAGAAAAAGCAAATTATCTCCCTTATTTCAATCAAAAGTATATAAAACCACTTATTTATCCCATCAATATGAAGAAACTTATGATTGGATGCCATTTTTAATTTTGAGTAAACTGGAACTAGCTTCTCTTAAACATTTATTCCAAATTGTTGTGGAAAGACCTTCAATTGTTCTCTGAACGATTGCTCTTTGATAAAAAAAAATCTTCCACCTAATTTTGTTCTTGCGCTGTATGATATCATACAGTTCAACGCTTTTGAAACTGACACTGTTTAAACGAACACTTTTCTTTGTAAGAGTTATGTCTCAAAATATAAAAAAAGAAGATGTTGTATGTATGCCAATGAGACAACTGTCTAAAAGAGACCAAAATGACACAGACATTAACCACTATAGGTCACTATACGGCCTTCAACAATGAGCAAAGCCCATACCGCATAGTCAGCTATATAAAAAGGCCTCGATATGACAATGTTAAACAATTTAAACGAGAAACAAACGGCCTTATTTAAATAAAAAAAATGATCGAAACACAAATATGTAACACAAAAACAAACGACAACCACTAAATTACAGGCTCATGACTTGGGACAGGCACATACATAAATAATGTGGCGGGATTAAACATATAAGCGGGATCCCAACCCTCCCCTAACCTGGGACAGTGGAATAACAGTACATCATAAGATAAGTTATTAACATTTAATTTTTTTCTCTATAATTGTTAAAAATATCATTTGCTTAGTGCTCCTATATAAGGAAGATTATAAATACAAGAAGAAAAACAGGAAGTAGTGCTGTACATAAACAAACGAATAACATGTAGACATTATCATTCTTTATTCAATATCTAGACTAGTATTTGTTTAATTATCTACAATCCCATAATTATCATTAACAGAGGTGAAAAAAATTGCAAGGTATGAACTTTATTCCATTATTAGTTAATTAGAGTGTTACACAAGCAGATAATACTTTTACAGGAATTGCCGACAGGGATAGATTTGAAATCTTGTTTTTTTTAAAGGCTTCTATTAGGGCATTTTCTAGAATCGACGTCATCCAAATAAAGTGAAAAAAGATCATGACGTCATGTATACAGACGAAAAATGGCATGGCGTCTGTCAATGTTAAACATGATTGGGGGAAACAGAGCAGACAACAGCCGAAGGCAACCAATGGGTCTTCAATGTAGCGAGAAATTTCCGCACCCGTAGGCGTCCTTCAGCTGGCCCCTTAAAAATATGTATACTAGTACAGTGATAATGGACGTCATTCTAAACTCCGAATTATACACAAGAAACTAAAATCAAAAATCATACAAGACTAACAAAGGCTAGAGGCTCCTGACTAGGAACAGGTTCAAAATACAGCGGGGTTAAAGATGTTTAATTTGCTGTGGCAATGTGTGGAAAATAACACCGTATAAATATGAGACCAATTGGGCAATTATTTAACTTGATGTATTGTTTCTGTTTTCATTATATATGGAAAATACATTGTCTAGTGTTATATTTCTTTTATTTACTACTATACATATCTACGTTTAGTCAGGGCAATGATTATACTGAATAAATATGATAAAGGATATTTATTCTTTCAAAGAATTACATAATATTTTCTGGCTTGTGAATCTTAACCTTTTTGTTCGGATGCATTTATGCCTTTGTGCTTTGTCTGTGGACTGCTGCGCCCCTTTTTTTTACATTTTGTCTGTTCTGTCTGTTTGTTTTATTCACACAACCTGTTGAGTAAATGGAGTCTTGTGCGGGTGTCACTTTTAGCCATGACTTTGTCAGTTTATTTCTGATCTATGAGTTTGAATGTCCCTCTGGTATCTTTCGCTCCTCTCCTTCATAAGAAGTTCCCTGTTCCAAGTCTAGAAAAGGACACTTGTAATCAATTCGATTGATGTGTTTGAGATTTTTATTTTGCCATTTGTTATGGGACTTTCCGTTTAGAATTTTCCTAGAAGTTCGGTATTTTAAAAAAAAAATTTACTCTTTAAAATGTCTATCAACCATAACCTTTGACACATATACACGTAGTGGTATATGAATTAACCCAATATTTTCCTTTGTATTATTATAGATATAATACTATATTTAGATGATGTGGCATTTACTTTCCTGTTGGAGAATTAAGTGTCAAGTTTAACGACATGTACATGCTTTGTGAATCTTTTATTCATTAACTATTATCAGTACTACATGTACTGTTTATATTTAAAAACGTATGAAATATCGGTGTACGTCAAAAAGCCATGTCATGTTTATTTTTAACCGTCTTTAAATCAGTCAACGTCGAAATGGTGCTAAAACTGGATCTGCAGGTGTGTTTTTTCCATCTCGGGTAATTCTTAATTTATGAGAAATTTTATCCTACGAATTTAATACCCAGACACTTTTATTTGTTGTAAGCCTCATAAAAGTGTCCGTTTCCAGCCATGTAGAAATGTTCGTGTCTTACATAATAACTATACTAGTATTTGTGAAATAACAGTACTGGCATCTTTTTTAATACTATCTAATTATTATATTACCAAAAATTATTTAAAGAATTTTATTTTCTCAAAGGCTTTAGTTGTGTGGAATCACGCGACATTGTTATCTTATCTTGATCATAAGAAGTCGAGCTGATTGAAAATGAAATTATATGATTTGAAAATGTAACCCCATCTTTTTTACTTGGTATTATTTAAGAAATTTAACCACATTTTATGACGTGACATTTATTTTCCTATGATCGTATTGCAGATTTAAGTGTTCAGTGTATAGTGTTTCCCGTAATACACACAAAGGGCAAGGTAACTTAATTACTTGACAAAGAGCATCTAGAGCGGTCAAACATTTATAAAGTGGCCACCTAGGGTGTATGGAAAATTAATAAAAAGGGCACCTAGGGTGTATGGAAAATGAATAAAAAGGCACCTAGGGTGTATGGAAAATGAATAAAAAGGCACCTACAGTATGCTACAGAAACCTAACAGGTAACCAGTTCAATAATCACTATGTGGAACCTTAGTCGTATTTTAACCTTATTTGGAAATTATTGTACATATTCTTGATGTTGGTTTGAAGTTAATTTTTAGTCTTATACAAACTTGAAGCTATAATTTGGGATATTGCAAGTCACCGACTTGTCAAGCCAGTCTGAATTGGAACAGATGAAAAAGAGAAAAGATCTTTCCTTAATCTTTCCTTTGCCAACAAAGGCCTCGATGGCGTCAACTTAGGCAATATCCTTTATCATAAATTAGTTCAATCCAAAATACCTTCTTATTTCAAAGACCAGTCTGTACCAATCATTTCTTATACCTATACCAAACCTATTGCAACTAAAATTTTCAATAACAAACACGTTTTGCAGGATCTCAATATTGACGACTTCAAGTATAAACCTCCTGATTGCACTTGTGCTAGTTCCCAATTCACATATAATCCGGCTGACAACGTTATTACCGGTGACCTCAACATTGTTCATAACACTTCTTTACGAAATGTGTTATCGAAAGGTGCGAAATATCGTGAGCCTATATCCATCAATTGGAAATACAACTATAAAAATTTTGATGAATTCAGTCGAGGATTATGCAGGGCAATAAGCTAAGCGCGAAAAGAAAAACGTAGACACTCTTTCCGAATGGATTAAGGCAGTGAGGTCGTTGATAGAAATAAGAATTGAGAAACTGAATGGGTCTATCAATGCCCATGCTACATCAATCTTTAAAGACCCAAATATTTCAAAACACTTATCATACCTCCATGAACAATGCTATGTTCCTTTGGAATTTAATCCAAAGATGAAGAACAGGATCTTCCATCACTGTATTGGATACCTAAACTACATAAGTGTCCTTACAAACAACGGTATATTGCTGGGTCTTCTATGTGCTCCACGAAACCTCTTTCTAAATTATTAACATCTATTTATCAGCAATCAAAGACGGGCTTCAAAGTTATTGTAAAACTGCCGATTCTAGAGGTGGCGTGAATCAGATGTGGATACTTAAAAATTCCAAAGATCTTTTAGAGTACATACAATCTAACTCTCTTTCATCTTGTAATAGTATTAAACATTTGACTTTTCTACTCTTTACAAAAGTATTCAACATTCCAAACTAAAAGACAAATTGAAAGAGTTGGTATTGCTTTGCTTCATAAAAAAGAATGACCAACGTAGATACAAGTATCTTGTTGTAGGGAGGGATAAATCCTACTTTGTAAAGGATCACTCTGATTCAAACAAAAAATAACTTGAAACTGATATTATCAAGATGCTTGATTTCTTGATTGACAACATATTTGTTAGGTTCGGAGGACGTGTTTTTCAATAGACTATCGGCATTCCAATGGGAACAAATTGTGGCCCTCTACTTGCCGACATGTTTCTTTATTATTATTATTATTATTATCATTATTATTATTATGAGGCTGACTTCATGCAGGAACGTCTTAGGAAGAAAGATAAGAAGTTAGCGATATCCTTTATCTCTACTTTCAGCTATATAGATCATGTTCTTTCACCAAATAATTCAAAATTTGGTGACTATGTGGAACGCATTTATCCCATCGAACCAGAGATACAGGATACTACAGATACAGTTTAGTCGGCCTCAAATCATTACTTACATCATTCTAGAAATTGACAATGAGGATCGGTTGAAAACAAAACTTTACGACAAAGGAGATGATTTTAGCTTTCCGATTGTGAACTTTCCAATTCTAAGTAGCAACATTCCAGCTGCACCTTCATACGGGGTAGATATCTCCCAATTGATACGATATTCCCGTGCCAGTATTTCCTATCATGACTTTCTGGATAGAGGGTTGCTGCTCACATGATGCACATTGAAGCTATTAAACCAAGATGTTCCAAATGGTGAAGTTGAAATCTTCCCTTCGTAAATTTTACGGACGCCATCACGAGTTGGTTGACCGTCAGGGAATAACGGTTTCACAAATGATAGCGGATATGGTTCTTACGTCGTAACTACAATTCCCTTCCCTTTCATGAATGAGACCTACCGAATTAGACTGTTTGTTGGATTTGTTGTCGCATGTGCAACACGGCGGGTGCCGCGCATGGAGCGGGGTTTGCCTGCGCTTCCGGACCACCTGAGATCACTCCTAGTTTTTGGTGGGGTTCGTGTTGTTTGTTCTTTGATTTTCTATGTTGTGTCGTGTGTACTGTTGTTTGTCTGTTTGTCTTTTTCATTTTTGGCCATGGCTTTGTCAGTTTGTTTTTCGATTTGTGAGTTTGACTGTCCCTTTTGTATCTTTCGTCCCTCTTTTAAATTGTTATTTAAAAATAAGGAGTTTTATAAATATAAAAGGTGGAACAAAAGATGATATTTTAATGCAATACTTCATTGCAACTTTCCACAAGAGACCAAAATGACACAAACATTAACAATTATAGGTCACCGTACGGCCTTCAACGATGATTAAAGCCCATACCGCATAATCAGCTATAATGGGCCCAGATATGCCAATGTAAAATAATTCAAACGAGAAAACTAACAGTATTGTTTATGAACGAAAAACAAATTTCTAACAGATAAACAAACGACAACCACTGAATTACAGGCTCCTGACTTGGGACAGGCACATACATAAATATTGTGGTGGGGTTTAAACCCTCCACTAACCTGGGACAGTGGTATAACAGTACAACATAAAAGAGGGACGAAAGATACCAAAGGGACAGTCAAACTCATAAATCTAAAACAAACTGACAACGCCATGGCTAAAAATGAAAAAGACAAACAAAAAACAGCACACATGACACAACATAGAAAACTAAAAAAAAAAAAAATAAACAACACGAACCCCCCCCCCCCCCCCCCCCCCAACAAAAAAAACTAGGGGTGATCTCAAGTGCTCCGGAAGGGTAAGCAGATCCTGCTCAACATGTGGCACCCGTCGTGTTGCTTATGTGATAACAAATCCGGTAAATAGTCTAATTCGGTAGGTCACATTCATGAAAGGGAAGGGGATTGTAGTTACGACGTAAGGAACATATCCGATATCATTTGTGAAACGGTTATTCCATAACGGTCAACCAACTCGTCATGGCGTCCGTAAAATTTACGAAGGGTTGATTTCAACTTCACCATTTGGAACTCTTGGTTTAATAGCTTCCTTGTGAGCAGCAACCCTCTATCAAGAAAATCATGACAGGAAATGCAAGCACGGGATTATCGTATCAATTGGGAAATATATACCCCGTATGCAGGTGCTGCTGGAATGTTGCTATATAGATAAGTTATTAACGTTTACTTTTTTCTCTATAATTGTTATAAATATCATTTGCTTAGTGCTTCTATATAAAGAAGATTTTAAATACAAGAAGAAAAACAGGAAATGGTGCTATACATAAACAAACGAATAACATGTAGACATTATCATTCTTTATTCAATATCTAGACTAGTATTTGTTTAATTATCTACAATCCAATAATTATCATTCACAGAGGTGAAAAAAACTGGCAAGATATTAACTTTATTCCATTATCAGTTGATTAGAGTGTTACACAATCAGGTAATACTTTTACAGGAATTGCCGACAGGGATGGAATTTGAAATCTTTTTTTTAAAGGCTTCTATTAGGGCATTTTCTAGAATCGACGTCATCCAAAGAAAGTGAAAAAAAAGGGCATTGCGTCATTTATACAGCCACAAAATGGCATGGCGTCTGTCAATGCTAAACATGCTTGGGGAAAACACTAAGTGTAACAACAGTCTTTGTGAATCTCTTATCCATTATTAATCCTACTCATTACATTGAAAAATGTATTCTATATATGTTATATGTGCGAAGGTCATGTGATGTTTATTTTAAATCGTCTTTAAATCAGTCAACAACGAATTCCGAAATGATTCAAAAACTTGATCTAATGGTATGTTTTCTCATCTTGGGTTATTCTAAATTGATGAGCCATTTGACCCTAGAAATTTAATACTCAGACACTTTTCTTTGTTGTTACCCTCATAAAAGTGTACTTCTTCACATAATTATAGTTATATATGTTAAATTATAATATCTAATTGTTAGACATTATATGACTATAAGTATAACATTACTTTCTTAAAGGCTCCTGTTCGTGGTATTAACGCGAATTTGCTATCTCATCTTGATCATAAGAAGTCGAGTGGAATACAAATGAAGTTATATAAATAAACTCATCATAGATACCAGGACTAAATTTTATATACGCCAGATGCGCGTTTCGTCTACAAAAGACTCATCAGTGACGCTCGAATCTAAAAAAGTTTAAAAAAAAGCTATAATATGAAATGTTAGTTTAGAATTAATGAAATAACATTATTCGAGAATCCGAAGTTCAAAATTTACAATGAGGGTTTTGTTTGTAATAGAGCTGTCTTCATATTTCATTATATTAATGTTCTATTTCTTTTACTGTATTTTTATAATAACTGCGTCGTTTGGTATCTTGCGCAGATTTGCCTCATACATCATCTTCTTTTTTATATGGTTATATAAATGTTTAGTAGCTACAATAATATTTTGATCATAAAATATAATAAAAAGGAAAAAATGTTAAATTATCCAACGAAAAACATTCATTTGTAATAGAAAAGTTAGACAATCTCATGTTATTGAACACAGAGATCAAATATATTTTGCGGAAAATGATAAAAGTCAGCCCTTAATTTCGTAGATGGGAATTAAGTACTGAAATATCTGCAAATAGATTTAATATTGTAAGCAGAATAGAATTAAGAATGCAAATTTGGAATGTGTCAAAGAGATAACAAACCGACCATAGAGCAGACAACAGACAAAGTCTACCATTGGGTCTTCAATGCAACGAGAAACTCCCACACCCAAAGGAGTCCTTCAGCTTGCCCCTAAACAAATATATATACTAGTTCAATGATAATGGACGTCATACCGAACTCCGAATTATACACAAGAAACTAAAATTAAAAAAATCATACAAGACAAAACAAAGGTCAGAGGCTCCTGACTTGGAACAGGTTCAAATTACGGCTGAGTTAAAGATGTTTAATTTGCTGTGGCTATGAGTGGAAAATAACACTGTATAAATATGAGACCAATTAGGCCATTATTTAACTTTGTATATTGTCTCCATTTTCATTATATATGAAAATACATTGTCTAGTGTTATATTTCTCTTATTTACTACTATATATATTTACGTTTAGTCAGGGCTATGATTATACTGAATAAATATGATAAAGGATATTTATTCTTTCAAATAATTACATAATATTTTCTGGCTTGTGAATCTTAACCTTTTTGTTCGGATGCATTTATGCCTTTGTGCTTTGTCTGTGTTGACTGCTGCGCCCCTTTTTTTTTACATTTTGTCTGTTTTGGCTGTTTGTTTTATTCACACAACGTGTTCAGTAATTTGAGGCTGTGCCGGTGTCACGTGGTTTAGGAATTTGTCTAGCTTTATAGTCGGCTTGATTCCAGCATGTCGTATTGCTTAATCTTTTGTTTAAAAAAAATGAACTACGAGCACACGTGTGTCTAACCCTTTGACGAAGCCTGCATTGTGGATGTTTTAAACTAAACACATTTTTTATAATTCATATAACGTGTATAACGAAACAAATAAAACAGTATCATATTATGTTTAATTCGAAATAATTTAATTTTGGATGTAACGCGTCTTCTGAATGGATGACGTTATTTTGTTATCAGCCCATAGACATAATTTAGTAATGTGACCGTGACATCATCAACGTTTTTTCGTGGTTTTCTACGGTTTGAAATGGAATTTAGAATTAAATTATAAGAAATGACTGTAATATTTTTTCTGTCTATTCGAAATAAATAATAAAACATGTGGTGCACACTGTTAAATAACCCGCTACGCGCGTTATTCAGTGTGCACCAAATTTCTTATGTTATTTCTTCATAGACAGAAAAAATATTACAGTCATTCCTTAATGAAATATCTTTTTACACATTTATTGATACTCAATATACTTTTTTCACATGCTTAATTTATCCTTTATCTCAAGCTATAATTCTTTTAAAAAAAACCAATAGTGTGTCACGGAGTGCTTTATCAAAAAGTGCGGTGGTGTAGATTGGCCTTTAAACTTAAAACTAGTTGTTATTGAAAGGTTTGTCAAGTATTACTAATATGTGAATATTTGAAGTATGTTAAGGAAAGCTTGCGGTAAGACGATTTCTTTTTCTCTTCGTTAACATACTTTGTCTTAAACAATTTGTCACTGAACACTTTACAATTACTTGATTTACATTTGAAAGTGTTATATTATTTCACTAAAAATTAAAGCAAAAGGGAATGCTAATACCGGTCGGTCATTTAAAGACGTATCAACCGTATCATATACGTTGACGTATCTGCATCTGCAGATATACAAAAAACCAGTATATGATCCCTAGCTTTATTTTATGTACTTTCAATAATGCAAATGGGCGACTGATTAATTTCATAATGCAGAAATTTACAAAACAATAAGGAAATATGGAGTTTTTGTGGAATATGTAATCCGACTTTTAGAGATATTCCGGATAGTTGGAACAGTTAACGGGCATGATAGGAGTGAACACGGTAAACTCGTTTGTTTGTGTATGAACTTTTTCTCACGTAGAACCAAATTGTTAATTGACAAATAGAGTGATACTCAGTACTTTTCTATTACCTTTTATGATAACATCATTATTCAAAGTTCCTCTCTATATGTACCATATAAGTAGTAAATTTGATTTTTTTTGGGGTGTTTATTCATATAAGATCTTGAATATTTTTTTGACTAGATTATTAAGGGTTTTGTACGATATTCGTGTACCTACCCTACATTGATTCCCTTTTAAGTGCATGTAAAAGTAGTTGATAGAACCCCTGATTGTTTTTACAAAACAGCACTATCACAAATATTGAAAGTGCATGTTTGATTGTTTCGAAGAGATTCAAATAAGGTTTTTTTAAATGAAGCATGGTCTTATTAATAAGCTCGGGATCACAAAATATTTTTAGATATATCTGCAGATGCGTATTAGAGGTCGGTCATTTAGAGACGTATCAACCGTATCATATACGTTGACGTATCCGCAACTGCAGATATACCGAAAAACAGTTTTTGTTCACAAGCTTTAATTTTAATACTTTCAATAATACAAAAAGGTAACTGATTAATTTCTAATGCCAAAAATAACAAAACAATTAGGAAATATCGAGTTTTTTTGTGGAACATGTAATTTGACTTTTAAAAATATTCTGGATATTTTAATCGTAAAATCGTTTGTTTAAGTATTAACTTGTGCTCACTTAGAACCAAATTGTTAATTGACAAATAGAGTGATACTCAGTACATTTTTTTTAAAATGTATTTATAGGAGATCTGAAGACAAATCGTGTTTCTATTACCTTTTATGATAAAACTGCAAATGAACAATATTCAAAGTTCCTTACATGTATATATATAAGTAGTACATTTTATATTGTTTTGTGATTATTCATGTAAAATCTTGAAATATTGTTAAACTACATTATCAAAGGATTGTGTACGCTATTCGTGTACCTGCCCTACATTGGCCCCCTTTTAAGGGTATGTAAAAGTAGTTGATAGACCCAGTGGCGGATCCAGAAATTTTCATAAGAGGGGGCCCACTGACTGCATAAGAGGGGGCCCACTCCAGTCATGCTTCAGTGATTCCCCATAAGTGAGCTTTATTAAAAAGACAAAAAATATTATATAAGATACTCAAGCTTTTGTTTGTTTGTGTGATTGAATTGCAATGATGCAGTTATAGTAGTCATTTTTATGGAAATTATGAACCATCGTTTGATATACATCCGTTTTGTTCATCAGGATGCATGTTTTTTTTTAAATGTTATGTATAAGCATGATAAGAGTACATTTGGTAACTTACACAGGTACAGAAATGATAACTTAAAAAATCAAAGAAAGTAAGAACAAATCCATGTATTTTACTATAATTATAATCACTTGTAAGAAGAATTCACTTTTTTCATTTATCATGGAACAATAATTTTGTATGTACTGGGTCGATGCCTCTGCTAATGAACTAATAGGCAGAGTTCACTTGAATCTCTCGAGTTAACTTTACTAACTCGGGTTTCAACAATACGATTTTACTTGAACCACTCCTAGTTAATCCCTTGTACTCTGGTTCCAACCCTCATCGAGCCAGGGTTAAACTCGAGAAACTCTCGAATGACGTCAAACCAAGGAAAATATTTGATTTGTTATGCTTGGTCAGGGCCTTACCCCAGAGTTACTTAGAGTTGTTCCGAATATCAACTCAAGTGCGTTCATGTGATAATATATTAACTCTGAAGTCGATGGTAGAGTTTCAAGTGAACTCGGCCAATGTTACCGAAAGTATCACCAGTCCAGTAGCTAATAATTTGGTCCTAACATACATGTATGAACATACGGGTTAAGAGTTATTATTAAAGATTTGCTGTAACAAAACTTTGGGAATTATTTCAAATTAATAATCGCTTTGATAATGAATTAATCAATAAAGAAAGTGATAATATGGAGAGACTATTAAGTATCAAGGACTTCAAATAATCTTTATTTAAAATGAAACTAAATAAAGCCCCGGGTATTGATGGGTCAAATGTAGAGTTTGTTTAAAGGATATTTTGGAACGATATGAAAGAATCTGTGTCAATACATTCAATTTCTCATTCGAAAATGGAGAGTTAACTAATTCACAAAAATAGGAGGAAGTTCCCTTCTACAATAAAGAATGAAATGCCCCTCCGTTTCTAGAAAACTATAGTCTAAAACATTATTAGATGTACATGCAAAGATTGTAGATCAGTCATTAGCACAACGAATAAGTAAAATATTACCACGAATTACTCATGGAGATCAACACGGATATGTTAAAAATAAATAAATTGGACATAATATAAAACAAATCAAAGATATTATTGATTTTTGCAGAAAATTCAAGATAAAGGGAGCTCTACTTTAAATGGATTTTTCAAAAAAACTTTTGATTCTACTGAGTTGATGTTTTTTGTTTTTAGTTCTACACAATTTGAAATCAAAATTTTTAGATTTTTTAGAGATGTATATATGCGAGTGTGAGTGTTTTGTTTTTTTGGTTGTGTTTTTTTTTTTTGGGGGGGGGGGGGGGGGGTTCTTGCTACCTTAAAATCGATATCCCTATATTTTTATATCTTTTATTTTTTTCACTATCACACTTTATACTTTATTTTCAAGAGACATGTTCAAGTCCCAGATTCTGATACTGAATAGATCTTAAGGAAATAATTTAGCATTTAATTGATGATTTTTTCTATTAGAAAATGTTTATTCAGTTTTCCCGGACTGGTGGAAAAGTGGGTGGGGACAAATTGTCGATTTTTTCTTGAAAATAAGAGAAAAGGAAATTGGATATAACGTTTAAATAACAAACTTGTATGGTATTGAAAACTACACGATTTGATTTGTTGCTGAATAAATTCACAAAAAGACAGTTTTGAAGAGAAAAAAACATAAATTAAAAAAAAATGTTATTGTGAGTACTGTATTTTGGAATGAAGTGCCCCCTGTGCCCCCCCCCCCCCCGGTAAATTCGCCACTGTAACAATACACAGTTTCTCTGTCTTTAGAATCCCTGAAATTCTGATACTAATGAAACACTGAGATAGCTGTTTCAGTTAAGAAAATGTTAACAGCGTGTGCAATACTGTTGTTGAATAAAAAAAAAGGAATGTAATCCCTTCAAGCAAAGATCTGATTCCTTGCCCGGCTTTGGATATACCATTTGGTTGAAAGCTCGACGTCTCTTTAATAATCTATGAATTTTTAAATATTTTGAACAAGATCATCACTGAAGAAACATTGATTGTTGAAAATCGCATGTAGTGCACCAGAATTGGTACTGTTCATATTATAACCATATGATTGATGAACAAGTCAAAATTTAACTTTTTATAAACTCTTCATTAGTTTATTAAGTGCCAGTCTGCCTAAGGATCAGGCAGTGGTGAAAACATGACCAAAAAAACCCACCCAATTTGACATTGAATTCAGTTCATAATATGTAGTTATGCACACAAATAACATCCATTTCCGTTTTCTGTTCTGGTAATAGAAGATACAATTTGGTTAAAATGCACTAGAAATTAACAAATAAGGGGAGATAACTCTGTAATTTGCTATTTTTCTAACCAATTTTCTAATCGAGTTATTTGATATTACCAGACACACACAAATGAAAGACTAATAATTTTTAACTCAGGATGATGGTGAGTATTAAATAGCATGATTAACTCAATGGGTTTTTTCTGATCATGTTTTGAATTTTACCTAAATTGCCTGATTCTTACAAAGACTGGCACTTAAAGAAAACTCAGCCGCAGAAGACTGCGTGACAGGATTAATGTCGTAGTTTTCAACGTCCCAGTGTTGATTAGCTCAACCATACGCGTATGATCTGACCATATGTATGGAAGGCCATAGCTGTCTTATGTGTCTGTTTTATTATACGAAGGTGTTTTTTTTATTATAAGAAGGTGGCTTTTTATAATACGAAGGTGATTTTATAGATACGGAGGTGATTTTATAGATACGGAGGTGATTTTTTTATTATAAGAATGTGGTTTTTGATTATACAATAGGTTTTTTATTATACGACGGTGTTTTTTTATTATATGAAGGGGCTTTTTTTTTATCATACGGAGTTGTTTTTTTTTATTATAAGAAGTTTTTTTTTTCGTGTAAAAATGTGCTATTCAATTATAAGAAGGTGTTTTTGTATTATAGACCGGTGCTATTTTATCATACGAAGGGTGTTTTTTTTTATAAGGAGGTGTTTTTTTTAGAAGGAGGTGGGTTTTTTTTATTATGCGAAGGTGGTTTTTTTTTAATATAAGAACGTGTTTTTTTTATCATAAGAAGGTGTTTTTTTATTATAAGAAGGTGGTTTTTGATTATACGAAGGAATTTTTTTATGCGATGATGGTTCCCTGTGATTAACCAGAAGCGTGGCGTGGCACATGATTCGAAAACAGGGACGGGCCAATTGCTAATATAATATGGAAAAAATCTGAAATCAAGTAAATCAGTTATCTTTATAAGTTTTTTGTTGATTATTATATTTGAAATAAAAACAATCAATTAAGTATAATTGATAAGTGAATTTATCAATATATCGGAATTCGACCACCTTCTTACCCGGCATTGTTTTCGGCGATATATTCGGGTTACACTTATGACAGGGTGATAACCCTGGTTGTGACAGGATATTGACCGGATGAGATATTTGATAGATTATTTCAATATTTGAAGACTTTTTTTCATCTGCAAAAAAATCAAACCGAATTTATAGTCATGAAATACACGTCTTGTAAAGTTTCATTTTCTTCGCCTATTGATAATAATATGGAATACAAGTGCCATTTTCATTCAAAGGGTAGTTTAGGGATGGGTAGAACCACGCTGAAGACAAAACTTTACGACAAAAGAGATGATTTCAGCTTTCCAATTGTGAACTTTCCATTTCTAAGTAGCAACATTCCAGCAGCACCTGCATACGGGGTATATATCTCCCAATTGATACGATATTCCCGTGCTTGCATTTCCTATCATGATTTTCTTGATAGAGGGTTGCTGCTCACAAGGAAGCTATTAAACCAAGAGTTCCAAATGGTGAAGTTGAAATCATCCCTTCGTAAATTCTACGGACGCCATCACGAGTTGGTTGACCGTTATGGAATAACCGTTTCACAAATGATATCGGATATGTTCCTTACGTCGTAACTACAATCCCCTTCCCTTTCATGAATTTGACCTACCGAATTAGACTATTTACCGGATTTGTAATCACATAAGCAACACGACGGGTGCCGCATGTGGAGCAGGATCTGCTTACCCTTCCGGAGCACATGAGATCACCCCTAGTTTTTGGTGGGGTTCGTGTTGTTTATTCTTTCGTTTTCTATGTTGTGTCATGTGTACTATTGTTTTTCTGTTTGTCTTTTTCATTTTTAGCCATGGCGTTGTCAGTTTGTTTCAGATTAATGAGTTTGACTGTCCCTTTGGTATCTTTCGTCCCTCTTTTATTTTAAAACGTGTTTTAAAGTACGAGTCGTGTTACGCTCGTAAATGCTTAAGTTGGTGCCAAGAGATCATACCAAAAGACCCAAAAAAATTGATGTTTTCGAGTTACCGAAATTGATCAGTTTATGATAAAGGGATTCAAAGAATTCCATTAAATCCGTCAAATATTAAGGCGTCTTTAGAGCATGGGGTAATCATAATCAGTAATCGTATTCAGCTGTAATCGATTATACTTTGCAATGTAATCCTAGGTAATCAGTAATCATGCCATTTCTGTTTACAAGTAGTAGTAATGTAAGGAATTACATTACAAAAAAAAAAGGTGTATTCATGATTACTTTTAGATAACATCAACATGATTACTTGCTGATTACAAATCTTTTATATATATATATATATATATATATGAAAATAGTTTTTGATAGAAAATAAGAAAATGTAAAGCACAAATGAAAAATCATGTAGCTAGTATTTTCTATGATGGGACTTTGTTTAATGTGATAAATTGTATCACCTATATATATAACAAGTTTTTAAACCGAGCGTTCTATTTAGTTAACAGTTTTATATTTTATATAGAGAGAGGTTACTTGTCTATAGCAATGATATCAAATTACACATGTTACACTGTTCCTTTTTAAAAAACATATGGCTTTACAAAAATCACCAAGATAAGATCTTTTGTGTGGATAAAAAGAAATCGATATTCCAATATACAAAGTAAAGATAAGTGATCCAAAGAAACCTTGATTAATTTAAAGAAAAGTAATATAATGTAATCGAATACATTTGAAATAAGGTGTACTTATACTGTAATCGATTACATTTTATTGCAAAGTAATTGTAATTCAATCAATTACATTTTAAAGTAATTGACCTCATCCCTGCTTTAGAGCTGTCAATCATTCTCAGATTGGTATAATATTGCTTCTTGGTACACTTATAGTCACAAAGACAGTGTTAAGATGGTCATCTTATAGGCTATATGTATGTGATATGCCTTTTGAAATGGATGTTATGATGTTATTCAAGGTCCTTATGTAATATATTACTTTGAGGGAATAACCATTTACAAAAAAGAATAGTGCACTAACATTTTGGTAGTAATAAACAGCTTCAGTTGAAATCAGTTCTAACATCTCTAAAAATCTGCCAGGACCGTTAGAATTGCATTTGTATTATACTTTAGTTCTCATAACAACTTCGAATTCCGGCACAGTATATCAAAGAAAGAGGTCTACCCAAGAATGGATTTCGATGTGCAAAGCCTTAACACGGTTTAATGTACTAACATATGCAATCGCAATCTTTTAAATTCTATTTCATCACAGTCCTTATTCTAGAGGGTACTAATTGTGAATCACTACTGGCCAACTTGTTTTTCTACTCCTATGAAGTAGATTTCAAAGAAATAAAACTAAAGTTTTAGAGAAGTCAGAACTGATTATAACTGTAGCTGTTTATTACTACCACAACTTCTGTCCCTTCCTATAAGGTTTCGTAATGCGAAGGCGAGGACAAAAATGTGAGGTTATATCTATCATCTAGGGTGATAGTAGACAAGAATCTAGGGTTACCTGATTGCCTCTTTGTAAAGATGGATGTAACGCCAGGACCAGAGGTCAGTAAAATAAAAGTTGATGTATGACAGTACAAATTTTTGTTTAAGTGCTGTCCTAATAATAATATATAATTCTAGGACTTAAGGTCATCCCTTTCTCTGCCATAGAGTTATTCCCTGATTTTTATAGTCAACATAAGAACCTGATGTATTGAATCTATTTATAGACATAATTAATACATGTAGACAGCCCGACGTCTTTCCATCATTTTGAAATGAAGATATTACCTCTTTATATTATGGCTGGTATTGCAAGGATCTGAAGTCTTCAATTTTATATATGGCATTGTACTAAAATGACATTTGGTTCCTTTTTTTATGATGGTATCGTACAAGGGCATATGGTACCACATATGTGATAGATGATGCATAAAAAATATCGTAGCCCCTTTTAAATTGAATGATGTCAAACAAGTACGTGATATACCACTGTATGCATGTGAATGTAGTAGAATATATCACATAAACAGTAAGTGCACCTTTATAAAGGGTAGATTTTGACCCCCTCATTCAATAGCCTTATTTAGCATGTGTTACTCCCTATAAATAGGGTGATATTGGATATCGGATAGTGCATGGTGAGATATAGTGTTTTCGTTATTAAAAAGAAATGTTTTTCGCCCCTACATTTACGGAAGATTAAAAACAGAGAGAAGTATTAAAACAAACAGAACAGTTAGGTGACCATAAAAACGACAATTATAATTGCCATAATGTGTAGTTAATAAAAAATATAGCATAACGGATATCTGATTTGACTAATCTTTTTCAAAATTTTATATTAGGGTAAATTAAAAACACTTGAAAATAGCTGCGTGCGCCGTTTGTAGTATTGGAAAACACATAAGAGGAATGATTACCCAGACGCAGTGCTAGGCTTTAATACTTCGGGGACCACATTGTCACATTTCTCAGATTGCCAGGAGCCATAGCAGCTATCATTGAGGAGGAATGCTCATGTATAATCTCGAATTTGTTTTGTTTTTTAAAGCTCACGAATGACTCCGAAGCTAGTTTAGAGATTAGCGGGGAGTTAAAACAAATGTCCATTTATTTTAGTCTTCACAGGACAAGATTACCAAGCGATGTACCAACTCATGAGTCGAAGAATACCTACAAAAAGACAACCAACAGTCTACAATATACAATATAGAAAGGCATGACAAACTCTTACCCAAACAAACATGTACAGCGGCGGGATATTCTTTTTTGTCTTCGATCAGCTGCGTATGTTCGACTCTTTGCAGGCTTTATGAAAAACAAGTTCTTGACATTTCCCGATTCTCATATTGGCATCATTCCTTTTAATGGTTTGTTCAATCATTGGTACTTATATGTATTTGCTCTGAAAGAAGAGTGTTTAAAGTACAGTTTCATCTAGTGTGTTTCTTTGAAAAACAACTTCGATGTCAGATTTTCCCTCTTTGTGAAAACGGTAACTATCAATTTTTAGTGGATTTATATGATATAACATGTATCTATACAAATATACGCATGTGACATGTATGTGTCTATTAATATATGTGTGTTTTGATAACTGAATTACTTTATTTTTAGTGAAAAAGAAAAGAAGAGAAGAGTGTGCTTTGATAACTGAATTACTTAATTTTTAGTGAAAAGGAAAAGAAGAGAAGAGTGTGTTTTGATAACTGAATTACTTAATTTTTAGTGGAAAGGAAAAGAAGAGAAGAGATTTGGCTTCAGATGAATTTTTGGAATGTTCATAGCTGCACCAATGATATAACTAATGAATGTCTACCACCGGTCTCAATTTAAGAGCTTAATAATGTCAAAGACATGCCTTTAATTGATACGTAAACAACTGAAATGAATGTTTCAGAAAACGACCTCGTCAACATGATTAGTACCGGAAACGACCTGAGTGACACTTTGTCAACTATATTATTTTTTGACACCATTTTGTTGACTTTCTATCTCTTAATCGGTGTTTCAGTTAACTGTTGTGCTGTTTGTCTTCTCACGAGAGCGGTTCGCAGGACAACTGACTTTCTCGGGGAAGATAACTTGAGATATCAAACATTTTTCGTAATGATTGAGTTAACAGCATGTGTTATAGGAACATCGAGTTTTATAGCAATTAACACTAATCCAGTAAATTTTTACGGCGAATCACTTTGTACACTTATGTTAGGAAGTAACATGTTGTTTGCAAACTTATCTGGATCATCAATAGTACATTACCATATAACAAATTTTTTTCGATATATGTTAGTTTTCATTAGTCACAAACAAATGATGATATTAAGGTACAGCGGTGTAGTATTTGCCTTAATTTTTTCAATTCCGTCTTTCATATTCTACGGGGAAACCGATATAGACTTTAAAATCCAGAACATAACCGTTTCGGGAATAATTTGTGGGGCCTCGAGAAAAGCTGACAATTATTCATTAGTTCAAGCATACCCGATTGCTGTATTGACAATTTATACTATTGAGTTTTTATTCATTATTTTTGTAAGTATTTTGGTAATATTTAGGTTATCAGGTTTACCATTAAGGACAAACAAAAAAACAAGAATACGGTCAGGCTTTAAATATACTACGACGTTAAACAAAAGAGTCGTCAATAGTGGAACAGTTGATAACTCAAAACCTCCAGACAATTCCAAAATCATTGACCTTTATGCAGACAAAGATTGTTCAGTCGTAGACTTGGATGTGCTGATTTGCAGTTCTTGTAATGAAACAAAACTAAAAACTCGTGACATGTTATTAGCATCAAATTATGAATTGATAATGGAGCAAAAAAGATGCATTTCTGATAACACGAAATCAAGTAATCAGACTCCTGTCGAGCCCGAGTACATGAAAAATAAAACAACGAAAGAATGTTATATATCTTGTCATAAAAAAATGTCTTTTCGTAAAGCACCTTTTTTTCTCAGTGGAATCATTTTCTTTGGTGCATCGACACTACCAAGAGCTATTATAATGATTCTGGAATCTAACGATAAAAAGTTTTGGAGCGAACTGAGCAAAACAGAGTACATGTTATATAACTTTCTATATCGAGTTTATTTATTACAATGCGTATTGCATCCATTTATCTATTATTGGTATGCTATGAAAGATCAATTCAAAAGAGAAATTCGAAGGTGCAGATTGAGAAATATAGATTCCACAACTCCAAGAAGTGCATTATGATATTTCTTCACTCGAGACAGTTAAATTTTAATATTCTAAGCGCGAGGCTTGCCGAGAAAATTAAAAAAAATATTAATTATTACAAATATAAAACTTCAATTTTAGAAAATCGGGTAAATTTAAGTTTAATTAATCTTCTTAACATTAAATTTACAGCATTTATTTCTTTTTTAATTTACGCAAATTATTATATATATAATTTAGACATCTGTTAGATTTAAGACAAAATGATTCATCAGTGTCTATTTCTATAGTCGGTTGTTATATTCACAAGCATTTTAGAATAATTAAAAATAAAAGCATTATTAAAGTTTGCTTTATTCTTATACTCGAATTGAAGCTGAAGTTTATATCTTGTTTTTGCTTGTAATGTACTATTGATCTGACTTCATGAATTAACGCACATATCAGAGACTCCATAAAAAAATGTTTCCAGCAAAAAACTGAGGTTCGCTGTAGTGTATAGTATTATTATGAGTGGTAAATCAACATTCCTCTACTTTGCCTGTTGTTCACATTTACAGCAAAAAAAAGTGCATCACTGTTTTAAAATAAAAAATAGTTAACAAACTTGCTGATTGCTTGCATCCACTTCATTTGAACTTTGGTAGATAGTTGTATCATTGTCATTCATACCACCTTATCTTATCTTTATATTTTTAAAGTTTTTATATATATCATATTTTACATTGTTTCAAACTTTTAAACGTGTCATGCTTATATCTTCTCATTGTGAGCAGAGGGGTAAGACGCTACTGTACTCGAATTGTGAATTTTTTGTAAAGTCTCAGTATGAGCCTCCTTTTATACGTTTCTTTATTTAACACTTTTTTGTCCTTGGTTGAAGTTTTTTTTTTCCCTAATTTATAGTTATCTTTTTTTATTTATATCAATGTATTCATATTGTGTCATAGGTCAAACTAATTTGTTCAGTGTATATTTACTTGTTTTATGTATATTATCCTTTGGGCGAGTTAGGCCATTTTAATTCATGTGTTATTGTGTCTTTTTATGTTTTAATGTTATACCACTGTCTCGTGTAAGGATGGAGGTTGGCGCTTGACAAAAAAACCCAGCAATTAAACATTGTATGCACCTGTTCTAAGTCAGGAGCCTTTTGTTTAATAGTTGTCGTTTGTTGGTGTGGTTCACTTTTTGTGCTGACATGAATTGTCATTGATATGGTTATATTTATAAATTTACTGTTTACAAATTTTTGAATCTTTTAAAATACTAAAGTTTTTCTACCTAAGGCATAGATTACCTTAGCTGTATTTAGCAAAACTTTTAGGAATTTTAATTCTCAATGCTCTTTAACTTCGTACATGTACTTTATTTGGCCTTTTTAACTTTTGGGGATTCGAGCGTCACTGATGAGTCTTTTGTAGACGAAACGCGCGTCTGGCGTATATACTAAATTAAGTCTTGGTATCTATGATGAGTGTATATTCAAACGTGTTTTTCGTTTCTCGTTTTTCATATAGATAAGACCGTGGGCTGTTATGGAACGCCAAAACTGTCTTATAATGGCCATTTGACATTATATGATGTGATTTTACCCTTATGTGATGTGCATTTGTCAATATATGATGTGTACAAACCTTTATATGATGTCCAGTTGACATTATATGCTGTCCAAACATCCTTATATGATGTGCATTAACACTTTTATGATGTGCATATATACTTATATGATGTCCAAATATCATTATATGCTGTGCAAATATCCCTATATGATGTGCATATGTACTTATATGGTGTACAAATATACTTATATGATGTGCATATTTACCTATATAATGTGCATATATACTTACATGATGTGCATATATACTTATATGATGTGCATGTATACTTATATGTTGTGCTTACATCCTTATGTGATGTGCATTTATACTTATATGTCGTGCATGTATCCTTATATGATATGATTGTGTCCTTATAGTATGTACAAAGAGCATTATATGTTGTACAATTGTCTTTATTTTATGTGCGTTTACCCTTATATTGTGTGCATTCATTTTTATATGATGTGATCTTATCATTATATTATGTGGTTAGACTAACTTCATTATATGGTGTCAGAACGACATTATATGATGTGCTTTCATCGTTGTTATGGTCAATGAACATGATTAAGATTAGAACGATTACTGTCTACGTCAAAACTGATTCCGATCCGCTTCTCTGAAGTTACGATAAACCCCGCTCAAAGCTGTTAGTCTTGTTTGCAAAATGGATGACATTTTGAAAGATTTAAACCTTGGTACGTTAGTATCGCGTTTTAATGATGAAAAGATTACACCAGATATAGTTGGAAAATTATCGAAATATGAGTTGCAAAATTTAGGTGTAACTGATGGATCTGCAATAATGAACCTTCGTTTGAAGTGTTTAAATCATGGTTCTTCGACTATGTACCGAGCTCCTGGAATTAGGCAATTTAATATACCAGAGGATATTCTTCAATTTTTTTTGGAATGCCAGTTTACTGTTCGTGAAATAGCAAAGCTCCTATCAGCTTCCGAAAGTACAGTGTATAGAAGAATGAGACAGTGTAATTTAAAAAAAATAAACGTTTCAAACATTTCGGAGGAAGATTTGGACTTATTGATACAGGAGCTAGTGGTGGAATTTCCTCGCTGTGGCGAAAAGATGATTAAAGAACTTTTAGTCGAAAAGACAGCTATACAGGTATATTCATTCTCTCTTACTTTATTGCCACTTCATTTCATTTTATTACCTATACTAATTAACTCCCAGCCATTTTAAAAAGTATTGCTTTTAAAACAATAGATGTAACTTTCTACTTGTGCATACTAGTACCGGAATTAATGAAAGGAGATACAAAATTGACTTCGACTCGTGTCATACATTTGGTCGAATCTTTTAATATATACTAGGTAAATGTTCTTTTTGGGCGGGAGAGTAATTGTTTTGCCTCCTCTTTTTTCTAATATCTGTAACGTCTTTGCTTTCCCGTAATTTCAATTATCTATCACGTTTTTCTATCATGTCTATAGGTGGCACACTTAGGTTAATGATTCTAAGCAGTGTGATTGGACAAAAAAAAACAGTATCAACTGAACATATTTTATCAAACTGAGGGATGAATCAGGCAAAACAAACAAACGGCTATGTTACATATTTTAATTCATTTCTGAAAAGTAAAATTACAGTACTTCAGTTAACTGTGAATGTAGAATTTTTTGCCGTGTTAAAAAGTGGTAAAAAATTCTAAAAAGGCCATCATTATCCCTTATGGGCCAGGAAATATTACCGTGCCACCTATACGAGTATATCTATGAGCACAAATATACTAGAAATAACTGTACTATTTTCTATCAGTGCAAAGTTAACTATCCACAGCGTTCAGTAATGGTAAGAATGACTAAAATTTGTGTTCATAAAATACACAAAAGATTTGTCCTGTCCCGAAGTACAAATACTTTTTTCTATCATTCAACTTCAACCAGACAGTAACCCACCCCATAACAGGATCATCACACAAAGATCAGAGTACTTTGGTATTCTTAATTTTATTACGGAAGTATTGAAGTGATCTCGTAAAAATCAAGAGTTCAAAATTGATATAAAGATAAGAATTGATAAGATAAAAATTGATACTTTAAATCGGATGAGCTTTACTTAATTTAAGGAACAATACCAGTAATAGCTTTTCAAAAAAGGCTAGCCGTCCCTTAGCTGATGAACATGGAAAGTGTTCTCGCTTTGCAGATATATAATTCATTCAGAATAGCCTTACGTTATATCAATCAACAAATTTTACCACACAAGTGAGGTCACACGTTATGAAGTATAATATCGTTTAACGTTGTTTGTGTTTACAAAACTACAGAAGATCCGGCTATTTATAGGTTTAAGTTACCTGTTTACCAATATCATATAGGTATACGCAAAAAATATTTTAATAGGTTATGGAGCTCCTTTCTGAGATATTTGAGGTTTTTATTTAAATGGCTGGAAAGGGCTAATCTAAATTTTAACCTTAAATTTGCATTGGTAATTTTTTGGGGTCTCTTATGGAAAGAAAAGACATCTCGAATCTGCTTAAATCTTAGTAATTCACATTTAAAGCTATTGAAGTCTTGTACGAAAATAAAAAGAGTTGTTATGGGGCAAAATATTTTGTGAAACAACAAAACAACACAAGGAAAATATTTGGCTGAAAAAACAAACTAACAAGAACAAAATCTTTTCACGGTCAAGACGTAACTCTTAATCACAGAAATGAGATATAATTACTTCTGCTAAAATCTCCTCTAAATACATTCAGTTAACACCGTTTTCGTGAAAACTCGTACTATTATCAAAACTGTTCGAATATTTAATAAAAATTGCACCCATTTGAAGATTGGATTTATCACGACAAAACAAAATTTTAATGATGCAAGTTCTCTAACTTATTCTGTTGCAAAATTCCCATTTCAAACTTGTAGTTTTTGAAAAAATGATAGAAATCTTTTAAGGATGTACTTAGGTGAGGTAAGGGGAAAATTAATAAATTAAGAAGTTAAAATTGATACTGTAAGCTGGTAGAGCATCAATTAAGGATAGAAATAAGCTAAAAATATTGATAGGTCATGGACCTCCTTTTCGAGATATTTGAGATTTAAATTATGGCGGGAAAAGGCTAACTCTGACTTTTACCTTATATTTGCAGTGGTAAAATAAGGTCTCAAAACAAAAGAAAGAAAATTAAGAATCTTCTAAAATTTTGGTAAATGACCTTTCATGAGCTATTAAGTCTTGTATGAAAAAACAAATGGGTGTTTTGGAGCAAAGAATTTTACATTGTATTGTATGGGAAAACACCAAGGAGTCCGAACATTTGACACAAATTCCAAAACCTCACCTAAGTACATCCTTAATGATGGCTCTCTATTTAAAAGTATTAATGGGGAATAGTTTTGACACACATCTCTCAAAGAAAGAAAAAAAAACGACCTAATAATATTTGTATTTGAACTTTCTGTGATTTTTTTCTGCGACTATATTTCCTGACGAGTCATAAAGGCAAGACTATGTTATGTATCAAGTTCAACACATGATTTTATTTTAAATGTGTAGCTCATTAATACTAACACGTTAGTTGTGACCACTGTACTAGCTTAGTGTTTGTCATTTACAGAATTTGATGAAGTATTGCATTTGACCCTAATAAAAGTACGATTGATAACATAATTCATTAACATCATCAAATATGACTTTCTTCGTTAATAAACGGGGTGTACTCTGTATGTGCTTTTTAATTTGTCTCGTTTATGATTTTTGGCTGTTACAGCTAACCGACCTTCGCCATATGATATAGGGAACACGTCAGATAGGCTCATCTCTTAATAAAAGTATGCACTAGATCGGCACGACAAAATATTACTTTAGTTGCTACAATGCATGGTATCTCTTTGGAATCTGAATACTTTAACCATAAATGCTCATTATTGCAATACTTAGTTATTACATGTAGCATACATAATTACATTGTAGTTTAACTACTGTCACATGCACATTGGACGTTGTGCATGTACTGATAGTCTGTCTGTCTCTTCTTCTTTTCTAAATATGCAAAAGACTGTCGGTCAAATTGATTATTTAATTTGAAATTAATAATTTCTTCTATTTAATTTTCTATGATCTATCTATATATTCAATTTTTAACAGGTGACAAGATCACGTATAAGAGAGAGCTTACATCGAATTGATGAAATTGGCATAAAGGACAGAAAGAAGAGACGATTGCATAGACGAATATACAACGTGGATGGTGTTAATCACATCTGGCATATTGACAGTAATCACAAGCTAATCCGATGGAATTTCATTGTGTTAGGGGGAATAGATGGTTTTAGCAGATTTGTGACTTTTCTTAATTGCCGTGACAATAATAAAGCAACAACAGTCCTCGATTCTTTCAAAACTGCTGTTGTAAATTACGGGTTACCTTTACGTGTGCGCTCAGATAAAGGACAGGAAAACTCATTAGTAGCTGATTTCATGATTAAAGAGCGCGGTCCAAACCGTGGAAGTATGATTACCGGGAAAAGCTGCCACAATCAGAGAATCGAAAGGTTGTGGAGAGACGTGTTCGAAGGGGTATTGTGCTACTATTATGATCTTTTTCATTTCATGGAAGAAGAGTGTTTTCTTGATATTTCAGATGACAACAAGATGTATGCGCTGCATCACGTTTTTTTGCCAAAAATAAATGAGAAATTGAGCGTCTGGGCACAGGCATGGGGAAAACATCGCATAAGGACTGCAAAATCGTCGCCTCTCCGATTATTTACAGCAGGAATGATAAATAATCCAACAGATTTTGATATTTTGGACATTGGAAATTATGGAACTGAGGGCAATTATGAGGACAATTTTAATGACTACGACGGTATACAAGATACAAGGCCAATTCTAGATTCCAGGGCTTTTTCAGTAAATGCAATTTGTCAAGAAGAACTTAACTTACATTGCCCCAGTAATTGGGCATCTTCATATTATGGAATCGATATTTATCACCAAGCAGTACAAATTATTGAGAGGAATTCTTAATTGTAAAATCAATGCTTGCAACTTTTCTGTTTAAGAAACGTGTCGTGCTTCAAATTTGTTTTCAAGTCTTTTAACATTCAGATTGATTAAAAAAAGAAGCACTACTTGAGTTCGTAAAAACAAACTGAGTAAAACAGTTTACAATTTGTATTTGTATTCTATATTCCTTTTCTTTTACAATTCGGTTCAATATAGAATGTATTAAATAAGGAGATGTGGTTGATTGCACATGAGACAAAAATTCAGCCACCGATATGAAAAATGGGAAACAATTCAAACCAGAAATTTACGGTCTACTAAAAAAAGAAAAGTTACGAAAAACAAATATGACACACACCAACGACAACCACTGCACCACAGATTGCTGACTTGCGACATGCAAATTAGGTATATGGGTGATTTAAAACAAGTTTATGAGCGCTCTACCGTCCTCTGACCTGGGACAGTTATTTAACAGTACAATATAAAACAAACTAAAATTTAGTTGCCTTGATTAAACTCAAAAAACGTACTCGCAGTTGCTGAAAACTATCTAAAAGCCAGTTACAAATGAAATAATAATCCATGCGTTTTCTCCAAGTCTTGAGTTTGAAAATAATTTTTTTTAATATTTAACACTTTACAACCCTAAATTACATACTGAAAATTCAAAATTACACACTTAGATTTTAAAAAGATACACGGAGATGAAATAAATAGAAAAAAGACACACGTAGAAGTATAAATAGATGTAAATATATTCTGAGGCGAATGCTTCTTGTATACGTTTCTTTTATAGATAGATTTCTCATAAAACCATGCAAGTACAAAGGTTACAGAGAAGTTATATAAGTATAGATAGAACAACCTACTCAAACACGCCTGGGCCTAAAAATGTGTACTCCACTTTCTTTTTGATGAGATTATCAAGAGTCAGAGATGCAAACTGATGTTTTAAGAATAAATCTGGTCTTTCTTTTAAGATTATCGGCGGTATTTATGCAAAAAAAAAAATCCACGAGAATCGACTGTTTCTAGGTACCGTACTATAGCTTAAAAGTTTACATACACACCAACGCTGAATTTGATAATATATGTAAAAATACATACAATAGATGCATTTACTCCGATATGAGGCACATTCATTAAACTTTTAAAGCCCACAGTATTAGGTGTAAACAATTCAAATTTACTTATCTCGCCTTTCTTACATTATTCTCTAACAAAGAACTTCTTTTTTTGTGTTTTAATTTTAACTGTGTATCCGCCTACAGAAGAGTTTTGTAGCTCAATGACATTGGCCTATTCCTATTGTTACAGTAGTATATATAATAGGCATTAAATGTCACTGCATTTTTCTCTTTGAACAGTTTGTTCAAGTGGTTTTTTTTTAAATTTTGATAAAAATGTTCACTATTTGGTTATATTTTGTGAAAGTAAAAGGGTATTTTCTTGCTCTTTTAGTCAGGACAGTTTTTTTTCTATACGTTGAATCAATTATTTGTTTTTATTAAACATTTAACGCCATATTAAAAATTTACGAGTTGTGTCCCCTAGGTGTCAGATTCAGTATGAGCGCATAAAAAAGTACACACAAATGTCGGTGGGTAACTACAAAATTCCGTGCGAATTTTTCAGTTACTTCATCTCAGTTTGTAATTTTCAGTTATCAGTGTTTAATTTTTAATTTGCATTGCGTAATTTTCAGTCTTTTTAAATGGATGTGAAGTTAGCAGCCGGTTCGTTATTCGTTATTCGATATTCAATATCAAACCGCCTGCTAGCAGTCGGTTGGATATTCAAATTCATTTGAAAATCATTAAAAAATATAATATTTTATAACATAAAAAGCATGATTTTTATAGTTGAAAGGGGCGAAAAGATAAATAGGAAATCGTCTTATGACCCGAATCTTTGTCTCGAATTTAAAACCCTTACCAATGCTTAAGTAAGTTGCATATTTGTCTTTATGATATATAGGTTTTTATTAATAAAACGACGTCAAAAAATTTATTTATCTCATATTTATTAAAACAAAATCAAAAACCGATCACTCTAGAAACATATAGAACTATAAATAGAAATAAATATGGAGAGCCCAAAACACAGAAATATATAGTGAAAACCTACCTGAGACCGCTTAAATGAGGGTTAAACCCCCTGGTCTTTCAAAATCCATACAATTCAATTAAATCATAGACTCTGTACATATAAAGGTTGTATCAAAAGGATTTCCTAGATTAATATCATCTTCGATATCTACGGAGGGCTTAGATTGTCACCTTTTAGCTAAAAATTGTAAAAATTTTAGGTCGAAGGGCACAGGGCAATGATTTTCACTATATATTTCTTTTTTGGGCTTTCCATAAAAATGATATTTATATTCCAAAATCTTTCTAGCTAGATCGGTTTTACTTTTTGTTTGAAGAAATATCACATATAAAAGTACATCTTTGAAGTTCATTTATTGACAAAAATCTATATTACATAAAGACAAATATGCCAGTTAGAAAAGGGTTTATATTCGAGAATTTACGGCAGTTAGAAGAGGTCAAGAAACGGTTTCCTACGTTTCTTGTCAGTCCTCTAGAGTAGGAAATCATGCTTTAATGTTAATAAGTATTTCTTTTTTTATATGGTTATTGAACAAAATTTTGAATATCCAACCGACTGATAGCAGCCGGTAGGATATCGAATATCGAACAACGTACCGGCTGCTAAATTCACATACATTGTTCTCATGCATTGCTATTTGCTTAGTGCAAATAAGATAGCAGCCGGTTGGATATCGAATATCGAACAACGAACTGGCTGCTAAATTCACATACATTGTTCTCATGCATTGCTATTTGCTTAGTGCAGATAAGATAATGTTTTAAGTATTGTGCCATTTGTGTTTATTTAGGCCAAGAAAGAAATATCAATACAATTACTGCTTTTTGGTAAGGTAAATATGTGGTTTTATTGACTATTGAAAAAAAGAAATAATTGATATTCTCAAAGGCCAATGACCGAAGTGATATATTTTTTTCAAAACCAGTTAAACCACGTTTTTACCGAAATAAAATAAAATTCAGTAATTGTTTTATTCCGTACTCCGAGAGAAATATATTTACCAAAACCAATTGTACATTAAACGTTTTTTTTTACCAAAATGATGTACACGTAGAAGCACTCGAAGTTTTGCGCGGTGAATATTATTGTTCCGCATGTGAATATTCTTATTTATTCAATTCCCATTCATATTGAAAAAAAACACCATAAAGTTATATCAATATGGAATACATATATCTATTCAATTTTGATATACCTTTAGTGGGTTTTCATGAATATGCTCATGGGATGTTGAATAAATAAGCATATTCACTTGCGGAAAAAGGAGAGTAACTATATATGAGACAATATCTGAAAAAGTCTCATTGTTGGCAATAAGAAAAAAAAAAAAAATCTTTAGATCCGGTATTTTAATAACAGTTCTTTCGTGTTACCAAAGTGAATCAATTTTTCTAAGTTTCTAATGGGAATAAGGAATAAGTTTAAGACACTATTTTTGGTTTACTAGTATATCCTGCAATAGTTTACCAAATGCCAATTATTGATTTTAGCATTTGCAATACAAAAGGTTTTATAAATATCCTAAAATATAGTCAGGTATGTCGGTAACATGAAATTAAGTATCTTGAGTAACTGGACAACGGTAACAGGACATAGTTTGTAACAGAAAGGATTCTTTTCTCCAATAAATGATTTATTTTATAGTTAAAGAAAAATACATCATTTCAGATTAATCACAATTGGAAGATAACAGCAAACAATGTCATTTATCCTTTGAAACTGTATTTGCAAGATGAAAAATCTGCCTAGGTAATGAAAAATTCTAAAATAAATTCCTTTCTGTTACTGTCTACTATACTAAAATTGCACAATGATCTCTGCTGTCATCAAAAACAAAATACCTATTTTTTTCATTCAATATACTGTATATTATTTTGAACATTATTTAATATGGTGATGATAACTTATATTAAATGAAATACTTGGCATACAGTAGATTAACTTTTTGATTCATCAGTGAAATTGTCCTTAACATCCTTCCTGTTACTGATTATGGTTATGCTGTTAATTTCAATCAGGTCACATGACAGAACGTAACAGAAAGGAATTACGCAGTACTTTTTGTCCATTTACTGGAATTGTGTATAAGTTTACTTCCATCTACATTTCCATTTGATAAGATACTATAAAACCACATGCACTTGTATAGTGCTTACAATGAAATGTTCTCAGAAGGTAAACAAAAAGGCTGTAACAGGAGAGAACAACAAAATTATTTTTCTCCAAATTCTGATCTTTGGGGAGTTCATATTTTTTAAACCGGTTGCTATTCACCTAAACATATGGAGTCATACATTTAAAAAATGATGCTCCTCACAAATAAATTTTTGGTCTTTCAAACATGTCCACAGGTGGAAAAAACCAAGCGGTGACAGGAGGGAAATTACCCCTGGGGACAACATTTAAAACACCCTTAAAAATACAAAATTTTCTTACATGCTTTAGTTATAACAAAACCATACCAGTGATGGAGAAGTTTTTTTTTATAATCTATCAGATTTGTGAAAATCGGAAGGCTGTTTACTTAATTTAGATATTCTTTGAATGATTTAATTTTCAGAAAATAACAGGGAACAACATGATTTTTCGGGGGTTGACCATTTAAATTATAATATTTTATTAGAAGAAATATTAAAAAGAATGTTTAATTGGTTGCAGTTGGTGCATTATATACTCTAGTATATACTCTAGTTAATACTGTAACTTAAAATTTTCCAAAAAGATGCCTGAATAAAAAAATAATTGCTGGTAAAGTGTGGGACATTAAAATTAGACTTTTTCAGATATTGTCTCATTATATATTTCTCTCAATGACACTCAAAACGGACAGTGCAAAATTGTTTAGAGCACATTGAAATTGTACCGAATTGTTCACAAGTGATGCAGATATTTACCTTTGTTCAACACGTGGATAAATAGGAATGACAAAGTAATATATACATAATCCAAGTGCCGTGCTCGACCAAGTAGGGGTGTTGCTATGATCTAACAGAAGCAAGGACACAAGTCCCGCTGAGGGACGAATAAAATTTGCTAACACAAATATGAAGATCTAATATTTGCGTTCTAAATTTAAGACGTACATGCTAGATAGATAAATGGCCTACTAGTAGATTTCATGTAAGATTCTATGCACACAAAATGATAACAAGACGAAATAGATAAATTGGTCAGATTCAAATGTTTGTGATGCAATAATCAAAGATTGAATAGTGCATTGAATAAAAATTCGACTACATAATATCAAGAACAAAATTTGCCTTATTTCGACTTACCTTTTTATTGGAATCTCTGTATCATCTACCCTTTCTTTGACTAGATCACCATTTGGAAAATTTCTTTTTTCAATAAAATAAAATTTCTCTTGTTTATCCAGACATCATTTGACAAAATAAATGTCTTTTGAAGTTTCACATCAACATTTTGTCAAAGAAATCTTGAACACATATCTCTTTCTTTTTGGTCTGTATGTAGAAGAGAGGACGAAAAAGGGAAATGTGTGGAATAAAAAACAGCCGAAACAAAAAGCAGAAAACAACCAACGTGCATAAACGCCCGTTACGGCTCTTCAACGCAGAGAAAAAAATCCCGCACCCGGTAGTGGGCTGCAGCTGGCCACAACACAGTGTTGTAAATTTGATTATTTCGACGAAATGGACTCCACACTAAACACTGAAACATGTTTACGAATTGGAAAGAACACACAAGACTAACAAAGGCTACAGGCTCCTGACTTGGGACAGTTATAAAAATACGCAAGGATTAAACATGTTTTGTGAAGATCTAAACCTACCATATACTTCTAGTCAAGAAAGAATAAACACATAAACAGCAAAATGCACAGTAAAACTCAGTTCAGAAGAAGTCTGAGTCCAGTCTTAGAAAATGTAACAAAAGAAACTAACGAAAATTATATAGAAATTACAAGAGAACTATCAGAGAACTATCAGCATTTAAGAATTGAATGCTTCTTTTTGTAACTTTATTGGGGTGTAAAAGCGTTGACCGAAGTACATTTTGTATGAAGCGCGGAAGCGCTTCATTCTAAAAATGTGCGCACGGTCAACGTTTTTACAACCCTATGAAGTTACAAAAAGAAGCATTCAATACTTATAATTACATATTTTAGCTAGGATTATGAAAACACGAATTTACTATTATTATGTAAGTAAGCTTTTATGTTTGTTGTAGTTCAATATTTCTGGGTTCTCGGTCATAAAACTTTACCCAGTGCTCGGAGTACGAAATTAGTGCTCGAAACACAAAATCTAGTTATTTGATTGGTTGATTCTTGAGTCTGAGTACAAACATTGTACTCGACTTGAACGTTTTATGAGGCCAGTTGTTCCGATGTTTTCTTGTATATAATTGATGTCTTCTTCTCGATTTCAGGTTTTAACCCGAATTTGATTTCTTTTAATCTATTTATTACTTTTGAACAGCGGTTTAATTCTTTTGTCTATATTTATATTAAAAACCCTGGGTAAATAATTTTTCAGCAAAACATATTTCTTTCGTTAAAGTCAAATATAGTATTTAATTTGAATATTGAAAAAATATGAGTATATATCAAAATAAAGCTACAAGAGTTTTGGTACCTTTATTTTTAAAGGCAAGTTGTTTGAAGGTGTAGATTACACAAGTCATAATACAAAAATATACATGCATCTATATTGATATTTGACAAACAAATATCTTTTTAAATTCAATTGATTTTATTTATTGTTTAATAGTTGTAAGATTTGTCTCATTCATGCAAAGTTACTAAAAAATATCCTATCTTACATTTACTCCCGCTCAAAAAATAATGCAAAAGTATGTGATAAGCCACTATATTGTTTATTTTGATACCCAGTTGGACTTAAACCTCGTTTAGATAACAAGCATTGTTTGGCATCGGGTTTTTCCATTCTAACAAGGACTATAAAAGTGTGTAATTATTCTGATGTTCATACCAGATGGCGATCCTCTGAGAGTCAAAACTTAATAACTGGACATTACATCAATACAGCTTGTGTTCATATAAGCTTACTAACAACACACGACGTAAGTACTTTTTAAACCATGAGTTTGAGTAAAACACAATAACCCTGATTTACAGTAACTATGTTAATTACTACATTTTGTATATATGTTAGTGAAATTAGGCATTAAGCTTAAATCCTAGGCAATAATCTAACGACCAGGCATTAAGTTATTGCTTGAAATTTTCAGGCATTAAGCTTAAATCCTGAAATCTGATGATGATTATTCATCCTATTGCCAAATATAATTTTAGGCAATAAGTAAACTCTGGAATTTATGCATTTTTGGTGATTTATTCTTGATATAAAGTCGTTTCTTAATCATATTTCTAATATTTCATGTTTTAATATACATTCATTTGACAAATCTTCAAAAGTAAGTTTATTTAGTAATTTTGATAGTTAAAAACATAATTACTTTGTACTTTTTCATGGTTTTACAAAATATTACGAAGATTTAAAAAAAGTGATGGTATCCAATTAAAAAGGGGGGAGATAGAATAATTATAATATTTAATTGAAAATTTGTACAATTCACTAGTCGAGCTGGTTTGAACTGGTCAAAAGTAGACAAAATTAAGATATGATTTTTTGCTCATAACATTTTCCAATTTTTTTATTAGATAAGTAAATTTTCAGTTCACAATTCCATTTCTTTTTAATGGATAAGTAAATTTTCTTGGTTGACAGTTCCACAACTTGTGATAACAAAATTATTTTAACACAAATTTCTATCATGTGTTTATATTTCTAAATTATTATTTGATGCGTTTTAATATAAATATTGTAAGTTATTAGTGATTTTATTTCTGGTCTCTTGTGGACAGTCGTTTATTAGCAATCATACCACATGATCTTTTTTTATATTTAGGATGAAACTGGGCCCTGTGGTTTTGCATCGGTAAAATTCGATTTTTGTCCTTTGCTCATATTCAAACCTATATTGCAGTAATAAAATAAAATATTTAAAGTACTCAGAGTTAATATGAAAGATGCATGATTACATATTTAAGTTGTTGAACTATTTATAATTAGTTTGTTCAATTCTTATATAAAACTCAGTTGTTATATTTTTTTTACTTATGTTTTGTTTCAAAGAGTTTAAATGTACAATTATAATATCAAAATTATTTATCGTCCTTATATTTAAAACTAATAATTATTTTCTAATCGTTTTTTTACAAATTAAAGTTATTGGTTAAATTTGATACAATATTTCATTTTTTTACATTTGCTATTTTCTTTTACACCAATACTTAAGACAGCAATTAGGACATACTATCTAAGATGATCATCAGATAGCTTCGATGTGCATGATGAGACATGTCCTTAATTTACCATAAATTTTGTCCTAAGAATTATCTTATAGGACAGATCTGAGGACAGTTTCGATAAACCGGCCCCAGTTCTCATAATGTTATTATTTAACAAAATATTTTTATTTAAATGAATAAAAGTCTTTGATTTACTCGCATTTATATTTTATGCATTAAGCTTAATGCCTGCACACATTTTTCAGGATTTAAGCTTAAATCCTAGGATTTAAGACTAATGCCTAACATCATTTAGGCAATAGTCTTACTGCCTAGGCGTAGCTGATTGCCTATGATTTAAGCTTAATGCCTAATTTCACTTATTGCCGCTAACATATATATCATTACATAATTGTGTCTAATCTTAATTATATCAAAAAATAAGCTTGTCGACTGGAATACAAATGATAAAGTAAGATATGTATCTATTAGAAGACACATATCACCATTTCTATTAATAAATAAGGATATGTTTTATTCTAAAAAGAATTAGCTTATTTCCGTATCCCGTATTTTTTATATAGATTAGACCGTTGGTTTTTCCGTTTGAATTGTTTTACACTAGTAATTTGGGGGCCCTTTATAGCTTTTTTGTTCGGTGTGAGCCAAAGCTCCGTGTTGAAGGCCGTACATTGACCTATAAAGGTTTACTTTTATAAATTGTTATTTGGATGGAGAGTTGTCTCATTGGCACTCACCCCACATCTTCCTATATCTATGGTTATGATATTCAAATGATATTGTTGAAAATATGTAAAGTGTTTATAACTTATCAATTCGTTAGATGTGTTTTAGCTTTTGATTTTGTCATTTTACTTTGGACTTTCTATTTTCAAATTTCTCATTTGTTTGTTTGTTTTTATTTTACTTTGTATGTGACTTGATATTTTTGGTATCTTAAGTGCCTTATCTTTGGATGTTATAAAGTTTTATAATTTCAATTTCAATGATTATGCAAAATCAGGTTTCTTCTTGAATGTAGATAATGAACTTGAAATACACATGCGATGTTAATCTTTGGTAAAACTCCCCGATATTTTTTTTAGAAAAGGAGTTATTTTCTATTATTCATCGGAATTTGTACGGATATAACGTATTGCCTTTTGGATATTTCTATAGACACTTTCTTGAAAAAGTGTTCATCCATGGAAATAATTCAAAATACGATATTGAATGACGATCAGTGAAACGACTGATACTAATGGTTTTTTTTTATGAAGGACCGCAGTTAATATTTTTGGAACACAAACTATCTCATTATTAGCTTTTATTTTCGAGTCGAAATTTTCATCTTTTAAAATGTAGTATCTAGTCTACTTAAATTCAACAAAAATATCCGCATTTTCATTTCCGATACGAATGTTAAGGTTCAGCTATTACCAATTTATGAAACACAAATATTTCACGGTAAGATGTCCTTATAATTTTAATTGATACGATATTCTCGTGCTTGTATTTCCTATCATGATTTATAATATCATATATGTTCCTTACGTCGTAGCTACAATCCCCTTCCCTTCCATGAATATGACCTACCGAATTAGACTATTCACCTGGTTTGTAATACCATAAGTAACACGACGGGTGCCCCATGTGGAGCAGGGTCTACTTACCCTTCCAGGACACATGAGATCGACCCCAGTTTTTAGTGGGGTTCTTGTTGCTTAGTCTTTTTAGTTTTATATGTTGTGTTATGTGTACTATTATTTGTCCATTTTTAGCCATGGCGTTGTCAGTTTATTTTTGATTGATGATATCATTCGCCCCTCTTCTACACTAAAATGTATCACACTAAAAACAGCATTACATGTAGATGCAAGATTTATTTAATTCCTTGTTATTGCCGTTGAACTAACTACGACTACTCTCAGATCTATCCTTCGTGTTTTTTTGTTGTTGTTGGATTGTACAAGTACCCGGCCACGTCCAGTGTGTTTTTGATAGATGTTTTGCTATTTGTGTCCATCTGATAGATTAAACCTTTTTTTAACTCATTTTATAGTTTGTTCTTTTGAAATACTGTTACGCCACTGACCTAGGTTAGGGGAGGATTAGGATCCCGCTTACATGTTTAACCCAGTCACATTCTGGATGTATATGCCTGCCCCAAGTCAGGTGCCTGTAATGTAGTTGCTGTGTTTTACATATTTGTTTTTCTCTCATGTTTTGTTTAATCGTTTGAATTTGATTTACATAAAGTTTGTCTTTTCGGGGCCTTTGAAACCTGACTATGCGATATGACCTTTGCTCATTGTTGTAGGCCGTAAGTTGAATTATAGGTTTATTTCTGTATCATTTGGTCTCTTTTGAAAAGTTGAAAGTTTCAATTGCAATCATACCAAATTTTTTATACACATAACTCATTAACATAAATGCATATTTTTTTCACTCTCGAAATACCACTTAAAGACACAAGTAAAATATACTTTCTATCCAATTACAAGAAAGACGCATGTATCCAATGCCTGTTCATGAAAACTTTGGTAAGTGAGTGGATGGACTGCTTATTCTTATAATTTGCTTGTAAATTATTGGCTTTAAATACGGGTAAATTGACAGAAGAGTTATTTGGATTTTTGCTGACTTTGTATACATTTTTTAAAATATTCAAAATTGATTTGTAATACCTATAAGCTGTATTGCTTTTGGTTTGAAATAAAGTATTAAACATAAAAGAGTATAAAATTTATAAGAATTTTGTCAAAGTTACATCCATGGCGATGCATAGGAACTATATTGTTTTAAATATGAACCACTTTCTGGTGTGTTCTTTGACACGATTGTGTGTTATTAAAATCCTGATTCAACGGAATGTTTCTACAAGCCATACAAGTACGAATCTACTGTGACAAGATTTCTCAACAATTATGTTTTCATTATTGATGTTTTCTTAAATAATATGTTTTTTAATAAAACACCATTGCTCTCACAATTGAGTTGTGAGATATTGTCCTTTGGCCCATTAACATGTCTAACAATGTCATTGTCCTACATGTTCATTCCTTTTTCACAATTAGTAGATCATTTTGCCTTGGTTTTATATGATAGAGATGTTTTTTGATCAATATATGACATGATATTGTTATAAACATGAACGCTTAAATACATTTTAAAAATATATGCTTTAAAATACACCGTTTAGTTCAGAAATTGTTGCCATATATTAGATACAGACATCATTATTAGTTGGCATTAATATCTGACATGTCCAATGGAATGTCAGAAGTGTCCTATTTCTCCTGACGAATAGAAAATATGATGATATTTTAGAAGAATTTTTTCAGCTAGTGGAACATAACCAATTTATCAGAAAAATTACACTGGTTATATAACAGTTTGACAAACACTAATTTTGATCATTGAGAAGCTTAATATTCCCTTAACAACACAACGTAATTAAAACGTTTAGCTGATTTTACAGAGTTATCTCCCTGTAGTGTTAGGTACCACCTTAAAGTGGATTTAAAACCTTACGAACGATAGGACATTGTATTTTGATTCTTAAGGACTTCCGTGTAGTATTTACTTCATACTTCCATCACATTGGTGGCTGCTTTGTTGGTACAAATACAAAACGCTTTGCGTGTACTTTGATTTTGTTTGAATTACTAGAAATTGGCGTATTACTTATTGTTTTATTTATTACTAAATAATTTCTAAATGTAATACTTTAATATCAACAGTAAAGAGACATTAATCCAAATAGATGTATCCCGTTTACACCCGGATTCATGTGGTTAAAAAAAAATATGATAATACATGTAAATGTTGTACAAGCAAAATCAAGGATGTAATATTTTTTTTTATTAATCTTGATAAAGATATTCTCTGTTGTGTCTTTATCGCATTTCTATCTCCATGATATATGACCTGAACATATTTGATCAAATAAATAACTTTTGAGAGAAAAAAACTTTGGTAGGGAGAATAAAAATTGCACATCTTAAATTTCTGTGATATATTTTGTTTCCGTTGCACAATTGGTGTAGATAACAAAGCAACTGATTCAAAAACATAGTTGAGGGGGATTTGACGCATATTTAAATTGAAATTTGCACATCGATGCGATCTAACGCATTTATATGCCTGTGCTTCTGACATCAGGATCATCTGGCTTGAAAGGATGATTTAGTGGAGTCCTTTGTTTTGGTCATTTTAAATAAAGCAAAAGTAAAATCATTGTGTAGTAAATAATAAAATATCATAATAGGCCAATGTTGTTGAGATATTTAAGATATTTTTGTAACTTAATTAGTTTCCCAAATTTTGTTTCAAGACATAAAAAATAATGTGTAGTTATTGATTTTATATATATAAATAACAAATGATATCCTAAAATTAAACTTGCCATTGCCCTATAGATTTTAATCTTTCAAAAAACTTATAAGAACTTGCTTTCTGTAAAAATGAGTCCTCGTATCTCTATAATTTGTTTATTTCTTTTGTTTTGTTAGTTTGTTGTGCGTACCACTGAGATGAGCAATCTATTACTAGTTAAACTGATTCTGCTTCATATCTAATTGAAATATAAACATTTTAAAAATCCATTACTTCCAAAAATTATCATTAAAGAACTTATCAAAACGTCACAATAGATTATTATACTATATTTTTTCATGAAGATATGTTACTTAATTGTTATGGGGAAGGCAATATCAATAACCTTTGGGTAAACGTACGATCAAGACATGAATATAGAATTATGACATTTTGACTTTTTTTATAGTAAATTTATAAGAAAGTATATCCTGCGAGTCCATTATGTTTCGCTGATACTTGAGTTGATGAATTAATTATCTAGACAGAAAATACAATTTTCCTTTTTGTCGGCAATTAGTTTTCAGGTTGATAAGGGTCTTAAAAAATATAGAATTTTTGAATAATTTACAAAAATGTAGTTTTATCATGCCTTTTTAAAAACATTTAGTAAAAATTGTTTGTCACAATACAGATTGTACAAAATTGTCAGATTTTGTATATATTATGCATTGAACATCCAATTTTAAGATAGCTCTTATAAATATAACAGGCTTTCATATTAGAAAAGAAAAAAAATGGGTCACCGGACATTCTTGCTACATATCAAAATATGTAAATTCACACAACACTTTCTATCATAAAAAAAATCGTAATTTGAGTTATCGTCCCTTATAGGGTAAACTTGAAATAAAATTAATTAAACAAAAGTTTTGTGTTATTTAGAGGATACAGTTATAAATATGATAAAACACATAGTTTTCTATATTAACATGAAAAGTCTTAATCATAAATTACATTTTCAATGTGCCATTTAAATAAAGATCTAGACCTAGTGTTATTTGCTACTTCAAAATCTAAGATGGAAGAAGATACAGCCACACTAACTGTATGTTTTTTGGTTGAAAATATAAAGAAACATAAATTTTAAAGTAAACTCCCTGGAGTCGATCAAAGTGTTTGAATATTTTTTCTATTGTATGAATGAAGTGGCGTGCATTGCATTGATACATTTACGCGGGTGGAACTGAGCACGTGATGTTGCTGCACTGCTACATGACGTCATTGTCTAATATTTTCGAGGATCAAGTCCTGTCTACAATCCTAAAAATATTTTGAAGTAAGATCAAATGGAAAATATATAAGTTGCCGATAAGACCATTACCATGATTATCAGATCTAGAACGTATTTCATGGTAGAAAGAAGATGGACAAACCAAAATACAACAATTCATTAAATGATAAAAGTGGACATTGCATAGCATACGCATACAGACACCGCATTCAATTCAGGAAAGCAATAAGTAAACAAGTTTGAATATGAGACGACTGCGCAATGCTCATCAACATTATTTTTTCTACGTTTTTGAATTCCATTTACTTCGTTTTGAAGACGATACTCGGTCACATACACATATTGATAAAGAACTATTTGTCATTGAAAAAAAAATATCTGTAAAAACTTGATAAACAAAATATTATATTACACAATGTTGAGGACAAGATTTGTAAACGTCAATCAATGTGTCACAAGATCATAACGACCTTCAATTCATAACCCACTTTAAAGTATCGAAGCAACTGAGCTATTGGACAAACGTATAATTAAGACATATTTCACACGCTTGGATTTTCGTTAATCTATGATATGTATAAATCAAAATGACAGCATTTGTAAAATAAAAACTTAATCAGTAATCATACAGCGATCAAATGGTGATAATGTGAAACCTATGGTTAAAGTTCATGAACTAGTAACAGATTAATTCATTTGAAACAAAAAGTACTTATCTTTTCTGCTACAGAATATTTCCACACACTGTGTAAGTATGTATATAGGTTTTAACTAGAAGATGATTGCTCAGCAATATTTTGCCTAGAGAAAACAAAATGGTGGAAGGCAGATACTCCTGATTCGTAATATTCCTTACCTCTCCTAATGTTAACATAATCATGCAACCCTAGCATTCAAATCAGAAAACAACATGAAGTTCAAATTGTTCAGCTTAATGGGTCATATGCTTGAAGTATAGACTTTAGGTTCTGAAGTTGTTTATTCTTGCAATTACGTGTTTCAGATTTTTTTTTAAATTTGTCTATGTAAATTATTATTTTCATTGTTTAGTCTTTTTTGAGAAATATCCATATGACAATGCTCGGTACTTACACATTCAAATATTGTGTTATTATTGGTTATTGTACATTTGCTGTGGGATTTTTTTCTGTCTTCTTCCGTGTATGCCCATGCGCTTTGTATACATGCCATTTTGTTGTCTAAGTTAACATAATTGTTTGTTTTATAGCGACTTAGTTTATAACACAAAGTTGACTGCTGTTCCTTTAATTTTAATCAGGTCTATTTATTTTGTTCTTAAATTGTTGTCAATATGATAAAATGTATACGACTAACATGTAAACACACTCATTATAGATACCAAGAAGAAATTTTGTTTGTACGCTAGACACGCAATTCGTCTAAAAAAGACTCTTCAGTGACGATCGATTCTAAAAAAAGTTAAAAACGCCAAAAAAAAAATCGAAAAAGTTGAAGAGCAATAAGAAGTTTATATAGCGTTTAAACCAGATTTTATTGACCATTCTATTCTTCAGAAAATGCGTTCCACGTCAGGAATATGATATTTGTATTCCATTCGTCTAATGTGTTTGAGCTCTGGACGTTGCCATTTGATAAGGAACTTTCCGTTTTGAATTTACCTGGGAGTTCGTTTTTTTCCTTTTATTTTACTTCTTACTAAAATGATACATAGTGTTTTTTTATGTGCATTGTGACTAGCTGTATAGAATGCATGTCTTTATCATCGAGAACAAGATCAAACAGCTATGCAATGCTGTTAAGTACAAATCCAAATTGTATTATTATAAGACCCGTAACATGAACAAGGATCGATTTTTTCTGAGTTTAATTTCTCTTTACTGTGGAATATTATTTAAAAAAAGGTCTACAGCTAACGTAAAATCAAAACCAGAAGAGCAATGAATCAGGTTAACCATTATCTACTGGTTCTGAGGACAGTGTTTTTTTTTTTTTATCTGAGACACTAACTATTTCCAGACGAGGGTTAATCTTGAGACACTTTATTGTCTTTATAATGCAACTCTAACAACTAGTCCAAGTTAAACATTTATTTTAAATCATCAGCTTTAATGAATTTGGAGCGGGCAACGTTTAACTTCTCAGAATTATTTTCTGACGCCATCAATAAAACTCAACAGAAAAGAAATGTACGCGTCATAAAAACATGAAAAATGCGATATATATTGTTAGTGGCTCTATATCACAAATGAATATACGGTCGATGCAGTTTCAATATCAGTATAAACTATTGTAAAAAGTCTTTGGGAATGAATCAGGATATATTATGTCTGATGTGTACACTTACATCTTGTTTCGTTAAATTGAGATAGTAGTTGGGGAATGTGTCAAAGAGACAACAACCAGACCAAAAAGCAGATAACAGCCGAAGGCAACCTATTGGTCTTCAATGCAGCGAAAAATTTCTGCACCCAGAGGCGTGATTTAGCTAGCCCCTTAACACAAATGTATACTAGTTCAGTGATAATAAACGTCATACTGAACTCAATAATAAAAAAAAACTAAAATTAAATATCATACAAGACCAACAAAGGCCAGAGACTCCTGACTTGGAACAGGCGCAATAATAAACATGTTTTTTTTAGATCTCGCCCCTTGTAAACACACAACAATACGCACAGTAAAACGCAATCCAAAGGAACATGAAGAAGTGCGAGTCCGATGTCAGAATAGGTCACATGAAACTAAACAAAATGACAATGATACATACATTAATAAAAGGAATACTGACATTCTAGGTCCGGAGCTCAATTAAACTGAATATTAAGCACAATCCCTCTCGTTAGGGGTTTAGTTGTTTACCCTCATAAAACTGAAAAGAACATAACCCGTATCATGCCAAAAACTTGTTTTATAATAAATGTGTTTATTTCCGATAGAAAGACCCTATTAGTGAATCAATTCTAAAGCTAAAATATCCAATCTTTAATGACCTGACAACAATATCGGAACTACCGTATATCCCGTCGTAATAAGTCTGTTTAAGGGTTTTGTTAGCTTTGAGGTGAATGCTGTCATTGTTTGTGCAAGTAAAAATATGCAAATATACTAATATATTATTTAGAGTAACATCCTATTGGGGCATGGTACACCTAAATGTAACTTTTGAAATGTCACAGTTTGTGACAGCTTTTAAGATAAAAAGCACGTGTTTACAAGTCTGAATGAGATAATCTAATTATTTTAAAAATGTCTGTGTATCTCGTCGTTCAAAGTGCACTGAAGTACTTCAAAACATTGTTCAAAGTATATCAAACAAATAGATATCATGAAGGAAGTATACAATTCGCACACGTCGTCCTTGATGAAAGGTTAAGATTTGAGATAATCACGAAATGAAAGAAAAATAACAATATCACTTAGACTAAAACGTACGTGATGAAATAGAAACAGATTGAATATAGCACGTTATTTATCTGTCTGTCTGTCCGTCCGTCTGTTCGTCTGTCCGTCTGTCTGTCCGGCGTAAACATGTCGCATCGTAACTTGAGAACGACTTATCTAAATTTCATGAAACTTAACACAGTTGTTTTTTAAGATGGTCAAATGATCTGTATACTTTTTGGTGAAAATAAGATTTAAACTTTTTGAGTTACGGCACTTTGTAACTAAAACAGGGGTGTGTTTTTTTTCATAAGTCGCACCGTATCACAAAAACTATTCTTGATTATTGCTTAAAGCTTTACACACTATTTAGTTATATTAATCTTAATATCTGTATACTTTTTGGTGATGATTCAAAATTTCATTTTTGAGTTATTGAGTAGTTTGTAAAAAAGGGGAAGTTTTTTTTTACATGTCGTGCCGTATCTTAAAAACAATATATGATTATTGCTTAAAACTTTACACACTTCTTTGTTATATTAATCTTAAGATCTGGATACTTTTTTGGTGATGACTAAAAGTTTCATTTTTGAGTTATTGAGTATTTTGTAAAAAAGGGGAGTTTTTTTTTAAAAAGTCGCGCCGTATCTCAAAAACAACTTATGATTATTGCTTGAAACTGTACACACTTCTGTGTTACAATAATCTAAAGATATGTATACTTTTTGGTTTGATTCAAAATTTTATGTTAGTGATATTTGTAAAAAAAAAAGGGTTGGAAAGGGGGGGGGGGTTCACTTGTCCCGCAATGTCTCAAAAGCAATAAATGGTAATTGCTTAAACCTTTCTCAGAAACTATTTATGATAATGGCATAAAACTTCCACACAAGTCGTCGGGCGTATCATGCGCTCATGGCGCAGCTGTTTATTTATATAAAAATATATATTTTGGGGTGAAATGGCAAGCATCCAATTCACTTAAGTTTTGGTGAATAGTTGTCTACACCACATCTCCTTATTTTTTCAATTTATAGAACATTTTATAACATTAACATGATTAAGGTATAAACAAATATGAGTGAACAGATTCCAACATAAAACTACTAGGATGTTAACAACTGTCTTTCAGAATTTAAAACTGTTGAAAACATGAAGATCTTTATATAAAATGCAAACCGTACATGAATAAAACGTTTTAATCGAGAGAGTAAACCTTAAGTAAGTGAATTGGTTTTGTTTCCATGTGATATTTGAATTAGGAGATAACTGTATTGTATTTAAAGCTTGGCCTTCGTAAAACGTATATTCTACCGTCGCAAATTGAGTTTACCTAGCTAACGGATATTTGCGACATTAAAATCAAGTTTTACGAAGGCCAAGCTTGAAATACAATACAGTTATCTCCATTATAATGCCAAATATTAAAATAGATGTCATTTAATAAATATTTTGGCTTAAAAATGGCATAGATGAAAAATTCCGCGAAGCTGTTGCATTGTCTTTAGCATCTAAACAATGTGACGTCATGTGTTTACTCTGGTTGTCAAACATGAATACTAAACATATATTAACTTTTCCTACGCTTCAGAATGGTTTCAATATAGACTTAAAGAGGATTGTGAGGCTCAAAATGTGAATATCTTGTTTATTTGTTGAAAAATTACATATCCCAGAATTCAAAATGGTGGCTTTCTTAGTTACGGACTGGTAGAACGTGGAATCTAACCCCTCAAAATATTTATCAACGTCCAATGAAAATTATCGTTACAAACTAATTGCATTAGAATAATTAATTGATGTGAGCATTTATCATCAATTGGCATCCGTCTTCGTCCGTCCTCTGTCATCAGTCCGTGGTCGTAACCTTATAAGAAAAGTATTCTTTGAGACTACTTGGCTAAAATTTGTCTCAATAAAACCAGAAACAATTTCGTCAGTTTTCTTCTGATATTTCTAATCTACGACTGCGTATCATTTGCCTCTTTTTAACTTAAGTTTCTGTATTGTTTTAATAAAAGAAATGAAAAATATTGCACTTCCTAACTCAAAAATGTATTTCCACTGTTTAAGCCTTCGAAATTGTTTACCTTCTTTTTAAACATAATTTTAAATTGACACTTCGTTTTGAAATTAAAAATAAGAAACTGCCTTAAAATTCAATTTAACTGTGCATTATTTGTATTTTGTATCAAACCAGTTTATAAGATTTAAAACAGTATATCCATATATATTGTTAAAATGTATAAACAGAAAGCTTTTATTTTTTGGCTGGTTTTATTGAATAGAAATTTAAACCCTGTTAAGTCGTAGGGCATATAAACATATAAACAAAATACACAATTTTAACGTACAAGCATAAAATATGAATGTCGAGATTCAAATAGTTTTATTTAGTTTTTATTTGATGTTTGTTTTGTCTTTCGATACACATGACCACATCTTACTCCAGTAATCTTCTAATTTAATTGTAAATAATCTGCAGTATTAATTAAAGTTTTTATTGCAACTACATATATTGATCTTTACAATGTTGTATATTTTGACAAAAAGAACAAATAATTTTCGAATATATCATTGCAATATACATGATAGAAGATTGCAGGTTTCTGTCTGACATAACACTGTGTTACAGTAAATAATAAACCAAAAAAAAAACCCAATCCTTTTGCGGATATATGATTCATAAATATCTGCATAAAAAGTAAAATCACAAAAAATCATATGTTCAATATGGGGTTATTATTAGGGAACTTAAAAGATTTATGTAAACACCTGAATGATATACATTTCGTGTAGTAAAATTATGAGAACCTCAGTTCAGCATACCGCTGAAATTCTCTACATTTAAGCCTGTATAAAGCTACCATTAATCAACCATTTTTTGGAAGACGTGGGCTTGAAACCCGACGCTGAAATATTCTATTTACAAATGTTATGTAAACATGTACTTTCCGTAACCTCTTGGCATATCAAAATCTATAAATCATATTAGATTAGCCACTAAACTATTTATTTGCTTCCTTATATCAACGAAGACTACACTTGTTCAGATACAAAGGTTATATTTCAGTTGTTTTGTCCATGATAAGGGAGATATATAAAGACATGTACGTGTATGTGTATCTGATTTAAAAAAAGCATATAAGAACAACAATTTAACTATTTCAGAGTCTCGTACAACATAATTTGATGTAGTAAGTATTATTCTATGATAAGTTTGCAATAATGGTAAATGAATATGCACATGTTTTGCAAGAAATAATTGATGGTTATACAATTCAACCACCATAAAATTCAGTAAATTACAATCGCGTGTTATTTTACATTAAGTAAGGAAAATGACCGTTTTTATCCTTACGTTTGATGTGTTTGAGCTTTCAATTTTGCCATTTGATAAGGGACTTTTCGTTTTGAATTTGCCTAGAAGTTCTGTAGTTTTGTTATATTACCTTTTCCATATAATAAAAGATGTGGCATGATTGACAATAAAACAACTCTCCACAAGAAACCAAATTACACAGAAATAACAACTATAGGTCACCGTACGGCCTTCAACAATAAACCAATTCCATACCACACAGGCAGCTATAAAGGCCCTAAAACGACAAATGTTAAACAGTTCAAACACGAAAACTAATGGGCTGATTCAAGTACAAAAAGTTAACGAAAACAAATATGTAACATAGCAAACAAACAACAACCACTGAATTACAGGCTCATGACTTGGGACAGGCACTTACATTCAGAATGTGGCGGTGATAAACATGTTAGTAGGATCCACACCCTCCTCGTAGCCTGGGACAGTGTTGTAGCAGTAAAACACAAGAACAAACTATACAAATCAATTGAATAAGGATGAATTCATCAGAAGAATACAATTTATTAAAATCGTCTAATTTCTGTACATAAGTGTGTTTATATTACGCATCCATATACGTTGAAATGTAACTTATTGTGATATACATTTTTAAAACGGGTATACATTTTTTCCCAAGTTAGTAATAAAGATTTGAAGGAGAAGCACAAATCATTCGTTTACAATTGAAATAATGTTGATACCAATACTCGTAAATTTAGGAAATCATTAATAATTATCAACGGTGTCATGAACCAGTAAATATTGTTCCATCTAATAGACTTTTTTAATTAGAAGTTACTTTGGTTTTGTTAATAAGAGACAAACCAGCTAAGCTATGTCCTTCAAAGTTTAACTCTCTATTCAAAATTGTGGAATTAAAAAAGTTTAGAAATTTGTTGCCAATCACCTCTTATTCATGTTAATGGGGCTATTTATTGAAAATAGAAATTCCAATATTATTTTGTAATCTCTTTCTTATGACGTTTCTGTACAACTTTTGTTTTCAAATAACAATGATATCGCGTTGTTTATATAACATAATTTCATCAATAACTAGCTCAATAACATAACTTGTAACATTATTTATCATATATTTAGTACAAAATACAGCTATTTTGTATATCTAATAAAGGTTCGTTTTTCCAGTCTGTATCGCATACCCCGTATCGCATAGCTAAACCCGTTTCGCATACCCCGTGTGCATGGTAAAACCCGTATCGCATAGCTTTTTTTTTTTTTTTTACATAAAGTCAGTTTTTTGGTTTTTTTGGCGTAAGAAGCAATTTCCAAAAATAGGTAAATTTTTTGAATGACGTCATTGTTTGGTATGTAACGTCACGAACGTCAAGTTTTCATATTGTATGTGACGTCACGAACATCAAGTTTTCACAACATATTTTTTGGCACACTAAATGCAACTAAAAAAAATACAAAACACTCAAATAAATACAATAATAAACAAAATATTTTTAAAACAACAGATTGTAAGGTAACCCAGATGCTTCGTATAAATACAATTGAGCAGTTATTCTAAGGCTTTGAAACAAGACAAAATCAGAACTGAAGGTAATCCAGTGCTATGGATCAGAAAACAGCTCATATAATATAATACTCTTCTGTTGAAATATATGATAAAGCGTATAATACATGGCAAAATCCGTATCACATGCCGTATTACCCTCGACCAATATCATCCCTCGGGCCTAAAGGCCCTTGGGCTGATATTGAGGTCTCGGGATGATACGACATATGATACGGATTTTGCCATGTATTATTCTCTATATATTTAGTAAATTAATGATATTAAATTTAATAAACGGATAACCGTACATTTTATTTATAGATTTATCTGTTTGGTATCGATATTCTCTCTAATCTATGTTGCTAGAGTGTATTGTAATGCTCGATGATATATTTTACTTATCTACTTTTGTCTTTCTGGAGGGTATCTTTAAAAGGTAGGGACGAGTCTGGTTTCAGAATCAGAAATTTTTTCTAATACTAGCATTATCTTTGTTGGTGGAACTGACACCCATTGATCAATTATCTTTCCCATTTGTGGTAAAGTCTCTGCAACTTTAACAACTGTTATTCAAACATTCCAAGACGAACAGATTCGGTAACTGTCTTCATGTTATTAGCTTTTTATATATATTGGATCAAACAAAACATCATTGCTGTGTTGACATAAACTATAATTGATGGTCATCGCCTCATAGGTCTCGTAGGACGTTTCGTCCCCGAGGGTATCACCCGCCCAGTAGTCAGCACTTCGGTATTGACATGAATATCAATTATGTGATATTTTTTATAAATTTCCTGATACAAAACTTTAAATTTTTCGAAAAACTAAGGATTTTCTTGTCTCAGGAATAGATTACCTTAGCCGTCTTTGGCACAACTTTTTGGAATTTTCGATCCTCTATGCTTTGTATTGTTTGGCTTTATAACTATTTTAATATGAACGTCACTGATGAGTCTAACTTATGAGACACTATCATTAAAACAAACATCTAATACATACATAAAAGGACAGCTTTGATACATTTAAAATGTATTTCGTAAATTAAAAAAAAAATAAAAAAATAACAAAACATATATAATTTCTAGATGACATGTTTTCGTCGATAACACATATGATAAAGGTTACAATGTACCAAATAAAATTACATGGGCGCAGCCATTTTATGAAGGGAACATGACATAGAGATAAAAATAGATGGCTCTCTGTGATTGGTTGTTATATCTTTTATAAATTTTTCTTCTGGAAAGCATTATGAATGAAGTTTCATGCAAGCACAAATTTGTCCTAAAATGTATAGTATGAAATGCCGAAAATATTTTTTTTATGTTGCTCAAAATTAGGGAAAATTTTCTGCGAAATCGTCAGGTATCGTGAAAAACCCCAAAATTCACCAAGAAAAGCCATGGGACCATATATATTTGAGTACGGTAAAATCACAAATAGATATAGAGCTTCAATTAGACAACAACAGATTTTCCATAATTAGTTTAATGAAAACGCCTTATTCGGAGATAATTGCTAAAAATAGCATTGCCGGCAACGGGGCCACCATTTAGTTCTTTATATCCTATAATGGTCTCAAAATATGTCAAAAATTGTATTTACAGAAAGATTTAGACATCAAAAACGCTTTACTAGTGTTGTGATTTGTGTGAATAATTCCGTTTTCATGCTATAGTCTGTTTCTTATTTGCTTTCAAAATACGGGTAGGTACAGGATTTCATCGCCTTGGTGTGTCTTTTCTGTTTTTATCCAAAATTTGTCTTACAAGCTTGATAGCCATACATAGGCCTAAGTTTTGGCGATACTTGTTTGATCTTGTCACATCACATGACACAGAAATCTTCGGATTTAACCCTCCCCCTTTTTTGGTAAAAACGGCTCCAAGGGTATTTGCATACGCTTAACGATTTCGCATCATTCAAAACATTTACCATACTACTTGTATAGCTAATATAGACCACCAGAAGATGTTTTTTACGAAAAGAAGCTAAAATGTGCACATGTATCCGATTTATAAAGCTATAGTCCGTTTCAAAATAGGTAATTTATTTCATATTGAACTGGTCCGAATTTTTTATTTGTTTTTCAGTACAGTGTCACTCAAATTAAATTTTCTGTTGATCAATATCAGAAGCACATGATTACTTCGAAAAGGCAATACTAACAAAGAGGCAAAATATTACACCTGCAACAAACAGTACCGTAATGTCTATAAAAATCAGTGTAATTTTTTACCAATTTTTAAACAGGGGTAGGCTCCAGAAATTAATTCCTGTGTATTATACAGTTAACAATGAAATATTTTGCATAGTAGAATGAAGTCAAGCCATGTTCAAGTAACTAATGCGGCAAAAAAAATCAAATTTCAAAAATTGTTTATTACCGTATAGGTTACAATGTACCAAATAAAATTACATGGGCGCAGCCATTTTATGAAGGGAACATGACATAGAGATAAAAATAGATGGCTCTCTGTGATTGGTTGTTATATCTTTTATAAATTTTTCTTCTGGAAAGCATTATGAATGAAGTTTCATGCAAGCACAAATTTGTCCTAAAATGTATAGTATGAAATGCCGAAAATATTTTTTTTATGTTGCTCAAAATTAGGGAAAATTTTCTGCGAAATCGTCAGGTATCGTGAAAAACCCCAAAATTCACCAAGAAAAGCCATGGGACCATATATATTTGAGTACGGTAAAATCACAAATAGATATAGAGCTTCAATTAGACAACAACAGATTTTCCATAATTAGTTTAATGAAAACGCCTTATTCGGAGATAATTGCTAAAAATAGCATTGCCGGCAACGGGGCCACCATTTAGTTCTTTATATCCTATAGGGAACTAGCTAAAAGAGGAACCATATTCTCATTACACATAAGATAACGAAGTTTTTCAACATCACATAAATTCTCAAAATCAACATTTAAAAGACAGGCTTTGGCATATAATTCATGTCTGATATCAGAGTAAAAATAACAATTAGAAAGAAAGAGTTTTTCATCTTCAATTTGGCTACTATAACAAAAAATACATAAACGGTCTTGTAGAGGCTCTTGTGGTCTAGCATATCGACCTGTTTCAACTTTAAGTTGTAACGAACCAGCTCTGAATAGTGACAAAATACGTCGGTGGCATCTATTATTAACTACCTTTACATAAGGCTCCGTACCAATACAAGTTTTAAACAATCTATAAAATCTTAATTTATTACCATTGACATTATTTTTATCATTCCATACTTCATGGTGCCAATATTCTTTTTCAAAAGTTTGTATAGAGTCCCATACATTACTCATATTAATTTCATCTTCTACATTTATAATCAAACTATATTTACGAGCTAACTGCAAAACTCTATAATCCCATGACGATTTTCTTCTAATCGCCTAGGTATGAACCTTTTTACATATATTACTAGTATTGTCACATTTTAGACGATTCCAAAGTTTAAAAACTTCAACTATATATATATTGAATGATAGTAATTTGTCTATGTCTGGCTGTCGGTCAGCGTTCATATCCTTTGACCTTATGTTCCGAATTAATTGGCCAAGCATAACTTTTACATTTGTCAATTTCTAGGACACTGTAATGATCGGAAAACATTTATTTGGTGTACGGGATATATGTAGAGATCTGTATGTCATGGTTCATCTGACTGTGAACTCTTTTAATGAACCATTGACAATCATAAGCGTATTTGACACATCTAGTAAAACTCTTTATATTATAGACGTTAAACAAATATACTATCATGACTAAAGCAGACGAGACATTACAGCATTTGCACTCTGTTAGTCTATAGTCTGTAGTATATAGGTAAATCGATCCACATCTGCGTTGTATATAAAAACAAAAGAAAGTACTGTTGCACAAAATGTTGGTTATAGTTTAATCTCAAATTACTCATGAAAGATGCTGTTTTGCTGTAATTTTTGTTAGATGGATAACATTTTGGTTTAAACGTTGAATATCCATATTATTGGCTAAGTAGTGTCGGTCTGCCTGAATTGTACTTGATCGATTCTCAAAGCTGAATCTTTCACACTTATTTAGACACGTTTTTAGTTGAATGTGGTTTTTTTTAACTTTCGAGGTAAGTGTTCAATAGAAAAAATAATAGCTTTTATTAATGTTTCTTCCTTATCAAAATAGTTACAGGCTTCAACCAGTTGAAGGTTTATCAAATGGTAAAAGAAATACTGATTTCTGATTACTAGTATTTAGTCTGGTCACGCACTATCTTTCACGATCAAAATAATGCGTTGCCTGATCTTTCACGATCAAGTTTGAAGGAAATTCAACAAATTCAAGGTTTTCATATACAAATTGATGCTTTTAAGGGAAGACCATACTTAAATTTTACTGTACTATCAGATACACCAAAGATTAAATTTCAAATATATCATGATAAACTGAAATATGACCACTGTAGGTACAAAAAGCGTGTTATTTGTCATTAATTTCATAGAGATGAATTGTGCCTTTTGTGTTTTTTCATAAAGTTCTGCATATTTTCTTGATCTTATTTCATAGTTATATTGAAGAAGTTAAACCATTCTGATAGACATGTTTTTTGTTTGGATTTGTTCAGCGTGTTGAAAATTAAGCGTTTTTTTCAAAGATTCTTAACTAGAATGTACAATAAATGTCTTTCACGATCCTTTTCTAGAGCTTTCACGATCGTCTGTCAATACTTGACCGCCGTTAGTTATTCTTTTACGATCATTTTTGTCGTTAAACCGAATGACACCCGTGTATATTCCTTTACTGTGATTGCATCGGACTAACTGTTTAGATACAGGTAAATATCAGCAGCAATACTACTAAATCTAACGACCGTTTTTGTGTTCACCTAATTAATGTTTATCCGAAGAAAGCTACAAGTCCAACGTATATAAGGGTATATATACTTGATAGAATATACTGAAAATTTTACCCTTTTCCATCGATTAATGTTTCAAACAATAAGCAAATAGACAAATTACTAAGTTTCAGATATAATCGATGAGATTTCCTTTAAGTCATGTCATAATATGTCACATTTACCTATCACCTTATCTGTACGTTCCACATCTGTCAGGCGCACCACCAAATTAAACCGTGTATTTATGATTTGCTATATACACGGGTCATAATCACAGGGTTGACACTACTTAATTCAATAAGTGCCACATTGTTTCCTGTATTGTAGTATTTTAATCATCATGACTTTATCAAATGCCAATACGAATACTAACAAACCTGGAATCAAAATAATTAAGACGTAGGTACAGTTTCCAATTTGTCAGCCGACATGACGAAAAAACGATGAAAAGAAGAATTCAACCTTTTTTTATAACTAACATAAGACACTGCCGTTAATTACAAAATACTCCATTCCAGACACTTTTGTTTTCGAAATAATTAATATTACCAATAATTGAAAAGTTCCAGGTCGACGGCTTCAAAGTCTTCAAACAGAAAGATTTTGAAAGCAGAGGAAACTGGGCATCTTATAATCAGGATGACTTTATCAGATGACAATACCAATACTAACAATTCAGGCTTAAATATGTTTGACACCTTATAAGATACTTTACGATATCGCGGGTGTGTTCTTGTTTTATTAAGTATTCAAAGACGTATTGAACACTATATGTACGTAGGCATGTTGGTATTGCGATTAATCTCTGATATACATGTGTTTATAATCACATGGATGTGAAATCGTTGAACAATTACTATTTTAGTATTTGCTTGTTTTATCTAGGACTCGTTCGGGAATAATTCAACAACACGGTAACACAAACAAACATACTTAATATTCTGTTGTTTCTTGTTCAACCGTTCATCAAAAATGAAAATCATCTGTATAAGTTCCTGGATCAAGGAATTACTAATTAAACCATAAGTGATATCTAAATAACTAAAGTTCTGATAAGGTTAACATGTGTTCATCATTATTGTTATTGTTTATGTTTGTTTCATTACAATATTTCAAAATATTTTTTAGATAAAATCAGAATGGCAACATTTACCGGTGTACTTCTTGATGTGTCTGGTTCCATGAGTCAAAATGCAGGAGATGAAACTAACGAGAAAGGTGGTGCATGGGCGCGCTCGATATTTGATGTAATTGACAGTTTGATAAAATATGACGTTTCATCTGATAATCATATTTTTTCTGTCGGTGTAGGAGCAAATGGAAGCAGACCATTTTTTGATGTTATAAAAACTGTTAAAGAAGTAAAACATATATACGAGAAAAGACAACCGGAAAATGATGCACAATTGGAACAGCTATGGGAACAGAGTTTACCGAGTTTACGCATAGCAATCGAACAGGAAGAGTGTGTATACATGGATATGCAACAGGAAAATTATCTATTCATGAAAATGAAAATGCAATTTGAAAAGAGTTTATACCACTTTGTGCGACTACAATGGGAACATGTTATCAAACCATGCGATAGCTTAGACATGAAAAAGCAACTAGAAAAGATTGAAGATTTAAAAAATCAAGAATCTTCAAAGACTTATTTCAAGGAAAAGAAATATCATGAATATACACTGATAGAGCGCAATTACAACAACATGTATGTCCACACAGGCGAAAATAAATCGTCGTTTCTGCCTGATCACATGTATAAAGACAGGCGCATTTTGAAGGCTTATGATGATGTTTTAGAAGAGTTCTACCAACTTGTTGAAAAGAATGGTGCGCAAATGACACGAATCTGGGCACCAAAAGAAGAGATACAGAAGGTTGTCTGTTATTCTTTGGCTGTCTATATTTTGAATAAACTTAAAGCTGATGAAGAATTTTTAAAGGTGTTTGTTCAAAAGTGTTTACCACCAGCATGCAGAAATTTGGGAAATGATGAAACAGACTTTGGAAAACAAGTTAATAGATTACAAATGTTTACTTCTAAAAAAGCTAGTACAGTATTACTAAACATAAGTGACATAAAGGGGGAAATTTCAAGAATTGTCGATGAAATAAAGATACAATATGAACAAGTTCAAAGTAGACGTTTTCCTAAATGTTTTGATGAGACATGTTTACAAAAAGTTGGTGCTGTATTTTCAGTTTTGAAGGCATCGGACATTTTTCGTGATTTCCTAGATGAGCGCATGTCTGCTGAGAAGAATACAGATAAAATCATGAAGGCTATCAGTCCTTTCATTTATGGTGGAACACCTTTATTCGAGGCACTCGATATAACATTACCAATATTTTCCAAACCAGAGTTTTCGGAACATAAACAGGTTTTATTTATCCTTTCTGATGGGCTTCCTACAGATTCAGGAGATCTTCATCTGGTTTCTGAAAGGTTGAAACAACTAAATATAATCGTAGTAGGTTGTTTTATCTCCAGATATTCCAATGTTGAACCACGAAAGTTACACAGTGTGGAAAAACACGAATGGGACGAAGGAGCAAAATTCTTATTCAAATTAAGTTCAACCATTCCCTCACAGTTACTTCCACGCACAATTTTCATTAAAAGAGGATGGGATATTGATATTTGTAATAACGAAACAAAGTTATTTTTACAGATTAACCATCCTGACCACATACACGAAGCATGCAATTTAGCACGAAATGTTGTTTGCTGTCAAGATTCACTTTCAGATCTGTTAGTGTCTGTCTCCCTTGATATTTATATCAATCAGAGCACATACGGATTTAAAGCACAACTGCAAGTTGGTGGAACCTGTTATGCTAATGCATCAGCAGCTGTTCTTGACCTGTCTATGAAGCGCATTCTTGGTCGGGATGGTGGGTACCCATATTTTAAAGATCTGCGAGAAAAAATTATCCAACTACATGGAAAAGATGGTGCTAATACACTAAACGTTCTTGAAGGAATTGTTCCTGAATATCGTTTGCATTGCAAGCTTGTAGATGTAAAAGATGCAATGAAAGCTATTGCTGCCAAACGTCCTGTCGTAGCAACATTATGTCTTACCGATCCCGAATGGAACCAGTTTAGCATGTTTTATCGAAAAAACCCAACTAGTATCCTGACCAAAGCTGAAATTGATTTGAACAAAAGAGATCCTCGGGCAAACTTAACTGGACATGCAGTTGTTCTTACAAGCTTCAACAGTGAATGCTTCCGCTTCATGAACTCTTGGGGTGATAACTGGGCAGACATGGGTTTCTTCAGAGTACACAATTCTATTGTCTTAGACTTTAAATTCATTGATGTTTTCTGGACGTTGAATGACCTGTCAGAACGAGAAATTGAGTATTTCAAGAAACATGGGGCCGAAGTTGCAGACAAAATAATGAAAAATCTTATAGGTTTACAAGAAGCCAAATACAAATGTCCGAAATGCTCAGAAATTTCACTGGTGACAGAATTCTCTGGGTCTTTATCAGAAGCAGTGTGTCCTAAATGCTATGACAGTTTCCGCAGTGCCGACGCTGGGAACAGTCTTGCATTGAACATGTACCTTACATCTTTAAGTAAATAAGTCCCTATATTTGAATTTGAGAGTAAGACTGGATTTAGTAAGAACTACAATTACATTTCGTTCAATGGTCATTTGGTCTTTGATTAAACATTCCAAAAGTTAGTTTATTTTCTAGTTACAATTTAAATTTATACAATTTATAATCAATAAACTAACACATGTTTCTAACAATTATTGTATCATTAAGTTTTTGTTACACAAGTGAGTGAAACGATAAAATACACCTCCACAAGTTTCTCGAAGCATATGGCTTAAAAAAATGACAAGTGTGTATTTTTATGAAAAATAGCCACCTCGAAAACTACTTGTTTGTTTCGTGCAAGATTTAAGAATACGCATCTAAATTGTAACTGATTAGAAAACTAAGTATGTGAAACTATGCAAGGACTATTTTTGCACAATGTCATTACTCATGATGAAGGAGGACTCTTTGGCTGTGCAGAATAAATAAATACAGGTTTATGGAACCGTAATTGAAATCACAGTCAAAACAACTGCAAATTGTATATTTTTTGTTTTTGCTATAAAACCGGATTCATCATACAACTCTCACTATAAAAAAGGGGACGAAAGATACCAGAGGGACAGTCAAACTCATAAATCGAAAATAAACTGACAGCGCCATGGCTAAAAATGAAAAAAAGACAAACAGATAGACAATAGTACACATCACACAATATAAAAAAATTGGAATAAGCAACACGAACCCTACAAAAAACTACATCAACTAGAGATGATCTCAGGTGCTCCGGAAGGGTAAGCAGATCCTTCTCCACATGTGGCACCCGTTGTGTTGCTTAAGTGATAACACATCCGGTAAATAGATTAAGTTGGTAGGTCACATTCATGAAAGGGACAGGATTCTAGTTATGACGTAAGAAACATATCCGATTTCATGAGTGAAACGGTTATTCAATAATAGTCAACCAACTCGTGATGGCGTCCGTAAAATTTACGGAGGGATGATTTCAACTTCACCATTTGGAACTCTTGGTTTAATAGCTTCTTTGTGAGCAGCAACCCTCTATCATGAAGTCATGATAGAATATGCAAGCACTGGAATGTCGTATCAATTGGGAGATATATACCCGTATGCAGGTGCTGCTGGAATGTTGCTACTTAAAAATGGAAAGTTTACAATTGGAAAGCTGCAATCATCTCTTTTGTCGTAAAGTATTGTTTTCAACCGACCCTCATTTTCAATTTCTAGATGTAAGTAAGATATGAGGCCGACTTAACTGTATCTATAGTATCCTTTATCTCTAGTTCGATGGGATAGATGCGTTCAACATAGTCACCAAAATTTGAATTATTTAGTGAAAGAACATATAAAGTACCGGTGTCATGTCAATCAATGACATTTGGACCTAATTTGTCTTAATTAGAAAAGTGTTAAGATATCTTCAAAACCCTTGCAGTATGTATTTGCATTCATCTCAAGCATCATATCAGAACATTTGTTAAATGGTGCAACAAGAATACAATTATATGATTATTATTTGTTGGTTGCTAATCTCAAAAATAGCAATTATTAAATGTTTATTCAGGACCACAAGCATTGACAATTAAGTGGAAATCTGAAACTTATTCTTTTATTAGAGACAATGAGGGTTTAACTCCGACCAGATTCAGAGTACGAATCAGAGAAAGACTGTTTAATTAAATGACGGGGGCAAATTCAAAATAATAAAATTATTGTAAATATTTTACTTTTATCATTATAATATCTATTGAAAGATTATTTTTGGCGATTGACATACGATGACATTCTCAAACTTTAACCACGAGGATAAAGCTTCAATGAGTTCTAATGTTTTTTTTACGTTTCTATTCACCAATAACAAGTTCAACGAAAATAAAGGTATTCTATAATGAGTCTGTTGAACCTCCTACATTTCCCTATTTTTTGTGTTCAGCATTTATAGTTATATGACCTCTGGTGTATGTCGTGTTTTGCAAAAGAGGGACGGAAGATACCAAAGGGATAGTCAAACTCATAAATCTAAAACAAACTGACAACGCCATGGCTAAAAATGAAAAAGACAAACAGAAAAACAATAGTACACATGACACAACATAGAAAACTAAAGAATAAACAACTCGAACCACTGCAAAAACTAGGGGTGATCTCAGGTGCTCCGGAAGGCTAAGCAGATCCTGCTCCACATGTGGCACCCGTCGTGTTGCTTATGTGCTTACAAATCCGGTAAATAGTCTAATTCGGTAGGTCAAATTCATGAAAGGGAACATATCCGATATCATTTGTGAAATGGTTATTCCATAACGGTCAACCAACTCGTGATGGCGTCCGTAAAATTTACGAAGGGATGATTTCAACTTCACAATTTGGAACTCTTGGTTTAATAGCTTCCTTGTAAGCAGCAACCCTCTATCAAGAAAATCATAATAGGAAATGCAAGCACTGGAATATCGTATCAATTGGGAGATATATACCCCGTATGCAGGTGCTGCTGGAATGTTGCTACTTAGAAATGGAAAGTTTACAATTGGAAAGCTGAAATCATCACTTTCGTCGTAAAGTTTTGTTTTCAACCGACCCTCATTGTCAATTTCTAGATGTAAGTAAATATGAAGCCGACTTAACCGTATCTGTAGTATCCTTTATCTCTAGTTCGATGGGATAGATGCAAATGACATGATTCAACATCTTTAATTAGAGGTGAAACATGCGTCATTCAACTCCTGTATGAGTAGTAGATGAATCAAAATTACCTAAACTGGAGCTTGCGAATGACAATATTATTGCAGACGATGCTTAAGCGAACACAAGTTGGTGTACAGTTTACCTCGACACCCTCGTTTCTAGACCCCCCCCCCCCAAAAAAAAAAAAGAGAGAGCAAAAAACAAGAAACAAAGAATCGTTGTTGTAATTGGTTCGCAGTAACCATACAAGATATAAAACATGTATTACAGGTTCAAAAATTTTTAACAAGTATTGAAGTTTATAAAGATCATTCATCAAACGCAAAACAGTGTTTCAGAAACTTCATGTCATATATTGCATGTACAATTCTTGCGAGATCTTTATAAAATATATATCAAAGATGTATATCGGGACTTTCTCAGACAATTTCGAAGTCATTTTAAAAAGCATTGTTGATCAACTTTTCTTTAAAAAGAAATTGTTCATGGACAGATACAACTTTTGTAATGTGGAGGACATCGAAACTGCACTGTTTTATACTCATCAAAATCATTGCATATATGAATATGTATAATTACAGAGTACCTAAGGTATTATATTCATATTGATATTTTCGTTTAACGGAAATTTTATCTGATGCAAACTATATTACTTCTAAAAAGTGCGCACGAGTTTCATTATCGGATAACATTCAAACAAAGTTTGACTAACTTTATAAATTATACAAACATGAGTTTAAAAGTCTTTTGCACATTTTGACAGTAATACGTTGGGTTTTTTTATTTAAAAAAAAATTCATATAATTGGATCAGGTGGAGTAAGAAATATGTTTTGTGCAATTCTTTTTATATTTAAAAATATTTGTAAGTGAGCTTACACGAACATGCGCGTCTTTTGCCTTTTAGTAAAAAACAATCGATTGGCTTCAGAAATTTACCCTATCAACACACAAACATTTTACACGGTACAACTAATAAGCGGTGCCTGATTTTTATATCTCCCCTACGGCACTATCATTTTGTATTATGTGTAGTCGTACTCACACTCGCTCTCACAAATCAGATGTAATGCCGAACATGTGAACAAATGTAGTGTACAATGATTCAAATTTTAATGCCCGAGTTTATCATAACCGGAACGATAATAGTTATCAAAGGTTCTAGGATTACAATTCAATACGCCAGACGCGCGTTTCGTCTCCATAAGACTCATCAGTGACGCTCATATCAAATCACTTAAAGAGCGGAACAAGTACAAAGTTGAAAAGCATTGAGGATCCAAAATTCCAAAAAGTTATGCCAAATACAGCTAAGGTAATTTATGCCTGGGATATGAAAATCCTTAGTTTTTTTTAAAAAATCCAAATTTTTTAAACAGGAAATTTATAAAAATGACCACATTATTGATGTTTATGTCAACACCGAAGTGTTGACTACTAGGCTGGTGATACCCTTTGGGATGACACGTCCACCAGCAGTGGCATCGACCCCGTGGGGAAATTGTTATAAAGGTACCAGAATTATAATTTAGTACGCCAGACGCGCGTTTCGACTACATAAGACTCATCAGTGACTCTCATATCAAAATATTTATAAAGCCAAACAAGTACAAAGTTGAAGAGCATTGAGGATCCAAAATTCCAAATATGGCTTAGTTAACATGCAGAAAGGATAGTAGTTAGGAAGCGAAGCAACGGCGCATGGTCTGTTTATCAATTAAATTGAAACCTTCATGATTTTTGAATTATCACAGAAACGTCAGGGTTAAATTTGCCATTAAGTATGCATACATGTACATGTAGCAAATACAAGAATAGTTATATTCTAAACTGTCGATACATAATGAGTTCTAAGGATAATATCACTATTTCTGGTTGATACAGGTTTCGTAGATCAAAATTCGAACTTAACATTCAAAGTTCAGTTCATCAATATAAAAATATTGGGTAAAAGCACTAAATTATTTAGTAATAATTCATACTTAAGTCCACTTATATTCAGACAATTTGTATTATATGACAATTTTGACTTGTTAATCGTATTAACTGTCCAATATTTCTCAATCAATTATAATCAGGACCATCAAATTACAAACATGGATGAAGGGGAACAACTCCTATCATTATTTAACTGACAATTTTGATCATTTTTTTCATTTTTAATTAGATTCATGGATCAAACAAACCTACAGAGAAAAAGAAAATCAAGTCGATACTTTAAAACTAATTAAAAAAAACAAAAACGGACTATGAGTAAAATTGCCAATGACAAACTGAAAAAAGCAAACACAAAACGAATGGATTACAGCTAGCTATCGTCTTCCTGACTCCGTACATACTTTGTACATGAGAAAATATCTGAAAAAGTTTAATATTTGGCAATAAGAGAAAACAAAAAAAAATTCTTTAGACCCGGTATTTAAATAGCACAAATCGAAGAACACACATTGGGAATCTAGGAACTGTTGTCTGTAATTCAAACAATTGTTTAATAAGGAAACAATGGCAATTTAAAAAATGGTACCAAAAAAATCCAGTTCTTTCCTGTTACCGAAATGAATCAATTTAAAAAAGTTTCTAATGGGAATAAGGAATAAGTTTAAGACACTATTTGTGGTTAACTAGTATATCCTGCAAAAGTTTACCAAATGCCAATTATTGATTTTAACATTTGCAATACAAAAGATTTAGAAATATACTTAAATATAGTCAGATGTGTCGGTAACATGAGATAATCTTGAGTAAAAGGACAATGGTAACAGGACAGAGTTGGTAACAGAATGGATTTTTCTGCTTTATTTTAAAGTTTAAGAAAAATTCATCATTTTAGATTGGTCACAATTGGAAGATAACAGCAAATAATGTCATATATCCTTTGAAAGTGTATTTGCAAGAGGAAAAATCAGCCTAGGTGATGAAAAATTCTTAAACAAATTCCTTTCTGTTACTATCTACAATACTGGAATTGAACAATGTTTTTTGCTGTTATCAGAAGCAAAAAAACTATTTTTGTATTCAATATACTGTTTATTATTTTGAAATTTATTTGATATGGTGGTGATAAATTATATTAATTGAAATTGTTGGCATATATAGTAGATCAAATTTTAGCATGACAGAACGTAACAGAAAGGAATTACGCGATAGTTTTTTGTCCTTTTTGTCACATTAAATTTAAGTGTATTTCCTGTGACATATAACTTTGAAAATGATGATATAAAACACACTTAATGTTGTGGTGCACATTTAAAAATATTCTCAGAAAGAGTACGAAGAGGCTATAACAGGATATAACACCAATAAGTATTTTTCTATAAGTTCTTAACTTGGATGGGTTTGAATTTTCAAACCTGGCCGCCTTTCCAACTATTTCTTTGTACTAATGCATTCAGGAAATGATGCTCTTCACAATACATAATGGGAAAATAACTTTTGGTCTTGTAAACGTTTCCACAGGGTAAAAACCCAGTGGGAACAGGAGGAAAATCACGCCTAGAGACAAATATTTTTTCTCTAAAAATTTGCAAAATTTTATAACATGCTATAGTTATAATAAGAAAAGACAAATTAGGGGCAAGTTTATTATATAATAAATCATATATATATATGAGAATCGGACGCCTGTTTAATTAATTTGGATATTATCCGAATGATTTAGTTTTCAAAAAAACACAGGGGACAATATGATTTAAATGGGGGGGGGGGGGGGGGGGGGTGAACATTTTAATTACAATATTTTAAGAATGAGTATTTAATTGGCAGGGGTTGGGTGCATTATATAATTTAGTTCATACTTAAACTTAACATTTTCAAAAAAAGATGGTTGAATAAAAAGATAATTGCTGGTGAAGTGCGGTACATGGACATTATACTTTTTCAGATATTGTCTCACATACATTGTCTTATGCAGAACAAGGTGGATTGAATCTGGTTGTATTACTAGCGTTATCACTCAATTTGTTTGACTGCATACTTTATACATTGTTGGCAGCTTTGATATTATGTGTAATTGAAATATAGGGAATACAATTTCAATATATTTAAATTTTAGTCAACATTTGCCTTTTTGAATTACTAAAAACAAAAGCTTATTGTTACGATCTGAAGTTTTTAGCCATCTGCCTGTGTTTTGTCTTGGGTCTCCTCATTTGCTATGAATTGAACTTTGTTTTGAATGTTTTTTGTTTGTAATCAGTTTCATCCGCTGCGGTACAGCCAGTACTGTTTAGACATTTGCATTTAATTTAGATGTGTCGGTCTTTTTCTAGATTGTTCAATGGTTGGTATTTACCTATTATACTGATATTGTCTGAACATGTAACTGATCGCAACTGGAATGATTGCATACCAATTGTCTGAACAGAACCGCGTTGACCGTGTTATATAAAAATCAAAGAAAACTGAAAATTTTGTAATAATATATTCCACTTATCTCAAACATGCCGAATGTGACCTACAACATTAAACGGAGTTTGTACTATAATGACAAACAGGAGGGCAGCGACATTTTGAGTAGGATCTGTTTACCGTTCGGTGCAACCGATATCAATCACCTTCAGTTTTGATAGGTTCGGGCAGCGCAGTCCTTTGTTTTTTATGTTTTGTTGTGTGGACTGTCTGTTCGTCTTTTTGCCTTTTTTATAATTGTGAGTTTGAACGGTCCTTTGGTATATATATCGTCTTATTTGAGTATTTAGACATGTTAAAGGCAATATTTACATCAAACTGACTCCTTATGACTAATCTTCATTACAAAAACGGGAAAACAGTATGTTAAATGGGATTAATATACACAAAGGAAATACAAGATGTGTTGAAAGAATAACTTTTGTTTTAGTGAAAATATGTACGCCTATTTGTTAGCGTTGTCATACACAAACATGCAGGCCGCTGGGTTTTTCAGCATGGTTACTAGTATAAATATAAGACAGTATACTGTACAGTTCCTTGTCTTTTGCGTATAGATGATATCTCATAGCTGCTTCATTTGCACAGAGAACACTGTTCGAACACCTGTTTTGAAAATCAAACAATATTATGTTATACATTAAACACATAGGAAAGATATATATAAAAAGTACATTCTTACAACTTATTGTCTTTCAAAGGTAATTGCATCTTAATATCAGTTATTGGTTCAGACTAATAGACTCAAGATGAATAAGAATGTTTAGAACAGAGGTGTCGGCATTATAGCAAAGAAAATGACTTATTTCAATTAAATATGACAAAGAAAATGAACCTTAGTCAACAGAATCTGTCGTTGGCAAAGTATCTGTCCGAAACTAATAACTGGTAATATGTATTCATGACTTGTAAGTCAATAAGTCAATTAAATGTATAATCTTGCCCAGTGATTTAAAATCTACCCAGGAAGAAATCAGTCTTTGAGCAAAATTCATAATATGCCTCATATAGAAAAAACTCTCAAAAGGTAACTTGCCTTTAACTTTTTTATGCAAGCCTCATCAGTGACACTCGAATAAAAAAAATAGAGAATAGACATACTAAGACAACAGAAGTTATATGTTGGCATATCAATACATGCTTATTTGATTTTATTAACCAGTTTGATTTGTTATCTTTATAAATATAACGGGTTACGAGCCATATCACAGTGTCCTTGGGTCACACTGACAATTTATTATAGAAGAGGGACGTGAGATAATAGAGGGACAGTCAAACTCATAAATAGTAAATAAACTGAAAACGACACATAATTTTCTCCAAATAATTTTGCATTGCCATATACATGATAAACTCGTAACATGCCTGTACATAAAAGTATAAATACAATATATATTAAAAGGCGTCCAGTTTTGGATACCCATGAAATTGTAATAGTTTATAACGATTCCAGACATTCTGCTATGCAGTGTGGGTTTTGATTATTATAACGGCCGTATGATGACCTATAGTTCTTAACATCTGTGGCATTTGGTCTCATGTGGCGAGTTGTTTCATTCCACATCTTCTCATTCTTATTTAATGTATTGTTTTCTATGAAATGAAGCTATTCTAAATTTGCGTTTAGATATACACTAAATTATGTACATTGCCATATACATAATACACTCTTAACATGCATGAACATATCAAGAAAAGTATAAATACAGTTTCATGAATTTTACTGCGTACAATAGGCTATTTGCCAATTCCCGTAATTGACCCTGTAATTAGAGATTCCTAATTTGGTTGTCTCCCTTATGACGGACATTATTCTTTATTTACAATGGAGAGCTAGCAGATATAGCAAATTTACCTGTTCGTAATGTTAGAAATCTATAAATGTTTTTAAATCTTTTAGTTACATTAATTTGTTATTTAGTTAAATGCTTTTGACATCAATAATTATTTTAAAAGAAAAAATAGTTAAACTGCCGATACATCACTTTCAATTCATCATGCTTGGCATTAGCAAAAGGGAATCTTGTCCGGTATGGAACCAGTTTACGATTGACAAAGGGAAGTAATTTGTTTAAAAAGTGTGTAGTTATAGAATCAAATCGATAATTGGCAAATGGATTATTATATTCATACATTTTTTTATCAAAAATATATAACATAATTCTAACCTAACTTCACATAATGAATTTTGCTTACTCGTTCATATAGTTTCCGTGTGATATTCCACGATTGGTGTTGAAGTACGCTGCTGCCCCTTGTGCTAGATATTCTCCTTCACTAGACATGGAATATGAAGACATTTCCCAGGTGCGATGGGCCCTGGCAGCATTATAGGAATTAGTAATCTGAAATGGATAAACCAGTAAGCACGATGTAAAACATGAACATGACTATTTTACAACAAGTGGAGCTTCTGTCTGAAACACACTTTCTTTGTTCTATACATACTCTTCGTCGTCTTTAATGTTTTGTTATAAATTCAGAGTTAAATGGACGATAACTATTCATTAAATAAATAGCATATTCAATAAGTAGAACTGGGGCAATATGCGCGATTGATTTCCCATAGGCGGTAAAGGTAACGTTTTCTACTGTAGCTCAGTCCATATCATATACTTGTATGTTTAAGATGGCTCGTTTCGATAATGAGACATTTTCATATATGTCGTTAAGTATTTGGAGTACGAATTGTGATTAATTTTCCCGTAAATGAGCATACCCCGAAAACCCTTTCATGATGCAGCTCTTCGTGGTAAACAATCTCTTTTTCCACGCAATATTTTTTTGAAAATCTAATACTTTGAATATATTTAATAGTTTTTACACATTTATTCTATGGTCCTGTACACAAATGATAAAACTCAGTCACTTGTTAACAATTGAAACATGTCCAGTATCACTACATAGAGATTTGATGGTTTACACATAATGTTTGTGTTCTTCAATTAGGCGCATCTCAGGGATATTGACACAACGGTTGAAGTTTGTAAATAAAAGTAAAAAGACGCATTGACCTCTTCACTTGTGTTAAGGCAATACCTTCAACTTTAATGGTTTGCTTTTTACTAATTGTGATCTGCATGCAGAGTTGTCTCATTGACACTCATACCACATCTATCACTCCTGATTCAGTGAAGCATTAGCATGGAATGTTCCGAAGGGGCGAATTTGTGAGCTATCGATCCCTACACTCAAACAGATAAAACAATTTTACTCTTGTTTTCATTGCAGCGTCTACACCATAGGTATGAACTGAATGAGTGAATTCGTGAACTAATACATTAAATGTATGTAAGTATGGATCGGCTGCGCTACAAAGTATGTTGTCATCAAGGATTGTGGTAGTACGCCCTGCAGATCCGGCTAAAGTTCCATACTTCCTGCCATCAGGGGTACAAGTATTTTTACAAGCATTTGAACATATACCTGTGAATAATTAAGAATTATTTTCCGTTAGTTATTGTTGATAACAATAAGATATAATGTTTATTTCTAAGCAACATGACTTTTTTTTACCAGGAGCGATAATTCCGAGAGAACAGAAATAAACCTGAACCGGCAGTTAGAAACCCCACTAAAATCAAGCGGGTTCCCAATTTTTTTTTTTTTATTATATTTTCAATACATACAATGGTTTGATCTTTCAAAACGTGTTGGTAAAATCAGATAGTGTGGCTATTAGCTAATACCTGGAAAGTAGTAACGGGAACCAGAATAAGTAAAACTATACAGTACATTTACCCAAGATCCCTGTTGACGCTCATTCACGATCCCGTTTACACAAGTTAAGCGTTAACCAAATATCTCAAATTTAAAAAAAATGCCTATTGGTGATAAAACGCGTCCAAAATTAACGCTTCGATTTATACATGTCTATCCATGCATTTTTAAGGATCAAACACGAGTAAGCATGTACTTTTAATAAACCGACTTTTTTTTGCGGATACTTTATTTCTCGTTTAACCCTTTTAATCCATTTCGCGGCAATTTGATTTCACAATTCTCTTTACTTGATGATGTAAAGTAAGGGAAAATCCAAATTTAACATATTCACGACGATTTATATAAAAAGTTATGCGATATTTTTTTCTCTCACTAAAATATAAATAGCTCGCCAAAATGTATACCTCTACACTCTGCTCTATCAGCTACATAATGATTGTATGGGTATATCATCATGCCCTCAGATTTTGTAAATACTCCAATTTTAACTTGTCCTGCAACGCTGTTGCATATAGCAGTAGGCATATTCTTTACCATTCGTGCAATTATTTGGGCCGCCTTAGAACAAAAAGCAGTACAGAGACATATACACTTTTGGATATGAATGGATGTACTATGTGTGTTTGTAAAATAAGTGTTTACAACAACAAAAAAATGATTAATGTGAGTTATATGGTTTGTGCTTTTCTATTTCACTGGTTTTTTTTATGTAACAATAATAATGAATGTCTATCTCTTTGTGAAACGTTATGTTTCAATATCAAATGTACCATTTGAGATCAACATTTTTTAGTGTATTGCTTTTTTCTTTCCTTTCAGCTTTTAATGAACATTATTTGGATAAATATAAATGTTTATATATATAAAACTGAGATCAAACCCAAAAAGTGTCATTATGGTATAACACAACGTATATTTGAGATGCAAGCAATGTTTAAATCTCGAAATACCAGACAAATTAAGAAAACAAACAAAAACCGAAAAATCCGCATCAACTAAAAAAATCATAAAATATTGTACATCAAAAGAGTAAAGAGAATCTGATATGCTGTGGACTACCTCCGCATGCGTGATTTTCTCGCTGCGTTCCAGACCCATTGTTGACCTTTGGCTATTTTCTGTTTTTTGGTCGGGTTGCTGTCTCTTTGACATATTTCCCATTTCCATTATCATTTCTTTTGGATACAGGCATATATATTTGGGCTCTAATTAAGCAGACATTACCTTAGTATGAGCTGTACCAGACACGGATGTCGTTGCTGTTACATTACCTTAGTATGAGCTGTACCAGACACGGATGTCGTTGCTGTTACATTACCTTAGTATGAGCTGTACCAGACACGGATGTCGTTGCTGTTACATTACCTTAGTATGAGCTGAATCAGACACGGATGTAGTTGCTGTTACATTACCTTAGTATGAGCTGTACCAGACACGGATGTCGTTGCTGTTACATTACCTTAGTATGAGCTGTACCAGACACGGATGTCGTTGCTGTTACATTACCTTAGTATGAGCTGTACCAGACACGGATGTCGTTGCAGTGATATCAATAGTAGTTCCGGATTTATAATCTGCAATCCCACCATTGCAATATACATATTTATGTTTGAAAGATGTTCTTGTTGAATGAGCTGGAAGTGGATGTTTGGACTCCGACGTAAAAATTGTAAATTGTTCAGGTCTGAATATCAATGAAATATTTATTAGATAAAATAATATGAATAATAAACACCATTGGACATACACAAATATATAAATAAAAACGAAGGACATGTTAATATCCTGTAAAATTTACCTTCGCCGGTAAGAAAATAATAAAAACTTATGCAAGTCTATTACAGAAATGAAAATATCGTGATCGGATAAACATAATATCATACATGCCAATCATACAATACAGTTGGTAACAAATATAGGGGGATGTGAACTTGAATAATAGATTAGAACCTTTAGTAGTTTATTTATAGAAAAATACTAAAAATCCACTTACGAAAGTAAATTCATTAAAGCATCTTCTTCCCTAGTTGGTGGAGGAATACAGAGTGCACCTGAAAAAAAGCTTTTATTAAACAAATAATTGTAACTGTTCTTCAACTCTTTTATCCTATCTTTCCTTGTGACTTGTAAACCTGTCATTTAGGAATACAGTCTTCACTTGGTGGAGATCCTGAGATTATGGTCTGTTTTGGTAGGGCTTGTTTTGTTCAGTCATAAGTTTCTCATGCAGACATTTGTCCTTGTCTTTGTATCCCCAACATAACGTTGTCAATATATCTCGCATAGCAAATACTAATTTTTGTTATTTCCTGTGAGCTTAGTCAAATAGTGTTTTATAGTACTGTATTGATGTTACATCCAAAAAAGTATTTAAAAAACAGAAGATAGAAACATTGTCTCGCAATTGCGTGATTTATAATCACTCTTTCAACACATGATCAATGTCTTTTTAAAAAGGAAAGTCAGCTGATATGTATCCAAAGAAACTTATTTTAAATAGATTTTATTCAGATATGAATAACTGTCCTAATTTTCATTTTATCAATTTTTCTAATGGTAACTCTTTACAAACAAATAACGACAAAAGAAACGATTTTCGTATCCGATTGCTATAATAAACATTTTGGACATAGATGTTCCTTTGATTCCTTCTTACGTTGTGTACAATTACACCGTACTCGCAGTGTCCTTGTCTGTAGTCGCGTTTTACATTTTCATGGACGAAGTTTATGTTTAATTGATAATATATTAGTGAGGATATTTGTGCCACAAATTAATAAAAACCTGCATAGATAACGTTTTAGTAACGGAATATTTCATACCAATCTGCACAATGCTGTTAAGAGCATACGGTACTATTTTGATCCTGTATTTACAAGTTCATGAAAATTTGCATATAAGCTATGTTTTACCTGATTAAATCAAATATGTAATAATAAATATTCCTTCTTGTGCTACGTTTTGAGTAAAAATAGGTCGAAACTTTGTATATTCGCTCCAAATTCAGATTTGTGGCCGTAATTTCTTTTTCGAAAGAAAGACATAGCTTTTTGTTATAAAAGATAAACACAAATTATTTTTGGTTAAATAATCGTTAATTTCTGTATTTTGCAAGTATCAGAAAGAAATATGCATTTTCTTATTTAGAAATAACTCATGTTTATCAAATGTTCATGAATTTAGGAATAAACGTAATTTTTTGCTGCATGTTTATCAGAATTAAAAAAAATCCTCTTTTTACAGTTTTATAAAATTTGGGTCACAGAATCTCCCTGCAAAATGAAACAAATAGCCGTTTTGAAAAATAGGGGCCCATGGACTCATTTTCAAATTAAATCAGTTTGTATGATAAAAATCAGTCGAAAAATGCATCTTTTCCCGATAAGTCATAGTTATGACGTCGCGAAAATATCATTTTGCGTTAGCAACGTCATTACCTCCCCTGTAACTGTATCGTATGCCCTTATTGCCCGTTAATATCGAAGTGCCCGATGTGAACTAATTGACCCTTTGTATAAACTTGTTCTTAAAAGTTTTCAAATCAAGACAGGAGTAAAATATCTTATCTTATTTTCAAAAGCATAACTAAATTTAGATGTATTTCCAGATAACCTGATTTTTGTATTTCCAGATAACCTGACAGTCATGAAATGTTTTGTTAGCACGTGTTCCTTAGTCTTTAGTTCTATGTACATGATGTAGCTGTTTTTATACATTTTTTGGTCATTTTGTTAAGCTGTTGGCAGTTTATTTTTGATTAATAAGTTTTAAAGTTCCTTTTTTGTCGCTTCTGTCTACAAAATGATGTTTGTATCTGAAAATTCACGAAAAATCTTTACAAAAAAAATTCGTCAGTCGGGAACGGTAACTGGATCTGGTAATCTCATGAAAGAATTGTCAATAAACTATTAACTCAGTATGAGTTTGAAATGTGTGTCCAATGCGGTAAATCCAAAACTTTTCAAACCATTCGCTTGCAACCAATAATATAGTGTTATTAACTGGCTGTTTCTGTATTGGCACTGGTATAGATGCAAGGTTTGCTGTATTGGCCTCGAGACCCGTAGGGTCGAGGGCCAATACAGCTGACCGAGAATCTATACCAGTGCCAATACAGAAACAGCCAGTTCATAACACTTTTATTAAATGATTATAAGAGAATTAAAAACCGGAAGTGAACGTCCCGTATTAGCCCATGGGCCAATACAGCTTTTTTCCCGCTTTTTTCTGTATTGGCCCTGTTTTTTTCCGTTTCAAAAACCTGTTTATTTTATGACTTTGATTTAAAAGATATTATACAAATGTTTTAATCCATAACGATACTTCCAAAGTTAAGTAATGGCGTAAGAAAATTGAAAACCGGAAGTGAACGTCCTGTATTAGCCCTAGGGCTAATACGGCTTTTTCCCCGCTTTTTTCTGTATTGGCCCTGTTCGAAGAGCAATATTAAATCTTAATTGATATCGACAGTGGAACGTTTTTAGTATTGCACATGCTGATTTATCCGTATTAGGGCTTATTTGCTCATATCATTTAAAAAAGCTATGTTCAGTCTATGTTCAGAACAAGTTGTTACGTATTTTAAAAAATCATCAACATCATTTGAACATACTGAATTGTTTCAAAAATTACTGGGCAATACTAACAAACATGCAGATCAATCTGAACATCTACGGAGAAACTGAACCTTCATAAAAAGACTGACCATGAGTTGATAACTATTTTATCCGACTTTTCAGACGAGGTTAAGACCAAAGAAATAGTTACCGTTTAAGAACTGCAATTCATTTACTTGAATGTGCAGAGATGCTCTCTATATATATTCAAAGGTAACATAGGTACACAATATATGTGTTATAAAGGCACGTCATAGCTACAGCACAAGTATGATATATAATCACATACAAAGGACAGGACATTGACATTGGGTTACATGCATAACGCTTCATAGTTAAGGAGGATACGAAAAGCAAAGAATAACAAAGGATGTGGTAAACTAAAAGAACCGAAAACACCATGGGAATTTCGTAAAACAACGAAAAGCAAACAATCACTGCACAGAAAAAACAAATTGAGCAACACTAGACTAGTCCGTTAAATCTAATGTGATCGTAAGGTCCAGTTTTCAAACCATGTGACAGATGTGCAATGTATTGCGTTGCTCACGTTAAATACAAGTTAGGTTAACCGTTGAAAAAAGAGGGACGAAAGATACCAAAGGGACCGTCAAACTCATCAATCTAAAAGAAACTGACAACGCCATGGCTAAAAGTTAAAAAAGACAAAAAGAAAAACAAAAGAACACATGACACAACACAGAAAACTTAAGAATAAACAACACGAACCCCACCAAAAACTAGGGGTGATATCAGGTGCTCCGGAAGAGTAGGCAGATATTGCTCCACATGTGGCACCCGTCGTGTTGCTTATGTGATTAAAAATCACAAATTAAATTGATGGAGGTCACAACTAACGAAAAGAGATCGGAAACTTGTTCACGACAATTGAAATATTTAGTTCATCTGTGATAAATATAATCAATCAGGATCAACCAGCTAGCAATGACTTTTATTCAACTTTCAAAAGGGATGAAGCACATTGACATCAAGCTCTGTAAATCAAGGAATAAAGGAAAAGCTTATAGTACATTCGAAAACGAAAACATAACCATAAGTATCTTAATATCGTATAATTAGGTGTTCCACTATACAAATACAACCCTAAATATATCGCTATGCTGTATCTGTATACTATACAGATATGGCTATAAAGCTCCGCCCACTGCCGAACTGAGTATTATATGAACCTGTGTAACCTCAGAATGTGTATTGCAGTCACATTCCAATGACGTATTAATTGCGAATAAACGATAAATTTTATACGTTCTGTTTGTTTTCAAACATTTCTTTAGAACAATAAGAATCACATTAATTTTTCTGATAACATACACTGATAAACAGCAGTCTTTGTTCACAATGACAACTATCGATTTCTAAACTTGAAGGTGTATGATTGTGTAACAAAAACAACCATGTCAATTTCAGAATGCATGTTTAGTGACTGGGAGTCTGAAGCGTAGGACAACTCGTACACCCCTGTTTCGAATTGGACAATGTTTTGTCATGTGTTGTTACTAATGAAATTAGTTGCTATGTTAAAATAGATTATTATTCACCTTGAGCGATGTATTATTATTGACCATTCGATATTTTTTATTTGCGAATCCACCTTCAGTTGAATGTGTGATTACTACACGGGCCTCCTGGGATTTCAAATCGAACATAAATGCAAAACATATGTTTTTTGTGTCTTTCAAAACACAGATAATATACAGAATTAATTCAGGATACAGACACTAACTGTTGAGTGTCTTTAAATATCAGCTGTAGTAAGTACTCGGCTGGAACCAGATGTAGTAGCTCGCTTAAATCTCGTGTACACCTTGTTTCCTAGACTCGGACAAATACAGATGATATTTAAAGACACTAAACAGGTATTGTCTAAACTATAAAATCCTACATGTCTTCTATTATTTTGTGTACAGCAAATTGTCCTTACCTGCAAATAATCCAAACAGCAATGTAAATGTTAACATTGTGTAACCACTACAATTATGACTGTGTCGTAGATAATGTAGACCCTTAGATTTATATGGGATTAATATACGAATATCTAGACATATACATAGTAAATGACCTCAAAGAAGATAATGTAAATTTAAGCCTTGTTGTATTCAGGTCATTGATTTAATATGAACTCATTTTGGTGCAGATCTTTCTGAAAGAAAAAAAATGATCATCACAATAATGCCATGGAGGTATACAGTCATATATTTGTTTTTCTTCTATATGATGTTATTCACAAATGCCTACTAAAGTACACAAATCATTCGTTAACAGACAAAAAGAAGGAAACACTTGGAGATTTAAGGTTATTAAAGTATAAGAATCTTTATTTCACAACTTGAAGGTATATACGAAAGTAAGTCATTTGCACACAGACAACTACAATAAAAAGAAATACACCGATGGATCTAAAGTTAGATAACAAGCAGATTAATGGAAACTGTATTTTTACAACATATATAAGAAAGTATTTCATTTATCAGTGAATAACAGTCATGTTATCACAGGAGACCTCAACATAGTCGATGACCGTGAAGTCATAACTTTTCTAAAGAAAGGACTGAAATACCGTCCTCCATCTACAATAGATTGGAAACAGTGTCGTCAGGTCATTAAAGACGCTCTGTCTGCCTATTGTAAAAATTGGTGCAAACGTGAAAAATCCGATAAAAAATCTTTAGACAGTTATTTGAATAAAATTATGAATACTGTTGATATTCGAATATCTCATTTAGAAAACAATTCTGAAATTAATAATAGGAACCATGATATTCCCATTTCTAGAATAAAAAACAAACTCAAGGTACTCGCAGAGCGGTTTGTGTTCGTACCGACAGACAAGGCAGCAAATAATGTAGTGGTGGTGTGACGCATATACTACACGAAAGTTCTTCAAAACGAAATAATAAATTCCTCTACATTCAGGTCAGTGCGCACCACAGAGAGTCAAATCGTTAACAAGCATACCACTGCCACTGCCCAGCTTAAAGCATCTTCCGAACATTTGAAAGTCCCTACCATGTACTGGTTACCGAAATTACACAAAAAACCATTTAAATTCCGTTTCATCTCCGCTTCGAGTAAGTGTTCTACTACTAATCTATCAGTGCTTCTAACCACCTCCCTTACTACTATCAAAGAACTCGTTATTAACTTTTGTAATAAAGCTTATGAAAATAATGGTATTAATTATTTTTGGAGTGTTAAAAATTCTTTAGAGGTTTTAGATAAAATACATGCTTTCAATGGTCCTTACAATTCTGTTGACAGTTATGATTTTTCTACTATGTACACTACACTTCCACACAGTCTTATAAAGAAAAAGTTTTCGTATTTGATAAAATGGTCTTTCGAAAAATCTCATTGTAATTTTATTTGCTGTAACTCGTTTAAGGCCTTTTTCTGTAACGAAAAAGGAAAGTATGCTAGATACACTTACTGGAAATGTGAGGATATGATTGAAGCTTTAAACTTTCTGCTTGATAACATTTATGTACGTTTCGGCGATAAAGTGTATCGTCAGGTAGTAGGTATTCCTATGGGCACCAACTGTGCCCCTTTAATAGCAGATTTATTTCTATATTGCTATGAATCTCAGTTTATGACCAAACTCAGTAAAGACCCATCATTGTTACATTTGGTTGATACATTCAAAAATACCTACCGTTATCTGGATGATATTTTTTCGTTGAATAATCCAGAGTTCTCTAAATATACTTCAGAAATTTACCCAAACGAACTTACTTTAACTAAATCTAACATAAACAGCAGCAGTTGTCCTTTTCTAGATTTAGACATTTCAATTTCAAACGGGAAACTTCACACTAAAATTTACGACAAAAGAGACGATTTTTCATTTCCTATTGTTTATTTTCCTTTTTTAGACGGCGATATGCCTTTGGCTCCATCATACGGTGTTTATATATCGCAACTCGTTCGGTTTGCCCGTGTGTGTTCTGATGTCATAGATTTTAACGAACGTAATCAATGCATCACTGGTAAATTGTTGTGTCAGGGATTTCGATACCATAAATTACTTAAAACTTTTACTAAATTCTTTCATAGATACAAAGATTTGATTAGTAAATTTGGCTATACCTGTAGAAAGCTTATTAAAAATGGTATTTCTCATCCTAAATTTTATGGTAATATTGTACTTAAAGCGAGGAAATCACTATGTGATCCTTGTAAACTCATCGAACCTTTGAACAAACTTATAAGTAAGGGTTATCGTACCAATATTGTAATTACATCTCTGAATATAGTTCACATTGGCACTAATATTGGTTTTGTCATTAGCAAATTAAAACATAACTAAATTTCATTATCTTTTGAGGAGAGATGTATTGGGGACACAGCCACGTTAACTTTTATTTCTATAGAAGTCGCTCTTCACTATACTACTACCTGTCGATACATTTATTTTTGGCATTGCACAAGTCATGTCTTCTTTGACTATTAATGACGTTAAAATACTAAATCCCTGTGATGTGTTTTAGTCGATTTTAGTCTCTGATGCATGATTTTATACTATTAATTGGTTTTGGCTTTTAACTAGCTGTCAGTAACTGCGAGTACTCTCAAATCGTATTTTCTTGTTAATTCGACCTGTTGATACTGTTTATAATGCTTTTTTGTCATTTTTTATTTATATGGATCTTGGCTGTATACCAGCTTTGATTATTTGTAATATCTTCAATTTTTCACTTATTCTTACAACATTTGTATAAACTTTAAGATTATAAAAAAACGGTTTTTTTCTAAAGTGAACATTGATTGGTTAAATATTTCTCAGTGTGTTTAAATTTATTTGATAGCCTTTTGGTCATGACTGTTTGTCTCTAATATTTAATTAACTGTGCATTTGTATTCAGATATCGCAGATCAAATTTATTCGTTCTTTGTGTAATCATACGTTTTTTGATTGAGTTAAGTCTGCTAATTGATATTTTATCGTATGTTTTTTTTATGTTGTGATGTTATGCTATTGTTTCAGAAAAAGGGAGAAGGTTTGGGCCCATTAAAACGTTTAATCCCGCTGTAAATGTTTGCACCTGTCCTAAGTCAGGAATCTGATGTACAGTAGTTGTCGTTTGTTTATGTAATATATACGTGTTTCTCGTTTCTCGTTTTGTTTATATAGATTAGACCGTTGGTTTTCCCGTTTGAATGGTTTTACACTGGTAATTTTGGGGCCCTTTATAGCTTGTTGTTCGGTGTGAGCCAAGGCTCCGTGTTGAAGGCCGTACTTTAACCTATAATGGTTTAATTTTTAAATTGTTATTTGGATGGAGAGTTGTCTCATTGGCACTCACACCACATCTTCCTATATCTATATAAAGTCAAGTTCATTCGACATTTTTTGTATATGTTTTTAAACTGTCAAATATTGTAACAAAAAAATGTAAGGTAGTTTCAAAAATTAAAACGACAGCACTATCTTTTAATGTATCAACTAATTAAGATGAAAACTGAAGGTAACAAACATATATACACCGAGGGAACCACGTGAAAGAGAAAGCGCTCTTTGCTTTGAATGGATCGAACACAATGTAAAACAAAACCCCGTCAAGACGCCATTATCGACATAAAGCATCTCACTTTTGAGTTGCACCGGTAAACTGATTTGAGATATGGTGTTAGTAAATTTTATGAAGTGTGTAATTCCGCGGTTTCCCTATTATCTTCTATTCATAGCTGAATTACTTGGGTGTATGGATGCGGCAGTTTTTGTGGTCCTTTTAGGCCCTTCAAAATTTGCAAATTTTACATTCAGATAATCGACTTTGAATGCTCAGTTGATCAAGAAATATTCAGACTAAAGTTAACATGCTGTTAGATTTTTTAGATCGTGTTTAGTTTATGTACAGATTGTTGTCAATCTGTATTACAATATCTATAGTCGCTTGATATTTAATAGGTCAAACAACTTTGACATGTTTTCTAAATAAAATAACAACTGAACTACTTTTTTCAAGAATCAGAAATAATTATCAAAACTATAAACCAATACCAATGAAATTAAATTATTTTAAAGGTTTACTGGGATTTTTGAGAGTGTAACATTTACCTATAGGATTCTGTCGTGATAAGTTCAAATTCGATTATAATAATGTCTCAACGGGACATCCCCTTTAATAAGCCAAATAACACAATAACGTTGCGTGCATGAAGGTAGATCGTTATAGTTCAAGGTTAATAATTGTAAATCACTGTTAGTTTGTGCGTAATGCACTATTGCATATGTTTCGACACCAATTTATTAATATAAATTAAAGCATGTGAATACAAGTTACCGAAGAAATTTAATGTAAATTATAAGATAGAAAAAAAATGTTATTTAAATGCCACAACTGTCAGATTTGCCGGGGGGAACTACGTTTCGATAACACAAATGTAAAACCGCGTTATTTAACGTTCACAACAGTTAAGTTACGATTTGTAGTATTCTTCTGCAAACATGCCGACAGTTTTCCTTTGTTAATCAGGAGTTGCTTACCCTTTATCAGTAACATTGGCATAACTTAAAAAATAGTGTTGTGTGTGTCTTAAAACATGTTAATTAAAATAATATTGTATGTCTATTTCATTACATCTTGGTTTTTTTATAATTTTTTTACGTGCATTTGATTCTCTTAAATTGGTTATATAAGGACATTGCCGGTATCATAAGTAAGATGTAAACTAAATTGGGTAATGTTATGATGAACCGTAAACTCATCTCATTATTTATTGATCAAAATAGTTGTTTCATGTGGAGATTTTATTCTTAAAAAAACTGTAGGTGACAGTTTAATTATATAGAGAGACGGATATACAAAAAATAATCACACTTTAAAGTTGAGAACATATGACGCAACCATGTCAGAAAAAGAAAACAACTAAAACGTAAGCTTTTAAAAAGACTGTACCAAGGTGACAAAAATATAATAAGAAAAGTGAGTGATAGTTGGCAAACTTTCGTTGACACTGCAAGGATAAAACTAAAGAATTCAGAATAAATAACAAAAAATCGAAATAAAAAGAAGTCAAAACCGTTGAAATCCAAAATAAACATCATTTTTTGTGATTAAATGCAGTTAAATTCTTTTTTTGCAGTCACTCTATATGATTTGGTGTCAATCAAAAACACACATTGTTATTTGGATGGAGAGTTGTCTCAATGGCACTCAAATCATGTCCTTCTATATCTACTTATAACCTATTGACAAATGGACGGCATGTCAGAAATAAAACAGCACATTTATATAAATAAATATAACAAAGTTACCCTTTTTACATATAACAACACTGAGTGAAAAGATGCTGTGCAAATACCACAAACAACAAAGCAATTTAAAACATTGTTTATTTATCAAAAGTATACATGGTATATGCTGACAGTTTATTGATAAATATAGGAAGATGAGGTTTCAATGAGACAACTATTCATCCAAGCCACAATTTACAAAAGTAAACCAGTATAGTTTTAGGAACGGGTTTCAACACGGAGCCTTGGCTTAAACCACACAACAAGCTATTAGGTTACTAGAGTAAAACTATTCTTACGGGAAAACATAAAGTATAATCTATACATATAAAAACGAGAAACACTTATGAACCACATCAACACACGACAACTAGTTAACATCATGTTCCTGATTTAGTACAGGTGTACACCTTTGTTGTTGGATTAAACGTTTTAATGGTACCAAACATTCTCCCATACCAGAAACAACAATGAAACATCACAACATAGAAAGACACACTGTAAAATATTAATTCAAATGGCCTTTCTCAATTGAAAGAAGTAGCGATACAATGTAATAAAATAAACGGTACCAATTTTGTTGCACCAGATGCGCATTTCGACAAAACATGTCTCTTCAGTGATGCTCGTGGCCAAAATATTTGAAATCCAAATCTTATATAAAAGATGAAGAGCTATAATCCAAAAGGTCCAAAAAGTATAGTCAAATTCGTAACAGGAATCAGAGCTTTGCATGAGGGAGATACATTCCTTAATTTATAGTAATTTCTAATAATTTGTAACAGCAAATTTTGAAAACACAAACAATCCGTATGTTCATGCCAGTACCGAAGTACTGGCTACTGGGCTGGTGATACCCTCGGGGACTAATAGTCCACCAGCAGAGGCATCGACCCAGTGGTAGTAATAAAATAAACGGTACCAATTTTGTTGCACCAGATGCGCATTTCGACAAAACATGTCTCTTCAGTGATGCTCGTGGCCAAAATATTTGAAATCCAAATCTTATATAAAAGATGAAGAGCTATAATCCAAAAGGTCCAAAAAGTAAAGTCAAATTCGTAAGAGGAATCAGAGCTTTGCATGAGGGAGATACATTCCTTAATTTATAGTAATTTCTAATAATTTGTAACAGCAAATTTTGATAACACAAACAATCCGTATGTTCAAGCCAGTACCGAAGTACTGGCTACTGGGCTGGTGATACCCTCGGGGACTAATAGTCCACCAGCAGAGGCATCGACCCAGTGGTAGTAATAAAATAAACGGTACCAATTTTGTTGCACCAGATGCGCATTTCGACAAAACATGTCTCTTCAGTGATGCTCGTGGCCAAAATATTTGAAATCCAAATCTTATATAAAAGATGAAGAGCTATAATCCAAAAGGTCCAAAAAGTATAGTCAAATTCGTAAGAGGAATCAGAGCTTTGCATGAGGGAGATACATTCCTTAATTTATAGTAATTTTTTATATTAATTTATAGTAAATTTTTCATAGTAACATATGTTTGTTTACATGAACGTTGCTTTTCCCTAGTGGATATTTGTATCATGGTCACCATTCCACAAATTTTGTATTGAATATTCGGGGAGTTAATTGATTAACGTGGACCTAAATAGAACAGTTAAATCCATCAACGAAAATTAATTTTCGTGATAGTGATTGCATTGATGAATTAAAAATCAAATGTAAATACAGGAGTTGTTTGGTGAATCACAGAACTGGCCAGCTGCATTTTAAGTCGAAAAATCAATCAAATAAAACATTCTAGCTGCGGTTATTAAATAAAAGCAACATTTGATACTACTCAATCTTTGTAAAATGTCATTAGTGTCTTAGGAGAAAGTTGATGAACCAGGGTTATGTCAAAGAACGTCTCGTCCCTTTTCTAAAAGAGTTCATCGGAAGGTGCCAAGACCTTGTAGATAAATATTCCGTATTACCTTCTCAAATAATACACCATGGTCTTGATGTATAGATTCTGCGTACTGATGTACTTTATCATCTTAACAACTTATTTTATTGTTTTTCATTTGTCTTTGTTTTATTATTAATATTACTTTTACTGTTGAATGGTTTTATGTGATGTCCGGTTGACGTGGCTCGGTACTTATACATCTCGTCAATGTGTTTGTATTGGCTTTCATTTCTTTTTTAGTTGTCTGTTTTGTATATGCGACATTTTGTATTTCTTTTTTTTATAACGTGACTTTGTACTTTAAAAGATCCCGACTGTATGATATTGTTCTGTTATATGTCATTATGCTATATTTCCGTTATGAACTTCTATATACGTTGAACCACAAATGTTAAAATCATTCAATCGCGTAGTGGAATCAACTATTTTTTGATTCTTATACATTATATATCATAATACTTTTGGACTAGTTTAAATCTCTGTCTATTTCTGAAATATATTCTTACATACTTTTGATTTTTTAACCCTGTATGATAACATTGCCTATGTAAAATTTTAAAATTGTTTGTATGCACATTGAACGACAAAGTTATATGACGTATACAAATTGCTTACGTTGGACACTCAAATCAATCAATGCAATAATTCGTATAAAGTAGATGTGTGTGTGTTCTGTTAAATTGTTCCTTTTGACATTGTTATACAATGATGACATATGTACCCTTGTTTTGATTATTTGGTTTATTGAGACTGTTTGTTTAACGCATCAATGTAAATAAACGGAATTTGATGAGACTGTCATTAAAGTAAAAGGGTTAGCGCTATAGAACCAGGTTAAATCCACCATTTTCCACATTTGAAAATGCCTGTACCAAGTTATGACAGTTCTTGTCCATTCGTTTTTTATGCGTTTTGTTATTTGATTTTGCCATGTTATTATGGACTTTCCAAACTGATTTTCCTCTAAGTTCAGAAATTTTGTGATTTTACTTTTTAGTATACAGCTGTTCAAGTCATTAATCGAATAAGAGAAAACAAAATTGGATAACGAACTTAAACCGAGGGTACATATCAACTTTAAGAGGAAAACAGCGAAGCATCCAAACTTTGAAGTGCTACAAAATTTAAACTACAATGCACCAAACATACAAAGAAACAAAATTTTAGATTTTTTTTAAGTAACAGCCGACAACAAACATACTGACATTTGAGCCGATGATTCAAAATACAAATCACGTCATGCGATTCATGATTCAGGTTACAACATGTAGAAAAACATTGGTTATTTGAACTTATTTCATATCTGAGGCAAGGAAATTTATGACAATAACATACGTAATATACTTCACTGTTTATCGAACGGAGGTAGATTTTACAAATGCATTTAGATCTCTATTGTAGTTTTATAATGTAGTTTCATCCATTCTATTGAACTTAAAAGCTAGAACAATAATGAAAGTTAGTGGCTTGAAACTATATTTGGTCTGACGTTAAAGTCATACGAAAAGATTGACTGGTAAAAAATAATATGCAATCAATACTTGATCCAATGCATGTATATATCATAAACTTAGTTTTCTTACCACGATTTTATCACTTTTTACGCAAATATATCGTACACTCATTTTGTGTTCTCTATGTTATAAGATGAAAAATGGCAGCTACTTAATTGTTGTGTTTTAAAGTTGTAGTTTATTGATTGTCACTTTCAGGTAAAAAATCAACAAGGAAACTAGATATTGAACACATGTCTGACATGTACAATCAAATAATTGTTTATTTAAATAACAGATCAATGCGTACTGCGATATCCGAATTTTAAGAAGAGGGTCGCGCTAAGATTGCTTTGTATACGGCAAATATGTCGGCGAATTGCTTCCTGGAGGCAATCGAAAAAAATATATGTACATAAGTTTTATAATGAAAACTATCCATTTTGTAATTAAAACATATGTATATTTTTTTGAAGTCTGAGGTTGTTAAGTCTGAGGTCTGACTTTAAATATATAGATATATGATATTTATAAAGATAGACTAATAATGCGAGTTTTTTTTCATTTGCTTTCTCCCAAAAAATTATAACCATGTAAAGATCAGGGCCCCCTTAATTGCTTTCCTAGACAGCTTTGGGTTGATGTAACAAGTGATTATTAATAAAATATGTTTAAATAAGTAAAAAAAAAGTAAATGTGTTTATACAACATGAACAATGAACAAGGATTTGAATATTTATCTGTAATCAAATTAATACTATTAGTGTCGATACATTAATTATCTAATGACGCAAAATGTGAAACCAAGTAAGAAAATTGGGCATGTGGCAAAGAGACAACAACCTGTCAAAGGAGCAGAAAACAACCGAAGGTAACCAATGAGTCTTCGATACACCTAGACATTCACTAACCAAGGGCGGAACATAGTCAGTACTTATTCCTTTCAAATGCAACATGTAAAATATGAACAATGAATATACAAATATCTGAGAATAGAAAAAAATGAAAGGAGAGGTGAAAGATACAATAGGGACATACATAAGTCGAAAGTTAAATGATAATGTCATGTTAAATTGTACTGCATGATAGTTACATATAAGCTGCTTAATTATTTGAGAGACCCAGCTTATTACTGCTGGACGCCTATGGTTACATGTTATATATGGACAAAAACCGTGCATTGACTTGACATATCGTTGATATGTCAAGTCAATGCACTATCCTTCTTTATTCTGCAATCTTCAAAAAAATATATAGTTTCAATTGTTGTTTTATGTGTTAATGTCATTATTTGCTTTGATATTGGAAAACATCCGCCATTTATATGAATACCTCATATCATTCAGGCGGAGAAATATTCAACACGATGAGACGTACATTACCTGTTGAAATTTGCAATTGATGGTGAAGGAATTGGTTTAAGAATGAACTTAAATATCAATAATAAGTATACAACAGAATGATTTATAGCTTACATACTAAAAATAGTAACACGTGAACTTTTTTTTTTAAATAAAAATTGCAAAAGAAATAAGTTTAAGTCGTTGTATACATTGAAAACAAGAACGGATTGAATAGGTCGTATGAATAATTAATTACGATTTTGGAAGTTTCTAAATATTCATAAGGAAAAGTTATTTCATGTCAGTGACTGTATATGACATAGGAATATACGGTCAACACATTTTGACTGCTCAAATAGAACGAGTGCAGTATAAAGTTTTGACTCTTTCTCATATAGAAGTGGTATTGCAAAGCCATTTCACCATCGCACTAGTTACCAGGACAACAGCTGACATACACAAGCATGTAATCCGTTTATGAAGTTGTATTATTGATATTACCTGATGTTCCCCATCCCGATAAAACAGCAAATATTTCCATGTAATTATTGACATGTACATGTATTATATATTCATTCAACCAGATACACACTCACAAATAATGATTGATACATGTAATAAACATATGTTTTGAAGCAAAACACACAAATAAACATAATTTGATACAGAAATATATTGATTCAAATCATTTAAAAAAGAGGGATGAAAGATACCAGAGGGACAATCAAACTCATAGATCGAAAATGTCTAAAAAACAAAAAGACAACCAGACAAATAATAGTTCACAATACACAACATAGAAAACTAAGACTAAGCAACACGAAACCCACAAACCATTGGTGGTAATCTCAGGTGCTCAGGAAGGATAACTCCATGTATCATGTTGCATTTTGAATTGGAGATGACACGTATTATACTATGTAGTTTTTGTTGTGAATTTTTTTCTGGTCGTTGTATATATATATATATATGATGCAACTTAAAGTGAATAAAACCTCATACATTCATTACTTACAATTATTTGTTTCTTCGAAGGGTTCAAATATGACACAGATGTTAAATATGTATGAACTATTGCTGGTTGGCTTTTTATTATAAATTGACATTTGAAATCCTTATAAAAGCTATCGTCAAACTGCTTAAAGTACAACATAAATTAAATTGAATGTAGGTTGGCTATTTGTAAACACTAAGTCATTATAGAGGCATGTTATTTTAATTATTTTGGAGGCATTATAGTGTAAAGTTTCACAATTATAGACGGTTGTTAACCTACATATAAAGTCACCGTATTACCAGTGAGCTTATACTAATGATCGAAATCCTTATAAAAGCTGTAAGAAAACTGCTTACGGTACAACAAACTTAAGCAATGTTCAGATGTTTAATGAAATATCGTAGATAATTAGTCTCCAATGGGGGCTGTCAAGGAGAAAACATATTCTTAAAGATCTCAACAGTAGTAACGATCTTTAAAATCTTCGTTAAGCATGTTCCCTGTTGTCTTGTCAACATAAAGATATATGCTAGTGATTTGAAGGTCGTCATTTTTTTTTATAATATATTACTTTCCGACTTAAACTAGACTTAAAGTCCCACACTGTTCTTGATAATAAGGACAATGTCGAAATGAGTGTTTAACAATGTCAAAGAATTGTATCAATTTGATAAGAATATTGAAAAGTCAACCGTCATCTAAAAGATATTTGCTTGTATAGATTACAATGCCACAATGATACGATGACTTATGTGGTTAAAAAGTGTTATAATTTTTGGTCTGCACAAATAATAGTTGACATTCAGATAAGATTTTCTAATGTGCAGGTTTTATGTAATGCTATTGTTGTAAAAGAAAATCCACAAGAATCAAAACAAGTTTTGTTCAGTAATTATTGATGCAATTTATGGTCTGTCCAAAGTCATATGAATGAAGTGTATCTTGTGACATTCAAATTAAGGACGTTCGGTCAGAATGGGCACGTTAAATCCGATGCCTCGTGTAAAGAGAATGTCTTGCTCTTTGCAAGTTAAGAACCCATTCAACAACTCTTTGAGGGGTCCGAAGGTGGCCTGTTGCAAGGCAAGATATCTGTCCCTATCCGATATACTCTAATTTTCCTGTGTTAGTCCAAATTTTCTCGAATATCATCCCGGATGGCCTCTATAATTAAAAAAGCTACCCATTGTATTTATTGTTAGCTTGTTATTGCCCACAGATTAAAAAAATATAGAAACTCGTATCTAAAAAAAAGACACCAAGAAAACCAGCATTAAAAGCATGCATTTCATGTTAGCATGACTCTGATGTTAAACTATTAATTCAGGTAGAAATGAAGGTTGTTATCTATCAAAAAGAAATAAAAATATAGACACGCTGCATTTGGTTTCATTTGTTCCAAGTTTATGTTTGTCATTTGTTGATGTGGTAAATAAGTGTTTCTCGTTTCTCTTTTTCAAATATTGATTCTACTGTTAGTTTGTCATGTATGAATGGATTCAAAAAGTCATGTTTGGGTCCTTAATAAATTGCTGTTTGGTGTGAACCACGGTTCCGCGTTGAAGACCGTACTTTGACCAATAACGGTTTCCTTTTACAAAATGTGACTTGAGAAGAGAGTTTCATCTTTGGCATTCAAATAACATCTTCTTATATCTATATGAACAAGAATCTCAACAGTAGTAAAGATTTTTTAAATCTTCGTTAAAAAAAGTAAAAACACAAAAATACCGAACTCCGAGGAAAATTCAAAAAGGAAAATCCAAAATCAAAAGGCAAAATCAAAAGTCCAAACACATCAAACGAATGGATAACAACTGTCATATTCCTGACTTGGTACAGGCATTTTCTAATGTAGTAAGCGTGTTCCTGTTCACTTGTCAATATAAAGATATATTCTAGTGATTTGAAGGTCGTCATTAATTTTCATTATAAATTACATTCCGAAACTAGACTTAAAGTAACGCACCGTTCAATATTAGAAGGACAATGTCAAAAGTAGTGCTTAACAATGTCAAAAATTGTTCCATTTTGATAAGAATATTGAAACCGTCATCTAATAGATCTCTAATTGCATGAATAGATTACAATGCCACAATGATACGATGATCGACTATTTGACAACTGTTGAAATCAGTCCGAGAGACTATTGGTCGGGGTATTACTGAAAGAAAGATAGAGACACAAAAAAGCATAATGGTTATGCTTATTTGAAATAGTTGAATGTTTGCTCATATCATAAATTGAGGGCAACCTCAATAGTGTACTAAGATTAATTTGACTCGTAAAAAATGACAAAATTTTGACAAACTTATTGGAAATTTTGACAAAAATTAAAAAAAAACTGAGGAAATTTCGGCCTCATCATTTATAAGAATAATTTTCTTGGGTACACAACAGTTTTGTAAACACTCACTTTGATCATTGAGAAACTTGGCCATGTTAATATATTCTTTAGGTATGTTTCATCTATATTTGTTTAAGAAATAGTTAAAGGCCGACATGGTTGTTGGTTGTTTTACAAGGCTGAATAAATGTTTGTAAATTATGTAATTCCCCTATAAAACCATGGCTGCTAATATACATTTTAATGTTTATATGGTAATTAAACACGTTCACATCCAATGCAGACTTATAAAACACATTAGAAAAAAGCAATGTTGATATTAGCGAAGCGAAATAGTTAATAAAAAGACCATCTCACGATAAAGATGGTAAAAACACAAATATTTCTTTAGGTTTCTACAAAACATCTATAAAATATCCCGACCTTCAGCGTTTAACAAACATTACATACTTTGAACTATAAAAGTAATGTCACCAAAATCAATATCTTGTTACACTATAACAAGAACATGACATTATTTCAAAAGCGGATAGACTTAAACATTTTATCCGAAAATAATCCGCCTGGAAAACATTGAACTTTTGAACGAATACTATTTTCAACAATCTTTTCGTCTTTAACAGTTTCAGAATGTCTGCATTATATATTAGAATATCTTGTTTAATGAAGTATTTGCAACATTCAGAGGCTGTTATTTACAATAGGCTTAAAATTTAATCTGTCTTGGATATGACGATATTCAATTCAACGAATCAATCAACGACTGATAACCTTTTAATATATAAAGTTGAATTATCTAGTTTCGGATGTCAAAATTGGTATGCGAAAAAAACCCTAAAAAATACTGAACTTACAGGAAAGTCAATTCGGAAAGTCCATAATCACATGGAAAAATCAAATAACAAAACACATATAAATCGAATGGACAATAACTGTCATATTCCTGGCTTGGTACAGACATTTTCAAATGTGGAAAATAGTAGATTAAGCCTGGTTTTATGGTCTCATCAAATTCAGTTATATTTACAATGATGCGTGACCTAAATAGACACAATGAAAAAAAATAAACTGTAAGTATGAAGCATATTAGATTACATGTCATATGTATACTACTATTCAAAATATAAAGGATAGTTTAGTTTGCTTTGTGATTGATCTTTTATTATCTCTTTTGTACGTCGTTTTTGTTAGGGTTCGTATTGCTAAGTCTTTAATTTTTCTATGCTGTGTCTTGTTTACCATTGTTTGTTTGCTTGTCATTTTCTTTTTTTGCCAGGTCATTGTCAATTTATGTTTTAATCTATGAGTGTGTATATCCCTCTGGTATCTTTTGTCACTCTTTTTATACACATTGGTGTTAAACAGTCACCTCGGAGTACTGTTTAATTTTTTTTGAATGATTCTTTAATTAATCCTATTATAACAACAAGGAAAGTGAAGAAGGATAATTTCGTGTTTATTCATGTCGTCACTGACAGATTGAAGCTTAGTAGAAGAACTTATTAAATGTTCAATATAAGAACTGCTTGACCTTTAATTGTTTCTACTTAATGTCTGATACCTTCTTGTTTGGCATCACATAAGCTTTACTTGTTTCTTTGGATGAAAGTGCTTCATGAATTCTGATGTCGTGCTTTAAAAAAGAAATTACAGCCATAAATAGATTTGATTTTGGAAACTTAATATGTATATAACTGCGTTTGATCTTTACAATTGGATTTAACACAAAAATAACACTGAATCTATTTATCTATTTCTGGCGTTTAAAACGCTTCGTGATCTGGATAACATCTAGACAGGACACTCAAATCCCAGAATTTGTTACGCAAAATATATGAATACTTCAAATTGTAATGAATAACTAAGCTAATCGTCAGACAATCAAAGCAATACGCCTTCATACAGATTAATTACACTCACTGTCAATTTGTCATTGGTTATGTCTCAAAGCTGTCCATGGGATTAACCTTCGAGTGAATATTGATATGGAATATTTACCAATACAGTTTTAAACGACGAAGATATTGAACTGTCAGGCTAGACAAACTAATAATCAACGAAAATGATAAATTGTACATTAATGCTAATTATTCATAGGATCTTTGACCTTAGCCTCGAATTAATATGAAAATCCGTCATTGATTTAACCAATCAATTATGTTTGTTTACATGACCTTACACAGGAAAGCGTAAGACAATCCTATTATATATTTTTCTTACAGCAGTAGATTCATTCAAACAGTTTCTTGAAGATAAACAACATTTATCAGATATATCTTATAGATGACAAGTAGGCAAATAATTAATAACGAAACCTCGATATACGATGATTGTATTCATCTTTTCCAATATAAACAATATTTACAAACATGAAAATAACACGGTAAATCCCATTAGGCCAGAACGCTTTTGCTACTTGGTAAACATGGAGATATTTGGTATTTTGACTCTCAATAATGCTCAAAGAAAGTTATCCTGCTTAAATGAATTTCAAATACATTGAAAAATAAACAGTGTAAACTACCCCATCCCGATATTAATATTTCTAATGCTCGAATATCAAAGCTTGATACTAAGATGTAAGATAAAAGAGATGATTTTTAATTTCCTCTTGTTAATTATCAGTTATATGGCGATTTATAATTAGGACCACCGTATTGTGTCTCTATATCTGAACTTGTTCGATTTTCTTGTGAATGCAACTACTTATTTGGTTTTAACGGACACAATCTCTTTATAAATGAAACCTGATATTACAAGGGTTTTCGATATCAAAACTTGTCTGACGTCTGTCTAATTTATCATCGCTATCAGGACATAATCCCTCAAAACAAATTGTCGTGCAGACATCTTAGACGTTCAGAAATTTCAAATCCTTCCATTTATGGTAATATTCTATACAAAGCACTGTAGATATTGTAATGTTTTTATGTTAATATCATTGTGCTTAGTATTATCCTCTAATTAATTTGAATTTCGGACTTCTTTTTAATTTTACCTATAAAAATAATGAGATATTGCACGATGGCAAAGGAGAAATATATAGAAGCTCTAATGAAGTGAATGTAAACAAATAAAGTCATCCGTGCGGCCTTCAGCAATGAGAAAAACCCAAACCGTATGGTCCGCTAAAATAGGCTCCGATATGAAAAATAAAAAGCGATTTATTGGAGATAATTTACGGCACAATTTATAACAAAACAATTTACGAAAAAACACATATGACAGACACTAAACTATAGGCTTCTGACTTAGGATAGGCACATACTGAACGGGCACGGTTTATATGTTTGCCAGCGTTCAACCCTCACCTAATAGTTATCAAAGTTACCAGGATCATTATTTAGTACGCCAGACGCGCGTTTCGTCTACATAAGTCTCATCAGTGACGCTCATATCAAAATATTTATAAAGCCTAACAAGAACAAATTTGAAGAGCATTGAGGATTCATTATTCCAAAATATTGTGCCCAAAACGGCTAAGGTAATCTGTCCCTTGGATAAGAAAATCCTTAGTCTTTCAAAAAAATCAAGTTTTTTAAACGGAAATTTATAAAAATTACCACACTTTTGATTTTCATGTCATCACCGAAGTGTTGACTACTGGGCTGGTGATACCCTCGGGGACGAAACCTTGAATAGTGGTGTGACACCACAACATAATAACAACAAAAAAGGAGTTGACAAAGGTTGAACACATCAGATGTATACAAACATCATGCATCTTATAACAATTACAGAGTGGACGTGAACGGGTACCTTTACCATGTGTACAAAAAAAATCTACAAAGACACTAAGTATAAATGGATCGGAGAGGACACAATGCATTTTTAAATGTGTTTGACTGTTCGATATCTGCTACAAAAAAAGTTGAAAGTTGAAATCTTAAAATGTTAAACGATTATATTTATTATATCTCAAAAACTTCGAAAAAAAGCGTTGAAAGTCGATTGTTTTCTGTTATCCATGGTTCGCCTTGACCAACACAATCTACCAAGAATAAAACGAAACGTGGACGAATGCAAAATGTGATATCGAAAACTTCAAACTCATTAATTAGAACTCCTTTTAAAAAACTATTTGGGGTTTTAAAATCCTGCAGTGGTACCCGTTGTGTTGGTAGTAAAACTAAAAATTTGTTTATTAGTTGCAGTATATTAATATTTTAAAGGTAAGTATATTGAATGATTGCAATACCCGAGGCATGTAGTTGATCATATGCCAAAATATATTTCATAACGTCAACCAAATTATAATGAAACTCTACGACATTCGAAAAATTACCTCGACTTTATTATAACATTTTATACTCCTGAATTCAAAGGTTACTTTTCAACGTGACTGAATGATGTTATGTAAAATAAATAAAAATCATTTATAAAAATTGTTCTGTAATACTATAATATATAGAATATAAAACTGGCCTTTGGGACACAATTAACCTTATATTTGCAATTTTGTAGTTCTGTGGGGTGCACTTACTACTAATTGCATACATACGCATAAGACTTTATTGCAGTAAGCTTATTCTGAATCAATAAAGCTGATGTGACATGTCTTAAACTGCACAGTATACCTTAATATTAAGCGTATTAAGTTCCAAATTATCTCCCTTTGGTGGTAAAATATCATTTTTTTGGCTTTAATATTGAAATATCTTTTTTAACTAATCGGTGACATATATTTTTTAATATAATTTCCATATAAGCTGTACATGCTGTACTTTAACCAAATTATTGTAAAATTTGAGCGATTTCTGTAATAAATTTTATTTTTTATTTCGATATTACCATTATTTCTCCTATTACTTCAACAGAAAAAAAACCACCTTTACAAACATGTATGCTTCTTTCGAAGGCAGATTGTGAGTGCAAATGAACGGTTACCCCACTTTTTTATTTTATTATTCTATTAACTATAAGATAAAGTTCATTTATAGAAAAATATAGAGAAATCTTATATAAATGATTTAGACCCGTGAAATACATGTTTTTACGTTAATTATCAATGTTCCAAATTCATTAGAAATTCACGTCATATAACACGACCAATACATGAACATGGCACGCCAGATCTTTTTATTGGTGTTACATGCATAAACACGTATCAAGTTAGAGCAAAAATACAAAAGTAACAGGCGTATCAGATGTATGTTTCAGCAAAAACTGGACAAATATACTGATCTTTCATTTCGCTTTAGTTCTAATTAAAGACAATTGAGGCAATTTTAGTGTTTCATCTCTATTACGAGTCTTTATATGACATGCAATATCACAAAAATTTAATGAATCTAGTCCCTCAATCTGAAATATTTTCCGTTCAGAGAAAGAATCATATGAATTTCTCAGTAGAACTGAAACATATGATATTACTCGCATTTTTATCTCGAAACGGTTTATTAAAACACATCGGAATTCTTCTTATCCTATCTAGACGTCTATAATTGAACTCATTATGGGAGGAAGCTTTATTTCACACTCAAATCTGTTCTTTTGACGCACTTATTTTTAACGATTAGATTGTGAGTAGTAACCAACTTAAAAGTTCGTTATGAATATAAATTGCCAGTAAACCTCCGCGTATTTGTTTAAAGTAGGTTTCTGTTACAAACTAGCTTGTATTTCTTATTTGATAAAATTAATAGACAAGGAAGCGAATTCAGTTTGTCTTTTTATAATTATTAAGGTGGTACCCAACACTTTCACAAAAATTAATTTGGCTCGTTTAATTTTCATAAAATTTTGACAATGTATTTACTTTGATCCTTTAACAAAAATATAAAAAATTTGAAAATTTTGAACCAACCGTTTTGTCAGAAAAATTACACTGGTTATATAGCAGTTTGACAAACACCAATTTTGATCATTGAGAAGCTTACTATTCCCTTTAGAACACAACGTAATTAAAACGTTTAGCTGACTTCACAGAGTTATCTCCCTGTAGTGTTAGGTACCACCTTAAATCTGATTCAAACCATGTATATAAGTGCAAAAGGCAACTAAGTGCAAATGTTCAAAATAAGTTACATTTTGATAACTACGACAACTATGTTTGACGATATCGTAAGGTTCGATCGCGAAATCTCTTTTGAAAATGCGTTTTATCCTTATAATTTTTCAAAGTGCCGATAAAGATTTGTTCTTCACTCGTAACTCTATACGTAAATTGGGTATTCGTTTCAATACATTTGCTAAGTGAATAAGTGAACAAAAAGGTCTAAATTGGTTATTTGCTAAAAAAAGAAATAGAAATATATTTTATCATAATTCAAATAAATGTTTTGTATGAATCATGTTATTTAACAATAAACGCAAAGTGATCATAAATATTCTAAATGTCGAGCCGGTTTGCATTAGTATCACCGCCATCTTGTTTTAATTGATTACGAAAAATTGTTCAGCAAATCTTGCAAGTATCGACAAACGAGACAAAAAAGTGAAATCAACCATTGAAATTCGCACAGAAAAAATGATCTCACTATCTGTTTTTACTTGTAGGTTAAGTATTAATTTGAACTAAATTTCATCACTATGTTATTTTCGGGCAAGCAAATTTACGCTAACGAAATGTTGATAACTTGGACACATTGTCGGATGTCGAAGGGAAGATGTAAAAATCTTTGAAAAAATTATATCCTTTCGCCTAGGGACAAAATGAACCTCATAGACCGTTAAATTATTATATGATAAAACCTGATATCTAAGTTAATTTAAAGCCTGATAAGACATTTGTAAGATCACATACTTTTTAATCTAAACACGTGTTATACGATGTTACAAAACATTTGTTATCAAGTATAACAATAAAAAAAAACACGATTCTAAGATGGAAAATGGATACAGAAAAATTGAAATATAGAGTATATTAAACAATGTTCAGAATTTCTACTAAAGCGACAGTTACATCTTCTTTCGTCATAAAAAAATAATCGTTCGCTATTTGCGTAAATTTCTTTTCTTTTACAAATGCTTTACAACGGTAATTTTCCCCATTTGTCCACATTGCTTTCCATCGTCTTAAAGTATATCATAATATTCTTCTCTTTAGGTTTCCATTGATTTGTTTTTCTCCACCTTCATACTTCATAGTCTGTTTTCTTCTAGTTGTTAGTACAAAACATTTTTTCAATAACGAATAACTTTTATATCATAACAGCTAATACATCATGTAGGTTTTTTTTTAACTAAAATGCAGATTCGAATTTTATCAACACTAAACCGTGTGTTCAATATTGTTTTAATGCCTAATCTATATCAAATAAATTCATCAAACCGGATTACTATTTGCTACGACAAAACCCGTTTCGTATACAAAAGACTTGTCGGTGACATACGAAAAAAAGTCCATTATAAAGTAAACAACTGAGGATAATTGTTCAATAAAATTTCCTAAAGGTCTTGCCAAAAAAAGTTCCCTCTTTAGTTTTGATTTTTTCTAATTGTGTTAAAGATTGCTGTTAATTCGTAAATGCGTCTCGAATGATACGTTTTGACTTTGATATAAACTCAAAATCGAGACACAAACACATTGAAATAAAAATAATTAAAATGACAAAAAAAACTGTGTTTAATGTAAATATTATCAATTAGTATTTTATTTTAAGGGGATTTGATACCTTGATTTTGCTTTGTTCTTCGATCATCGGAAACCAACGAATCCCTAATTTAAAACATTGATTGTTGGTTGCTGTACGCCGCATTAGCACAAAAAGGCTATATCGCGGCGATCCTTAATTTAATATAAACTTATTCGATGCTGGTAAAACATAAAATTATGAAGTGATATGTTATTGACAATATTGACATATAATATCCATATTTAACACTATTTCGAGCCATATCGATAAATAGACAGTCTGTATATCCGACCTTTATCCATATATTAACCAATTAGACTACCTGTTTTGAATTGTACTTATTAAAAAGAAGCTCATGATTTGAAAAACTATCATTTTAGTGTAGGAGTTGTGAGTCAGTGTGATTGATGTATCCGATAAAATTGAAGTCATTGTATAAAGATCTTAAACTTGCAATGTTAGGCTTTTCTTTGTAAAGCGCAAACATCATATATAAGCGAATGAAATTTTATTTGGAGAAGATGTTTATATAAAATAAGTTAAAC